>NW_026712299.1:8774319-9454319 GCF_030504385.1 Musca domestica
CATTGGGCGGATTATTGCCATATGAAAGATGTAGGTCCACGTAGGTCACTCATTTTATTTTAAATATTATTCATTCAGATTTCAAGGCAATAAAAAATGTTCACTTCAATATAGTATGTCAAATTGAAAAAAATCACACCAAAAAGAAATTTTTTATTAATATTTTTATTGGATACCATTCCAAAATTGTATGAATTGTCAAGCCGTTCTTTAGTTATACCTTATGTAATTTTTCCCCGATTTGAGAATTTTTGGAATGAGATCTCTTTTTTCAAGATTTTTAGAAATTTTGACTTAAATTTGGTGTGACCGCGTTAAATTATTTCGATAACATCTATTTCGTTTCGCCACCACATAATTTGGTACTACACTTCAATGTAACCCGGCTTCTATTTCAGTTCTCAAGAAATCGAGTCAAAATAAATTGGTATTAATATTCGAATCAAAAAGAAAAAAAATATTATAAAAAACACTACAAATGTACATTCGAAAAAAGTAAGTCAAAATAGAAAAAAAACACACAAAATAAAACATTACGATTGTACATTTCAGAAGTCAAATGAAAATGTTAATATATCACATTTTTTACGCGATTTTTTTGAATATTATCCTTTTCGGAAAAGAGACAATTCAGAATTTGTATGAATCGTTAAAATCAGATCAGCGGTTCTGAGTTATAAGCGTAGTAACTAACACAACTTACATTTATATATATAGATTATTATTATTATTTTTATTAATTTTTTTTATTATTATTATTATTATTATTATTATTATTATTATTATTATTATTATTATTAGTATTATTATTATTATTATTATTATTATTATTATTATTATTATTATTATTATTATTATTATTATTATTATTATTATTATTATTATTATTATAATAATAATTATTATTATTATTATTATTATTATTATATTATTATTATTATTATTATTTATTATTATTATTATTATTATTATTATTATTATTATTATTATTATTATTATTATTATTATTATTATTATTATTATATTATTATTATTATTATTATTATTATTATTATTATTATTATTATTATTATATTATTATTATTATTATTATTATTATTATATATTATATTATTATTATTATATTAATAATATTATTATTATTATTATTATTATTATTATTATTATTTTTTTTTTATTAATAATATTAATATTATTATTATCATTATTATTATATTATTATTATTATATATTATTATTATTATTATTATTATTATTATTATTATTATTATTATTATTATTATTATTATTTTATTATTATTTTTTTATTATTATTATTATTATTATTATTATTATTATTATTATTATTATATTATTATTATTATGTTATTATTATTATTATTATTATTATTATTATTATTATTATTATTATTATTATTATTATTATTATTATTATTATTATTATTATTATTATTATTATTATTATTATTATTATTATTATTATTTTATTTGTTAATTTATTTTATATTTGATTTGATTGATTTAAAATAGTAAATATGTTTTTTTCAAATAATCATGGACACAGTCATTCGCTATTTATGGGAAACCCATACCTTTAACAGTAAACAGCACGTGCCTTAAGTTTTTCCATTTCTCGGTTGCTGTCCATCAAATTTGAAATTTTAAAACATCATTTCCTCGTCAATAAATTTTTCGCCGTCAGTGGTAAAAACAAAATGAGCGACAATAACCAAAGTGTCATAATGATATATGACTCTCTACATGTTGACATTAAAGAACACTTAAACATATTTTTTGAAATTCAAATCTTAAAAAAAACGAACTACGATAACGCATCGAACACTTTATGGTATAGCGCCAATAATTGTTTTCTAAATAGCTAGCCATTGGATGTTATAAAATTTTGAAATAAAATTTAATGTACCGTGGATTTAAAGAGCAAAGAAAGAAAGAAAGCCGTCCTTGGTGGATGGATAAATATCCGACAAGACACGAAGGGGACTAGCCGCTGACTATTAGAATAAAAAAAACGATTAGGGAAAAGTACAAAGGCGGGCGGGGCCGACTATATGTTACCCTACACCATGTGTAGAGCTCCCTAACAAATAAGTTTGTATTGAGAATTCATGTGAATCGTACCAATTATGAACCAAATTACATTGCTGCATAGTGCATGATCTGACTTCGATAAGGATGTGAGGGAATTAAACCCAAAATCGGTTGAAAGATATATATGGGAGCTATATCTGAACCAATTTTCTCCAGATTAAGAATACATGTTTCTAGGCTGAATTAGCTGAAGTACCAAAATTCAGTCTATCAATTTGGGCAGATATTAGCCAAATATGAACAGATCTCTAAAATGGGTACGAAAAGTACACAATTGTACTAAAAATTAATAATTTGTATTGGACAAACGGAATGAACAAAATTTTGAACGAGACTCACAAATGGAGTTCAGGACAGATATACCAATGGATTTTTGGAAATTCAAACTTTAAAGTTACGAAAATTTTAAAAAAAGGTACTAAACTTCTAATAAGGTACCATTTGTTATTCTGTGAATGGATAGAGTTAAAAAGTATATGAAGGTGGTTTTGGAAACCCGATTTGGAACATTTTGGTTTAAAGTAAACGGTTGAAGCAGACATTTTGAAATTTTGTATTTGGGTCCCTGTTTGTGGTTGGTTTGTGAAAAGTTTCTATATTTGATATTATTGATAAAATTCCGAAGTTTGATATTTAGATTACTGTGGTATCTCTATTTGAGGTTTGGACTATAAGTATTAAAAATGTAAGTATTAAAAAAGACTAAATCGTACTAAATTTGGTATAGGGTAAAGGAATAGGTCCGGAAACCTTAAATATAATATTTAGCCTCATGTTGGTATCTGGAATTGAGATATAGAGATGATTTCGGAATCGTGTACCAAAATAGTATGAAAAGTACTAAATAGTTCTATATTTGGTACAATTTGGTACTGTGTCAAAATATAGTTTTACATTCGCTGTTCATATATAGCGAAAAGTACCGAATAGTACTAAATTTCGGTACAATTTGGTATAGGGAAAACATATAGTGCTGGCAGTTGGAAAATTTGTGCTAGGGTCGCTGTTCTTGAGTAGCCTGAGCATATGGAGGTGGTTTTGGCTAAAGTAATAGAGACAAAAATTCTGAAATTTTTATACCCTCCACCATACTATGGAGGGTATATTAACATTGTCATTCCGTTTGTAACTCCTCGAAATACTCACGTCAGACAGCGTAAAATTCTAAGTCGATTTAGCGATGTCCATCTGTCTGTCTGTCTGTCTGTCTGTCCGTCTGTCTGTTGTAATCACGCTATCTTTCGAACAAATTGAGATACAAGGCTAAAATTTTGCACACAGGTTTATTTTTACAGTAGGCAGGTTAAGTTCGTAAATGGGCCATGTAGGTCTACGTTTTCATATAGCCCCCATATAACGGTACCTCCCGATATTCGGTATTTTGATGATTTTAGCGACATTATTCACCGGAATTGTTTCAAATTTGGTATTTGAAGTTCGAAATGGATACTATAGCCTAAGACAGAAATTTGTCTGTGCAGGTCCACGTCTTCGTATAGCCCCCATATAACTGTACCTCCCGATATTTAGTATTTTGATGATTTTAGCGACATTATTAATCGGAATTGTTCAAAATTTGGTATTTGAAGTTCGCAATGGATGCTACAGCCTAAGACAGAAAATTGTCTGTTCAGGTCCACGTCTTCGTATAGCCCCCATATAACGGTACCTCCCTATATTCGGTATTTTGGTAATTTTAGCGTCTTTATTCACCAAAATTGATTAAAATTACGCATTTAGAGTTCGTAATGGAAACTCCAGTCTGTGACAGAAAATTAGTTATGCAGGTCCAGGTCTTCGTATAGGCCCCATATACTAGTACCTCCCTATATTCGGTATTTTGACGAGTTTAGGCACAGTACTCACCGAAGTTGTTTGAAATGTCGTATTTGAAGTTCGTAATGGATGCTACAGAATATGGCAAAAATTGTCTACGCAGGTTCAGGTCTTCGCACAGCTCCGATATAACGGTACCTCCCTATATTCTATACTTTGATGATTTTAGCTACATTATTCGCGTTTATTTCCAGTTCCGAATTTGAATTTGGTAATGACTCATGACAAATAATGCCTGTGTGGGTCCACGTCGTATAGGCACCAATATAACGGCAATATTCAGTATTTTTAAAATTTTACCAAATTTTTTTAGGATTTTATTTCCAAATTCGTTTCAAATGGTGGAGGGTATTCAAAGTTCGGCTCGGCCGAACTTACTGCTTTTTAACTTGTTATATCTGTATTTCAGAAATGCGTGCATCCTATATTTGTGTGAAAAAATACTAAATGGTACTAAATTTGAAATTGGGTAAGGGGGTAGGGCTGGATTCCTCAAATTTTAAATTGAGGTATTTGGAATTAAAATATGGAGGTGATTTTGGAAATTTGTATAAAAATTGTCCAAAAAATACTAAATGGTACTAAATTTGATATTGAGTGAACGAATGAGCTGAAATCTGAAATTTTATATAGATGTCACTGTTGGTGCCTGTTGTTAAGATATTGAGGTTGTGTTGGAAATGTGTACTATAATTATTCGGAAAGTACTAAGTGGTACCAAATTTGGTATTGAGGTGATGTATGGAGCTGCGTATTACGGTATACATATAAACGGTATTTTTCGACGAAATTTTTTTAGCATTTTGCGAATTTTTTGCAAATGGTGGAGGGTATTAAAAGTTCGGCCAGGCTGATCTTAGCTCCTTTTTTACTTGTTAGACCTACTTTGATAATCCACACAGTTTTATTAACTTGTTGGAAAATAAAGAAAAAGAAAAAAAAAGAAAATTTAACCATTGTTTTTTTTTTTGTATCGCCACACTGTGCGGTACTATTACTTCGAATGATATATGGTGTGCGTAATTTTGGCGATTTGTACTTTCGCATGAGGTAATGCGTATATTTTAATTTCAATTAACAAATATGCGTGTGATTATTTAAGTCTTGGCACTTGTTTTTGTTGTTGTTGTTAAAATGCCTTTGCTAATTGTCCAGATAACATAAGGCGGAGGAATGCCTATTGATCTGTTGTAGTTAGGCTAATAAGTTCTTACTTAAAGTAAAGTGTGTAGATTTGTAATCGTTGTTGTTGTTGATGTGCAATAATTAAAGTTTGGAAATCAAAAGGATCGGACTTTGTCTTAACGCGATTTCATTTCATTTAATAAATAATTATGGTGCAATTTATGCGACCTAATTGTCAAAATGAAATTGGAGTAAAAATAATATTTAATTTTGATTAAAATTGTGAAGCTGATTAAGATCTGACATAATTTTTAGGGAATAAGGACAGTTATTAAACCCTTTTGAAAAAGTGACCTACATTTTTCGTAAATTACATTTAGGTTAATTGTTATATAGTTATATTCTCAAAAACCATTTATGACAATTTTATACAAACATTAAGAGAACTTTTATGGAGTATAATTAACTGAAGGATAAGATTAATTACGGACTTTGATTGAAATCACCACCCGTGGTTCAATAAAGATTCTTATCTAGAACAATAAGTATGATTTTATTATGGATTCTGCTTCAATTTCTTTCGTAATTTTAAAACAACAATTGCTAAGAAGGGTATGAACTATTAAAGTAATATAATTAGTATACGTCTGAAAATCACATTGAACCTTACCAGATCTTATTATACCCCCAGTCATATGGCTACAGATGGTATATATCATTTGATACAACCAAAACGTGCCTCATCGAAATAACAATTTTAGACCCTAGATTTCTTTGGACCAAATTAGTTGCAGGATATTTGGAGTCGATCTAGCGATGTCCGCGCGTCTGTCTACCTGGCTGGCCCATATGATAACTCTCGAAGGAAGAATCTGATTTGATTCAAATTTGATACAGAGTAAAAAAATTATAAAACTTAGATCGAGTTCAGATATCGACAATATCGGTCCATTCCTTCTGGTACCTTCCTCACTTAAGTTCGACATTTTCAAAAAAATATATTTTCTGCACAAAAAAAAAAACGATAATCCGATTTTGCTCCAAATTTGAAAATCCAAATATTTGCATCAGTACTAGGTCAGGCGCGAATATGGACAATATCGGTCCACTCCATCAAGTACCTATCCCGCAAAGGATTTCGAATAATTATAACTCTTATAAAATGTAATGCAAGAGTCCGACTATCTTAAAATTACACTCATCACAATATTTTTATTAACTAAAGGTCTGCTGTGAAGATGGTAAATATTAGTCTACTGCTTGTGGTACCTCTTCCACAAAGCGTCAACATTTGTAATATCCCTGAAGCTCATGAAACGCGAAATTAACATCCGATTCCATTTAGACTTGGCACATTTCAATATTTCCCTTAACAAAAAATATTTCTATAAAGATGGTAGAGATCGGACCATTCCTTGTGGTACCTCCCCCACAAAGGTTAACGTTTTGAATACCAAAAACGATTATAAAATCGGAAATAAACATTCCGTTCTCTTCGTATTTCAAACATCACATTATTTCTACTAACACAAGATCTGTTGTGAAGATGGAATATGTCGGTCTACACCTTTAGACATATCCACCACAAAGGGTCAAAATTTTGAATATTCATGAAGCTCATAAAACGCCAAATTAATATAATATCCGATTAATAATAATAATAATTAATAATATCCGATTGCATTCAGATTTGGCAAATTTCAATATTTCCATCAGCACAAAATCTGTTATAAAGATGGTAAAGATCGGACCATTTCCTGTGGTACCTCCTGGGGGAGGGTCAAAGAATACCAAAAAGGTTATAAAATCTGAAATAAGCATCCGGTTCTCATCATTCTTCACGCATCCTATTATTTCTACTGATACAAGATCTGCTGTGAATATGGGATATATCGGCCCCCTCCTTTTGGTACCTTCCGCACAAGGGGGCAAAATTTTGAATATCCATGAAGCTCATAAAACGCCAAATTAACATCCGATCCAATTCGAACTAGGCACATCCCAATATTTCCTTTTAACACAAGATCTGTTATAAATATGGTTCTTCTGGT
Source organism: Musca domestica (assembly GCF_030504385.1). Taxonomy (NCBI): domain Eukaryota; kingdom Metazoa; phylum Arthropoda; class Insecta; order Diptera; family Muscidae; genus Musca; species Musca domestica. Next base: position 8,781,441 of record NW_026712299.1, read on the forward strand.
ACCTCCCCACAAAGGGTCAAAGTTTTGAAATGCCATAACTATTATAAAATCCGAAATAAGCATCCGCTTCTCTTCATATTTCGTATATCCCATTATTTCTACTAACACAAGATCTGCTGTGAAGATCGGATATATCGGTTCACTCCTTCTGGTACCTCTCCCACAAAGCGCCAAAATTTTGAATATCCATGAAGCTCATTAATATCCGATTCCATTCAGACTTGGTAAATGGCAATATTTCCATCAATACAATATGTGTTGTAACGATGGTAGAGATCGGACAATTCCTTCTGGCACCTCCCCAAAAAGGGTCAAGGTTTTGAATAACCAAAACGATTATGAAATATAAAATAAGCATCCGGTCCTCTTCATTTTTCACTCATCCTTTTATTTCCACACCTTCTGGTACCTCCCCCACAAACAGTCAAGATTTTGAATATTCATGAAGGTCATAAAACGCGAAATTTATATCTGCTTTCATTTAGACTTTGACATCTCAATATTTCCATCAAAACTAGATTTGTTTTAAAGATGGTAAAGATCGGACCATTTCTTATGGTACTTCCCCCACAAAGGGTCAAAGTTTTGAATGCACTTGAACGAGAATAAAATTCGAAATAAGCATCAGGTTCCCTTTATATTTCACACATCCCATTATTTCTACTAACACAAGATCTGTTATGAAAATGGGAGATATCGGTCAACTCCTTTTAGTACCTCATCCACAAAGGGTCAATATTTTGAATAATCATGAAGCTCGTAAACGAACTTGGTACATCTCTATATTTCTGTCAATCCAAGGTCTGTTTTAAAGATGGTAGAGATAGGACCATTTCTTCTGGTACCTCCCCACATAGGGTTCAAAATTTAAAAAAAAAACAAAACGCTCAAACAAAGCGAAAGAAGCATACAACTCTTTTCAAATTTCGCACATAGAAACATTTTTACTAATACAAGATCTGCTATGAAGATGATATGTAACTGCGAACCCCTTCTGGTACCTCACACACAAAGTTTTTCAATACTTCCATCAGTCATAACAACTTGCAATATCTAAATATTTCTCTCAACCAGAAACCTGAAAAGAATATGGAATTTATGATTTCCCATAAATTGGATATAAATGTTCGATTTTCTTGAAATTTTTTTATCCATACCAATATTTTTATACCCTACAACACTATGTGTTGGGGGTATTATAAGTTTGATTGGGCCAAAAATTATGTAACACCTCGAAATATTGGTTTCCCACATAGGAAAGTATATATGGATCATCCTAGCTCGCCGAGCTGAGTCGATCTAGCTATGTATGTCCGTCCGTCCGTCTGTCCGTCTGTCCATGTTAATTTGTAATCACTCTACAGGTCGCAATTATGGCCCGATCTTCACGAAATTTGGAATGGAGATCAGGGTTGGGCCAGAATAGAACCCTATTTCTTTTTGAGATGATCGCCAAATGTTTAGGTGTTGAAATGGACCAAATACTGAAAAAATGTCGGATTTTGCAGTAGCTATACAGGTCGCAATTATAGACCAATCGACGCGGATTTTCGCATGTAGCTAGAGTGCTAGAGTGGGTGGTCATCGGATAATATTTAGCGGGTAAAATAGACCATATATTTTGTGTTGAAAAAATTCAAAATTTTTCATTAAACCGCGAATATTTTAAATCCCGGCGAAATCACAAAGCCATGACAAGGTTACTTCTGACCTTTACATTGATGTTAACATCCAAGAAATCAGATATATAGCAAAATATGTGCGATATATACGTTTATCAAAGAAGATATGCTTGAAAAATCTCATATATGTCGAGAACGGCTGAACTGATTTCCACAGTTCTCATTGATTCAGAATGGCCTCTTCGCAGGAAAGTAAAAACGTCTAAAAAAATCGCATAAAAATATCTCTCTAAAGATGAAAATATTGATTTTGTAAAATTTTCTCATATTTTTTCAATTTTGTCATATTTTTGGCATATTTTCATTTTGAATTAAACATTTGGTAATATTTCTACAGCTAACAAAACTAAGTAGTTGGGATATCAGGATATAATATACAGATCGCATTTATAGTCCGATCCTAACGAAATTTTGCATGGGGATCAGATGAGGGTCAGAATAGAAGCCTACTCTTTTTGGAGATGATCGCCATATATTTAGGGGTTGAAATGGACAAAAAAACAGCAAAATTGTCAGCAGGTCGTAATTATCGCCCGATCCTTAGGCACATTTGAACGGGGGTTACCGGACATTGCAAAAGCCAAATAGTTTTGGATGGCCATCCAAAATTATTCAATGTGTGAAATAGTTTGCCAACTTTTGTAGACAAAATACGAAAATGACTCTTTGGAGAATTCACAAATACAGGAAAGACGCACTTCTGACTATTTCGTTAACGCTGATTTCGTAGAAGAATATAGTCAAATGTCTGTATCTCATATAGATGCGTTTCAGTCAAAAACCAATTATAAATGTTAATCTTTTGCCACTTCTGAGAGATTATAAGTCTTTCGGAAATATTGGTTCCAGATCTAGGAAGACCATTTACGTGCAACATCTACCAATAAATTGGAAATGAGCAAATTAGTTTAAGTTGCTATTATTCGAAAATTAGAGAACGGAACCTGATGGTTTTCTTTTATTATTTGTCACAATATCTTGTGGAATTCTTTCGAGTATCTCGCCTATATAAACTGTATCGTTTATTATAGTGTTGTAGGGTATTCAACGGTCGGCCACGCTCGACTGTAGCCTTTGCTTACTTGTTTTTTTTTTTTTTTTCTTTTTTTTTTGGGAAAATCTCGACCTTTCCGTGCCAGAAGGAGTGGGCCGATATATTCCATTTTGGCACCAGACCTTGAGTTAATAAAATTATTGGGATGTGTGGAATTTGAAGACAATTGGGCTCTTATATCACATTTTATAAGCGTGATAATTATTAAAAATGTTGACCCTTTGTGGGGAAGGAATTGATGGAGTGGACCGATGTTGTCCATTTTCGAACTTGACCTTGCACAGATGAAAATATTAGGATTATCAAATTTTGAGAAAAATTGGATTATCCATTCTCTGTCTGTGCAATAAATTATTTTCTTTGAAAATTTTGAGATTGGACCGATAGTGCCCATCTCCGAAATCGACCTAAGTTTGACAATAATAATACGATGAAATTCTAAGAGTTACAAGATGGTAGAACATTGCTATCGAGCCAATGGATTTTTTCTAACCAAGAAGCCATTTTGGGGTTCCCCAAAAAAGCGATAAGACAGATAACTATTTTCAGAGTAATCGTTTGCAGCAGCCAACCAAACTTCCGGACATCAACACTACCAAACATTTTTTTGGCTGATATAATTTAAGACCTCGCCCATCCATATTCCGATTAAATCTAGTTCTGAATCTTTGTGCGTCATCCAAACGAATCTATGGAATTGGAACAACAATTTCAATATTGATACGCAACAATCGAAATGTTAAATCTACATCTCAAAAATCAGTTCCACGAAATCAAATATTTTTTAAATGTCTCCACATAAATGATAAAAATTGAATAACATGCCCATGTGTGTCATAAATCTTAACGACATTCAATCTATATTTTTTATTTTGTATGGAATTTTTGATTTGTTATCTACAATAGGTTGGTTGGTGTTGATTGCATCCAATAAATTCGAAGATGTCATAATTTCTACGCAAAAAGAGTTTGAGTAATATTTATAATACTATGGAGGATTATCGAAAAAGAGAAGATCGAATATAACGGAGTATATTATTTCCAATTAAAAAGTTTGTTGACTCTCTAGGTTGTAGGTTCCGAAGGAATGGACCAATATGGTTCATTTCGTATCGGACCTGAATAAATGTGATATAAATATTGCGACGTTCCAGGTTTGGACTGTATTGGTTACTTCCTTCATTTAATAGGAAATATGCGATAATCTTAATCTGAGGTACCAGATATACAATCCAACGAAATTCTCCATTTTCATACTTCATCTAGTACAGATAAAAATGTTGATATGGGCAAAATAACAAGAACATCAAACATTTATATCCAATTTTAGGTAAAATCGTAAATTCTGATAAAGTCCATATCCATATCAGATTTCTGATTGAGATAAATATTTAGAAATAGAAAGTTGGAAAGAAACGCTGAATCCTTTCGCAAGTTATGACAGATAAACGTATTGAAAATAGTGACCCATTGTGGGTGAGGTAGCAAAAGGGCTTCGTAGATATATATCATCTTTATAACAGATCTTGTGTTAGCAAAAATGTTTGTACTGGGTGAGATACAAAACTGCCACAATTTTTACATTTTTTTTAAATGTTATTAAATGAAAAAATGTCGAAAATAGCATAAAATTTTAGAATAAGTTTAGATTTATTCGAATTGGTCATCTTTGGCACGAATTATGACCTTCAACCGTCACACGCTGCCCGAATGTTGCTCTGCGGTATTTTGGCCCACTCCCGACGAAGCGCTTGCTTGAGGTGATCGACACTTTGGTATTTTTTAGTGCCAACCTTGCTTTCTAAAATACTCCAGACACAATGGCCCAACGGATTGGTATCCGAAGATTTTGGTGGCCATTGTGCGCTGGAAATGAAGCGAGGAACCTAATTTTCTAACCATTCTTGGGTGGCGCGTGTTGAGTGCAATGATGCTGAGTCCTGTTGGAATGTCAAAGGTATGCGGCCAGAATGTTTGCGTGCCCAAGGCTTTAATACACCCTCCAGAATATTTTTGCGATAATATTCGGCATTTATTCCGATGACACGGTCTATTATGGCGGCCCACTAAATCACCATGGCCGGCGCTTGATGGCCGACCGAAGGTGTAAATTTTCAGCTGACCTATTTGGCATGTTTACAAACTGCTCTGCTGGACAACGAATGTTTTCTCATCGTAGAAAACCAAATTCGGCAGTTCACCACTTCCGGCAAAGCGAAGCAACTCTTTACCTCTTTTGAGTCTATTTTCTTTCTGTTGCGGTGTAAGTTCTTGCACTTTTGGCAATTTCAATGACATTACCCCGAGCTCATTTTTCAATATTTGCCGAATGAATATTGCGATATGTTCAGCTGCCATTTTTCGGCCACTGCGACGCGGCTTTTACTTTTCGAAACATTTCTGCTGATGTTGCTGTTTTCTTCCCTCCACTTCCTTGACGTCGGGCTACGCTACCAGTATCACGGTAACGAGGGTGGTACGAGACACAAGAGATTTATTCACATTTTAATGCTGGTGTGCCACTTTTGGTTTTCCAGCCAAATATAAAGAAATCATACTATCGCGCTTGAATTCCATCACGAATAACTTTTTTTTCTGGAAAATGCTCACCAAAATAATTATGTACGCTTGTGAACAATATAATGAGCGAGTGTCTTAGAAACGACAGCAGCCTGACTTCGGTTGCAGTTTTTTCATCTTGCCCTGCATATAAGAGAATAGTGAAGTAACTGATAAGAATCAATGCCCAGACGAAACGGCTGAAGCTAGAATCATAAAATTTTACACCAAGTCAGCCTTGGTTCATAGGCCTGTGATAAGGCTGGGTTTTTGGAATTTTTTTTAAAAGCGTACGAAAAGTGCTAAAAATGTAATACTTTGTATTGGATAATCGGAATGAGCTAGAATTCTGAATGAGAGTCACTGATGGAGTGCAGGATGGATTTACTCAAGAATATTTCGAATTTAAAGCCTGAGAAAGGTACTGAATGGTTGTAATGTGCAACCTCGTTTGGAGTAATTTTGTGATATTAATATGACTATGTCATAAACAACCTCCTAGATTACTTTTAACCTGAACACCGAGAGATACGTTGGTAGAAAAATAAATGATGAATATAGGGCATAATTAGGACGATGGGAGCCATTGTTGCACTAGCAAGCAGCCGGAGGGGGGTTCGTTGTCCTTTTTAAGCTCCTAAACGTATCTTTCAAACATAAAACCAGAAAATATTTTAGACTCCCGAAAAGAAATAAATACTTGTATTGGCTGGACTACGTTTCTGGTCAACCCTGTACCCCTGTTGAACCAGAATAAAAGAACTAAAAGAAAACAAAGGTCAATCTTCGATTATAATATAACTCCAGGTGGATTTTGGAGTTGAGCCTCATAACCCTTACCCTACCATAGTCTCAAAGGCTACATATTTTGTTGAGACCCCTAATGCGATTTACCCTCTCTTTAGATTACCTCACCATAGTAAGAAATTATACTAGATTTAGCTCTTCATCTTGTTACTAACAAGTATATATTTAAAATTCATTTAGAACAAAACATAGCGATAGATTAATTTCTAACAAATTCATAGTAATATCTCTACTAAATTAAGTATTGTAAGGACATATTTAAAAGAAATATATATTCCATACAATATCTATAGGATTATAATTATAAACTAAATTTGAAAAGTTTTAATGCAAGATCATTTAGATATTTCACTGAGAACTATGTAAAAATAAAAAAAATAGATGTTTATATATTTGACTTTGTTAAAATAAACTGTTAAATTATCAGATGACAATCTAACGATATAGAAAGGGAATTCATTGCTAGTTTTAATTTTACATATTTCTCAGTAAAATGATGTAACGAATTTAGGCTTTAATTTAAATATTTAATGAATAAGAAAAAAAATATATAATTTATACAATAGATTTAATTTCAGATTTAAAGGACTCAAAAAATTATACTAGAAAAAAATGGATTTTTTTTTTTTTGACGATTTCATTCCTTTTTTGTTATTCCTTTTCCTAAAGGATAATTATTTTCTTACAAGGACTTTTTTTTCATATTTTAACAATTACATATTAAACCCTACATATGCAAATATTTTTATATATTTTTTTCTTTTTTTTTTTTTTAACTCACTCTGTTTTGTTTTTGTACTTTTCAAAGGATGTATATTTGATCCTTGAGATTTTTCAAATCCACATATTTACGCTGATCGTCGAGGCCTCGATGAACTGGTGTGGTATGTGTGTGTTTATGTGTGTGATGATGGAACTGTAAGGAATTTTAATATGTTAAGGTAAATGTTTGCATATGTTTAGGGGGAACATGATGATCAAATTTTATGAATACTTGCGATACAATGTTTTGCGATTTTATAAGTTCTAAATATTAGATTTTAAATTTCATAAATAATGCTGTTGCCGATGTCGGGGGTCGAACCCGCGACCTTATGGTTGGTAGCAGTGCCTTTTTGCTGCCTAGGCTACTGAGCTGTTGTGTAGCCGGCTTCTTAACACATGTTTTTGCACACGATCGCTGTGCTCTGCCTTTCCAATGCCGATCTGCGTGTTGTGCAATGTGCAAGCGAGACGCATGTATGTTGCAGTTCTATTTTTAGCACGTAGTAAATTCGAATATCGTAGATCAAATTGTCTGGTGCGTGTCTGGCTTGACACGTGATGTCTCGCACAGTGGCAGATTTTGTTACAAATGTTGCTGAGGAATATCTATTTGTACCAATAGCATCAAGATATTTTATTCGTATAGTGGTGGTAATATGCCAAGGAAAATTTGGTGACAGTAATTTAATGATGACGGACACTGATTTTTTTAAAATCCCAATGGGGATTTTTTTTTTTGTTTCACAGAAAATGTTGCCGTAAAGGTGGTATTAATTGCAATCTGTATGTCAAGAAAAAAAAAATAACACTTTTCTAATACCAATTTTGAAAACAATTAGAATTTTAATTCTTACCGTCTTGGAAATTTAATTGCTTTTCGGAAAATGTTGTTGTAAAAATTTGTAAATTTACTTAGATGTCAGCGTTTTTCGATTGATGATTTTTTTGGGAATTTGCAAAAATTTCCACAAAAATTTTACGAATATTAGTTCGCTTTTAAAGGAATAATTTATTTTATTTAGTCATTAATTAATTAGACTAAAGGATTTTGCGGATTAAAATCACTTATTTTTTCACTTTAAATTTTTCTTTTTAAATGACAAAGAATTTTTTTTCTTTGGTTTCTGATATGCGTGTTTGATCTTTGTATGGTCAGCAACGGAAAGAAGGAAGAGATTTTGTAGCAGCATAATGATACTATCGTAAAACAACCTAATTATTGTTCACCACTAAGCAAAGGTACATAAGTCAATTAGAGAAGAGCTAAGTATGTTTTAGAACACATTTGAGTGCATTCTCACTAATACATAGAAATTATTAGCTGATTCTAAGTCTCCACTAACGGTATAATAGAAAAAAATAGTTAAAATAAAAAAATTAAAAAAAGACGGATTGGTGTTAGCCGGGTTTGAACTCTGGTCCTTACGACTGCAAGGCCGAGATACTATCTCTAAGCTACGCCAATTTATGTGGGTGGCTCGCTAAACAGTCCGTATGAGACAAGGCAGTGAATGTAAAAGGTGTTATCCGAGACACATCGGTACCAAAAAAGATTCATGTCTAGATACAATTTTCAGAATGTTCGAAAAATAATATGCTAAAAATAGCTATTGACATCCCAGCGAACATTTTATTAACCGAAAAGAGGAATTGTGATGGAACCATAATTTACCACAAAACCGGGTAATATCGATCCTATGGATAACGATATTAATCGGAATGCGTATAATAAATTATGGTCGCATATCCTTAGCGTGGAATGTTCCTATTATGTTTCCATTCATATCTTCGAGTTCATAATAAACATTGCCTACTTTTCTTCTTACTTTGGCTTGCAAATAAAGTGGAGCTAGTTTTGCATTAAAATTCTTTTCAGCACTGCTTTGTGCGAAGTTTCTACGATATATCACTTGACCTACGGTATACGTAATCGGTCGAGTACGTAAATTATATTGTTCTCGATTGTGATTGTAGGCTTTTTCAATGTTTGCTTTGAGCTCGGCTCGAATTAATTGCAACTGATCTTCGCGATTTATAGTTGTGGTAGGTTCATTCAACATATTGAGATTTTTTAAAAGATTATAAGTATCCCCATGGGTAACCATATTAAACCCAAAAGTTGCAAAGTATGGAGAACACTTTATAGCTTGGTGTACTGCGTTTCTTAAAGCGCAGCTTATAAAAGACAGGTTTACATCCCAAAGTCGTTGGTCTGTTTTTAAATATGCACGAATACTGGCTATTATTGAACGGTTTACTCGCTCCGAAGCGTTGGCTTGTGGTGAATAAAGCGCAGTATATACATGTTTAATGCCAAATTTTGTTAAGAATGTATTAAATTCATTAGATTTAAATTGTGAACCATTGTCACTAATGACTTGTTCTGGAACTCCAAAGGCATGGAAAATATGCTTCAATAAAAATTCTTGTATTGGAGCGGAAGTAAATTTCTTTAATGGGCAAAGCCAATGATATTTGGTCAAGTGATCCAATACTATGAATATGCCTATAAAACCATTTTTAGACCGTGGATAAGGTCCTAAGATGTCCACATATAACCGCTGGAATGGTCTACTTGGTAGTACTAACTTTCCCATTTCCGGTTTGGTTATATAGTTTGGGTGTTTGGTCTGTTTACAAGTTTCACAGTCGCGTACGTAGTTACGTACGTCGGTGACCATACCGGGCCAATAAAAATTTCTACGAATCAAATCCAAAGTTTTCCCTATTCCGCCATGAGCTGCATTTGGAGAATTATGAAATCTGATTATGAGGGACTGTCGAAGGTTCTCAGGAATCCATAATTTCCAGGCATTGGTTTCTTGATCGGGGTTACCACTATAATGTTCGGTACGAATATACACATATTTATCAACGGTTTTGATATCCGGATAACTAGAAGCATTTTCCTTTATTTTATATTTCAAAGTTTGTAATCACGGTCATAAAAGCATGGGGAATTCAAGTCAATTTCGGGTTCGGATTCTTCTAACGAAGAAATTTCGTTGGTATAAATGCGAGACAATGCATCCGGAACGACATGGTCCTTTCCTTTTCGATGACTTATTGAAAAATTGTAAGGTTGCAACTTAAATACCCAACGGGCTAATCTTCCGGTTAGGTCAGGCTGTTTCATCAACCATACTAAAGACGAGTGATCCGTCACAACCTCAAAATCTTGTAGTTCAAGATAACATCTGAACTTCTTTATTGCTTCGACTGCCGCCAGACACTCACGCTCTGTGACAGAATAATTTCTTTGTGCGGAGTTTAACTTTTTGGACATAAACGCGATTGGTTTCTCTTGGCCATTTTCGTCAAGCTGAACCAATACTGCGCCTATGCCATAGTCTGAGGCGTCGCAGTGCAAGTAAAACTTTTTGCTGAAGTCAGGATTGGATAAAATTGGGGCGGTGGTCAACAAATCTTTTATGGTCGTAAATGAGTTTTGAGCTTCAGGAGTCCATTTGAACTTCTGTTTCGATGACAAGGTTTCAGATATCGGGAAGGTGATGGATGAAAAGTTTTCAATAAACCTTCTATACCATCCTGCTAGACCTAAAAAGCCTCTCACCTGACGAATTGTTTTTGGAGTTGGCCAGTTAACTATGGATTCCACCTTTTCGGGATCAGTCTGAATACCTCCATTGCCGATTACATAACCGAGGTATTTTGTCTGTGTAACACAGAACTGGCTTTTCTCCACATTCAGGGTTAAATTAGCTTTTCTTAATTCTTGTGCGATTCTAACCAAAACTGACAAGTGACTATGGAAATCTTCAGATACAATTACAATGTCGTCTAGGTAACCAAAAACACAGTACCTTAGATCTGGCGGTATAATCCTATCAACTAGCCTGCACATTGTCTGAGGTGCTGTACAGAGCCCGAAAGGCATAACTACGAACTGATACAGCGGCCTTCCGGGCACGGTAAAAGCCGTAAGCGCTTTGGACTCTTCAGACAAACCTATTTGCCAATAGGCATCTTTCAAGTCTAGCTTAGTGATTATATTTGCCTTTGGTAGTCTGGCAAAGATACCCTCAATGCTGGGCAATGGGTAAGCATCTTTTTTGGTAACTAAATTGAGTTTTCTTGCATCTAAGCAAAGTCGAACTTTGTTTGGTTTCACGACTAATCGCATTGGTGACGACCAGGCTGATACTGATGGCTCAATCACACCCAGGGAAAGCATACGATCTACCTCCTTGTACATCAAATTCTCGACGGCAGGAGATACAGGGTAGAAACGTTGCTTTACCGGTTTCGCATCGCCAATGTCAATATGGTGCTTCAAGTAAGTCGTTCGACCTAAACCTTCTTTAGCGAAACTGGGAAAGAGATCAACTACAACTTTTAATTGATTTTGTTGACTATAGGTAAGCGGATAATTAAAATCGGACGAATTTAGATTTTTTTCGGACACATTTAATTTCGATTCGGAGGGACTTTCAGACATATTAGAGTTGGGTTGACAAGTAGTGCTTTCGAGAGCTGATACAACAGACGGACGATTAGACGGTACGGGTGGGTTGGTGGTTATTGGACTATCAAAAATATCTGGGGCCAATGAAAAAGTTTTCCAGAAATCTAAACCAAGAATAAGACGTTGCGTTAGTGAGGGGACAATTAATAATTTGAGTTTATGTGTTTCGCCTTTAAAATGGACATCTACTTCTAAAGAACCTTGAGTCCTTTGAATGGAACCATCGGCTGTTTTAACTCCAGTTTTGCCAGGTGTAAAATCAGGGTAATTGGAAAAATTTTGTGTTGCTAAGTCTGAGCCTAGACAGGATATATTAGCACCCGTGTCTAATAAACCATATTCGGTAAAATTAAGAAAACTGACTTTGGCGTAATATCGCCTATCCGAAGGGTTATTAACAATGGCAGATATTATGTATGTTGAAGCTTTTCTTCGTCTTTTATAAAACAATCTAAGTCGACGAGTAGATCTTTTCACTCGTTTAGGGGCTTTAATGGAAAGTTCTGAAATCGTGAAAATTTCATTTCGCTTTTCCATGTAAGTTTGGTATCGCTCATGATATGGTCGAATTGGAAAAAGAGTTTTGTGGTCGGGTTTTGAATTTGAAAAATCAGATTTCAGTATAGTAATTTTGGGATTTTGTTCTTTGGCTGGTAAGGGTTTAGAATCCATACCAGTTACGGTGGATTCGGGTGTTGTTTTTGGGCTGCATAGTTTTTTGACTGGATGGATATTTTTCTGCTAGCACATCTCGTGCACTGGGGCTTATAAACATTTTTAATACCACATCCATAGCAGAAAACAATTCTATCTTTGAGACAGTCGTCCCAAAAATGGCCAAACTCATCACAATTCCAGCACTTGACTGTAGATGAGTCTTTATTTATAGCATCAACACAGGCTTCGGAACGATTTTCATCTGTAGATTGTTCCTCATACTGTACTTCTGCTACAGTTCTACGAATATTACCATAGTTACTGGAAACTGTGGGTTTTGGTACTGTGCTTTTCTTAAAAGATTCGTCGTTCATTAAATTTTCCCTCATCTGAACTAGCTTTCTGAGGTGTGGAATAGTGAAGATTGGGACATATAATAACTCATGCCTTATATCTGCTCTCAAGTTTCGAATAAGAATTTCAACCATCTCTTCTTCTGGGATTGGTTGTCTAAGTCTGTCAGCGATAGAACAAATTGCATCATAAAAAGAGTCAAATGATTCACCAGCTTTCATTTTACGACTTCTAATTGCTTCCATCAAATCAAAGTTGGATCTTAAATCCTTGAACTGACTACGCAAAGCACCGCAAAATTCATTCCACTGGATTGAATCGACACTTTTATGGTACCTCCAGAACCATTCTCTGGCCTTACCAGTCAAAATTATAGGCAAGTTTTTGCAAATATGAGAAAAATTATTATTCAAATGTTCTTTGGTCAACATTTTGATACGGTATAGAAATTCTTCTACCGTCAAATTATTATTCGAACCATCGAAATGAATATTCCAGTTCTGAATAATAAATGTTACCCTATCTGGTCGCAATGGAACCGAAATTTCCTGATTTGTGGTCTGATTCGAAACATTTCTATTTTCATTTATTAAGATATGTTGGGGTTGAAAATTTGGATTAGAATTGCTATTCTGAGAAGTAGAACTTTGAAGGTTATTTATAGGGGTATTTGGAACCTGTGCTCCTAAATTTAAATTCTGAAATATTTTAATAATATTATTTTCAATCATTTGATTGATTCGACCGTAGTCTACTTCAGATGAAATTTGATTATTAGTGGGGTTATTAGAATGTCTAGTTGGGTTTGGTGGATTGGCAGATGGTATATTTTGTGACATAGAATCTTCGCCTATTTCTGGTGGATTATTTTGAGATCCATCAAAATCGATACTTAGGTTCATATTTTCTGTAGCAAACGTTTTGCTTAAATTTCGTGTCATTGGGCGATTTGCCAAAGATCCACGTCCTTTTCCTCTATAAACAGGACGATTTTTCTTGATTGTACCAGTCTGTGTTGCCATTTCAGTAGCTTCAATATTTAAAGCAGGATATGCTTTTAAATTTGAAAGCTCACAGGTGACTCTACACAACGGACATTGAGCTGAATTGGACAATTCGTTTTCAATGCAAACCCTATGGAAAACATGACGGCATAGTTCAATCATACAACATGGTTGACTTTGTGGTTGTATAAAATCCTGACAGGACGCACATTTTAAAGTTTCCCCTGTTGGATTGTCAGAGTCGACATTTGGAATTGGTAATGGACTTCGTGGTATGGACATTGTCAGAGCAATTTGTCAACAAAGGCGAGAAAAAAAAATATATAAAAATAATAGGAAATTTCTGAAGAGGTATATATGAATCCAATATACAATCTTCAGTATGATAATAATGTTGATAGTTATTAAACAAAAACTCAATATAGTGTTGTGAATACTTCAACAACAAATTTCAAAATAAGTATCTGTAGATTTTCAAAATACACATTTCTTACTATATAGGTGAGGTAAATCTGGGGTAAAGTAAACATGAAAAAAAAAATTATAAATCGAAAGATTGATTGGAAAGAAAAACAGGGCTATGGAGTTTATATTTCAGTTAAAAAGAATATTCTTAACAGACAAACCATCATGCTACTTTCATTTCGAACTGAAAATTCTGGACTTTATTTTGCAACCAGCATAATATAGTTATTCCGAGAAAAATCAGGATGACGATATCTCAGTCTATTAAAAATAATCTAAAGAACCCAGATACATACTTTCTTCTATTTTACAAATAATTTTGACTCCATTTCACCGGATCAGAAAATGTTGATAAAGGACATCTCGGTCAGAATTTCCCGAACTCATCAGAAAACTGAAAAATCCAGAGAGCCTTAACCAAGTATTCTGAATCCAGTTTCCTGAATTCAAAACCTTTTGCTAAATAGGTATTTAATGAAGTTTAATGACTTATTAAAACAAAATATGGGACAATCATATCCAAAGGTCTTCAAAACTTATAATTGTAAATCCTAAAGAATTAAGGATTGTAGCTTAATATACAAAAGAATTTACAACTATCGCTTGTAGTTAATATTACAGTGATTATACGTTTTAAGGGATTAACCTTTTGGTATTTAAAAAACATTTTGCCTATGGATTCAATTGGTTTTTTGTCCCACGTTGGGCGCCATTCTATTTTTATGTGTAATGTGCAACCTCGTTTGGAGTAATTTTGTGATATTAATATGACTATGTCATAAACAACCTCCTAGATTAGTTTTAACCTGAACACCGAGAGATACGTTGGTAGAAAAATAAATGATGAATATAGGGCATAATTAGGACGATGGGAGCCATTGTTGCACTAGCAAGCAGCCGGAGGGGGGTTCGTTGTCCTTTTTAAGCTCCTAAACGTATCTTTCAAACATAAAACCAGAAAATATTTTAGACTCCCGAAAAGAAATAAATACTTGTATTGGCTGGACTACGTTTCTGGTCAACCCTGTACCCCTGTTGAACCAGAATAAAAGAACTAAAAGAAAACAAAGGTCAATCTTCGATTATAATATAACTCCAGGTGGATTTTGGAGTTGAGCCTCATAACCCTTACCCTACCATAGTCTCAAAGGCTACATATTTTGTTGAGACCCCTAATGCGATTTACCCTCTCTTTAGATTACCTCACCATAGTAAGAAATTATACTAGATTTAGCTCTTCATCTTGTTACTAACAAGTATATATTTAAAATTCATTTAGAACAAAACATAGCGATAGATTAATTTCTAACAAATTCATAGTAATATCTCTACTAAATTAAGTATTGTAAGGACATATTTAAAAGAAATATATATTCCATACAATATCTATAGGATTATAATTATAAACTAAATTTGAAAAGTTTTAATGCAAGATCATTTAGATATTTCACTGAGAACTATGTAAAAATAAAAAAAATAGATGTTTATATATTTGACTTTGTTAAAATAAACTGTTAAATTATCAGATGACAATCTAACGATATAGAAAGGGAATTCATTGCTAGTTTTAATTTTACATATTTCTCAGTAAAATGATGTAACGAATTTAGGCTTTAATTTAAATATTTAATGAATAAGAAAAAAAATATATAATTTATACAATAGATTTAATTTCAGATTTAAAGGACTCAAAAAATTATACTAGAAAAAAATGGATTTTTTTTTTTTTGACGATTTCATTCCTTTTTTGTTATTCCTTTTCCTAAAGGATAATTATTTTCTTACAAGGACTTTTTTTTCATATTTTAACAATTACATATTAAACCCTACATATGCAAATATTTTTATATATTTTTTTCTTTTTTTTTTTTTTAACTCACTCTGTTTTGTTTTTGTACTTTTCAAAGGATGTATATTTGATCCTTGAGATTTTTCAAATCCACATATTTACGCTGATCGTCGAGGCCTCGATGAACTGGTGTGGTATGTGTGTGTTTATGTGTGTGATGATGGAACTGTAAGGAATTTTAATATGTTAAGGTAAATGTTTGCATATGTTTAGGGGGAACATGATGATCAAATTTTATGAATACTTGCGATACAATGTTTTGCGATTTTATAAGTTCTAAATATTAGATTTTAAATTTCATAAATAATGCTGTTGCCGATGTCGGGGGTCGAACCCGCGACCTTATGGTTGGTAGCAGTGCCTTTTTGCTGCCTAGGCTACTGAGCTGTTGTGTAGCCGGCTTCTTAACACATGTTTTTGCACACGATCGCTGTGCTCTGCCTTTCCAATGCCGATCTGCGTGTTGTGCAATGTGCAAGCGAGACGCATGTATGTTGCAGTTCTATTTTTAGCACGTAGTAAATTCGAATATCGTAGATCAAATTGTCTGGTGCGTGTCTGGCTTGACACGTGATGTCTCGCACAGTGGCAGATTTTGTTACAAATGTTGCTGAGGAATATCTATTTGTACCAATAGCATCAAGATATTTTATTCGTATAGTGGTGGTAATATGCCAAGGAAAATTTGGTGACAGTAATTTAATGATGACGGACACTGATTTTTTTAAAATCCCAATGGGGATTTTTTTTTTTTGTTTCACAGAAAATGTTGCCGTAAAGGTGGTATTAATTGCAATCTGTATGTCAAGAAAAAAAAAATAACACTTTTCTAATACCAATTTTGAAAACAATTAGAATTTTAATTCTTACCGTCTTGGAAATTTAATTGCTTTTCGGAAAATGTTGTTGTAAAAATTTGTAAATTTACTTAGATGTCAGCGTTTTTCGATTGATGATTTTTTTGGGAATTTGCAAAAATTTCCACAAAAATTTTACGAATATTAGTTCGCTTTTAAAGGAATAATTTATTTTATTTAGTCATTAATTAATTAGACTAAAGGATTTTGCGGATTAAAATCACTTATTTTTTCACTTTAAATTTTTCTTTTTAAATGACAAAGAATTTTTTTTCTTTGGTTTCTGATATGCGTGTTTGATCTTTGTATGGTCAGCAACGGAAAGAAGGAAGAGATTTTGTAGCAGCATAATGATACTATCGTAAAACAACCTAATTATTGTTCACCACTAAGCAAAGGTACATAAGTCAATTAGAGAAGAGCTAAGTATGTTTTAGAACACATTTGAGTGCATTCTCACTAATACATAGAAATTATTAGCTGATTCTAAGTCTCCACTAACGGTATAATAGAAAAAAATAGTTAAAATAAAAAAATTAAAAAAAGACGGATTGGTGTTAGCCGGGTTTGAACTCTGGTCCTTACGACTGCAAGGCCGAGATACTATCTCTAAGCTACGCCAATTTATGTGGGTGGCTCGCTAAACAGTCCGTATGAGACAAGGCAGTGAATGTAAAAGGTGTTATCCGAGACACATCGGTACCAAAAAAGATTCATGTCTAGATACAATTTTCAGAATGTTCGAAAAATAATATGCTAAAAATAGCTATTGACATCCCAGCGAACATTTTATTAACCGAAAAGAGGAATTGTGATGGAACCATAATTTACCACAAAACCGGGTAATATCGATCCTATGGATAACGATATTAATCGGAATGCGTATAATAAATTATGGTCGCATATCCTTAGCGTGGAATGTTCCTATTATGTTTCCATTCATATCTTCGAGTTCATAATAAACATTGCCTACTTTTCTTCTTACTTTGGCTTGCAAATAAAGTGGAGCTAGTTTTGCATTAAAATTCTTTTCAGCACTGCTTTGTGCGAAGTTTCTACGATATATCACTTGACCTACGGTATACGTAATCGGTCGAGTACGTAAATTATATTGTTCTCGATTGTGATTGTAGGCTTTTTCAATGTTTGCTTTGAGCTCGGCTCGAATTAATTGCAACTGATCTTCGCGATTTATAGTTGTGGTAGGTTCATTCAACATATTGAGATTTTTTAAAAGATTATAAGTATCCCCATGGGTAACCATATTAAACCCAAAAGTTGCAAAGTATGGAGAACACTTTATAGCTTGGTGTACTGCGTTTCTTAAAGCGCAGCTTATAAAAGACAGGTTTACATCCCAAAGTCGTTGGTCTGTTTTTAAATATGCACGAATACTGGCTATTATTGAACGGTTTACTCGCTCCGAAGCGTTGGCTTGTGGTGAATAAAGCGCAGTATATACATGTTTAATGCCAAATTTTGTTAAGAATGTATTAAATTCATTAGATTTAAATTGTGAACCATTGTCACTAATGACTTGTTCTGGAACTCCAAAGGCATGGAAAATATGCTTCAATAAAAATTCTTGTATTGGAGCGGAAGTAAATTTCTTTAATGGGCAAAGCCAATGATATTTGGTCAAGTGATCCAATACTATGAATATGCCTATAAAACCATTTTTAGACCGTGGATAAGGTCCTAAGATGTCCACATATAACCGCTGGAATGGTCTACTTGGTAGTACTAACTTTCCCATTTCCGGTTTGGTTATATAGTTTGGGTGTTTGGTCTGTTTACAAGTTTCACAGTCGCGTACGTAGTTACGTACGTCGGTGACCATACCGGGCCAATAAAAATTTCTACGAATCAAATCCAAAGTTTTCCCTATTCCGCCATGAGCTGCATTTGGAGAATTATGAAATCTGATTATGAGGGACTGTCGAAGGTTCTCAGGAATCCATAATTTCCAGGCATTGGTTTCTTGATCGGGGTTACCACTATAATGTTCGGTACGAATATACACATATTTATCAACGGTTTTGATATCCGGATAACTAGAAGCATTTTCCTTTATTTTATATTTCAAAGTTTGTAATCACGGTCATAAAAGCATGGGGAATTCAAGTCAATTTCGGGTTCGGATTCTTCTAACGAAGAAATTTCGTTGGTATAAATGCGAGACAATGCATCCGGAACGACATGGTCCTTTCCTTTTCGATGACTTATTGAAAAATTGTAAGGTTGCAACTTAAATACCCAACGGGCTAATCTTCCGGTTAGGTCAGGCTGTTTCATCAACCATACTAAAGACGAGTGATCCGTCACAACCTCAAAATCTTGTAGTTCAAGATAACATCTGAACTTCTTTATTGCTTCGACTGCCGCCAGACACTCACGCTCTGTGACAGAATAATTTCTTTGTGCGGAGTTTAACTTTTTGGACATAAACGCGATTGGTTTCTCTTGGCCATTTTCGTCAAGCTGAACCAATACTGCGCCTATGCCATAGTCTGAGGCGTCGCAGTGCAAGTAAAACTTTTTGCTGAAGTCAGGATTGGATAAAATTGGGGCGGTGGTCAACAAATCTTTTATGGTCGTAAATGAGTTTTGAGCTTCAGGAGTCCATTTGAACTTCTGTTTCGATGACAAGGTTTCAGATATCGGGAAGGTGATGGATGAAAAGTTTTCAATAAACCTTCTATACCATCCTGCTAGACCTAAAAAGCCTCTCACCTGACGAATTGTTTTTGGAGTTGGCCAGTTAACTATGGATTCCACCTTTTCGGGATCAGTCTGAATACCTCCATTGCCGATTACATAACCGAGGTATTTTGTCTGTGTAACACAGAACTGGCTTTTCTCCACATTCAGGGTTAAATTAGCTTTTCTTAATTCTTGTGCGATTCTAACCAAAACTGACAAGTGACTATGGAAATCTTCAGATACAATTACAATGTCGTCTAGGTAACCAAAAACACAGTACCTTAGATCTGGCGGTATAATCCTATCAACTAGCCTGCACATTGTCTGAGGTGCTGTACAGAGCCCGAAAGGCATAACTACGAACTGATACAGCGGCCTTCCGGGCACGGTAAAAGCCGTAAGCGCTTTGGACTCTTCAGACAAACCTATTTGCCAATAGGCATCTTTCAAGTCTAGCTTAGTGATTATATTTGCCTTTGGTAGTCTGGCAAAGATACCCTCAATGCTGGGCAATGGGTAAGCATCTTTTTTGGTAACTAAATTGAGTTTTCTTGCATCTAAGCAAAGTCGAACTTTGTTTGGTTTCACGACTAATCGCATTGGTGACGACCAGGCTGATACTGATGGCTCAATCACACCCAGGGAAAGCATACGATCTAC
Source organism: Musca domestica (assembly GCF_030504385.1). Lineage (NCBI taxonomy): Eukaryota > Metazoa > Arthropoda > Insecta > Diptera > Muscidae > Musca > Musca domestica. The sequence goes on from NW_026712299.1 coordinate 8,801,343, forward strand.
CTCCTTGTACATCAAATTCTCGACGGCAGGAGATACAGGGTAGAAACGTTGCTTTACCGGTTTCGCATCGCCAATGTCAATATGGTGCTTCAAGTAAGTCGTTCGACCTAAACCTTCTTTAGCGAAACTGGGAAAGAGATCAACTACAACTTTTAATTGATTTTGTTGACTATAGGTAAGCGGATAATTAAAATCGGACGAATTTAGATTTTTTTCGGACACATTTAATTTCGATTCGGAGGGACTTTCAGACATATTAGAGTTGGGTTGACAAGTAGTGCTTTCGAGAGCTGATACAACAGACGGACGATTAGACGGTACGGGTGGGTTGGTGGTTATTGGACTATCAAAAATATCTGGGGCCAATGAAAAAGTTTTCCAGAAATCTAAACCAAGAATAAGACGTTGCGTTAGTGAGGGGACAATTAATAATTTGAGTTTATGTGTTTCGCCTTTAAAATGGACATCTACTTCTAAAGAACCTTGAGTCCTTTGAATGGAACCATCGGCTGTTTTAACTCCAGTTTTGCCAGGTGTAAAATCAGGGTAATTGGAAAAATTTTGTGTTGCTAAGTCTGAGCCTAGACAGGATATATTAGCACCCGTGTCTAATAAACCATATTCGGTAAAATTAAGAAAACTGACTTTGGCGTAATATCGCCTATCCGAAGGGTTATTAACAATGGCAGATATTATGTATGTTGAAGCTTTTCTTCGTCTTTTATAAAACAATCTAAGTCGACGAGTAGATCTTTTCACTCGTTTAGGGGCTTTAATGGAAAGTTCTGAAATCGTGAAAATTTCATTTCGCTTTTCCATGTAAGTTTGGTATCGCTCATGATATGGTCGAATTGGAAAAAGAGTTTTGTGGTCGGGTTTTGAATTTGAAAAATCAGATTTCAGTATAGTAATTTTGGGATTTTGTTCTTTGGCTGGTAAGGGTTTAGAATCCATACCAGTTACGGTGGATTCGGGTGTTGTTTTTGGGCTGCATAGTTTTTTGACTGGATGGATATTTTTCTGCTAGCACATCTCGTGCACTGGGGCTTATAAACATTTTTAATACCACATCCATAGCAGAAAACAATTCTATCTTTGAGACAGTCGTCCCAAAAATGGCCAAACTCATCACAATTCCAGCACTTGACTGTAGATGAGTCTTTATTTATAGCATCAACACAGGCTTCGGAACGATTTTCATCTGTAGATTGTTCCTCATACTGTACTTCTGCTACAGTTCTACGAATATTACCATAGTTACTGGAAACTGTGGGTTTTGGTACTGTGCTTTTCTTAAAAGATTCGTCGTTCATTAAATTTTCCCTCATCTGAACTAGCTTTCTGAGGTGTGGAATAGTGAAGATTGGGACATATAATAACTCATGCCTTATATCTGCTCTCAAGTTTCGAATAAGAATTTCAACCATCTCTTCTTCTGGGATTGGTTGTCTAAGTCTGTCAGCGATAGAACAAATTGCATCATAAAAAGAGTCAAATGATTCACCAGCTTTCATTTTACGACTTCTAATTGCTTCCATCAAATCAAAGTTGGATCTTAAATCCTTGAACTGACTACGCAAAGCACCGCAAAATTCATTCCACTGGATTGAATCGACACTTTTATGGTACCTCCAGAACCATTCTCTGGCCTTACCAGTCAAAATTATAGGCAAGTTTTTGCAAATATGAGAAAAATTATTATTCAAATGTTCTTTGGTCAACATTTTGATACGGTATAGAAATTCTTCTACCGTCAAATTATTATTCGAACCATCGAAATGAATATTCCAGTTCTGAATAATAAATGTTACCCTATCTGGTCGCAATGGAACCGAAATTTCCTGATTTGTGGTCTGATTCGAAACATTTCTATTTTCATTTATTAAGATATGTTGGGGTTGAAAATTTGGATTAGAATTGCTATTCTGAGAAGTAGAACTTTGAAGGTTATTTATAGGGGTATTTGGAACCTGTGCTCCTAAATTTAAATTCTGAAATATTTTAATAATATTATTTTCAATCATTTGATTGATTCGACCGTAGTCTACTTCAGATGAAATTTGATTATTAGTGGGGTTATTAGAATGTCTAGTTGGGTTTGGTGGATTGGCAGATGGTATATTTTGTGACATAGAATCTTCGCCTATTTCTGGTGGATTATTTTGAGATCCATCAAAATCGATACTTAGGTTCATATTTTCTGTAGCAAACGTTTTGCTTAAATTTCGTGTCATTGGGCGATTTGCCAAAGATCCACGTCCTTTTCCTCTATAAACAGGACGATTTTTCTTGATTGTACCAGTCTGTGTTGCCATTTCAGTAGCTTCAATATTTAAAGCAGGATATGCTTTTAAATTTGAAAGCTCACAGGTGACTCTACACAACGGACATTGAGCTGAATTGGACAATTCGTTTTCAATGCAAACCCTATGGAAAACATGACGGCATAGTTCAATCATACAACATGGTTGACTTTGTGGTTGTATAAAATCCTGACAGGACGCACATTTTAAAGTTTCCCCTGTTGGATTGTCAGAGTCGACATTTGGAATTGGTAATGGACTTCGTGGTATGGACATTGTCAGAGCAATTTGTCAACAAAGGCGAGAAAAAAAAATATATAAAAATAATAGGAAATTTCTGAAGAGGTATATATGAATCCAATATACAATCTTCAGTATGATAATAATGTTGATAGTTATTAAACAAAAACTCAATATAGTGTTGTGAATACTTCAACAACAAATTTCAAAATAAGTATCTGTAGATTTTCAAAATACACATTTCTTACTATATAGGTGAGGTAAATCTGGGGTAAAGTAAACATGAAAAAAAAAATTATAAATCGAAAGATTGATTGGAAAGAAAAACAGGGCTATGGAGTTTATATTTCAGTTAAAAAGAATATTCTTAACAGACAAACCATCATGCTACTTTCATTTCGAACTGAAAATTCTGGACTTTATTTTGCAACCAGCATAATATAGTTATTCCGAGAAAAATCAGGATGACGATATCTCAGTCTATTAAAAATAATCTAAAGAACCCAGATACATACTTTCTTCTATTTTACAAATAATTTTGACTCCATTTCACCGGATCAGAAAATGTTGATAAAGGACATCTCGGTCAGAATTTCCCGAACTCATCAGAAAACTGAAAAATCCAGAGAGCCTTAACCAAGTATTCTGAATCCAGTTTCCTGAATTCAAAACCTTTTGCTAAATAGGTATTTAATGAAGTTTAATGACTTATTAAAACAAAATATGGGACAATCATATCCAAAGGTCTTCAAAACTTATAATTGTAAATCCTAAAGAATTAAGGATTGTAGCTTAATATACAAAAGAATTTACAACTATCGCTTGTAGTTAATATTACAGTGATTATACGTTTTAAGGGATTAACCTTTTGGTATTTAAAAAACATTTTGCCTATGGATTCAATTGGTTTTTTGTCCCACGTTGGGCGCCATTCTATTTTTATGTGTAATGTGCAACCTCGTTTGGAGTAATTTTGTGATATTAATATGACTATGTCATAAACAACCTCCTAGATTAGTTTTAACCTGAACACCGAGAGATACGTTGGTAGAAAAATAAATGATGAATATAGGGCATAATTAGGACGATGGGAGCCATTGTTGCACTAGCAAGCAGCCGGAGGGGGGTTCGTTGTCCTTTTTAAGCTCCTAAACGTATCTTTCAAACATAAAACCAGAAAATATTTTAGACTCCCGAAAAGAAATAAATACTTGTATTGGCTGGACTACGTTTCTGGTCAACCCTGTACCCCTGTTGAACCAGAATAAAAGAACTAAAAGAAAACAAAGGTCAATCTTCGATTATAATATAACTCCAGGTGGATTTTGGAGTTGAGCCTCATAACCCTTACCCTACCATAGTCTCAAAGGCTACATATTTTGTTGAGACCCCTAATGCGATTTACCCTCTCTTTAGATTACCTCACCATAGTAAGAAATTATACTAGATTTAGCTCTTCATCTTGTTACTAACAAGTATATATTTAAAATTCATTTAGAACAAAACATAGCGATAGATTAATTTCTAACAAATTCATAGTAATATCTCTACTAAATTAAGTATTGTAAGGACATATTTAAAAGAAATATATATTCCATACAATATCTATAGGATTATAATTATAAACTAAATTTGAAAAGTTTTAATGCAAGATCATTTAGATATTTCACTGAGAACTATGTAAAAATAAAAAAAATAGATGTTTATATATTTGACTTTGTTAAAATAAACTGTTAAATTATCAGATGACAATCTAACGATATAGAAAGGGAATTCATTGCTAGTTTTAATTTTACATATTTCTCAGTAAAATGATGTAACGAATTTAGGCTTTAATTTAAATATTTAATGAATAAGAAAAAAATATATAATTTATACAATAGATTTAATTTCAGATTTAAAGGACTCAAAAAATTATACTAGAAAAAAATGGATTTTTTTTTTTTTGACGATTTCATTCCTTTTTTGTTATTCCTTTTCCTAAAGGATAATTATTTTCTTACAAGGACTTTTTTTTCATATTTTAACAATTACATATTAAACCCTACATATGCAAATATTTTTATATATTTTTTTCTTTTTTTTTTTTTTAACTCACTCTGTTTTGTTTTTGTACTTTTCAAAGGATGTATATTTGATCCTTGAGATTTTTCAAATCCACATATTTACGCTGATCGTCGAGGCCTCGATGAACTGGTGTGGTATGTGTGTGTTTATGTGTGTGATGATGGAACTGTAAGGAATTTTAATATGTTAAGGTAAATGTTTGCATATGTTTAGGGGGAACATGATGATCAAATTTTATGAATACTTGCGATACAATGTTTTGCGATTTTATAAGTTCTAAATATTAGATTTTAAATTTCATAAATAATGCTGTTGCCGATGTCGGGGGTCGAACCCGCGACCTTATGGTTGGTAGCAGTGCCTTTTTGCTGCCTAGGCTACTGAGCTGTTGTGTAGCCGGCTTCTTAACACATGTTTTTGCACACGATCGCTGTGCTCTGCCTTTCCAATGCCGATCTGCGTGTTGTGCAATGTGCAAGCGAGACGCATGTATGTTGCAGTTCTATTTTTAGCACGTAGTAAATTCGAATATCGTAGATCAAATTGTCTGGTGCGTGTCTGGCTTGACACGTGATGTCTCGCACAGTGGCAGATTTTGTTACAAATGTTGCTGAGGAATATCTATTTGTACCAATAGCATCAAGATATTTTATTCGTATAGTGGTGGTAATATGCCAAGGAAAATTTGGTGACAGTAATTTAATGATGACGGACACTGATTTTTTTAAAATCCCAATGGGGATTTTTTTTTTTGTTTCACAGAAAATGTTGCCGTAAAGGTGGTATTAATTGCAATCTGTATGTCAAGAAAAAAAAAATAACACTTTTCTAATACCAATTTTGAAAACAATTAGAATTTTAATTCTTACCGTCTTGGAAATTTAATTGCTTTTCGGAAAATGTTGTTGTAAAAATTTGTAAATTTACTTAGATGTCAGCGTTTTTCGATTGATGATTTTTTTGGGAATTTGCAAAAATTTCCACAAAAATTTTACGAATATTAGTTCGCTTTTAAAGGAATAATTTATTTTATTTAGTCATTAATTAATTAGACTAAAGGATTTTGCGGATTAAAATCACTTATTTTTTCACTTTAAATTTTTCTTTTTAAATGACAAAGAATTTTTTTTCTTTGGTTTCTGATATGCGTGTTTGATCTTTGTATGGTCAGCAACGGAAAGAAGGAAGAGATTTTGTAGCAGCATAATGATACTATCGTAAAACAACCTAATTATTGTTCACCACTAAGCAAAGGTACATAAGTCAATTAGAGAAGAGCTAAGTATGTTTTAGAACACATTTGAGTGCATTCTCACTAATACATAGAAATTATTAGCTGATTCTAAGTCTCCACTAACGGTATAATAGAAAAAAATAGTTAAAATAAAAAAATTAAAAAAAGACGGATTGGTGTTAGCCGGGTTTGAACTCTGGTCCTTACGACTGCAAGGCCGAGATACTATCTCTAAGCTACGCCAATTTATGTGGGTGGCTCGCTAAACAGTCCGTATGAGACAAGGCAGTGAATGTAAAAGGTGTTATCCGAGACACATCGGTACCAAAAAAGATTCATGTCTAGATACAATTTTCAGAATGTTCGAAAAATAATATGCTAAAAATAGCTATTGACATCCCAGCGAACATTTTATTAACCGAAAAGAGGAATTGTGATGGAACCATAATTTACCACATGGTACTATAATTGGTAAAGGGATAGAGTGAAAATTTTGAATTTGATGTTGAGATATCTCTTGGTATCTAGAATTGGGATATGAAGGTGGTCTGGAATAATTCTAACAGCTGTCGGACGAGTGGCTTAGAAATGACAACAGTCAGAAGTTGGTTGCAGTTTTTTCATCTCACCCTGTTGTCTCCTTATCAGCCATAGATGCTTCCTTCTTCATATGCTTTCTCTGGATTTCCAAGTGTCACTTGAATTTCGGGCTGATAAATCTTAAAAGAATAGTCATTGAGTGTATTATTTTCTACATGGGCTCTGATTAACTGTGGACTTCAAGTACGGTGCAAATTGGGATATTGAAAAATTCTTAAGTTTTTAAAACTTAATCTTTGATAACATCGAATAGTTCTTGCTTTCCTCTTACCTTTTTAGCAATTGGCAACAAAATCGTCAATGGCTTCCCCCAAAACAATGTCACGGCGGATTGATAAACAAAAAACCCCATTGGAATTCGAGCAAAACAAAACCAATCAATTTCGATTATCAACTTAGAGGGCGCTAATAGCAGACCTATCTATGACTTCATAAATCTATTTCGGAAACACTCGTAATTTCGTTGAGGTCTATTTCACTCTACAATTCTTTAATGGCCACTAAAATGATTGTGAATTTTTGCAAAGGTCTATATATATTGTGGGAAACAATATTTAAACTTATTATTGGTGGCCATATCGAATACTGATGTCGGCGAACAAAATTAAATCAATTTTTTATTTCTCTCATACTTAAGAATGTGGGTCCGTCCAAGTGTTGTATTATTGGCCTTTATATATAGCTCGTGGACGGCCTTTAAAGGTTACTGCCTAGCCAATTTTAACGAAGCGGCAGATTTACAAGTCCACATGAATTGTTAAGAGAATTAGTTTAGCCAAAGATAAGATTTTGTGTTGGGAATATTAGCCAAATCTATCAATTTATGTAGGACTGATAACATTTTAAAAGGGGTACGTCATTTTTTCTTTCTTTTCTATAAAAAGTCTAATCTTCTCATGGGGTTTGACATTTAGAATTGAATATTTTATTGGGTAATAGATTTGTTAACATGTGTAGCTCAGACAAGTGATAGGCGGTGCGATTTGGTCTATTGAGTTGTTAGGAATTATTTTTGGAATTTTAATACGTTTTCCATTGGCCAGTAGAGTATTATGTGGAGAAGTTTTTACCTAGCACCAAATATGGTTTAGAAAATCTCGTAATATTAATTGAGACACAAAATTTTAAGTCGATTTAACGATGTGCACCTATGTGTATGTGTGAAAGTCCTCTTCTGCTGCTATTGATACAGACTAAAATTTTAATATTTTTGAAAATCGTTTTGAAACATTCTGACCTGAAATTGGGAATTTCTAAAAATTTCCTGCTAATAGATTGTGATCTCTTTTTATACCCTACGACACTATGTGTTGGGGGTATTATAAGTTTGATTGGGCCAGAATTTATGTAACACCTCGAAATATTGGTTTCCCATATAGGAAAGTATATATGGATCTTCCTAGCTCGCCGAGCTGAGTCGATCTAGCTATGTATGTCCGTCCATCCGTCTGTCCATATTAATTTGTAATCACGCTACAGGTCGCAGTTATAGCCCGATCCTTACGAAATTTTGCACGAAGGTGGGGTTAGGGTCAGAATAGAAGCCTATTTCTTTGGAGATGATCGCCAAATGTTTAGGGGTTGAAATGGATCAAATACTGAAAAATGTCGGATTTTGCAGTAGCTATACAGGTCGCAATTATAGACCAATCGACGCGGATTTTCGCATGTAGCTAGAGTGCTAGAGTGGGTGGTCATCGGATAATATTTAGCGGGTAAAATAGACCATATCTTTTGTGTTGAAAAAATTCAAATTTTTTCATTAAACCGCGAATATTTTAAATCCCGGCGAAATCACAAAGTCATGACAAGGTTACTTCTGATCTTTACATTGATGTTAACATCCAACAAATCGGATATATAGCAAAATATGTGCGATATATATGTCTATCAAAGAAGATATGCTTGAAAGATCTCTTATATGTCGAGAACGGCTGAACTGATTTCGACAGTTCTCATTAATTCAGGATGGCCACTTGGCAGGAAAGAAAAACCGTCTAAAAAAATCGCATAAAAATATCTCTCTAAAGATGAAAATATTGATTTTGTAAAATTTTCTCATATTTTTTCAATTTTGTCATATTTTTGGCATATTTTCATTTTGAATTAAACATTTGGTAATATTTCTACAGCTAACAAAACTAAGTAGTTAGGATATCAGGATATCATATACAGATCGCATTTATGGCTCGATCCTTACGAAATTTTGCATGGGGATAAGATGAGGGTCAGAATAGAAGCCTACTGTTTTTGGAGATGATCGCCATATATTTAGGGGTTGAAATGGACCAAAAAAACTGCAAAATTGTCAGCAGGTCGTAATTATCGCCCGATGTCCATTCGAGTGACTTTTTGGAGAATTCAGAAATACAGGAAAGACGCACTTCTGTCTATTTCGTTAACGCTGATTTCGTTGAAGAATATAGTCAAATGTCTGTATCTCATATAGATGCGTTTCAGTCAAAAACCAATAATAAATGTTAATCTTTTGCCACTTCTGAGAGATTATAGGTCTTTGGGAAATATTGGTTCCAGATCTAGGAAGACCATTTACGTGAAATATTTACCAATAAATTGGAAATGAGCAAATTAGTTTAAGTTGCTATCATTCGAAAATTAGAGAACGAAACCTGATGGTTTTCTTTTATTATTTCTCACAAAATCTTGTGGAATTCTTTCGAGTATCTCGGCTATATAAACTGTATCACTTATTATAGTGTTGTAGGGTATTCAACGGTCAGCCCCGCTCGACTGTAGCCTTTGCTTACTTGTTTTTAAAGCTTATTTTTAAAGGCTATGCATTTTGTGTAATCAGATCCCATTCTCCGACATGCTCTCAATTTTACACTTCTTTAAACGTTTACAAACGTTGACCCGATTCCCCTATTTCTAAGGATTGTTTTAAAGGAGAATGGTTAAAAATTTTAAATTATTTAAAAAAAATACTCCTTAAATAGTTTATGGTCGAAAATTTTGTTGTTTATAAACAATTTTCAAGGGCTTTCTGTCCCAAAATAGTAGGTATTTTAAGTTTTTCTTTTAACGAATACTTTAACATTACATTTAACTCATTTCATGGATATGTGTGCCAAAAATGCTACATTTTTAAGATTATTTTTTGGAAGGACATTCTGATGAGGGCTCGTAGATTTTCTTCAAGATGTTAAATTTTCTGACCCAAACTCATGGATTTTTTCGAGGATTTTCTTGGGAAGGAAATATCATTGTGTAACAATTCGAGATTTGCAACAATTTCAAAGACTTCATGACTTCTGTAAGAAGACTTTAAAGGACTAAGATTCAGGGATGTGCTAAAAAATATTATTTTCATTAAAGTCGTGGATTTTTATGAATTGTAGATTTTTTAATACATTTTGTAATTTTTTTTTCAAAACTAGGAATCTTTCTTTGTTTACATATTTTTCATGGACTTTCTAACTAAAAATTGTGGATTGTTTTAAGAATAGTTCTAAAAAACCTCTTAGCCAATAATAGGGAAATTTGTTCAACTACATTAATCAAGCGATTCCTAGCCAAGAATCATGAAATATTTTTCAAAAACTTCTTGTTCAAGAATCGTGCTTTTTTAATACATTTTCCTTTCAAGGTCTAAGATTCATGATTTTTTTTTTTTTTTTTTTTTTTTTTGAAAAACAATTTATAGGGTTTCCTGGCTAAGAATCCAATATTTTTAACATCTTTTAAGAACATCCTTTTTTGCACAATAAGTCGTTTTTATACCCTCCGCCATACATAGCATGTAGGGTATATTAAGTTCGTCATTCCGTTTGTAACTCATCGAAATAATCATTTTAGAACCAACAAAGTATATATATCCTTGATCAGCGTAAAATTCTAAGACGATTTAGCCATATCCATGTCTGTCCGTCTGTTGTAATCACGCTACAGTCTAAACGAATTAAGATAGGAAGCTTACATTTTGCACAGATCCCTCTTTTGTCTGCAGGCAGGTTAAGTTCGAAGATGGGCTATATCGGTCCACGATATCGTATAGCCCCCATATAATGGTACCCCCCGATATTCGGTATTTTGATGATTTTAACCACATTTTCTAATGGAATGGTCTGAAAAATCCACACAAGAAGTTCCTTGTGAGTACTTTATCCCTTGAAAGAGAATTACTTACAAAGGTCCGCGATATTGTGTAGCCCCCATATAACGGTACCCCCGATATTCGGTATTTTGATGATTTTACCCACATTTTTCAACGGAATTGTCTGAAAATCCACACAAGGAGTACCTTGTGGGTATTTTATACCTAGGAAGAGAATTTTCTATATAGGTTAGCCGCCCATATAACGGTACCCCCGATATTCGGTATTTTGATTATTTTTAGTTAAATTTTTCAACGGATTTGTCTAAAATTGTACAAAGAGGTTCTTTGTGAGCACTTTGTCCCCTGACAGAGAATTCTCTATATAGGTTAACGATATCGTATATTCCCCATATAGCGGTAACACCGATATTCGGTATTTGGATGATTTCAGACATATTTTCCTATGGTTTTGTCTGAAAATCCATAAAAGGGGTTCTTTGTGAACACTTTAATCCTTGAAAGGTAATTGTCTATATGGGTCTACAATATCGTATATCCCCCATACATCGGCGTCCGATATTAGATATTTTAAAGATTTTAAAAAAAATTTAATGGATTTTATTTTTTGAAAATTTTTTAATTTGTTCCAAATGGTGTAGGGTATTCAAAGTTCGGCTCAGCCGAACTTACTGCTTTTTTACTTGTTTTAGCCAAAAAAAATTAAATCATTTTTACCTAAATATTTTCAAGGACACTCTGACCAATAGGCAATAGTATCCATTATGAACTTCAAATTCTAAATTTCAAATAATCCCGCTGAAAAATGTTGCTAAAATCATTAAAATACCGAATATCGAGAGGTAACGTTAAATGGGGGCTGTACGAAGATCTGTACCTGAATAGACAATTTTCTATATCTATTACGAACTATAATAACAAAATTTGAAACTATGTCGCCGAAAACATCAAAATACTGAATACAGGGAGATAGAGTTGTGTTGTTATGTACTTTGTGAGCAATAGTTTGAATTTTATTGAAAAAAATCTACGTAACTTCTAACCAACCGTCGTGGAGTCTTATGTCAAATTAGTTTTAGGACCCACTGACCAAGACAAATTTATGATAATTTTTTCAAGCACCTTCTGAACAAGGGTTGCCAATGGTTTCATAAACATTTCCAAGAACATTTGACCAAAAATCGAGGAATTTTTGAAGAACTGTATTGGAATATTGAAGGTATATTTAACTTTTTCGATTTAAAATATTTTCCATGGAATTTCTGATAAAAAATTATGTAACTCTCTTTTGTACTTTGTAAATAATTTGTAATTTATGGACTCAAAACCCGCTAAACAGACATGTCATATCATTGCCTAAAAGTAACATAGGCTATATAAATTTTCCACTTGGAACTGGAGACATAGCATCAGAATCGGAGGTAGCTTCAATAAATTTATATTTCGTATGCACATATCTATTGATCGGTGTATATTTGGAATGTGTAACGGAATATGGTACAACAAGTAAAAAAGTATCGGTCCGTTTTGCCGACAGATGTATACCCTCAGCCAATGTTCGATTATTTTAAAATATTTTGACTTTTGTTATGAATTTTCAAACTCTTGACCCTCTATGGAGGAAATATTGAGATGTGCCATGTCTGGAATGGAATAGGATGTTGATTTCGCTTTTTATGAACTTCATGGATATTGAAATTTTTTAGCGTTTGTGGGGGAGGTACCAGAAGGAGTGAACCGATATATTCCGTCTTACTGCCAGATCTTGGGCTCATAAAAATAGTAGGATGTGCGAAATTTAAAAACAATCGGACTTTTACATTATATTTTTTAAGTGTTATTATAAATGTTGACCCTTAGTGGGAGAGCCACTTGATGGAGTGGACCAATATTATCCATTTTGCACCGAGACCTAAAACTGACGCAAACATTAGGATTTGCAAATATTAGAGCAAAATTAGATTATTCCCTCAGAAAATTTTTTTTTTTTTTTTGCATATTTCGACCATTTGTGGGGGAGGTACCAGAAGGAGTGGATCGATTTTGCTCATCTTAACACCAGACCTTGGGTTAATATAAAAATTGGGATGTGTGAAATTTTAAGACAATCGAACTCTAACATCACATTTTAAGAGAGTTGTAATTATTCAAAATTTTGACCATTTGTGGGGGAAGTACTTGATGGAGTGGACAGATATTGTCCATTTTCACACCTGTCCTAGCACTAACGCAAATATTGGGATTTGCTAAGTTGGAGCAAAATCGGATTATCCTTTCTCTTTCTGTGCAAAAAATATATTTTTTTGAAAATTTCGACCTTTTGTGGGGGAGGTACCAGAAGGAATGGACCGATATTTGACAAAAATATTTTGATGTACCCAGTTTGGACCAAATCGGATACTCCCTTCGAGACTTATCGTTTCACCAGCCAGGCAGCCAGACAGACGAACGGACTCTAGATCGGCTCCAAATGTCCCGAAATGAATTTGGTCCAAAAAGACCACGGGTCTTAAACCTTTATTTCAATGACCCACGTTTTGGCCATATTAAATGATATATACCCTCTCTAACCATATGGCTGAGGGTATAACAATGATTGTTTATATACATTTGTATGTTACTAAGTTAAACTCGTTTGATTGAATTTATTTATTTGTTTTCATTACCGTTCAACCGTATCCCGTTCCTACAAGTTTTCCTTCAAAATAAAACGCTCTAAGGTCGTCAATGTTTATCGCAGTGTTAATTGAAATGTTTCGACAAAGTCAGTTTGGAGCGTTTGCAAAAAAAAAAACTAAATGAATTTTGCCCGCAAACAACTGAGGCGGAACAGAAATACAATTAACTAACTAACAGACTTTAGGTTTATTTTTCATATATATTTGTGGCAAAGAAAACCGACAAAATTGCGTCAGGTAATTAATGAAAAAGAAGTAAGATTTTTCAATTAAAATTTACAGCTGTTGAGATTTGTAAACTTTAAATCTTTTTCATTTTGCATTCAAAACTTTACATAAATTTTATCGAAATTCTACTTCAAATTCTTTTAGAGATTTTCAAAATATTCTGAGAGATTTTCACATTTTTATAATTTTCTAAAAAATTTCCCAACTTTTATAGAAATAAATTGGTTTTTAGAATTGACATAAATTTTCCAAATAATGTCAATGTTGTTTTCAGTTCCTGCCGACCATTTACTGATTAGACGGAACTTGAATAAACTACATGTTTTAATTCTGTTTCATGTTTCACTTCATGTATGTCGGTTATTGCTCCGCAGTGTTTTGACCTTTATTTGTGTCTCCTGATTTGCATAATAATCACGTAAAAAATTCAATACGAAAACAGTGGCATTACATTTGAGTTTTATATTGATACGCATTACACAGTGACTTGTATTGAGTTTTAATATATATGAATTTGTCAGCCCAATTGAACAGTGGAACAATGAAGTGGTAAAGGCGCTATAGACAAATGCCAAATAAAAATATTGGTACGGCCAAAATTTCAAAAAAAAAAGAAGTCATAAATTGCATATTCACCTCAGATTCCTGGTTGAGAGAAATATTTAAATACAACATATTTGTTCCGCAACTTATGGCAGATAAAAGTATTGAAAATTGTTACAATTTGTGGGAGAGGTACTATCTTCATCTTTACAACAAATCTTGTGTTATCAAAAAGGAAAATTTGAAGAGCCATAATGATCACAGAAGACCTGTAGCTCTTCTATGGCCAATAGAAGACCTGTAGCTCTTCTATGGCCAATAGAAGCCCTGTAGCTCTTCTATGGCCAATAGAAGACCTGTAGCTCTTCTATGGCCAATAGAAGACCTGTAGCTCTTCTATGGCCAATAGAAGACCTGTAGCTCTTCTATGGCCAATAGAAGACCTGTAGCTCTTCTATGGCCAATAGAAGACCTGTAGCTCTTCTATGGCCAATAGAAGACCTGTAGCTCTTCTATGGCCAATAGAAGACCTATAGCTCTTCTATGGCCAAAAGAAGACCTGTAGCTCTTCTATGGCCAATAGAAGACCTGTGGCTCTTCTATGGCCAATAGTGGACCTGTAGCTCCTCTATGGCCAATAGAAGACCTATAGCTCTTCTATGGCCAATAGAAGACCTGTAGCTCTTCTATGGCCAATAGAAGACCTGTAGCTCTTCTATGGCCAATAGAAGACCTGTGGCTCTTCTATGGCCAATAGAAGACATGTGGCTCTTCTATGGCCAATAGAAGACCTGTAGTTCTTATTTGGCCAGTAGAAGACCTGTAGCTCCAATAGAAGACCTGTAGCTCTTCTATGGCCAATAGTGGACCTGTAGCTCCTCTATGGCCAATAGAAGACCTATAGCTCTTCTATGGCCAATAGAAGACCTGTAGCTCTTCTATGGCCAATAGAAGACCTGTAGCTCTTCTATGGCCAATAGAAGACCTGTGGCTCTTCTATGACCAATAGAAGACCTGTAGCTCTTCTATGGCCAATAGAAGACCTGTAGCTCTTCAATAGAAGACCTCCAATAGAAGACCTGTAGCTCTTCTATGGCCAATAGACCTGTAGCTCTTCTATGGCCAATAGAAGACCTGTTTCTCTTCTATGGCCAAAAGAAGGCCTGTAGCTCTTCTATGGCCAATGGAAGTTCTATAGACCTGTAGCTCTTTAATGGCCAATAAAAATCGTGTAGCTCTTCTACGGACAATAAAAGTTGTGTAACTCTCCTATGGCCAATAAAAGTCGTGTAGCTCTCCTATAGCCAATAAAAGTCGTGTAGCTCTTCTATGGCCAATAGAAGACCTGTAGCTCCTCTATGGCCAATATAAGACCTGTAACTCCTCTATGGCCAATAGAAGACCTGTAGCTCTTCTTTGGCCAACAGAAGACCTATAGCTCTCTACAGCCAATAGAAGACATATAGCTCTTTTACAGCCGATATATAGCTCTTCTAGGGCCAATAGAAGACCTGTAGCTCTTCTATGTCCAACAGAAGACCTATAGCTCTTCTACAGCCAATAGGAGACCTATAGCTCTCTTACAGACATTAGAAGACCTATAGCTCTTTTACAGACATTAGAAGCCCTATAGCTCTTTTACAGACATTAGAAGCCCTATAGCTCTTCTACAGCCAATAGAAGACCTTTAGCTCTTCTACAGCCAATAGAAGGCCTATAGCTCTTCTATGGCGAATAGAAGATCTGTTGCTCTTCTATAGTGAATTAAAAAAAAAACATTTCCAATTTTTTTTTTATTTTACAAATAACTCAAAAATGTTTATTCTATGGAATATTTCCAGAAAGCTTTCTACTAACAGTAGTTCTCCCACAACACCTCCAGGGGATTTTTATTTTGGGGATAAAAATTAGGAGGATAAAAATCCCCCTAACATCTTAAGGAACTGTTTTTTTAGCACTTAAAGTAAACATTTATTTTTATACTTCCCCCAATTGCCAAGGTTAATTAATTGAGAATCGAAACAAAGAGTACAAATATTGAGTCATCAGAACCGAAACCGAAATAAAATCAAACAAAAAACAAAATATTTGGGTATGTGACAAAAACCGCATATGGGGAATATAAAATTACTTTATATATTGGAAACTGTTGTCGGTGTTTTTCCCCTCGCGTCATCAGGCAACAACAAAAGCAAAAATAACAACATCATCGCCAGGGGGCGACAGCAACAATTCCCAATTAGTTTGGTATGCATCTCAAATTTTGGTCACAAATGTTGCACAGGTTAGCTAAAAATGGCCCAACGTCTCAAAACTTGTTTTTTTGTTGTTTTCTTATGACGTTGTTGTTACTTTTGTTGTGTGTTACCAAAAATATATATAGCAGCCAGACAAATCGCACGTTTTCACACGTAACTGATGAGATCTTTGTTGATTCTGTTGCTAAATGATGTGATTGAATAGCGATTAGAGTTCCTCAACAGATGTTTGCTTCCTTGAGGGAAATATCTTCCAAATTTGTTTCAACTGTTGAAATACACAAATACAATCAAAATGATATTCAGTATCCGTGTATTGATTTTTTATTCGTATACGTTTATATTTGGAAATTTCAGCTTGTCAACAATGCGAAATGCCTATTAGATTAGGTATTATTTACGGAAAAATATTCTTTTAATTTTTTTCTTTGATATTTGAGTTGCGGACCAGATTTTAGACGTTTTAGACTTCAAGTTTATCATGATGAAAATAGCACTGTGCAACACCAAAAAATTATTATAAGAAAAAGTCATTAGATTATGAAAGTAGAGCAAAAGAAGTAAAAAAGCAGTAAGTTCGACCGGTCGATACTCCACCAAATGGAACGAATTTCGAAATTTTCAAAAAGCAAAAAAAATATATATATAAATAAATAAAATCCGTTAAAAATTCTGTAGAAATCTTAACAATACCGAATGTAGCCTTTACATTAGGGTCATAGGCTGTAGCATCCGTTTCGAACTTCAAATACCAAATTTGAAACAATTCCGGTCAATAAATTCGCTAAAATCATCCAAATACCGAATATAGGGAGGTATCGTTATATGGGGGCCAAACGAAGACGTGGACCTGCACAGACAATTTTCTGTCTTAGGCTGTGGTATCCATTGCGAACTTGAAATACCAAATTTGAAACATTCCCGGTGAATAATATCGCTTAAATCATCAGAATGCCGAATATAGGTAGGTACCGATATATTTGGGCTATACGAAGGCATGGACCAGCACAGACAATATTCTGTCATAGGCTGTAGTATCCATTACGAACTTCAAATACCAAATTTGAAACAAATTCCAGTGAATAATGTCGATAAAATCATCAAAATACCGAATATCGGGAGGTGCCGTCACATGGGGGCTATACGAAGACGTGGACCTGCACAGACAATTTTCTGTCATTGGCTGCGATAACCATTGCGAACTTTAAGTGCCAAATTTGAAACAATTCCGGTGAATGATGTAGCTTAAATCGCCAAAATACCGAAAATAGGGAGGTACCATTATATTCGGGCTATACCAAAACGTCGACCTACATGGCCATTTTCAATACCGAAATTCTTGCAGACAAAATATATATTTGAGTAAAACTTAATCAACCTGCTTCATTCGTTCGGAAGCTAGAGTGATTTCCATAGACAGACAGACGAATAAATGGGCAGACGGATGGACATCGCTAAATCGACGTAGAATTTTATGCTGATCAAGAATATATATATACTTTGAGGTGTCTACAATGTATATTTCGAGGTGTTACAAACGGAATGACAAACTTACTATGGTGGAGAGTATAAAAATGAAGACGTGTGTTTGCGTTTTGAACGTTTACAACGCAAAGTATCCTGAATGGGTGGATTTGGGGGAAAACAGCCATTACTACATTTTTGGACATTTTGAGACTAAGACCCTCATATCCTCGCATCCTTAACAATATTACTGATTACTTCTATGTGTATAAAATAGTAGTGGAATAACTGACTGGTAAGACAGGGTTTTTTTTTGGAAACTCGTTCTAAAAGGGTACGAAAAGTATTTGAATGCAAAAGTATTTAAAATGAAATACGGAATGAGTTCGAATTCTGAAATTTAGAATGAGAGTCATTGATATAGTGCAGAATAGATGTACCAAAGGGTTTTTGGAAATTCATACTTTAAGGTAACAAAAAGTGCTAAACTGGTACTAAACTTCTAAAATTGTACCATTTGGTATTATGTGAACAAATAGAGCTAAAATCTTGAAATTTGGTATGAGAATCAAAGTTAGGAAGTAAGTTTGAAATATGAAGGTTGTTTTGGAAATGTGTACGAAGGGTGAGAACTGTACTAAATGGTGCCAAATTTGGAACAGTCTGGTTTTAACAGATGAAGCTGAAAAATGAGGTGGCTTTGGAAATGGGTGCTACAAACGCACGAAAAGTACTAAATTGTGCCATATTTGGTACATTTGGGTATTTGGTGAGCAGAGAGAGCTTGCAATTTGGTATTGTGTATTGGGATCGCTGTCCAAGTATAGCCTAAACATATGGTGGTGGTTTCGGAAATGTGTACTATAATTGTACGAAAAGTACTGAATGATACTAAATTGGGTATTGAGTGAAGGGATAGGGCTGGAACCCTCAAATTTGATATTGAAGTCCCTGTTGGTATCAAGAATTAAGATATGGAGGTGTTCTTGGAGATATTTACTAAGTGTGCGAACTGCACCAAAAGGTACTAAATTTGGCACAATTCCCTTTTGAGTTAGTGAATGAAGCTGGAATTTTGAAGTTGTCTTTGAGGTCCTCGTTGGTGGAATGTTTGTGACAAAGATGTGGTTCTAGAAATAATTACTACAAATGCTCGAAAAGTACTAAATAGTACTATATTTGGTACAATTTCGTAATACATAAACATAAAGTGCTTGAAATCTGTAATTTGGCTGGCTGTTCATGTATAGCCTGGAAATGTGTACTATAATTGTACGAAAAGTACCGAATGGTATTGAATTAGGTATTGGGTTGAAGATAGAGTTGGAATCCCGAAATTTGATATTGAAGTCTCTCTTGGTATCTGGAATTGAGATATGGACGTTGTTTTGGAAATTTATATTTGAATTACTGATCGTATCTGTGTTTCAGAAATACGTAGATTGGAAATGTGTTCTATATTTGTACGAAATGTACTAAATGGTACTAAAGTTGGTATTGGGTGAAGGTATAGGGCTAGACTCCTCAAATATGATATTGAGGTAATAGGAATTGAGATATGGATGTGGTTTTTGAAATCTGTAATATAATTGTTCGAAAAGTACTAAATAGTACAAAATGTCGTATTTAGTGCAAAAATAGAGCTGAAATCTCGAAATTTTATATAAATGTCACTGTTGTTGTCTATGGTAAGATATGGAGGTGGTGTTGAAAATGTGTGCTATAATGATTCGAAAACAGATAAATGGTACCAAATTTGGGATTGAGTGAATGATAAGAACTGGAATCCCGAAATTTAATTTGGGTGATAATCCTTGTATTATGATAAGTAATATTGCCGAATACATTATATACCTAAAATTCAAAATCTCAAAGATTCTTAGTCGGAAAATTGCAAAAAAAAATGTGGAAGAGGGTGGAACTTTAAAATCGCCGATACACTTGTCTTTTTTGTTTAGATCTATTTTCTTAATCTTCTGGGGTTTTCCTGTAATTATGGTGAAAAATTGGATTCGGTCGCCCAGTAAAAGCGTCGGCGTCTCCTTTTTCGAAAACAAGTGTCACATATTGCCCGCAAAAAATCGACTTTCACTTGAGCCACATTGCACCCTTCTTTTGCTAAGTAGCAAATAAATAGTATCGCATAAAAATAAGTCTTGATACATTTTAAAAAACATATTTTTTATCAGCCAATCGTAGCAATAATTCGATAATTTTGCAATAACAGATTAGCTAGCTCCGCCTCTAGATTGAAAAATGGTAGACGTTTATCGATAGCATAGGTTGTGGAAACCAAACAAGTTAGAAACGCACATAACGTATGTCATTGTTTCAATATTCGAATGGAATTATTTCCATACGATCATCTTTTATTTTTAAAATTTTGTAACTCAATTGATACAATGACAATAATCAATAATACGGATCATGGTCTTCAATCTCATTTAACCGGGACAGAAATAAACATTGTTTCCTGTTGAGTTAAAAGTGGTTGTTTTTCTCTTGGAGTAATGATAATTTGGTAATTTTCCTCCTTCATTTTTTGGTTAAAAATACCATCATGTTTCATTTAACCACAAAGATTAATTATTATTCAGGTCGATCATGTGGTTATTTATGAAGGATCGAAGTAGGGTTGTTTACCCACAGTGTACAGAATCGATTGGCCATACTAAAAGACGTATTGGATGATTAACAGATTATGTCATAGCCGTTTTATGAAAAATACGGGTTTTACCAAATATATCAGATTGATAATATCCGCTAGGAACTGGAGATATAGCAAGAAAATCGGAGGATCTGTAAAAATTTATATCATTTGATCGGTTGTGGATATCGTCTTCAATTCGAAATGAGTGACGGAATTTCGATAAAAATAAATTTGCCAAATTACATTGAAATCGGTTCAGATTCAGATATAGATCTCACATATATTTTCGGCTGATTTTATAACTTGATGCACCAAACACGCTACATATTTCAAATTTGGAATGTGAGATGGAATTTCATTCCATTAAACAAAATAAATTTGTTTAATTATATTGAAATCGGTACATATTTGTATTTAATGCGTCAAACACAATGATTTTATTTCAATGAAGTTTGGAATATTTGACGGAATTTGGTCTAAAAATTATTTTTTTTCAAATTATATCGAAACCAGGTCAGATTCAGATATTATTTTATTAAGAAACATACACCCAACAGGCCTTTGCTATGCTACAAAGCTAACATTAAACCAAAAGTCAGGCGGGGCCGACTGTATGAAACCCCACACCACAAATCATGTTTAGTAGAGCTCCCATAACAAAAGAATTTATTTGAAGTAGATTATAACGCCTTTCAAAATTTGGCTTTACAGCCATTATAGCATGGTTTCAGAGGGAACTAATATAGGAAGCATATCCAATTTTGAATTTTTTAAATTTGATGGAGACATTTTAATGTTTTATATCAAACTAGCTGGCCGCGGCCGCGTTGCCGGCCCGTAATTTTAGTCTTTAATGCTTATTATATCCCCCACCTTGGAAAGGAGGGTATATTAACTTTTTCATTCCGTTTGTAACATCCCTATATGTTCGTCATAGACTCCGTCTGTATGTCTGTTTATTTAAATTACGATACAGCCCACATTATTTGACGTAGAGCTTCAAAATTTAGCAGAACAATTTGTACTGTGTATTGGATGGTTGGTATTGAAAATGGTCCACGTTTTGGTATAGTCCCCATATAACGGTACCTCTCGAAATTCGTTATTTTGACGATTTTTGTCACATTTCTCATCGGATTTGTCCGCGTTGCCGGCCCGTAGTTTTAGTCTTTAATGCAAATTTAGCATAGCATAATATTTCACAAATCTAGCTCATAAAGGTGAACAAATTTTAATATAAATATTGATTCGACTAAATAGAAATAAATAACTATGGAAGGAGGGCAAAATAATTTCTGAATAGTCAAAGTGCGCATTAGAGTCCCCAAAAAGTCTATGTTCTTGTTCATAGTAAAATTCAATGACGATTAAACAATACCCGCGTTGTTGTCCGCCAATCGGTAAACATCACTATAGATCGGTGGGCCTGGGGACTATATGGGGACTGTACGAAAATATTTACGTATGTTGACATTTTTCTGTAAGACGGTTCTCTACTCACAAAGTAGCCTAAATACAGCAAATAATGGCCAAATCAGTTGAAAAACGTGGCCAAGACCACGGTCACAGCTGAAATCAGGGATACATTTATATAAGGGTTATACCAAAACGTGGCCCAACCAATATTCTCTAGGGGGTTACAAATTCAATAGAAAACAAAATTTTCTTTTCTGACCACCAATTAGATGTGAAAGTGGACTTGGAGATACTTTATTTAAGTAAATTCCTGTGTGGCAATTATATGTATGATGGTTCCCTACCCCAGGGTAGCATAAATACAATTTTTAGCCAAATCAATTAATGAATATGGTCAAGACCAAAATGGGCCCTACTCTGAAAATTTCAAACTTTATGCGAAGAGGTTTTCTACCTCCTTAGAAACAAATATGCCAAATAATGTCCAAAATATTAAAAAAGTGACCAAGACACCAAAAAAACTTAAATCATACGATGGTTATATAAATATGAAATCGGGTTGTACCCTTATCCGTGAGTTATGATCGATATCATG
Organism: Musca domestica; assembly: GCF_030504385.1. Classification (NCBI taxonomy): domain Eukaryota; kingdom Metazoa; phylum Arthropoda; class Insecta; order Diptera; family Muscidae; genus Musca; species Musca domestica. The sequence goes on from NW_026712299.1 coordinate 8,823,694, forward strand.
ACCTGCAAAAGCGATAAAAGGTATCTCGAATGTTTGGGAAGAATTTCTGCAAGGATAGAAATTCTTTTCTTACTAAGAGTCCCATTCGCTCTACTATTTTCCACCCTTTATATTTGGTATTTTTCTGATTGTACATTGGACGGATTATTGTGACAGGAAAGAAGTAGTTCCACGCTTTGAAATGAGCCCCATTAGGGTTTTTTCGGTAATTTTCGTTTGTTCAAATGTGTTCGCATCTTCCAGCTGAACCACGATGTCGGCCCTGGAGTTGAAAGGTAGATGTCAGTTAACATCGTATTTCCCACTTATTTAATTTTTTGGTGAAAATTTGTATATAGTGAAAAACTATTCTTTGTTTTGTTCACAAAAAATTTACTGAATTCAATTAGATAATACAAATTGAAAAAAAAATTGACAAAAGAAGAATAACACATTGAAAAAATCTTCAACTTGTTCGCTGATTTTGTACAGAAAATGTTTAAAGATCCTTATATAGTTTGTCAATAGAATTTACTTCTATTTTAAAATTCGATTCCATTAAATTATTTCGACATCATCTATTCCGTTTCGCCACCACATAATTCGGTACTACACTTCCATGTAACTCGCCATCAATTTCATTTCTCAAGAAATCAAGTCAATTAAACAAATTGGTATTAATATTTGAATTCAAAAAAAAAAAAAAAAAATAATAAAAATAAAAAAAAACACTACAAATGTACATTAGAAAAAAATAAGTCAAAATGGAAAAAAATTATGCAAAATAAAACATTACTATTGTACATTTCAAAAGTCAAAATGAAAATGTTAATATAACACATTTTTACGCGATTTTTTTGGATATTATCCTTTTCGGAGAGGAGACAATTCCGAATTTGTATGAATCGTTAAAATTAGTCCAGCGGTTCTTAAGTTATAAGCGTAGTAACTAACACAACTTTCTTTTATATATATATAAGATAACATTCCTATAGAGAGCATGATATCACTTGGAAAAGGATTATATTAAAACAAGTAAAGAAGCTGTAAGTTCGTCCGGGCCGTAATTTGAATACCCTCCACCATTTGGAACAAATTTGGCAATTATCAAAAACAATAAAATCCGCTAAAACTTCTGCTACAATCTTAAAAATCCCAAATTTAGATGTTATATTAGGGTCAATACGACATCATGGACATGCATAGGTAACTTTTGTCATAAGCCATTTTAATATTCAAATGCGAAACTTAACAAATAAAATCGGTGAATAGTGTAGCTAAAATCATCAAAATACCGAATATCGTGAGGTACCGTTATATGGAGGGCTATACGAAGACGTGAACCTGTACAGACAATTTTCTGTTTTAGGCTGTAGTACCCATTACGAACTTCAATTCCCAAATCTAAAACGATTCCGGTGAATAATGTCGCTAAAATCAGGAAAATACCGAATGCCGGAGCTACTGTTATATTGGGACTATGGGAAGACGTTGACATGCACAGACAATCTCCTGCCATAGGTTGTAGCATCCATTACGAACTTCAAATACCAAAATTAAAACAATTACGGAGAATAATGTCGCTAAAATAATCAAAATACCGAATATCGGGAGGTACCGATATTATACGAAGACTTAGACCTGAACAGACTATTTTCTGTCTTAGGCTGTAGTATCTATTACGAATTTCAAATACCAAATTTGAGACAATTCCGGTGAATAATGTCGCCAAAATCACCAAAATACCGAATATCGCTAGGTACCGTTATATGGGGGCTATATCAAAACGTGGACCTACATGTCCCATTTCCAAAAGTCCTGCAGACATAATATACATTAGAGTAAAATTGTATCAATCTACTTGAATTCGTTCGAAAGGTAGAGTGATTTCCACAGACGGACGGACATCGACATAAAATTTTATGCTGATGAAGAATATATATACTTTGTGGGGTTTCAAATGTGTATTTTGAGGTGTTACAAACGGAATGACAAACTTAATATACCCTCCATACTATGGTGGAGGTTAAAAAACATATATTGGAGCCGAGTTTCGCATAATGGAAACGAACGTTTAGCTGATATTAGTCATTATTTGCACAATAAACTGGAAATCGGATTAAGGATATACTATATCTAGAGTATTTATGAACTCTTTAAGATATCTTGTACCAAATATAATTCTTGTGGAGTGCATATTACGCATGTGAGGGACTTAAAACTCCAAATCGGATGAAACATATATATGGAAGCTATACCTATATCTGAACTGATTTTCTACAAATTGGATGTATGCTTCTAGACTGAATTTGGTCTAATGTGCCAAAATGCATGTCATTTCGACTGATATTGGCATTTGGTGTACAATAAACACGGAATCGGTTGAAGATATATATGGAAACTATATCTAGATTTGAACCGATTCTCACCAATTTCAGTAGGGTTCGTCTTTGGGCCAAACAAATATTGTTTGGCAAATTTTATCTAAATCGACAAAAGTTATTCAATGAAGATCCCCAAAAGCAACTATGGGTCTATTTCGTTTTCTTCCCCCCATTACAAACAAATGCACAAAGACATAATACCCTTGCTGTAGGGTATAAAAACGTGGGATCCCCAACTATACCTGAGCCAATTATCACTTATTTCGATTAGGTACGTTGTTTGGTCTAAAAAATTGTCGGTCGCTAAATTTTCCGAATAGGATAATAAATGGACCTGTGTATAAGGGACAAATGTGTCCAGATTATCCAGAGTAGCCATTTATGTCAATTGGCTGATCCCTGCCCTTAACTCTCTTCTCAGGTAAAATTCCGTATCGATTGGTTTAAATTATGTGATCAGAAAAAATTTTCTATTTTTGTTTCTTTCGAACCCCTAAATGTTTTCCTATCATCTCCAAATGCAAGAGGCCCCTCTGTATCTCTAAATTTAGACTCATCTATATGATTTGCTTGTCTACGATATTTGTCTATATTCGTCAAAGAAATCAGCATAAACAAGTAAAAAACATTAAGTTCGGCCGGACCGAACTTTTAATACCCTCCACCTTAGGGAGGTAACGCTATATAGGGCTACACAAAAACGTGGACCTATATATACAGTATTTCGCCAACGGATCTAGAACTCATTATGACCTACAAATACCAATTTTCAGACAAGTCCGTAAAAAAATGTGGTAAAAATCATCAAAATACCGAATATCGGGAGGTACCGTTATATGGAGGCTATACCAAAACGTAGACCTATATATGCAAAGTTTCGCCACGGGAGCTAGAACCCATTATGACCAACAAATACCAATTTTTAGACAAATCCATGAAAAAATGTGGCAAAAATCGTCAAAATACCGAATATCGGGATGACCGATATATCTCATTTTCAATACCAACCATCCTAGATATTATACAAATTATTCTGCTAAATTTTGACGCTCTACGTCAAATAATGTGGGCTGTATCGTGATTTCAACAGACAGACAGACGGACATCGTTAAATCGTTTTAGGATTTTATGCTGATTATGAATATATATATACATTATGGGGTCTACGACGAATATTTAGGGATGTTACAAACGGAATGACAAAGTTAATATACCATCTTTTCCAAGGTTTAGGGTATAAAAAGCCAAAAGTTCGCCTTTTGTGTATTTTTGATTTCGCCAGTAAGTTATTTTCAGCCTTTTGGTAGAATAGAAATGTTGGTATTTTTTTCATACTAAAGTCCATTTTACCCATTGTCCTAAACTCTGACTTCCTGCGAGATTTCGAGTCTTTTTTGTCTTTGTTAACTTTATAACAGCTGTTGGTCCATTTCAAGCCCTAAATATATTGCGGACACATTTAAAAACAATAGGCCTAGTCCTTCTGAGCCTAACCCTACCCTTATGAAAATTTTCATGAGAATCAACGATAATTGCAATATGTGATCTGTTCCAGAATCTGCAAGAATCTACCAACCTGAGTGGAAAGGTGAAAAAAATATTACAAAATATACACTTCAATATTATATGTCAACTTGAAAAAATCGCATGCGATAAAAAATATGAAAAAATTAAAAAAAAAATCACAAACTACTACAAAATCTATGTTAAGATCATTATTGGCATATTTTTAGATATTATTCTTTATGCCAAGATGGCATTCCGAATTGAGAAAATTTGTCAAAATCGGTTCAGCCATTCTTGAGATATAAGCATTCTAGCTAACATCCCGTTCCTTTGTATATACACATTGTATATATTTCGCAACATATATTCGATATATTTATGTAAGTATCTATGTAAGTTCAGAATTGACATTATCGTCTATTTGTGATTTCGTCAGGATTAAAAATATTCGCGGTTAAATGGAAAATTTGACTTTTATTTAACACAAATGTTATGGCCTATTTCACCCACTAAATATTACCCGATGACCATCAAAATTGGAAGGCTTCTGTCCAGCCCCAAGCTCTAGCCACATGCTAACTTCCGCTTTGATTGGTCTATAATTGCGACCTGTAGAGCAACTGCAAAATCAGTAATTTTTTCAGTTTTTGGTTCATTTCAACCCCTAAATATTATGCAATCATCTCCAAAAGAAATAGGGTTTTATTCTGACCCCACCCCCACCTCCATTTTCAATTTCGTGAGGATCGGGCCATAATTGCGACCTGTCGAGTGATTACAAATTAACATGAACAGACGGACAGAAGGGCGGACGGACATACATAGCTAAATCGACTCATGTCGGCGAGATAGAAAGATCCATATATACTTTCCTATGTTGGAAACCAATATTTCGAGGTGTTACATAATTTTTGGCCTAATCAAACTTACAATACCCCAAACACATACTGTTGTAGGGTATAGAAATTAGATTTCTTGGTCTTTATATATTCACTATATTTTCTACAAACTTTTGAACTTTTTGGCACTTTTCGTAGTCTTCGAGTACGAATTTCCAAGAATTTCTCCTTCTCGAACCCCTTTCTCGAACATATTCACTCCTCTTGTTAAAATTCCCTATTTCGGTTATCAATTATGCCTCTTGAAACCACTGCACTTTTACCCCGCCATTCGCTTGACATAATCACATTTAAAAAAGACATGATCTACAAGAGCTATTAATTGTGACGTAAATTGTATGCTAGTTAGCCATTGCCGAGAGAATATTGCGCTCTATAAGAGCTGATCGAATTTCTCTTTGATTTGCCTAAGAGAGAAAAATTACCGTTGAAATCAATAATCAATAAATTTAATAAAGAAAATTTAACCGAGTAGCCCCGATCACATTTTTTTTTTTTGGGCCAAGATAAGACCTCCAGTTAACCTCAGCAAAAAAAGAACAGTCAATACGATTATTAAAATACAAGCCAGCCTAAATCAACCGCTCATAACAATAACAATAATAATTCGTATTTAAAAGACCAGCCGACCGACCGATCGATCGATTGCTCGTCAAAACTACAAGCGGACGAAAAAAATGAGAGTTCATCGCACGTTCGCTAATGCTCCGCCGAAAAAAAATAACAGCAACAACTTATTAACTTTTTTATTTGTTTTTTTTTTTTTTTTCAGCTGCTTACCTGGCTGGCCGGCTGGCTAACTGATTGACTTCAGACTCTCTGGCGTGTGTTTGTTTGTGTGTGGAGAGTTTTTGCTTTTTTATGATTTGGCCGCCTTTAGATGTGGCGGGAGGGAGGGGGGAGGCTTATAATTGTATTCTGGGTCCGAGAACAATTTATTTGCTTATTCAGCGTTTAAATGAAAACGTCCAACCAACGGATCACAGCCAAAAGCAAAAGAGTGCTAAATTGAACAGCAAATACAAACCGCCGCCGTATAAAATATTACAACGGATTGAAATAAGTTTCAGTTTATTTTGAAAAATTAAAAGCGACACTTCGGTCACCTTTGTTTTCGATGCCGGCGAAAAGCGCGATCCATGCCTACACACACAGAAGATAACAAACTAAAAAATTGAGAAAACATAAAATAAATAAAAAAATTATTTTGAAAAAAAAAATCAATAAAATTTGAATACATTTTTCAAAGATAAAAACGAAAAGTGAATAAAAAGCAAAAAAAAAGAGCGTTTAGACCTCCAAAACAAGTGTTGTTCAAAAAAGTGAAAAAATACATTTTTGAATAAAAATATATAACAATTTTATATTGTTTTTTTTTTATAAAAAAAAAATTACAAAACAAATTACAATGGAGTTAAAATACAAAATCTGGAGCCTATTTGCATTGTTCTGCCTAGTCCAAGGTGATTATATTGAAAATTATTTAAAAAAAATTGAATGGATTTTTTTTTTTTTTTTTTTTTTTTTTTGAAAAAAAACTTGAATGAACTGAAATCATATAACCATAAGAAGTTCTATGCCATAAATTTTCCCATTTAATCTAAAACATAAACCAATTTTTTTTTTTTGTGAAAATTTCTATGTTCCGTCCCTAAGAAGTTATGATAAACATGTCATTGGAACAAAAAGAATTTGCTAAGCAACAATAAAAATCAACAACAAATAGTCGTGACAGAATCATCAATTATTTTTCTTTTTGTCGAAGCTGTCGGACTTCAATTCATTATCAGGACCAGTAGAAAAGAAACACGAGTTTTATATCACTAATGTTTGACGTTATTGTACCCTACCCAGATGGCGAGAGAGGGGGCATTTTTGGTTGTATGGATTTGTTTGTAACATCCGAAGAAAAGTAATTCTGGACCAAGGTTTTATAATCTGACAAAAAATGGCTAACTTTGAATACCCTCCCCCACTTGGAAAAAAATTGGCAATTTTCAAAAAACAAACAAAAAATCCGTTTAAAACTCTTTTAAAATCTTAAAACTACCGAATGTAGCCGTTATATTAGGGTCTACGTGGACATGGACCTGCATAGATATTACAATATTCAAACGTTAAACTTGAAAAAAATTCGGTGAATAATGTAGCTAAAATGTGGACCCGCATAGACAGCTTTTGTCATAAGCCATTACAATATTCAAATACAAAACTTGAAAAAAAAAATCGGTGAATAAGGTAGCTAAAATCATCTAAAAACTGAATATAGGGAGGTACCGTGGCTATACCAAAACATGGACCTGCGCATAAAATTTTCTGTCTTAGGCAGTAGTAACCATTACGAACTTTAAATACCAAATTTGAAACAATTCCGGTGAATAATGTCGCTAAAATCATCAAAATAACGATTATCGGGAGGTACAATTATATGGGGGCTGTACGAAGAACCGGACCTACACAGACACTTTTCTGTCTTAGGCTCTAATATCCATTACGAACTTCAAATACCAAATTGGAAACAATTCCGGTGAATAATGCCGCTAAAATGATCAAAATACCGAATACCGTTATGTGGGGGCAATACGGAGACGTGAAGCTGTACAGACAATTTTCAGCCTCAGGCTGTAGTATCCATTACGCACTTTAAATACCAAATTTTAAACATTTCCAGTGAATTGTGTAGCTTAAATCACCAAAATACCGGAAATAGGGAGGAATCATTATATGGGGTCTATACCAAAACGTAGATCTACATGACCCATTTCCAAAACCAAAAGTCCTGCAGACATAGTATACATTTGAGAAAAATTTAAGCAACCTTCTTCATTTCGTTCAAAAGCTAGAGCGATTTCCACAGACGAAAAGATGGACGGACATCGCTAAATCGACATAGAATTTTATGCTGATCAAGAATATATGTAACTTAAGGGGTCTAAAATGTGCATTTCGAGGAGTTACAAACGGAATAACAAACTTAATATACCCTCCATACTATGGTGGAGGGTATAAAAAAACATTAAGTTCTTAAAATGCATGGAATCTTTATCTGAATTGATAGAATGGCCCATATAATTTAAGTAGCAAGTCCAAGCTACTTCAATTTCAGAATTTCAGCTCTATTCCTTCATTCAATACCAAATTTGGTACTTTCCATATAATAATAGTACAGATTTCCAAAACCACCTTCATATCTTAATCCCAGATACCAACAGAGACCTCAAAATCGAATTCCGGGATTCAAGCTCAATCCCTTCAACCAATACCCAATTTAGTAACACTTAGCACTTTTCGCACAAATGTAGGACTCAATTCCAGATCACAACAGAAACCTCAACATCAACTTTAAAGATTTTATCTCTATCCCTTCACCCAGTACAAAATTTAGTACATTTCAGTACCTTTCGAACAAATATAACACAGATTTTTAAAACTTCCTCCATACCATAGCTACTGATGCCAACAGTGACATCTATATCAAATTTGAGAATTTAAGCTCTATCCCTTCATACAATACTAAATTTAGTACAATTTAGTACTTTTTGTAAAATTATAGTACACATTTTCCAAACCACCTTCCTACATCCAGGCTGCACATGAACAACGTCCCTAATACCAATGTTTTTGATTTCAGGCACTATCCGCTTACCCAATACCGAATATAGTACTATTTAGTACTTTTCGTGTAGTAGTCCGAATTTCAAATAAGTCAGGCTTATCTCACCCCTATCCACTAACATTGATCCACATGCAAAATTTCAAGATTCTAGCTTCAGTTGAGCGTTGTATGGAGGGTATATTAAGTTTATAATTCAGTTTGTTACATTTCGAAATAAAAATGTTAGACCCCACAAAATGTGTATATTTTTTGGGTGTTCCTAATGAGTACTACAGCCTATGTCTGAAAATTTCATATGCAGGTCCAGGTCTTCGTATAGCCCCCATGTAACGGTACCTCACCATATTCGGTATTTTTATGATTATAGCGACATTATTCAATAGAAGTGTATCGAATTGTCTATTACAAGTTCCTAATGGGAACTACAGCCTAATGCAAAAAAAAAAAAAAAAACTCGGTCTCTCGTCTTCGTATGGCCCCCATATAACTGTAAAGCCATATATTCAATATTTGGAGGAACACCGGAACTGTTAAAAATTCGTGTAGCCCCTATAAAGGTAAAGGTTTTCAACGTTTTTTTTTTTTTTTTTTTAAGAATTTGCAAATTCCTTCAAAATGATGGAGAATAATTAAAGTTCGACCCGGCCAAACTTACTGGATTTTTTTTTTTTTTTTTTTTTTTTGAAAACTTTGTACCTACCTCTTCTTATAACAGAAAATCATCTGTAGAAATTAATTTTCTTCCGATTTCCGACATTTTCCTGATTTTAGCCACATTTTTTTACGGATGCCTATATAACTTCAAATTGGCATTTGCCAATTTGGCATCGTTTTTTGAGCCATATATTAGGCCATAGTATCACCCGATATTCGGTGTTTATACCCTACACCACATAGTGGTAAGGGTATTATGTCTTTGTGCATTTGTTTGTAACATGATAAGGAAGCGAGATAGACCCATAGTTACTTTTGAGGATCTCCATAGAATCACTTTCTGAGTTGATTTATGCATGTCAGTCCGTCCGTCCGTCTGTCCATGTATTCTTGTGAACAAAATGCCGGTCACATTTATTATTTTATTATTGAGATGAAATTTTCCAAACAACACTTGTTTGGCCCAAGGACGAACACTATTAAAATTGGAGGTAATTGGTGAAAAATTAGATATAGCTCCCATATATATCTTCGTCCGATTTTCCTTTTATTGTGCACCAAACGTATACTATCAGTCCGAATAGTATGGAATTTTGCACATACAACCAAATTAGGACTGAAAATAAGTATGCCAAATTTGATCGAAATCGGTTCAGATATATCTATAGCTCCTATATATATTGTTCATCCGATTTGTTATTTTTGTCCTCCGCAGCCGTAATATGCACTCTGTAACAACTATATTTAAGGAAATATATCAAATACAGCTCAATAATACAATTGCTAAATTTTAGCGAGATCGGTTCAGATTTGGATATAGCTCCCATATATAACTTCGTCCGATTTACCTTTTACTGTACACCAAACGTCTAATATTTGGCTAAATGGGATGGAATTTGGCACTTACGACCGAATTTGGTTTAGAAGGTAGTATGGCAAATTTGGTGAAGATCGGTTCAGATATAGTTATAGCTCCCATATATATTGTTCATCCGATTTATTGTATTTGTTACCCACAGCCGTAATATGCACTCCGTAACAACGATATTCAGGGAAATATATCAAATACAGCTCAGAAATATCTTTGCCAAATTTTGTCGAGATCGGTTCAGATTTGGATATAGTTCCCACATATATTTTTATCCGATTTCAAATTAATTTCGCACCAAATGGACAATACAAGTCCGAATTTAAAAGATACAAATGCTTCGGCATATTAAGTCCTTTGAACTTTAAATTACTATTATAATCATAGCGTGCATAATTAAATTCTCCAATAAAATCTTTTAATTGTTATGTGGCCCCGCCCGACATTAGGACTTTCTTTACTGGTTTTTGTGATACATGAATGCAAAGGGTATGTGGTTGCAAAGTATGCAAAAAGTGACACCTACCTGCTTCCAGTCGACTTTTCTTACTTGTTAGTGTTAAGGCTGACACAAATATTAATATTAGGTGTTTTATTTATTTATTTATTTTTTTTTTTTTTTGTCTAGCAGTTTCCTTCGCACTTCTGCTAGAACTTTTCCTCGAGTAATTTATCATTTCTTATCATTATGACCAAAACTTGCCTAACGCACAGTAAAACTTAGAAAGGGTGGTAGGCGGGGGTGGCGGAGAGCAACAAGCGAAACAATGCTAAATTCACATGATTGTATGCTCGAATTTCTAATCAAGCATTAATAAATTTATCCAAAAGTATGTTTGGCTTTATGACTTCTCATTTACTTTTATTGCTTTTTTACTATAAAATATTATGACATTGATTCTACAAGTCTGGATATAACCAAACAAAAAAAAACTACTTTGCAGCCTATTTAGTTGCAAAATGTTGCTATGGTCTTCAAATACCCACAATTTGGGGGCTGTAATAGCCTCAATAAACTTTTCCCAAATCTGAAGCGACATTGAACACTTTTAGGTATAAAACTATCAAACACAAGTTAAAAAGTATGAGTCAGTTTTACCGACAGATGTATACCCTCAGCCAATGTTCGATATATATATTGAATTCCGTTATTATTATTCATATTGTTGAACCTATATGGAGTAGGTAACGAAGGAATGGGCCACTATTGTCCATTTCGCTGGATGCTTACATCGCTTTCTTTGAGGGTTTTGTTTTTCAAAATCTTGAAACCTATGCGGGGATGGTACCAGAAGAAATTGTCCGATCTCTACTATCCTTGTAACAGATCTTGTGCAATATTGAGATGTACTAAGTCTGAATGGAATCAGATGTTAATTTCGGGTTTTATGAGCTTCATGGATTTTTAAAACTTTAACCCTTTGGGGACCGATTTCACACCAGACCTTGGGTTAAAAAGGTATCGTGATGTATGTAATTGGAAGAAACGTCGTCCTCTTGCTTCACATTTTATAAGAGTTATAATTATTAAAAATATTGACCCTTTGTGGGGGAAGTACTTAATGGAACAAACCGCTATTGTCCATTTACGCACCTGACAGAAATATTGGATTCGCAAAGGTGGAGAAAAATCGGTTTAACCTTTCTCTTTCTGTGCAGTTAAATATTTTTTTTGAAAATTTCGATCTTTTGTGGAGGAGTTACCAGAAAAAATGGACCGATATTGCTTATCTCCAAACTCGATTTCAGTTTGATAATAATATTACGATGAACCATGTTTGGACCAAATCGGGTACTCCCTTCGAGAGTTATCGTGCGCACCAGCTAGCTAGACAGACGGATGGGCATCGCTACATCGACTCCAAATGTCCTGATACCTCTGAAGAGACCTAGGGTCTAAGATCGTTGGTTCGATTATGCCCGTTTTGGCCGTATAAAATTATATAACCTCTAATTTGAATTTGGAGGAACGGATGGAGCTGAAATCCTGAAATTTGAAATAAACATTATTGGCGGAGCCTGGGATTGGAATAGGGTGGTAGTTTTCGAAATTTATAATTTTGTGCACGAAAAGTACTAAATGGCACAATTTGGATTTGGGAGAATCGATAGAGATGGAATGCTATTGCATTGTGGGACAGAGTTATGTAGGTAGTTATGGAAATTTGCACTAATGTGTACCAATTGATACTAAAATTGGTACAATTTAAATTTCGAGGGGAGCGGTAGAGATAAAATCCTGAAATTTGGAAATAAGATTTATATTGGATTTTATCATGTAGAAAGTTGTGGAAATTAGTACTTATGTGTACGAAATGGTACTAAATTTAATACAATTTCAATTTTAGGACAACCAGTAGAAATGGAATCCTTAAATTTGAAAATAAAATTCCTTTAGGATTTTATGACATAGGTTGGTATGAAATTTTGTACTTATGTGTACCAAATCGTACTAAATTTGGTATAATTTAAATTTGGGATAACTAAAAGAGCTGGTATCCTGAAATTTTGGAAAAAAGGTTACTGTCGCAGTGTAGGATTGGGATACGTACTAAATTTGATACAATGGAGCTGGAATCCTATGGGGATGCAATCCTGAAATTTGCAATTAAGATTAATGTCGGATCGAGATATGGAGGTAGTTTTCGAATTTTTTACTTACATGTACGAAAGGTACTGATTGGATTGGCTCGAAATCTGAAATTTGGCATTAGGATCACTCTTAGTGTGTAGGGTTGAGATTTGGAGGTGATTTCGGAAATACGTACAAAAAAGTACTAAATGGTACTAAATCTGGTATTTGGGTAAGGAATTGAGTTGAAAGTCTAAAATTTGGCCTTAGGATCACCCTTTGTGTAGTTTCGTTGACACATTGCAATTTATTGGGAAATGTGTACCAAAAAGTACGGTACGTACAAAATCGTATAACCTTTGGTATTTGGGGAAGGAATAAAGCTGGAAATCTGAACTTTGGAGTGAGAGTTATTGGTGTTGTGTAGGACAGACAAACTAACGAGTTTTTCGAAGTTCGGACAATACGTGTACCAAAAATACCAAAATACAGTGAATTTGGTACTATTTGGACTAATAAGAACGGAGAGTGGTAAAATCTTGAAATTTGGTATGAAAATGAATTCATAGAAATAGGGTCGATAAAAGTAAGTGGATTTTCAATGAAGTCTAAGAACTACACTAAATGGTAATAAATTTTGTATAGATGGTAAATAATACCATCCATAATCGGTCGGACGTTATGTATGGGGCTTTTGACAAGACGTTGAACTTTATAGTCGGCTTTTAAACAATGTATCGAAAAAATCCCATAAACGCAAACAAATGAACAAATCAAATGTCCAAATGTAATGATTTACAATGTCTCGATTGTGATCGAAATTTTTATTGATTATTGCGGAAAGACGTTTCCCCTGCTTTCCACAGCACAGATGTACGAACCAAAAAGCAAAAAACCCACAATGGAAGTTCAATGTTTATTTTTTTTCATTCGCATTTTTATGAATAATAAATCAATTACCGATTTAAAAACAGTACCACAGTTTGGCTTATTGCTGTTAAGAATCTAAATCTGCCAGTTAAGTTGTTTTTTTTTATTGCAGATAAGCCAATTCATGCCAATTTTAGCCTAAAAATATTGTCGAAAAAATTTATACGAAACGTCTAACCATTCATCAAAATTAATCGTAATCGTTGGACCCCCATTATAATTCAAAAAAATTATAAAAATATCAGCAACGACACGACGATTTCATTATCGAATTATGTTGAGCCTAAGTGTAGCATATCAGCAGCGATTTTTTTGCTTAGCCGATTAAAGATTGAACATAAGAAACTCTACAGCACATTTTTTTCGAAATCAGCCTGGCGAAGTTAAAGTGACGCAGCCAGGGCAAAAAATGTGTATTCCAATTAAACTACTTCATGTCACTTATCTTAGATAATATTGTTTCGACACGGGTAGGTGTCCAAAAATAAATAAAGTTTATTATTTTATTTTTGTTTTTATTTTTTTTATTTTTTTGAAGAAGACTCACACAATATATATTTTAAGGAATCCATGACTAACTTGAATTTGATCAATCATCGAGGGAAAAGAAGTAACTTATTTAAAACTATTTCCCGTCAACTTGGCTAAACTGGTGGTATTTAAACCGCATTTCATTGACTTATAAACACAGACTATGAAACTAGTTAAAACAAGTAGAAGTAATGGCGATGTGTTCGACCCTGTCATACTTTAGCATACCTAGAGGAAAAAATAATACTGTGCATCAAAAAATTTAATAAAGGGGAATATACGGCACTTTATGAAAATAGAGCTAAAACAACTAAAAAATAACTGTAAATATTCTCCACCATTTGGAACGAATTCGAATAAAAAAAAATAAATAAAATTCACTAAAAATTCTGTTAAAATATTAAAAATACCGAACATAGGGAATTGTCGTTATATTGGAGACTATACAAAGACTTGAACCTGCATGGGAAATTTTTGCCGTAGGTCATTGCAATACTCAAATAGGAGATTTGAAACAATTCCGGTGAATATAGGGAGGTACCGATACATGGGGGCTATACAAAAACCTGGACCGGCACGACAATTTTCTATCTTAGGATATAGTATCCATTACGAACTTCCAACACCAAATTTAAAACAATTCGTGTGAATATTGTCGCTAAAATCATCAAATTATCGAATATCGGGAGATGCCGTTATATGGGGGCTATACGAAGTCCTGGGCCTGCACAGAAAATTTTCTGTCACAGGCTGTTGTACCCATTAGAAACCTCAGATACGAAATTTCAAATAATTCCGGTAAATAATGTCGCTTAAATCATCAAACTACCGAATATCGAATACGAAGACTGTAGCAGCCATTACGAACTTCAAATACCAAATTTGAAACATTTCCGGTGAATAATGTAACAAAAGTCATTAAAATACCGAATATCGGGAGGTACCGTTCTATGGGGGCTGTACGAAGTCTTAGACCTGTACAGACAATTTTTTGTCATAGGCTGTAGTATCCATTACGAACTTTAAATATCAAATTTTAAACAATTCCGGAGAACAATGTCGCTAAAATCATCAAAATACTGAATATCGGGAGGTACCGTTATAGGGGGGCTACATGAAGACTTGAACCTGAACAGACAATTTTCTGTCACAGGCTGTAGTACGCATTACAAACTTGAAATACCAAATTTGAAATAATTCCGGTGAATAATGTAGCTAAAATCATCAAAATACCGAATATCTGGAGGTACCGTTATAAGGGGGTTATACGAAGACGTGCACCTGCACAGACAATTTTCTGTCATAGGCTGTAGTATCCATTACGAACTTCAAATGTCAAATTTGAAACAATTCCGGTGAATATTGTCGCTAAAATCATCAAAATACCGAATTTCGGTAGGTACCGTTATATGGGGGTAATACGAAAACGTGGACCTGCACAGACAATTTTCTATCTTAGGATATAGTATCCATTACGAACTTCAAATACCAAATTTGAAACAATTCCGGTGAGTAATGTCGCTAAAATCATCAAAATACCGAAAAATGGGAGGTACCTTTTTATGGGGGCTCTACGAAGACGTGGACTTGCACGGACAATTTTCTGTCTTAGGATGTAGTATCTCTTACGAACTTTAAATGTCAAATTTGAAACAATTCCGGTGAATAATGTAGCAAAAATCGTCAAAATACCGAATATCGGGAGGTACCGTTATATGGGGGTTATACGAAGACGTGAACCTGCACGGACAATTTTCTGCCACAGACCGTAGCAGCCATTACGAACTTCAAGTACCAAATTTGAAACCATTCCGGTGAATAATGTCGCTAAAATCATTAAAATACCGAATATCGGGAGATAGCATTATACGGGGCATATAGAAAGACGTGGACCTGCACGGACAATTTTCTGCCACAGAATGTAGCAGCCATTACGAACTTCTAATACTAAATTTGAAACAATTCTGGTAAATAATGTCGGTAAAATCATCAAATACCGGATATCAGGGGGGTACCATTATATTGGGGCTATACCAAAACGTGGACCTACATGACCCATTTTCAATACCAAAAGTCCTGCAACCGTAATATACATTTGAGCAAAATTTTATCAACCTACTTCATTTCGTTCGGAAGCTAGAGTGATATCCACAGACGGACAGTCGCACATATACTTTGTGGGGTGTAACATGTATATTTCGAGGTGTTACAAACAGAATGACAAACTTAATATACCCTCCATGCTATGGAGGGGGTATACAAATAATATTCGTTTTGTTATCAGAAGTTGAGCCCGGGACACCATATACAAAGTTTTCCAAGGAATTTTATTCCGAAATTTTCAAAATAAATGTGGTAGAGGGGGAAACTTGTTCCAGCCTCTCTTTAGGTTACTTGGCGATGTAAACTTTCTTCTTTAGTCCGAAAATTTAAAAAAATGTGGAAAACAGGGAACTTTCCTCTGCTCTTTTTAGGTCATTTGTCGATGTAAACGATCTTTCTTAAAACAAAAATTTCCAAATATATGGAATATGGTGGAACTTCCCCCAGCTATTTTTAGGTTGGTCGCCTATGTATACTTCCGTAACAACGCTACACATGTCTTCAATTTTTGGCTCTATTTTCATAAGCTGCTGGAATTTTCTAGTACTTATTGAAAAAAATGAAACTTGCAGCACCGTGCTATTAATTGCACGCTTTTTTTTTTTTGGGGGGGGGGGAAGGTGGGGGGACCTAAAATTTCTGATAGTCACTCGTCCCTCAAAAAAGAATTCTTTCAAAAATTATTTCGTTTGGTTCACAAAATTATTTTTACCCAAGTTACCTCAGTGTGAACACAATTAGTAGACGCAAATAATTCCCTTTTTTTGCAAATTAAGCTGAACATGATTTAAAAATCATTTTGTTGTCTTAATTATTAATTTATTACGGCTATAGATAAATGCGTTTTTTTTCAAACACACACACACTTTGTGAATTAAGGGAATTTCGATGTGGATTTGAAGCGAAATGATTAATGAATGACGAGTGCACAATTTGCGAGTAATGCAAGGAGGAGGAGGAGGGGGAGGAAAAAATTTCGAGAACGAAAAAATAAGAATTTAAAACAAAAAATAAAGGCAAAGATACGTTGGGCGCCACCAAAGGAAAATGGGAAGCGTGAAGGTTTTGAGGGAAATAATTTGGAAATAAAGGGTTATGTTACAGCCAAGTGAATATAAATTCTTCCCTAAGGCCTTCCGATTTCATAAGTTTCGTCGTGAACAGTCAATAATCTGAGGAGATACATATTCTTGATCAGCGTAAAATTCTAAGACGATTTAGCCCCGTCTGTCCGTCTTTGGAAATCACTCTAGCTTCCGAACGAATAGAAGTAGATTAATATAATCTTACTCAAATGTATATTATGTCTGCAGGACTTTTGGTATTAAAAATGGGCCATCTAGGTCCACGTTTTAGTATAGCCCCCATATAACGGTACCTCCTGATATTTGGTATTTTGATGATTTTGGCGATATTAATCACCGGAATTATTTCAAATTTGGTATTTGAAGTTCACAATGGCTGCTACAGCCTATGACAGAAAATTGTCTGGGCAGGTCCAGGTCTTCGTATAGCCCCAATATAACAGCACCTCCCGATATTCGGTATTTTGATGATTTTAGCGACATTATTCACCGAAATTGCTTCAAATTTGGTATTTGAGGTTCGTAATAGATACTAAAACCTACTACAAAAAATTGTCTGCACAGGTCCACGTCTTCGTATTACCCCCATGTAACCGTACCTCCCGATATTCAGTACTTTGTTGATTTTATCGACATTATTAACCGGAATTCTTCCAAATTTGGCATTTGATGTTCATAGTGGATACCACAGCCTATGACAGAAAATTGTCTGTGCATGTCCACGTCTTCGTATAGCCCCCATGTAACCGTACCTCCCGATATTCGGTACTTTGTTGATTTTAGCGACATTATTAACAGGAACTCTTCCAAATTTGGCATTTGATGTTCATAGTGGATACCACAGCCTATGACAGAAAATTGTCTGTGCAGGTCCACGTCTTCGTATAGCCCCCATGTAACGGTACCTCTCGATATTCTGTATTTTGATGATTTTAGCGACATTATTCACCGTTTATTTCAAGTTTTCGAATTTGAATATGGTAATGGCTTCCGACAAACAATACCTATGTAGGTCCACTTCATATGGACTCCAATATAACGGCTATATTCGGTATTTTTAAAATTTTAAAAGAATTTTTAAGGATTTTATTTTTTTGAAAATTTTCAAATTCATTCCAAATGGTGGAGGGTATTCAAAGTTCGGCCCGGCCGAACTTACTGCTTTTTAACTTGTTTTTCTTTTTATACCCTACACCACATAGTGGTAAGGGTATTATGTCTTTGTGCATTTGTTTGTAACATGGAGAAGGAAACGAGATAGACCCATAGTTACTTTTGAGAACCTTCATAGAATCACTTTCTGAGTCGATTTATGCATGTCCGTCCGTCCGTCCGTCCGTCTGTCCATGTATTCTTGTGAACAAAATGCAGGTCGCATTTATTATCCGATTGAGATGAAATTTTCCAAACAATATTTTTTTGGCCCAAGGACGAACCCTATTGAAATTGGTGAGAATCGGATCAAATTTAGATATAGCTCCCATATATATCTTCATCCGATTTCGGGTTAAATGTGCACCAAATATCCACTATCAGTCCAAATTACCTGAATTTTGGCACACCCAACCGAGTTCGGCCTAGAAGCAAGTATATCAAATTTGGAGAAAATCGGTTCAGATATAGCTATAGCTCCCATATATATCTTTCATCCGATTTGATCTTTAAGTTCCTCACATTCCTACTATGCACTCCACAACCGTGATATTTGGTACCAGGTATTAGATGGAGCACAGAAATAGCTGTTTTAAATTTTATTGAAATCGGTTCAGATTTGGATATAGCTCCCATATATATCTTCATCCGATTTCGGGTTAATTGACCACCAAATGACCAATATCAGCCCAAATGGCCCGAATTTTGGCACATGTGACCGAGATTAGCCTTAAAGCAAATACAACAAATTTGGAGAAAATCGGTTCAGAAACAGCTATAGCTCCCATATATATCTTCATCCGATTTCGGGTTAAATGTCCACCAAATGTCCACTATCAGTCCAAATTACCTGAATTTTGGCACACCCAACCGAGTTCGGCCTAGAAGCAAGTATATCAAATTTGGAGAAAATCGGTTCAGATATAGCTATAGCTCCCATATATATCTTTCATCCGATTTGGTGTTTAAGCCTCTCACATTCGTAATATGCACTCCACAATAATGATATTTGGTACCAGATATAAGATGCAGCCCAGAAATAGATGTTTTAAATTTTATCGAAATCGGTTCAGATTTGGATATAGCTCTCATATATATCTTCATCCGATTTCGGGTTAAATGTGCACAAAATGGTCAATATCAGCCCAAATCACCAGTCTAGAAGAAGAAGAAGAATACGTAAAATTTGGAGAAACCCGGTTCAGAGATAGCTATAGTTCGTAAAATGCACGATAGAATTAGATAGATTTTGATTTTGTACCAAATATCTCATAGAGCTCTGAAATGCCCTGTATAAACCTTTTTACGAGAGCTCTACTAAGTATGCATAGTGGTGTGGGGTATCATATAGTCGGCCCCGCCCGACTTTTGAGCTTTCCTTACTGGTTTTAGTTATACCCTACAACACTATGTGTTGGGGGTATTATAAGTTTGATTGGGCCAAAAATTATGTAACACCACGAAATATTGGTTTCCCATATAGGAAAGTATATATGGATCTTCCTAGCTCGCCGAGCTGAGTCGATCTAGCTATGTATGTCCGTCCGTCCGTCTGTCCGTCTGTCCGTCTGTCCGTCTGTCCATGTTAATTTGTAATCACGCTACAGGTCGTAATTATGGCCCGTTCTTTACGAAAGTTTGCACGAAGGTGGGGTTTGGGTCAGAATAGAACCCTATTGCTTTTGGAGATGATCGCCAAATGTTTAGGGGTTGAAATGGACCAAATACTGAAAAAATGTCGGATTTTGCAGTAGCTATACAGGTCGCAATTATAGACCAATCGACGCGGAATTTCGCATGTAGCTAGAGTTTAGGGCAGGGAAGAAGCCTACCAATTCGGGTGGTCATCGGATAATATTTAGCGGGTAAAATAGACCATATCTTTTGTGTTGAAAAAATTCAAAATTTTTCATTAAACCGTGAATATTTTAAATCCCGGCGAAATCACAATGCCATGACAAGGTTACTTCTGATCTTTACATTGATGTTAACATCTAACAAATCGGATATATAGCAAAATATGTGCGATATATATGTCTATCAAAGAAGATATGCTTGAAAGATCTCTTATATATCGAGAACGGCTGAACTGATTTCGACAGTTCGCATTAATTCAGAGTGGCCTTTTGGCAGGAAAGAAAAAACGTCTAAAAAAATCGCATAAAAATATCTCTCTAAAGATGAAAATATTGATTTTCTAAAATTTTCTCATATTTTTTCAATTTTGTCATATTTTTGGCATATTTTCATTTTGAATTAAACATTTGGTAATATTTCTACAGCTAACAAAACTAAGTAGTTAGGATATAAGGATATCATATACAGATCGCATTTATGGCCCGATCCTTACGAAATTTTGCATGGGTATAAGATGAGGGTCAAAATAGAAGCCTATTCTTTTTGGAGATGATCACAATATATTAAGGGGTTGAAATGGACCAAAAAATTGCAAAATTGTCAGCAGGTCGTAATTATCGCCCGATCCTCACGCACATTTGAATGGGGGTTACCGGACATTGAAAAAGCAGTTTGGATGGCCATTCAAAAATATTCAATGTGCGAAATAGTTTGCCAACTTTTGTAGACAAAATACGAAAATGTCCATTCCAGTGACTTTTTGGAGAATTCACAAATACAGTAAAGACGCACTTCCGACTATTTCGTTGAAGAATATAGTCAAATGTCTGTATCTCATATTGATGCGTTTCAGTCAAAAACCAATAATAAATGTTAATCTTTTGCCACTTCTGAGAGATTACAGGTCTGTGGGAAATATTGGTTCCAGATCTAGGAAGACCATTTAAATTAGTTTAAGTTTCTATTATTCGAAAATTAGAGAACGAAACCTGATGGTCTTCTTTTATTATTTGTCACAATATCTTGTGGAATTCTTTCGAGTATCTCGCCTATATAAGCTGTATCGTTTATTATAGTGTTGTAGGGTATTCAACGGTCGGCCCCGCTCGACTGTAGCCTTTGCTTACTTGTTTTTAGTTAGTTTTTACCGGAGGTTCTAATTTTTTTTTTTTTTGAAAATTTCCTAATTCGTCCCAAATGGTGGAGGGTATTCAAAATTCGGCCTGGCCGAACTTACTGCGTTTAAACTTGTTATTCTTTTTTGGTAGAGGTCCCCTATTTCTTATAGTCTTATATTTTTCCTACTTTTTTCATATATTTAAGTCTAACCTAACTTATCCTGAGATGGATCATGTGAGCATTCCAATCATCATTGCCCATATGAAGATGATGATGATAATTATCTCTTCCACTTAGCACTTGAAACACGAAATGTTTGACATTTTG
The DNA here is from genome assembly GCF_030504385.1 of Musca domestica. NCBI lineage: Eukaryota > Metazoa > Arthropoda > Insecta > Diptera > Muscidae > Musca > Musca domestica. Next base: position 8,845,276 of record NW_026712299.1, read on the forward strand.
ATTTTTAAATGGATGAACAACTAGGCTTCTACCCAAAATGTGTTGAGTTCATTTGTTTTGAAAGCATTTATTTTTTTCTGATATTCAAAATACATACTTATTTAATATTTTGTTAAAATCCCAACCATAACTGGTGTAAATCCGGTTTTGGTTTTATGATCTAAACTTTTAATAATTATTAAAATTGTATCTTTTAGTCAGTTTATCTGAACTACTAGCTATGGTAACAACAAAAACATCATAACCATAACAGCACATGACTAGCCAGCCAACCATCACCACCACCACTACCAATCATTCATTCACTCAAATTCGGTTGTTTGGCCGGCTGGCTTTTGTTTATTTATGGAAATTAGCGGAAAACTGGTTAAAATCACACACAGACCACAAAAAAAAAAAAAAAAAAAAAAAAACGAAGGTGTTAAATTTGACATTGAAACTGATTTGAAAATATCTAGTTTGTGTTTTTTTTTTTTTTGTTTTTGTATTTTATGTTGTTCTACTTCCCATTTGCATTTTCACTTTTTATTTTATCTATTTTGCTTTCATTTAATTTACTCTTTTTGTTTGCCATGAAGCGATTACATTCAAACACTTTCAAATTTAATAATAATTTGTTTACTATTATTAGAATTTACTTTTACTTCTGGGTTTTAACGTTATAAACTATTGAATATTAAGTATTTTTAGAAAAAAAAAAAAAATAAGAATATAGGAGAAGTGACTAGAATAAATAACTGTGTATAAATATATGTGAGAAAGGAGAAAGTATATTTTAGAGGGGGATATACACAAGTAGATTACTTTCAAAATATTAGATATTACTAATGAGCCGGATAGGGACTCCTCGCCATAGCGATTTGCAATCGGTATTCATTTTGCCTTAATATTAGCGATTATAAAGCCTTACTAAGGATGTATGTATGAATTTATGCAAGCTTTCCTATTAGCCTGCCACCCTGTATGAATTACACTACTGAGTTTTGATAAGCTTTATAGTATTTCTTCCCATCATGGATACCTCAAAACCAAAACTCATTTTGAAACATTCCCCATTCATCGTCTTAAAATATGAGTCAATGACATAAAATCCAGGATGAATTTTAAACAATAAGTATAGGAAAATTCCAGCAGATTTTGAAAGTAGAGCATAAAATAAGCTAAAAAGGATCAGTCGGTATTGCCCACAGATTTTTCCCCTCATCGAAAGTCTGTTTGCTTACATATATATTGACTTGTGTTATGATTATTGAAGCTTTTGACCTGAAATGTAAATATTGCAAGATGATATATTTGGTTTTATAAATTATATGTGATATATGATAATTTTTGGAAAATGTTTTGTGAACTTCAGAGCTATTCAAAATGTTGACCCCTGGTGAGGGTGGTACCAGAAGGAGTCGACCGATATATCTTATCTCACACCAAATCTTGTGTTAATAAAAATATTGAGATGTGTGAAATTTGAAGACAATCGGGCTCCTATTTCACATATTATAAGAGTTATAATTATTCCAAAGTTTGACACTTTTTGGGGGAGGTACTTGATGAAGTGGGCCGACATTGTCCATTTCGCTCCTGCTTTGGCGCTTACAAAACTAATCGAGCTATTCTTTCTCTTTCTATGAGGTAAATTATTTTCAGTGAAAATGTTGACCATTTATTTGGGGGATACCAGAAGAAGTGGACCGATATTGCCCATCTCCGAACTCGATCTAAGTTTAACATTAATATTATGATAGACGATGTTTGGACCAAATGTGATACTCCTTTCGAGAGTTATACATCATTATATTTTTTAATACATTTTTCCAAGGTTTTTTTTTTGATTCCACGCTAGGTTATATAGAAGCTGTCTTGAAAGAAACTTCGGTACATATTTTTTAGAATAAAATTAGTAAGCCTAAGTCTTGAGAAAATTGTACCCGAAATTCATACAGGGTGAGATGAATAAACTGCATCCAACTTCAGACTGCTGATATTTTTAAACCATTCGTCCGACAGCTGTTAAAATTATTTCAGTGACAGCATTTTGGTGAGAATTTCCAGAAAAAAAGTTATTCGCGATGTAATTTAAGGATGACAGTGTGATTTCTTTATATTTCGCTGGTAAACCACAAGTGGTTATCGTTAGAGCACTCCAGCATTTAAATGTGAATAAATCTTTTGTGTCTCGTACCATCGCTCGTTACCGTTACCGTGATACTGGTAGCGTAGCTCGACGTCAAGGAAGGTGGACGGAAGAAAACAGCTACAACATCCGCAGAAATGGTTCGAAAAGTAAAGAAGCGACTTCATTGAAACCCGCGTCGCAGTGGCCGAAAAATGGCTCGTGAGCTGAACATATCGCTCGGCAAATATTGAAAATGAGCTCCGGGTAAAGCCATTGAAATTCCAAAAAGTGAAAAAATTTACAGCGCAAGAGAAAAAAATAGACTCAAAAAAGCCAAAGAGTTGTTTCGCTTGGCCGAAAGTGGTGAACTGCCGAATTTGGTTTTCTCCGATGAGAAAACATTCGTTGTCCAGCAGAGCAGTTTGTAAACAAACAAAATGATCGCGTTTACTTGCCAAAGAGGTCAGCTGAAAATGGGCACCTTAGGTTGGCCAGAGCAACCAGAACTTAAGCGCCGACCATGGTGATGGTGTGGGCCGCCATAACAGCCCATGGTCGCTCTCCGCTCATATTAATCGACCGAGGAATCAGAATACGTCAAGTAAACGCTTCGCCGGGAATGGACCAAAATACCGCAGAGCAACATTCGGGCAGTACAGGGTTGCCATATTCGACGGACCCATCTGGCAACGCCATAACTTTTGACAGAGATGTCACATCACTTAATGACATACCGCGTTTGAAGCGTCAGTCCAAGCAGATTTTTACCATGAACCAATACACGCCACGCGAGCGCTCTGAAATAGTTGAAATTTACATTCAACAGAAGAAGTCAATTGTGAAAACTCAACGTGCTTTTAAAACACAAAAAAAAAATGAGAAGTGCGCCTTCTAAGAACACCATTAAGCGTTTATACGAAAAATTTTCGACTGGTAAGGCTCTTTCTAATCCGAAGAGGCCATATAAAAGTCGACCAAGGCGATCGGCCGAGAATATCGCTGCCGTACGAGCCAGTGTTGAGAGGTCCCCAAGAACATCCCAAAAACGCCTTTCTCAGCAGTTGGGCATCGCTCGTCCACTTTAGCGGTCCACTTTACAACGGATTATTCGCATAAATTTGCATTTGTTCCCGTACAAAATTCAATTGACGCTAAGAATGTTGCCTGCGGATAAGCCTCGTCGATTGGAATGGGCCCAAAGGGTCATCGAAAAAAAACATGGGTCCGTCGTTTGAAGGCCATAATTCGTGCCAAAGGTGACCAATTCGAACAAATCTAAACGTATTCTAAAATTTGATGCTATTTAGTATGCTAAAATTCTAAGTCGATTTAGCGATGTCCGTCTGTCTGCCCGTCTGTTGTAATCACGCTATCTTTCGAACGAATTGAGAAAGAAGGCTATAATGTTACACACATGTTTATTTTTCCAGTGGGCAGGTTATGTTCGTAAATGGGCCATGTAGGTCCATGTTTTCGTATAGCCCCATATAACGGTACCTCCCGATACTAGGTATTTTGATGATTTTAGCGACATTATTAACCGGAATTGTTTCAAATTTGGTATTTGAAGTTCGTAATGGTTACTACAGCTTAAGACAGAAAATTGTCTTCGTATAGCCCCCCTATATAACGGTGACTCCCTATATTCGGTATTTTGATGATATTAGCGCCATTATTCAACGGAATTGTTTCAAATTACGTATTTAGAGTTCGTAATGGGAACTACAGTCTGTGACAGAAAATTGTCTATGCAGGTCCAGGTCTTCGTATAGGCTATATATACCAGTACCTCCCTATATTCGGTATTTTGACGAGTTTAGGTACAATACCCACCGAAATTGTTTGAGATGTCGTATTTGATGTTCGTAATAGTTGTACCCGGTACCTCTCTATATACGATATTTTGACGATATTAGCTACAATATTCACCCTTCATTTCAAGTTTCGAATGTGAATTTGGTAATGACTTATGACAAACAATGCCTATATAACGGCTATATTCGGTATTTTTAAAATCTTAACAGAATTTTTTAAGGATTTTATTTCAAAATTCGTTCCAAATTGTGGAGGGTATTCAAAATTCGGCCCGGCCGAACTTACTACTTTTTAACTTGTTTATGTCTGCAATTTCTACTCAATTAACAAAATATGGGCCAAAAATAGGAATTCACTCATACGCATGTTACGAATTTGTCCAAAATTTATTGAAGAGGTGCTAAATATCTATGCAAATACATACAACAAGTCGTTGTTGTGGCTAAAATAAACGGGCCATGTTTTTGTGTGTTCCGTTAATTAAACCACTTTTTTTCTTGATACCAAATAGAGAAAAAAATAAAATTATTCAGCCATTTTGTTATTAGAATCTCTTGTGGTCATCAATTTTTTTTTGTTTTGACAATGGCCATAATCGATTACCCATCAAAAATGTACTCGTCGCATTCAATTAACATGTTTACCTGATTCGTTTTTTATTTATTCTATATTTTATTATTTTTTTCTTTTATTTAATGATGTTTTTTTTAATGGCAAATAAGCACGGTGTCAGCAGCAACAGCAACTGATTTTGAAATTGTATTCAGTTTTTTTTTTTTATGTTTTTTGTTTATTTGGCTATTTTTGTGTACCGTCATGACCTAATGCAGTAAATAAACACTCGACACGTTCTCAATTTGAGCGGTTATGTGAAAGACACGAGAAGACGAAGAAGAAAGCACAGTCGGCAGCGGAAGAGACCACCATCGGAATATGATACCTGTCATGAAGTCGAAGTCGATAATGAAAACCGAATTGAAGCGACTCCATGATAATTATTATGGCAATGATGAAATTTCCATCGACCTTGAATGGAGAAGACAATGAACGCGACCAGTCAATAGTCTTTTGGCGACGGGAGGGTTTCAATTTACTTTGGAAATATATATGTACTTATGTTGTTTGTCTGCAACTAACAAGAAGTGAGAGAAAAAAATTGGTTATTTAACCAAAAGTTTTCCATCGCTTGAAACAATAGGTTTAAGTCACGTCTGTAACGTTTAGCATTACCCAATTATGTGTCATAAGCCGGGTTGTGTGAAAGGGGTATTAAACGCTAGTTTAGGAAGTCATATATGTGTATATGGGACCTCTCTCCATAGGGAAGTATAGGATGGCTTCTATTAATAGAAGGCTTTTATCAGGCCTTTAGAAGGTCTTCTAACAATACAATGTCGTTAGGAGGGCTTCTATCAATATAAGACCTTAAAGAGGGCTTCTTTCACTAGGAGACCATGAAGAGGGTTTCTATCAATAGAAGTCCTTGTGGAGGGCTTCTATCAATAGAAGGCCTTGTGGAGGGCTTCTATCAATAGATTACCTTGAAGAGGGCTTCAATCAATAGAAGACCTTGAAGTGTCTGAGTGTCTACTTATAGAAGACTCAATGGTCTTCTCAAAGAAGACACAATGGTCTTCTCATAGAAGACCCGAAGGATTTCTCATTGAAGACCCGAAGGTCTTCTCATTGAAGAGCCCGAAGGTCTTCTTTTAGAAGACCCGAGGGTCTTCTCATAGAAGACCCGATAGTCTCCTCATAGAAGGTCATTCATAGATGACTCGAAGGTCTTCTCTTAGAAGACCCGAAGGTCTTTTCATAGAACACCCGAAGATCTTCCCATAGAAGACATCAAGGTCTTCTAATAGAATACCCGAAGGCCTTCTCATGGAGGACCCAAAAGTCTTCACATAGAAGACCCGAAGATCTTCGCATAGGAGACCCGATGGTCTTCTCATAGGAGAACTTAGAGTCTTCTCTTAGAAGACCTTAGGGTCTTCTCGTGGAAGACCTGAGAGTCTTCTCATAGAAGACCTGAGGGTCTTCTCATAGAAGACCTAAGGGCCTTCTCATAGTAGACCTGAGGTTTTTCTCATAGAAGACATGAGGACCTCCTCTGGCCTCCAACTCGTCTATAAGGACTCCATGGGTCTCCAACTCGTCTATAAGGAAATACTCACTCCAGGTAGTCTATAGAGACTCTCTTGGTCTCCAGCTTGCCTATAGACACTCTCTTGGTCTCCAGCTTGCCTATAGACACTCTCTGGGTCTCCAGCTTGCCTATAGAGGATATCTGGGCCTGCAGCTTGCCTATAGACACTCTCTTGGTCTCCAGCTTGCCTATAGACACTCTCTGGGTCTCCAGCTTGCCTATAGAGAATATCTGGGCCTCCAGCTTGCCTATAGACACTCTCTTGGTCTCCAGCTTTCCTATAGGCACTCTGGGTCTCCAGCTTGCCTATAGACACTCTCTGGGCCTCCAGCTCGTCTATAGAGACTATCTGGGCCTCCAGCTCGTCTATAGAGACTATCTGGGCCTCCAGCTCGTCTATAGAGACTATCTGGGCCTCCAGCTCGTCTATAGAGACTATCTGGGCCTCCAGCTCGTCTATAGAGACTATCTGGGCCTCCAGCTCGTCTATAGAGACTATCTGGGCCTCCAGCTCGTCTATAGAGACTATCTGGGCCTCCAACTCGTCTATAGAGACTATCTGGGTCTCCAGCTCGTCTATAGAGACTATCTGGGCCTCCAGCTCGTCTATGAAGACTCTCTGGGTCTCCAGCTAGTCTATAGAGACTTTTTGGCCCACCAGCTCGTCTATAGAGACTCTCTGGGTCTCCAGCTAGTCTATAGAGACTCTTTGGGCCACCAGCTCGTCTATAGAGACTCTTTGGGCCTCCAGCTCGTCTATAGAGTCGATAGCCTCCAACTTATATAGCCTCCAACATGTATATTAAGACTCTCTGACACTCGAGCTCTTTTTAGAGGGCCTCTCAGGACCTCTATATAGTCTCCAGACATTCTCTGTAATGTTAATAAATTCAAGAAATCAAATATGACTAATTTGTATTTTTCCTACTCCGACCATTAGTGTCTGTATTACCATAGCTCAACTTCTTGTTGTCGTTTCAATTCTCTATTTCGTTCTTTATTGTTATTCGTCTATGAATCAGACAATTAAAAATAAAAAAAATAAGATACAAAAGTACTCCATATTTGAAAGTTCTAAACGCGCTGTCATAATTAATTATCTACCCAGATCAGTAGACAATTTAATTGTGACAGCCGTAAATGTTGAGTTGTTTGCAGGCGTTGAATTTAGTCACAGAATATGTCATATCTGATGGATATTTTCAAATATGTTTAACAGAGAAGAACCAAGAACAACAACGAAAGGCAGTGAAAGACATCTAAGATGGAAATGTTGTAGAAGCTACTGCTAATACGATTTAAGAGCAGAGGGTACTTAGAAACCAGTTTCGATACACAAGAAGTGTAAAAAATTAATTACTTATTTACATAGTGTCATTTACATTTTTTTTTTTTTTTTTTTTGAAAACGATTGTATCGTAGGTATGATATGGTACCCTACACACATATATAAATGATGTGCTTATTGACGACAAAAAAACTCTAATTTTACAATGGCATTGTCTGAAATTCTACACAAGGAGTTCTTTGGACGGATTTTTTTTTTTTTTGAAATTCTTCAAGATCCTTCATGAGGATATTGTTGGAGGATATTAAAAGTTCGGTCCTGTCGAATTTTTCTGTTTCTTTACTTGTTTAAAAATCTCTATTTTAATTTTCTAACGAAGGGCACACTAGGTTCGATTCAAACGCATCGTAACATCTGTCTGCTTATTTTAATCTGTTATATTTGCATTCGGCGATCGTGACACCCTACTGTTGCAATTTTTTTGCGGATTAAGAAACAAAACCAAAAAAAAAAAATTACTCAAAAGCCGGGATTTGAATGTAAATAATAATGGTATTGAACCGGGCTTGAAAAACCGGTAAACAATTTACATATGTCGTTGGCAATAATGATTGATTTTTATGTGTGAATGTAAATGCAATTATTTGCTTATATTCTACTTCTTGGGAGGCAAAATGGAATTATATTAAAACAATGCGTAATAGAAACTGGATATTACAGGAGATTTGTAATAAAATGTAATATAAACTGAGGTCTTAAGAAGTCAATAACAAATTTGAAAAATAATTGAAATGGACAATAATTCCACAGATTGTTTTAATGAAAAAACAGTAAAGAAAGTCTTAAAGTCGGGCGGGGCCGACTCTATGATACACTACACCATTTTGCGAATTTAGTAGAGCTGCGCATAACAATTAAAAGTTTTTATGGGAGGATTCAATCATACACGCTATGATTATAATTATAATTTAAAGTTCAAAGGACTAAATATGCCGAAGCATTTGTATCTTTTAAATTCGGACTTGTATTACCCATTTGGTTCACATTTTATTTAAAATCGTATATAAATATATATGGGAGCTATATCCAAATTGGAACCGATCTCGATAAAATTTGGCAAAGATATTTCTGAGCTGTATTTGACATATTTCCCTTAATATCATTGTTACAGAGTGCATATTACGGCTATGGGTAACAAATATGACAAATCCGATGAACAATATATATGGGAGATATAGCTATATCTGAACCGATCTTCACTAAATTTGACATACTAGCTTCTAGACTCAATTCGGCCGTAAGTGCCAAATTTCATCCAATTTGGGCAATTATTAGACGTTTGGTGCACAATCAAAGGTAAATCGGACGAAGTTATATAAGGGAGCTATATCCAAATCTGAGCCGATATCGATATAATTTAGCAAATGTATTTCTGAGCTGTATTTGATATATTTCCCCAAATATTGTTGTTACAGAGTGCATATTACGGCTGCGGGGGACAAAAATAACAAATCGGATGAACAATATATATGGGAGCTACAGCTATATCTGAACCGATTTCGATCAAATTTGGTATACTTATTTTCAGGTCCAATCTGAATGTACGTGCAAAATTCCATACTATTCGGACTGATATTACACGTTTGGTGCACAATAAAAGGCAAATCGGACGAAGATATATATGGGAGCTATATCTAAATTTTGACCGATTATCTCCAATTTCAATAGGGTTCGTCCTTGGGGCAAACAAATGATTTGTGCAAAATTTCATCTGGATAGTGCAATAAATGCGAATTGTACTTTGTTTACAAAAATTCATGGACAGGCAAACGGTCGGACGGACATGCATAAATCGACTCAGAATGTGATTCTATGTAGATCATCAAAAAGAACTATGGGTCTATCTCGTTTCCTTTTGTCTGTTACAAACAAATGCACAAAGAAATAACACCCTGACCACCTAGTGGTGTAGGGTATAAACAAGTAAACCAGTATTAGTCTGCTTTTCCGACAGATGAATACCCCCAGCTTTGAGATATGATTACCCTTTATGGGGGAGGTTCCGAAGCAGTTGACCAGACTACTGCCTATACTTTATATGCGATATATCCAAATTTTTTGGAAAATGTGAAAATATGCGTTAGGTGAGATATAGTGGACCGAAGTATTCCATTTTCATAATTCATCTAATACAGATAGAAATATTGATATGTGCAAAATTTGAAGGCAATCAAACAACAAGTCTTTATGGAATCGGATGCTTATTTCGTGTTTTATTCAAAATTGTGACCCTTTGCGGGGGAGGTACCAGAAGGAGTGGTCCGATATATTTCATCTTCTCACCAGTCCTTAGGTTAATAAAAATACTATGATGTGAGTAATTTGAAGACAATCGGACTCTTAGATCACATTTTATAAGGATTATTCAAAATTTTGACCCTTTGTGGGGGGAGGAGTGGACCGATATTGCCCATCTCCGAACTCGATGTAAGTTTGATAATAATATTATGATCTAATCGGATACACCCTTCGAGAGCCAGCCAGAATTTTCCGTCATAGGTTGTAGTACCCATTACGAATTTCAAATACGAAATTTGACGCAATTGCGGTAAATAATGTCGCAAAAATCCAGGAAATACCGAATGGTATGGGGGCTATACGATATCATTGACCTATCTACAGACAATTCTCTTTCAGGGGAAAAGTACTCACAGAGTACTAATTGTGTAGAATTTCCGGCAATTCCATTAAAAAATGTGGTTAAAATCTTCAAAATACCGAATATCGGAGGTTACCGTTATATAGGCCATCCTCGAACTTAAGCTGCCTGCATAAAAAAGATAGATCGGTGTAGCGTTTAGCTTCCTATGTTAACTCGTTTGGACTCTAGAGTGATTACAACGGACGGACGGACAGACGTAAAGTCATCTTAGACTTTTATTTTATTTTTTGTACTTTTCTGTGTCTAAAATTACTATTTCGATGAGTTACAAACGGAATGGCGAACTTAATATACCCTCCATACTATGTATGGTGGAGGGTATTAAAACAACAATAATGGATGTAAGCCTAACAATTTTGTAAAAAAAAACTAATTTTATTATGGAGCGACATATTTTGAATGCAATTATTTTTTCAAATGCACTACTTTTTTGTAGTGGGGTTTGAAAATATCACAACATCTTCAATCATTTTGTTTAACATATTTTTTTCACCCAAAAATATTTCGTTCAATCAACTTGACAGTGACAAATTCGATTAAAGTCATTATTTTGCCTTTATTTATCAATTAAATTAATTTTGCTCTCAGCAACCAAAAATGTCGTTGCATTCTAACACCTCTGATTTCCATATCTTAACTTTTATTGGGACACCTTTAGTTTAATCGACAACCTCTTGAGTAGTGTGATGTGAAGTTTTATAAATGTTTGACCATAAATGGGGACTATTTTTAATCAATAATGGATGTGTAATAAACCTTTATTGCTAACACGAGAGCACAAATTAATCAGGCGAATATCAGATTCAAAATCATATTTCCTTAGAGTTTTAATAGTTTAAGGTTAAGTCGCTGATAGGAAATTATATAGGACCACGGCGTCAAAATTCCTCGAAGGCTTTAACAGTTTTTTTTTTTTTTGTATAATTTTCTTTCTCCAAAGCAAAAAATGAAACAAAGCACTGGCTCCATTTTCAACTTAATGGCCTTGTATACCCTACAGCGTGAGATAAAAAACTGCAACAAAGTCAGAAGCCGTAATTTTTACATTTTTTTAAATTTTTTTTAAATGAATGCAAAAAATGTCGGAAATAGCATCAAATTTTAGAATTAGTTTAGATTTTTTCGAACTGATCACCTTTGGCAGGAAATATGACCTTCAAACGACCAATGAAACCGTCACACGCTGCCCGAATGTTTCTCTGCGGTATTTTGTCCCATTCCCGGCGAAGCGCTTGCTTGAGGTGATCGATACTTTGGTATTTTGTTAATGCCAACCTTGCTTTCCAAAATACTCCAGACACAATAGTCCAACGGATTGGTATCCGGAGATTTTTGTGGTCATTCTGCGCTGGAAATGAAGCGAGGAACCTTATTTTGTAGCCATTCTCCAAAATTCGGCCAAAAATTGCCTCATTGAAAGAAAACACCACTTTGGACTAAATCGAGATATTTGGAATCTATCTACCCATTTTAGGCTCTCCTACTGACTGCGTCGAACGACAACTCTTTAAAGGAGGAGGTTGATTGAGACCTCCCACATTGTAACACTAATATCAGACTTATGTCAGGTACGAAAGAAGGCAATATTGACTCCCTTCTTAAAAAATAATATATCCAGTCAGAATTGACCATATAATTAACTCCTCTAGATATAGTTCTGATTTTCTTATAAACCATAGTAGGGTTACATCTCTTCAGTTATTTCTCCCAGTGTAAGGAGTCTCCATAGTCTTGAGATGTTTGCTATGTTGCAGAAATGCAAGAATGTTAATTTTTTTCCGCTACGATAACCGATTTTTCCTATGTGATATCGAAAAAATTCCAAAACAAGTAGATTCATGCAGGTTCTGGAACAAGGCAATTATTTCTCTAAGGAAAAGAGTAAAAAAATTAAAATCTTAATCCCCATTCCTCCCATTCATTTCAATTTTATATTTGTGATATAAAAGATTATCACGTTGCACAACCCGCATTCATATTGGGTTTTCCCGCCAACTTACGTACTGCCCATAACATCCCCAAGCCAAAAATTTACATTTTTATGAAGACAATAAATAATTTACCCTTTGACAGTAAATAATTATAAAACAAACGTTAATAAAATTCAAATGAGTTGGCATAACAAAAAATTCTGGCGAAGATGATTTGCAAAACGAAAAACGAAGGAAAAAAACCAAACAAATTAATAAAATAATAAAAATTAAACACGTATCTACATACATATGTATGTTATGTATTTATTTAAGATATTGGAAGTTTAGATATTGACGTTTAATTCACGTGATTCCATTAAATCGATTGGGTGTCAAGATAATGGCACAGTGGCTAAGTGGAGCGCCTAAAAGTATGCTTTGAATTTTGAGTAACGGGGTGAATTTTCAGTCTTTGTGTAATTAAAGGGAAATAAATCGGATTTTGGGGTAATAAAATACATTCAATGCCTTTTACGAAGTATAAAATAGCAAGTGGGGTATATGGGTCCATATGTACCCATAGTAAAGGTGTATGAGATGGAAAATGGATCATATTTATACAAGTGATTAAAATATCCTTATCGGTTAACTTGCAGTTTAAAAAATATTTGACTTTTCTCCTTCAGCTTTGAATAGAAAATAATAAATAATAAAATTAAATAAAACTAAAATTATTTTGGAAAATCTTTTAAATCTTACAACGGCACTTATAAAAATTTACATCAAAACAATTACATCCAAAAGAATTTTAGTTTTATTTAATTTTTTGGTTCCTATTCTATTGAGCTTACGATCTCGTCACTTTGGTGAAAAATGTTTTTTGTAATAGAAGTTATTTTTAAAATAACTTCTGGGGAGAATATCCCAGACAAAAAACAAGGGAACTGATGAGGATTGGTGACTCTTTCCGAAACCTAGGTATTACCTGTCTTACCGCGAGGTAAACATTACCATCGTTCTCCACCAATAAACAAACGTTGTTTTTATAAAAACAACATTAAAGGGGTTAAGCCTGACCATTTTGCAACAACAAAATAATAATGGGAAGGACAAACGTTAAACGGAGCTGACCATAAAGGGTGAGATGAAAAAACTGCAACCAAATTTAGACTGCTGTCATTTCTAAACCACTCGTACGACAGCTGTTAAATTTATTCCAGTGACAGCTCATTATATTGTTTACAAGCGTTCACAAGCATTTACGTGAGAATTTTCCAGTTATTCGTGTTATTCTTGATCGCATTCAAGCGTGATATGGGGATTTCTTTATATTTGGCTGGAAAACCACAAGTGGCTATCGTTAGAGCACTCCGGCATTTAAATGTGAATAAATCTTTTGTGTCTCGTACCGTAGCGTAGCCCTACATCAAGGATGTGGACGGAAGAAAACACCAACATCAGCAATAATTGTTCGAAAAGTAAGGATGCGACTTGATCGAAAGCCGCATCGCAGTGGCCGAAAAATGGCTCGTGAGTTGAACATATCGCAATATTCCATTCGGCAAAGATTAAAAAAGGAGCTCGGGGTAAAGCCATTGAAATTCAAAAAAGTGCAAGAACTTACACCGCAACAGAAAAAAATAGACCCAAAGAGCTAAAGATTTGCTTCGCTTGGCCGGAAGTGGTGAACTGCCGAATTTCTCCGATGAAGAAACATTCGTTGTCCAGCAGAGCAATTTATAAAGGAACAAAATGATCGTGTTAACTTGCCAGCTTAAAATGTGCACCTTCTGTTGACCACCAGAACTCAAGCGTCGGCTATGGTGATGGTGTGGGCCGCCATATGCCGATGGTCACTCTCCGCCCGTATTAATCGACCGCGGCATCAGAATAAATGCCGAATATAATCGCGAAAATATTCTGGAGGGTGAAGTCGAGGGGTTTTATCGCCATGACGGCTTCAACCATGATGAACCATTGCACAAGAGTCGCGATACGATGCGTCGGCCAGCGCCCCTTTGGAATTACCCAGAGTACTCTTAGAGAGTGGTAGCCCTCCAGGGAGTTCTAGGTCTATTCCGCAGGTACCAATTCGAAGATCAGCTATATGATTCTGAAAGGTGTATTAAAGTCTTGGGCTCGCAAACATTGTGGCCGCAGACCTTGGACATTCCAACAGGACTCAGCACTATCGCGTTCAGCACGTTCCACCCAAGAATGGTTAAAAAATGAGGTTCCTCGTTTCATTTCCAGCCAACAATGACCACCAAAATCTCCGGATACCAATCCGTTGGACCATTGTGACTGGAGTATTTTGGAAAGCAAGGTTGGCACAAAAAAAATACCAAAGTGTCGATCACCTCAAACAAGCGCTTCGCCGGGAATGGGCCAAAATACCGCAGAGCAACATTCGTTTCAACATTCATTGGCCATTTGAAGTTCATAATTCGTGCCAAAGGTGACCAATTCGATCAAATCTAAACTTATTCTAAAATTTGATCCTATTTCCGACATTTTTTGCTTTCATTCAATAAAATTTAAAAAAATAATACCCCCAACACATAGTGTTGTAGGGTATAAAAATGTAAAAATTATGACGTTTGACATTGTTGTAGTTTTTTTTCTCACACCCTGTATATTAAGTTTACACATTTCTCCTCCTCAGAGACTCGCATTAAAATTTGATCTAGAATATTTCCTCTTTTGACATTTTTCCCAAAAAATTACTAGTTAAGGGAGATTTTGCCTTGGAATTGAAATTTGTTGAATTAGCAATATCAACGAAAACACCACATTTTCGCTAGTAATACATAGATTTCAAATGCAATTTTCTTTAAAATTATTGAATCTAGATACATAGTATATTTTGAGACTTATAAGGAAATTTTATATAGAATATTTCTTCTTCTAACATTTTTTGCCTAAAATGAAATTTTACCTTACTTTCATACATTGATTTGAAAAATGCTTAGGAAAAGCTGATAAAAAACGAAAAATATTTTCGTGTGTTATGCAAAATTGCTGCAAATATTTTCATAATATGTAGTGGAAATGGAGATTTCGATTCTTTGGTGACTTATAGTGGAATTGGGTGAAGAATATATTTGTCTTTGACATCATTGCTCTAAAATGATGCTTTGTGGTAGAATTTTACACGAACTCACATAAAACTAGTGGATGAAACTCGTAATCGCGTTATTTTCACCTGTACTGAATACATATTTCCAATGCAGTTTTCTTAAAATCTATTAGACCTAGAGATATAGTTTGTTCTGAGATTTATAGTGAAATTTTGTGTAGAATATTTGTTCCTTTAGCAGCTTTTACTTTATCCGAAATTTTATGTCACTTTCAGGCCTCAAATCAAAAAAGGCCGATCAAAAAAAAAAATAAATTTAAAAATAATATTTTAGTTTTTTTTTTGGAACATTGATATTTTCCGAATATAAACTGGAATTTCAGATTTTTTTACTTTAGTGACTTATAGTGAAATTTTATGGAGAATATTTTTTTCTTTGACATCATCCTTCTAAAATAACGTTTTGTACTAGAATTTGGCATAAATTCACATGAGGTAAGGCTTTAACCCTAAAATGAATTTTTTGTATTTATAAATTCCTGGCGTTTAGATAAGTTTTAGAGTTATGTTGTATTCAGCGACCTATAGTAGAATTTTATGGCAAATAATTTTGTAGAATATTTTGACCTGCTACGATCCCATTTATAGGGAGTTTATAACCTATTTTTGAAAAAGGGACCAAAAAGACCCCTTTGGTGACTCGCTTGAGGGTTAAAATATTTTACCAAAATAATCCTCGCATTGTTATCTGTAATATTTCCAAAGACACTATATACCTAAAATTTAAGGATTCCAAAGAATCTTAATTTGAAAATTTCAAAAAAATGTGTAGGAGGGGGGAACCTGCCCACTCTATATAGGTTACTTTTTGGTGGAAAACTTTTAGTACGCCAATACAAGTGGCTTCCAGTTTTAGCTCTATTTTCAAAAACTGCTGAATTTTTACTTTAATTACCGCTAGATTATTTGTTTGCCCCAAAATAACCAAAATATTAATCAATTCCCTTTTCTCTCTCCCCCTCTCTTTCTTCCAGCCACCCATGCCCAACTGGAGTGCTATGTATGTGAAAATTGTCCGGATCCCACAATGGTGGAAATACCGGTGGTAAATTGTGACGAGGAGTACTTTACACCGGCACCACCAGATACCAGTACCACAGAGCCGACAACCAATGGCAGTACGGATCAGACACCGCCCATAACAATTACCACTGACAGCAGTACCATGACGGACAGCACATCCACGATGACCACTGAGGGTATTACAACGGAAGAAACCACAATTTCAACCACCGAAGAAGTTACATCTACAACTATGTCTACAACAACTACCAGTTCGACAACAACAACCACAGAACCGCCCACAACTACCACTACAGAACTGACAACAGAATCGTCCACAACAACTGAGGAATCTACCACGGAGTCTACAACAGAATCAACAACACCAACCACAATAACAACAACAAGCTCTACTTCCAGCTCCACAACAACAACAACTGAAATCCCTACAACAACCGAACAACCCAAGGAGCCTACCGAGGCCCAACCACCCACACCCACAACATATTTCCCAGCCACCTCGGTGCCAACACCACCCAATACCGGCACCGTCCGACCCATTCTCGATGCCCAGAATCAAAATGTTACACTAGATGAGATGTTACCAAGCGACAGCGCCGCCACCGATTCGCTGCAGGAGAAATTGGCCAATAAGACATAC
This sequence comes from Musca domestica, assembly GCF_030504385.1. Lineage (NCBI taxonomy): Eukaryota > Metazoa > Arthropoda > Insecta > Diptera > Muscidae > Musca > Musca domestica. Next base: position 8,862,078 of record NW_026712299.1, read on the forward strand.
ATCACCTCGTCGGCATTCAGACATCGCCAATTGCGTGCCGCACCAGAGTACACCTTCCATTGTTACAAGGTTTTGGCCAGTGGTAAGTTAAGCCAGAGAGAGAGAGAGAGAAAGAGAGGAAGAGAGGGAGGGAGAGATGATATTATTGAGAGAATATCAAAAGTTTAAAGTTTTTTAGCCAGGGAAGACCTGCTAAAGGTTTTCTGGCCTTAGAAGATCTGTTAGAGATCTCCATAGAAGTATGTCAAAGGCCATGGAAGATATGTCAAAGGTCATATAACCAAAAAAGACCTGTTAAAGACCTTTAAGCCTTCTAGTTCTCTTCTAGTCTTAGAATATCTGCTGAAGGTCTTTCAGCCATAAAAAGCCTGCTAAAGGTCTTTTAGCCATAGAAGACCCATTAGAGGTAGTAGAAGAAGATTTGTGTTCTTCTATCCACAGAAGATCTGTTAAAGGTATTTTAGTCCTAGAAGATCTGTTGAAGTTCTTCTAGCTCTAGAAGATCTGTTAAAAGTCTTCAGGCCATAGATCAGTTAAAGGTCTTCTATCCATAGAAAATCTGATGAAGGTCTTTTAGCCCTAAATACAATTCTTCTAGCCATAGATCTGTTGAAGGTCATTTGGTCTCATATATACAGAAGATCTGTTAAAGGTCTTTAAGCATTGGAAGTTCTGCAAAAGGCCTTCTAGCCATAGAAGATCTACTGAGGATCATCTGGCCATAAAAAAACGTATTAAAAATCCTTAAGCCATACAAAGCCTGCTAAAGGTCTTCTACCCATGTAAGATCTGTTACAGGTCTTCTAACCTGAGAGGATCTGTTACAGGTCTTCTAGCCATGGAAGATCTGTTGAAGGTCTTCTTGCCATAGACCCTGTTAAAGGCTTTCTAGCCATAGAAGATCTGTTAGAGGTATTTTATCCACGGCAGATCTGTTAGAGGTCTTCCAGCCCTAGAATAACTGCTAATGGTCTTCTACCCATGTAAGATCTGTTACAGGTCTTCTAGCCTAAGAGGATCTGTTACAGGTCTTCTAGCCATGGAAGATCTGTTGAAGGTCTTCTAGCCATGGAAGATCTGTTGAAGGTCTTCAAGCCATGGAAGATCTGTTAACGGTCCATACCTTTAGCAGGTCTTCTAGCCATAGAAAATCTGTTAAAGGTCTTCTAGGTCTAGATTTGCTGAAGATCTTCTGCCATAGACCCTGTTAAAGGCTTTCTAGCCTTAGAAGATCTATGGAAATTTTCTAGCCATTGAAGATCTGTTAGAGGTCTTTTATCCACGGCAGATCTGTTAGAGGTCTTCCATCCCTAGAATAACTGGTAATGGTCTTCTAGCCCTAGAAAATCTGTTAGAGGATCTGTTAGAAGATCTGTTGAAGTTTTTCTAGCCCTACCTGTTAAAGATCTTCTAGCCATGGAAGACAAGAGATCAGTTAAAGGTATTTTATCTACAGGAGATCTGTTGAAGGTCTTCTAGCCTTAGAAGATTTGCTGAAGGTCTTCTGGCCATTGAAGATCTGTTGAAGGTCTTCTTGCCATAGACCCTGTTAAAGGCTTTCTAGCCTTAGAAGATCTATGGAAATTTTCTAGCCATAGAAGATCTGTTAGAGGTCTTTTATCCACGGCAGATCTGTTAGAGGTCTTCCAGGCCTAGAATAACTGGTAATGGTCTTCTAGCCCTAGAAAATCTGTTAGAGGATCTGTTAGAAGATCTGTTGAAGTTTTTCTAGCCCTACCTGTTAAAGATCTTCTAGCCATGGAAGACCGGAAGACAAGAGATCAGTTAAAGGTCTTTTATCTACAGGAGATCTGTTGCAGGTCTTCTAGCCCTGGAAGATCTGTTAAAGGTTTTCCGGCCCTCGAAGATCTGTTAGAGGGTTTTTAGCCCTAGAAAATCTATTAAAGCTATGGAAGACCTTTAACAGGTCTCTTAGTTATGAATGACCTGTTAAAGATCTTCTAGCGCTATAAGACCTGTTAATAGCCTTCTAGCCCTAGAAGATCTGTTGGAGATTCAGTTGAAGGTCCTTTAGCCCTAGAAGATCTGTTAATGGTCTTATAGTTATATAAGACCTTTAAAAGATCACCTAGCCATAGAATGTCGGTTAAAGTTCTTCTGGCTATATAAGGACTGCTTAATGACCTTTGCCCTTAGTGGACCTGCAAATGATCTATTGGCCATAGAAGACCTCTTATGGGTCTTTTGGCCATGGCATAACTATTAAATGTCGTTTAGTCGTAGAGGCTCTGTTAAAGATCATTAAGCCACGGAAGATCTGTCAAAGGTCTGATAGTCATAGAGGATCTCTGTCAAGACGTTCAATTCTGAAAGTGATTTTATTTTTAGAATATTTGTTTTCGATTGTTAATTTAATTATTTTTCTGTTCTCCATCTATTTTCAGTTAATGGTACCATGGTTACAAATCGTGGCTGCTCTCGTGTCAAGACCATGGAATCGGTTTGCGGCAAATACAAAGACGATCATCCAATGCAAAACCTCAGCAAATGCTATCCCTGCTCCAATTCCCGTTGCAATGGCAGTACAGCTTTGAGCGTTTCCATATCGGCGTTAGTGCTTGCCTTGGTAGCTGTGCTGCTACAACGGCAATAAATGGACCAGTAAAATTATTCTTTTCCCCCTATCCCCCATCCACCCCTAATTTGGGTGTAGTATTGTGAATAGCAAAGGGAAGGGAATTGAAATCCCATTTAAAATTTTGAAAGTATTTTACTTTGTTCGTTATAAGTTATATTACATTATTATTTTAGTTATTGTTATGCTCTTTTGTTATCCAGAAAGAAAAAAGAAAATAGCAACAACACTTCGTAGCTTCCGGTGATATGCCAAGAAAAAAAAACAAAAGATTTGAACAGGCCTTATTTTCGGGTGGACAATTTTGAAAGCCTATTCGTGTTAATAAAAAATTTATTAGTAATGCCTTGTTTAAAGGATTCATTTTTTTTTTCAATATTTTAAAAAAATGTGAATATTAAATATTTTTCTGAAAAATATGACAAATATTGAAGTAATTGCCTAGGGAAATTTCTGTGGATTTTTTTACAAAGAAATATTATTTAGAATAGGAAAGATGGACAATCAAATAGTTAAGATTGTATGTCACTTCATATCCTTCAGATCCTGTTAAAAAAAAGCATAACATTTCAATTTTTAATAATAAAAAGATCAGAAAAATTAAAAGAAAAGCAAATTGTTGACGATATCCTGAAAAAATTTAAATTCCCATCCATTTTGAATCGATCGAAATTTGGCCTGTCAAGTCGACATCATTGGAAGCCCCTGGAGGCCCCCATAACGCAACGATATACCAACAAACACACACGAAACAAACAGCATTAAACAAGAACAACGATAGCAACAACAAATTCGAATTATATACTTAAAAACATAGTTTTTTAATTAATATCTTTATCAATATAACTATACCCTTCCCCCTTACATAGTCACGTACCTATCAACTACTTAGATGTGTATGAATTTGTTATTTTTTATAAGTCCTAATTTAAGTATTTGATTTGAAACAATAATGTCATAACAGAAATAGTACGATCAAAATCTCATTTAATAATAATGAAATAAATTTAATTATATTTATTTTTAAGATTGAAAAAATTAATAAAAATTAAAAAAAAATAAATTAAAAATTTTGTTTCATTTTGGATTTTTGATTTTTTACCCCTAAGCAATAGACAAGATTTTTTTTAGAGAAATGTTATCATTGACAACTACCGAATGACAACCGAACAACCCAAGGAACCAACCGTTGACCAAATGCCCACAACATATTTCCCAGCCACCTCGGTAAACACACAAACCAAAAACCGGTACCATCCGACCCATTCTCAATGCCCAGAATCAAAATGCAATACTGGATGAAATGACAGCAAGCGACAGTACCTCTATGGATTAGCTGAAGGAGAAATTGGACATCACCTCAGCGGCATTCAGGCATCGCCAATTGTGTACCGTACCAGAATACACCTTCCACTGTTACAAGGTGTTGGCCAGTGTTAGGTGGGGAGAGAGACTGCGAGAGGGTGATAATGTTATTGAGAGCATATCAAAAGATAAGACCAGAGAAGACCTGTTAAAGACTTTCCAGCCATAGGATACCTGTTAAAGATCTCCTGCCATAGGAGACCTATTGAAGGTATTCTTGCCATAGAAAACCTGTAAGTAGTCTTCCAGCAATACACGACCTGTAATTAGTCTTTCAGCAACAGACGGCCTGTTAAAAGTCTTGTAGCCATAGACCTGTTAAAGGCCCTCCATCAAATAAAGAAAACCTGTTAAAGGTCTTCCAGCCATAGGACACCACTTAACGATCTTCTGGCCATAGAAAACCTGTTCAGGGTCTTCTAGTTATTGGAGACCTGTTAAAGGTCTCTTAGTCATAGAAGACCTGTTAAAGGTGTTCTGGCCACGAAACCTGCTAAAGGTCTTGTAACTAATGAATACCTTCGAAATGTCTTTTAGCCCTAGAAGATCTATTAGAGATCTTTTAGCTTTAGAATATTTGTTAAAGGTCTTCTAGCCCTAGAAGATCTGTTAAAGGACTTCTAGCCATAAAAAAAAAACCATTTGACGGTCTTCTAGCCATAGAATAACTGTTAACGATCTTCTAGCTATAGAAGACCTGTTAAAGATCTTCTGGCAGGAGAAAATCAGTTAAGATCTATTAAAGGTCTTCAGATCCGAAAGAGGTCATCAAGCCTTAGAAGATTTGTTGAAGGTTTTCTAGTTTTTAAAGATCTATTGAAGAGAAGAGGTCTGTTAACGGTCTTCTAATCATAGGAAACCAGTTAAAGATCATCTAGCTCTTGAAGATCTGTTATAGGTCTTCTAGTCACAGAATAACTGTTAAAAGTCTTCTAGCCATACAAAACCTATTTACGGTAAAAGTGTTCTGGTCATGTAAGACCTGTTAAAGATCTTTTAGCCATAGAAGACCTCTTATAAGTCTTCTGGTCATATAAGGCCGGTTAAATATTTTCTAGCCGTAGAAAACCAGTTAACGGTATTAAAGCCATAGAAGTCCTGTAAACCGTCTTCTAGCCATAGGAGATTTGTTAAAGGTCTTCTAGCCATGGAAGATTTGTTAACGGCCATAGGAGACCTATTAAAGGTTTTTACCCGCATAATCCCTGTTAATGGTCTTCTAGTAATGGAAGATCTGTTAGAGGTCTTCTGGCTATGGAAGGTCGTTTAGCCATAGGTGACCTATTAAAGGTCTTCTAGCCATATAATACCTGTTATAGTGGCTCTTGCCTTTAACAGGTCTTATAGTTATAGGAGACCTCTTGACGATGTTCTTGCCATAGAAGACCTGTTAATGGTCTGCTAGCCATTGGAACCTAGTTAAAGATCATTTGGCACGTGAAGTCTGTTCTAAGTTTTCTAGCCATAGAATAGCTGTTAAAAGTCTTCCAGCCATGCAAGACCTATTTATGGTCCTATAGCCGTGTTCATCAGAGTAATAATCGCGGAATTTATTTAGAATTTTTTATCCATGAATAATAATCGTGGATTTTTTAAAGAAATTTTATCCGTGGATAATAAACGTGGATTTTTTTAAAAATTTTTATCCATGGATAAAAAACTTAGATTTTTTTAAAATAATTTTTATCCAAGGATAATAAAGTTGGATTTTTTAAATGAATTTTTATCCTTGGATAAAAAACTTAGATTTTTTTAAAATAATTTTTATCCAAGGATAATAAAGTTGGATTTTTAAATGAATTTTTATCCAAGGATAATAAAAGTGGACTTTCTAATGAATATTAATCATGGATAGTAAAGGCGGATTTTTTTTTAGAATTTTTATCAATAGATAATAATTGAAGATTTTTTTAAGATTTTTTATCCAAGGATAATAAAGGAGGATTTTTTAAAGAATTGTTATCCATGGATAATAATCGTGGGTTTTTAAAAAAAAAATTATCCATGGATATAAGTGTGGATTTTTTAACAAAATTTTATCCATGGATAATAATCGGGGTTTTTTTTTAAGAATTTTTTCCAAGGATAATAAAGTTGGATTTTTTTAATGAATATTTATCCATGGCTAATAAACGTGGATATTTTTATGCATGGATAATAAGCCTGAATATTTTTAAAGAATTTTTATCCATGGATAATAAACATGGATTTTTTAAGAATTTTTATCCATGGATAATAAACGTGGATATTTTTATCCATGGATAAAAAACGTGGATTTTTTAAGAATTTTTATCCATGGATAATAAACATGGATTTTTTAAGAATTTTTATCCATGGATAATAAACGTGGATATTTTTATCCATGGATAATAAATGTGGATTTTTTTAAGAATTCTTATCCATGGATAATAAACATGGATTTTTTAAGAATTTTTATCCATGGATAATAAAGTTGAATTTCGTGATTTTTTTTAAATTGGTCCATCAATCGTAATTTTTTTTTAAATGTTGTCCAAATGTCGTGAATTTTTCTAAAATCGTTGTCCAAAAATCGTGGATAATTGAACGATTTTTTTTCATTCAGTAATAAAATCTTTGATTTATTTCTTTGTTTATTAACATTTACTTATCCAGTTTGCGTTTGTATGTCACGGATATTTTTCAAAATTCCTCATTACATTAAAAAAAAACATTAAAGTTATTCATTAAAAAAGTTCTTAAGGGGACACCCGGGTTTGAACCGGGGACCTCTCGATCTGCAGTCGAATGCTCTACCACTGAGCTATATCCCCATATTGGCTCACGTAACACAATATCATTATTAATCAACAAAACATAATGAAATGTTGTTGTTTTTATTATTTTTTTTGTTTTCGTTTCTGTTCTCTCCTCCACGTTCTTTGTGTAGTTGAGTGATAAGCGCACATTATACCACATAAAGTTAATGTATGACTCAGTCAGAATTCTATAGCCCGCAGTTGGATGACGTTGACAAATGATGGTCGGAACATAAAACAAAAATACAAGGCCCGACACACAACCAACCCAATCGAACTGAACCACACAAAGCAATTGTGTGTCAACCTTCTGAAATGTCTGGGGCAAAATAATTGGCAAAGAGAGTAATGATTGCGGTATCGAAATGCAAAGCATATTTTATGGAGTTTCGAAAATAATATTTTCTATTTGCACCCTACACCACATAGTGGTAAGCGTACTTCGTCTTTAAGCATTTGTTTGTAATGTGGCGAAGGAAGCGAGATAGACTCATAATTACTTTTGAGGATCTTCATAAAATCACTTGCTGAATCGATTTATGCATGCAGTCCGTTCGTTCGTCTATCCAAGCATTTTTGTGAACAAAATATTGAAATTTTGCAAACAATATATGTTTGGCCCAAGGACGAACCATATTGAAATTGGTGAGAATCAGTTCAAATTTTGATATTGCTTCCACATCTTCAACTGATTTCGGGTTAATTATGCACCAAATAGCCAATATTCGTCCAAATTATCAGAATTTTGGCACATCCGACCGAATTCAGTCTAGAAGCAAGTACATCAAATTTGGAGAAAATCCGTTGAGATGTAGCTATAGCTCCCATGCATATGTTTCACCCGACTTGGGGTTTAAAGTCCCTCACATTCGTAATATGCCTTTGACAATAATGATATTTGGTACCAGATATCTCATAGAGCTCAAAAATACCTCTGTCAAATTTTATAGAGATCGGCTAAGATTTCGATATAGCTCCCATATACAGGGTGAGATAAAAAAAAACTCCAACAAATTCAAATGCCATAATACTTACATTTTTTCCTAAATTTAATTGAATGAAAGCTAAACATGTCGGAAATAGCATCAATTTTTAGAATAAGTTTAGATTTGTTCGAATTGGTCACCTTTGGAACGAATTAGGGACTTCAAACGGCCAATAAAACCGACACACGCTGCCCGAATGTTGCTCTGTGGTATTTTGGCCCATTCCCGGCGAAGCGCTTGCTTGACCCTTTGGTATTTTTTAGTGCAAACCTTTCTTTCTAAAATACTCCAGATACAATGGTCCAACGGATTGGTATCCGGAGATTTTGGTGGCCATTGTGTGCTGGAAATAAAGCGAGGAATGTCATTTTGTAAGCATTCTTGGGTGGAGCGTTCTGAGTGCGATGATGCGATGGAGTCCTGTTGAAATCTTCAACGTCTGTGGCCGAAATGTTTGCGTGCTCAAGGCTTTAATACACCATCCAGAATATATTTTCGCGATAATATTCGGCATTTATTCTGATTCCACGGTCGATTAATACGAGTGGAGAGCGACCATCAGCTGTTATGGCGGCCCACACCATCACCATGGCCGGCGCTTGAGTTCTAGTGGCCAACACAAGGTGCACATTTTCAGCTGACCTCTTTGGCAAGTACACACGAACATTTTCTTTGTTTACAAACTGCTCTGCTGGACAACGAATGTTTTCTCATCGGAGAAAACCAAATTCGGCAGTTCACCACTTTCGGCCAAGCGAAGCAACTCTTTAGCTCTTTTGAGTCTATTTTCTTTCTGTTGCGGTGTAAGTTCTTGCACTTTTTGGAATTTCAATAACTCATTTTGGCTCAATGGAATATTGCGATATGTTCAGCTCACGAGCCATTTTTCGACCACTGCGACGATGAAGATTCGATCAAGTAGCTTCTTTACTTTTCGAACCATTTCTGCAGATTCTGTTGCGGTTTCCTCCCGCCATTTCCTTGACGTCAGGCTACGCTACCAGTATCACGGTAACGAGCGATGATACGAGACATAAACGATTTATTCACATTTAAATGCTGGAGTGCTCTAACGATAGCCACTTGTGAGTTTCCAGCCAAATATAAAGAAATCACACCATCGCGCTTGTATTCCATCACGAATAACTTTTTTTCTGGAATATTCTCACCAAAACGCTTTTGTACGCTTGTAAACAATATAATGAGCTATCATGGGAATAATTTTAACAGCTGTAGGACGAGTGGCTTAAAAATGACAGCAGTCTGATGTTGGTTGCAGTTTTTTTCATCTCACCATGTACATATATCTTTATCCGATATCAAGTTTATTGTGCACCAACTGACCAATATCGGTCCAAATGGATCGAATTTTGGCAATTCCGACTGAATTCATCCTAGAAACAAGTATACCAAATTTGGTAGAAATCGGTTCAAATATAGCTACAGCTCCTATATATAAGTTTCAGCCGATTTGGGGTCTTAAATCCGTCACATGCGTAATATGCACTCCATAAGAATGATATTTGGTACCAGATGTCAGGTGCAACTCAGAAATAAGCGTTTAAAATTTCATCGAGATAGGATCAGATTTGGATATTGCTCCTATACATACCTTTATCCGATATCAGATTTATTGTGCACTAAATGGCTAATATCAGCCCAAATGAACTGAATTTTGACAATTCGAACTGAATTCATCATAGAAATAAGTAATTCACATTTGGTGAAAATCGGTTCAAATATAGCTATAGCTCCCATATATATGTTTCATCCGATTTGGGGTTGTATGTACCTCGCATGCCTAATATGCACTCCATCAGAATGAAATTTGGTAACAGATATCAGATATAACTCAAAAATAAGTGTTTAAAATATTGTCAAAATCGGTTCAGATTTGGATATAGCTCCCATGTATATCTTTGTCCGATTTCCGACGGAATTCAGCCTGAAAGCAATCTCTTCATATTTGGTGAAAATCGGTTCAGATATACAGGGTTGTCCATATTCGACGGACCTATCTGGCAACGCCATAACTTTTGACAGAGATGTCACATCGCTTAATGACATACCGCGTTTGAAGCGTCAGTCCAAGCAGATTTTTATCATGAACCAATAGACGAGCGCTCTGAGATAGTTGAAATTTACAAGAAGTCAATTGTGAAAACTCAACGTGCTTTTAAAACATTAAAAAATGTTAGAAGTGCGCCTTCTAAGAACACCATTAAGCGTTTATAGGAAAATTTTCGTCTAGTAAGGCTCTTTCTAATCCGAAGAGGCCATATAAAAGTCGCCAAGGCTATCGGCAGAGAATATCGCTGCCGTACGAGCCAGTGTTAAGAGGTCCCCAAGAACATCCCAAAAACGCCGTTCTCAGCAGTTGGGCATGGCTCGGTCCATTTTACAACGGATTATTCGCATTGATTTGCATTTGTTCCCGTACATAATTCAATTGACGCAAAGAATGTTGCCTGCGGACAAGCCTCGTCGATTTGAATGGGCCCAAAGGTCCATGGAATATGGGCAACCCTGTACATATATGTTTATCCGATATCAGGTTTATTGTGCACCAACTGACCAATATCGGTCCAAATGGATTGAATTTTGGTAGAAATCGGTTTAAATATAGCTATAGCTTCCATATATATGTTTCATTCAATTACGTTTTTAAGTACCTCACAAGCGGAACATGCATTCTATAAGAATGATATTTGGTACCAGATATCAGATACAACTCAGAAATAAGTGTTTAAAATATTGTCAAAATCGTTTCAGATTTGGATATAGCTCCCATATATATCTTTATCCGATTGAGGTTTTTTGTGCACCAAATGGCTAATATCAGCCCAAATGAACTGAATTTTGACAATTCGAACTGAATTCATCATAGAAATAAGTAATTCACATTTGGTGAAAATCTGTTCAAATATAGCTATAGCTCCCATATATATGTTTTACCCGATTTGAGGTTGTATGTACCTCGCATGCCTAATATGCACTCCACCAGAATGAAATTTGGTAACAGATATCAGATAAAACTCAAAAATATGTGTTTAAAATATTGTCAAAATCGGTTCAGATTTGTGCACCAAATGGCCAATATCAGTACAAATGACAAGCCCTTCAAACTTTGGGTGAAAATCGGTTCAGATATCGCTATAGTTCCCATACATATTTTTCATCCGATTTGGTGTTAAGGTCCCTCATATGCGTAATATGTAGTCCAAACAATGATATTTGATACCGTGCATCAAATACTGCTCGAAAATACCTCTGCCAAATTTTATGGAGATCGGTTTAGATTTCGATGTAGCTTCGATACATATATTTTCATCCGATTTAACGGTAATTGCTCACCATACATGTAATATTAGCCCAAATTGAATAGATTTTTTCAAATTCAACCGAGATATATCGGTCCGATATATCTATTGCTCCAAGAAATAGTTTTTAATATAATCCTAAACAAGTAAAAAAACATTAAGTTCGGCCGGGCCGAATTTAATACCCTCCACCTTAGGGTAAAGGAAACATTGAAACCCATTATGACCAAAAAAAATATCAAATATCGGGAGGTATATGGGGCCATACAAAAACGTGAACCTATACATACAATGTTTCGCCAAAGGAGCTAGAACATTATCAAAATACCGAATGCCAGGAGGTACCGTTATATAGGATCTATACCAAAACGTGGACCTATAGATGTAATGTTGCGCCACCGGAGCTAGAACCCATTATGACCAACAAATACCAATTTTTAGACAAATGGGAAGGTACCATTATATGAGGGCTATACCAAAGGGTATACACATACATACGATATTTCGCCACACGAACCCAGGACCCACTATGACCTACAAATACCAATTTTCAGACAATTTCGTGAAAAATGTGACAAAAATCATTAAAATACCGAATATCAGGAGGTACCGCTATATGAGGATTATACCACAACGTGGACTTATACATGCAATGTTTCGCCACCGGATCTACAACTCATTATGACCAACAAATACCAATTTTCAGGCAAATTCGTGAAAAAAATGTGACAAAAATCATCAAAATACCGAATATCGGGAGGTACCGTTATATGGGGATTATACCAAAACGTGGACCGATATATCTCAGTTTCAATACCTACCATCCTAGATACAATACATATTTTTCTGCTAAATTTTGACGCTCTATGCCAAATAATGTGGGCTGTATCGTGATTTCAACAGACAGACGGACAGACAGGCAGGCGGATAGACAAACGGACAAAGTTAAATCGACTTATAATTTTATGCTGATTATGAATATATATACTTTATGGGGTCTACGACGAATATTTAGGGATGTTACAAACGGAATGACAAAGTTAATATACCCACCTTTAAAACGTGGAGGGTATAAAAATCGATTTTTTACCCCAGGCTCTTTCGAATGAGTTAAGTTGCCTTTAGATTTGACCTCAATAAATATAAAAACTCCTAAGTTTATTGATTTGCAATTTTATTTATTTATTTTTTTTTGATCGACAGAAATATGTCACGGAAACAGAAACCTACACCAATACCTCCAACCTAGTACCATCTTCAAAATGCAAACGAAGAATATTACCAATAACTAACCATTTTATGTGCGTAATTTGTTGACACAATAGATAGTTCCAAATTAGACGTCTGTCAATGCAACCAAAAACGGCACCAGCACAACATTATCTAATCGTTTACTAAACTGTTTAGATAGATTGCTGAATATTCCCGCCCACAGACATCGCGAGGCGAATGTAACAGAAGAAAAAAAACGTTTTGTTATTCTTCCTCCATTCTGCATTATCACATTTGGTCTGGCGAAAAAAAAAACAACAAAAAATGTTTTTTCACCAGAAAAACAAAACTTCTCAGATGATTATTAAATGTGTGTCTGACATTGTAATTAAGCGGTGGAGTGGTTGTTCCATTGAAAAGATATTTAGTTTATTGGGAATTATATTTGAAATTATCAGCAGGAGTACCTTCGTCGGAGACACAGATATGGAAATGCAGAGATATTTTAGAGACTAAAATAATATTCTAAGAATTCCGTAAAGGAGTCTTAATTAAACAATCCCCACCCCCCCCCCCCCCCCCCCAAAAAAAAAAGATGTTGCTAAGCCACTTGACTGTCTGAGAGGCAAACAGATAGTGAGGAGTATTTGGAAATAGTTTGGGGTTCAGGGTATTAGTACCCTATCCTATTTAAACAGGACGGCGACACCTGCAAATGCGACTTGAGACAAAAGACATAGCTGTTGTTATTGCGAAAAAAAAATAATAAAAACCAGTAGGGAAGTGTCAAAAGTCGCGTGGGGCCGACTATATGATAGCCTACACCACTATGCGCATTTAGTAGAGCTCCCGTAACAAAAAACGTTTATATTAGGAATTCATATGAAGTAGATCATACCGACTATGAACCTTATTCCAATGCGTATCATGGGTTTAGAGTAGTCACAATTTGGGAATTATATCTAACTCTGAATCGATTTTTAATAAATTTGACAGAGGTTTTTCGACCTCTAGTACCTTCGATAAGATTTATTAAAAATAGTTATTAGATCAATAGATATGCCGAACTGAATTTCAACATATGGAAAAATTTGGTTGAATATGCAAAAATCTATTCAATTTGGGATGGCATTACATATATGGTGAGCAATAACCGTTAAATCGGATGTAGATGCATATCGAAGCTATATAAAAATCCGAACCGATCTCGATAAAATTTGGCAAATGTATTTCCAAGCTCTATAAGATATCTGGTACCAAATATCATTGTTGTGGAGTGCATATTACGCATATGAGGGACTCTAACATCAGATCGGACGAAACATATATATGGGAGCTATTGCTATATCTGAACCGATGTTCACCAAAATTTGAAGCATTTGCTTTAAGGCCGAAATCCATCGGAAGAGTCAAAATTCGGTTCTTTTTGGCTGGTGTTAGCCATTATTTGCACAGTAAACCTGAAATCGGATTAAGGATATATATGGGAGCAATATCCAAATCTGAACCGAAAAAAATTGGCAAAGGTTTTTCCGAGCTCTTTAAGATACCTGGTACCAAATATTATTGTTGTGGAGTGAGGGACTTAAAACCCCAAATCGGATGAAACATATATATGGGAGCTACAGCTATATCTGAACCGATTTTCACCAAAATTTGGAGCACTTGCTTTTAGGCAGAAATCCATCGGCAGAATCAAAATTCGGTCCATTTGGGCTGATATTAGCCATTATTTGCACAATGAACCTGAAATCGGATAAAGATATATATCCAAATCTGAGCCGATCTTTACAAAACACTTATTTCTAGCTGTATCTGATTTCTGGTACCAACGATTATTGTTGTGGAGTGCATATTATGCATGTGAGGGACTTAAAACCGCAAAACGGATGCAACATATATATGGGAGCTATAGCTATATCTGAACCGATGTTCACCAAAATTTGATGTACTTGCTTCTAGACTGAATTCCATCGGAAGTGCCAAAATTCAAATAATTTGTAATGATATTAACCATTTGATGTACAATAAACCTGCAATCGGATAAAGATATACATGGGGCTATATCAAAAATCTGAACCTATCTTCACAAAATTTTAAACATTTTAATCGATTTTCTTCAAAATTGATGTAATTGCTTCTACACTGAATTCGGTCGGATGTGCCTAAATTCAGGACTTTTGGTCTGATATTAGCCTTTTGGTGCATAATTAACCTGAAATCGGTTGAAGATATATATGGGAGCTATATCCTAATCTGAACTGATTTTGATAAAATTTGGCAGAGATATTTCTGGACTGTATATAATGTCTGATACCAAATACCATCCTTGTGGAGTGCATATTCCGATTGTGAGGAACTTAAATACTTAATTGGATGAAACATATTTATGGGAGCTACAGCTATACCTGAATCGATTTTCTCCAAATTTGATGTACTTGCTTTTAAACTGAATTCGGTCGGAATCGGTTGAAGATATATATGGGAGCAATATCTAAATTTGAACCGATTCTCACAAATTTCAACAGGGTTCTTCTTGGGTCAAACAAAAATTATTTGTAATTTTTTTAGCAATCGGAGAATAAATGCGACCTGCACATTGTTCACAAAAATACACGGACAGACAGAAGGACTGACATATACATAAATCGACTCACAAAGTTATTCAATGAAGATCCTCAAAAGTAACTATGGGTCTATCTCGCTTTCTTCTCCATGTTACAAACAAATGCACAAAGACATAATACCCTTAGCACAATGGGGTGTAGGGTTTAAAAATCAGGAATATTTTCGTTTTTTTTTTTTTGGGAATATAGATACAAATATATATTTTTTTTTTTTTTGCTCTAAAATGATGATTTGTAGGAAAATTTTACATAAACTCATGTACGAAATAGCAGTGGAACCCTGAAAACAGATTACATTCACCTATTAATTTCAAATGTAATTTTCTTAAAACCTATTAAACCCAGATTTATTATTTATTCTGAGATTCATAGTAGAATATTTTTTCCTTTGACTTTTTTGTCTAAAACATAATTTTTATTATTTTCAGGTGTCAACTCGAAAAAAGGTCAAGAAAAATTGGTCCAAAAATTGTGGAAATATTTCCGGTTTTTTTTTTTTTTGGGAACATAGATGCAAATATTTTCCTGATATACAATGGAGATAGAGGTTTAATTTCCTTAGTGATCTGTAGTAGAGTTTGATGAAGAACCTTTTTGTCTTTGATGTCATCCTTTTAAAATGATGCTTTGTAGGAATTTTTGCATAAATTCACAGAAAGTACGATTTTAGCCCTAAAATGTGTTTTTAATACATTTAAATTCCTGGCGTTTAGATAAAATTTAGACTTAATGTGTTCTAGGGCCTATAGTAGAATTCCATGATATTTTGTGGAATATTTTGATTTGCACTAGCCCGTTTAAAGGGATTTATGAGGTATAATTCTAAAAAAGGACCATGAAAGTCAATCACCTTAAATTTTACATGTTTTTTCAAATTTTATTGAATGAAAGCAAAAAATGTGGGAAATAGCATCAAATTTAGGAAAAAGTTTATATTTGTTACAATTGGTCATCTTTGGCACGAATAATGACCTTCAAACGGCCAATGAAACCGTTTTCTAGCCAAATATAAAGAAATCACAATATCACGCTTGAATTCCATCACGAATAACATTTTTTCTGGAAAATTCTCATCAAAATGCTATTGTACGCTTGTAAACAATATAATGAGCTGTCACTGGAACAGCTGTCGGACGAGTGGCTTAGAAATGAAATCGCCGATACAGGTGTCTTATATTTATATTTTTCTTATATTTTTGGCTCTATTTTCATAATCTACTGAATTTTTTCCCCTAATTATTTTCTGTCCCATTGATTTAGAAAAAATTGGTCATTTTTTATCATAGCCTCTATTTAAGGGTAAACCCCAATTTCAAGCCCTTTTTACGATTTAGTCTCAATTTCCCTTTACTTTAACCAATTTCTGGTGCAACTTTTACGTTTCGCCCAAAAATAATAAAAAAAACAAATATAATTTCAGTTGTTTTATTATGGGTTTTCTAAAACGTCATTAATGACATGTGAATTATTCCTCTCACTCTCTATCTTTCTCTCTCTTGTCCCCTATTTATCGCAATTGATAAATACATCAATCAAATGCCGATGCGGTCACAAAAGAATTTCCAAAAAAAAAAAAATAAAACAAATTGATCAAAAAGAAATTATTCAACAAAACAGTGGCAGGAGTTAAGTTGTCATTTTGCCGAAAATGAAAGTCCCTCTCTGAATGGTGATCGATGGACATGTGAAAAATCTTTGATTGTCACAATTAATATTTATTATCAGTTTTTATTTGTTATTGTTTTTGCATTGTGTCAAAGCTATGTGTAGATACCAATGCTCTCACGGCAATGACTAATTACATATCCTAAATAAATATTTTTTTTCTCTGGGCCGTTGATAAGATAATTTTCTGGGGGAAATTTTAAATACATGTGTACGAATGGAGTGGTGTGCGTGTGATATAATTTATCATTGGATGTTTTTGCGAGGCCAAAGAAAGCGTATTGGGAGATGAATAAAAATATCCTCAAAAATATATATTTTTCTCAAGGAATTTCAGTATAGATATAGATATTTATGCTCTGTGCTCAGGTAAAAGCAGACACTCTCCCCTTCAGGGAGCGTAATTCTCTCCATGCTCACAATCGGAATCATTGAAGAACTATGTAATCGGTGAATAAAAAAAATTGGGAGAACATAAAGTGCCCATTCTCTGACCGGTCCTGCTTTACAGCCACACGAACGCATAATTTGTATATTTATATATGTGAGAGTGCTTACGGGCGCCCTTTCAATGAAATCAAACATTTGTATTACCCTAATGATTTATTAACCACTCTAAGAATAGTTTACTTCCCTATTTTTTATACCCTACCCACTGTGGTAAGAGTATTAAGACTTTGTGCATTTATTTGTAACATGGAGGAGGAAGTTAGATAGACCCTTTTGAGATTCTTCATAGAATCACTTTCTGAGTCGATTTATGCATGTTAGTCCGTCCGTCTGTCCATGTATTTTTGGGAAAAAATGTAGATGAAATTTTCCCAACAATATTTGTTTGGCCCAAAGAGGAACCCTCCTAAAATTGGCGAGAATCGGTTCAAATTGCACCAAATGGCCAATATCAGTCCAAATGGCCTGAATTTTGGAACATCCGACCTATTTCAGTCTAAAAGCAAATACAGGATGAGATAAAAACACCGCAACCAAATTCAGACTGCTGTGATTTCTCAGCCACTCGTCCGACAGCTGTTAACAATATTACAGTGACAGCACAATATATTGTTAACAAGCATACAAAAGCTTTTTGGTGAGAATTTTGCAGAAAAAAATTTTTTCGTAATGGAATTCAAGCGTGATAGTGTGATTTCTTTATATTTGGCTGGAAATCTACAAGTGGCTATTGTTAGAGCACTCCAGCATTTAAATGTGAATAAATCTTTTGTGTCTCGTACCATCCCTCTTTAACGTGATACTAGTAGCGTAGCCCGACGCCAAGAAAATGGACGGAAGAAAACAGCAACATCAGCAGAAATGTGTCGAAAAGTAAAGGAGCGACTTGATCGAAACCCGCGTCGTAGTGGCCGAAAATGGCTCGCGAGCTGAACATATCGCAATATTCCATTCGGTAAATATTGAAAAATCAGCTCGGGGTAAAGCCATTGAAATTCCAAAAAGTGCAAGAACTTACAGCGCAACGGAAAGAAAATAGACTCAAAATAGCTAAGGAATTGCTTCGCTTGGTCGGAAGTGGTGAACTGCCGAATTTGGTTTTCTCCGATGAGAAAACATTCGTTGTCCAGCAGAGCAGTTTGTTTGATGATCGTGTTTACTGTTTACAAAGAGGTCAGCTGAAAATGTGCACTTTCGGTTGGCCACCATAACTTAAGCGCCGGCCATGGTAATGGTGTAGGCCGCCATAGCAGCCGATGGTCGCTCTCCGCTCATATTAATCGACCGTGGCATCAGGCATCAGAATAAATGCCGAATATGATCGCGAAAATATTTTGGAGGGTGTACTAAAGCCTTGGGCACGCAAGCACTTTGGCATAAGACCTTGGACAGGACTTAGCACCATCGCACTCAGCACGCACCACCCAAGAATTGTTGCAAAATGAGCTCCCTAGCTTCATTTCCAGTGCATAATGGCCACCAAAATCTCCGGATACCAATCCGTTCGACTATTGTGTCTGGAGTATTTTAGAAAACCAGGATGGCGCTAAAAAATACCAAAGTGTCCATCACCTCAGGCAAACGCTCCGCCAGGAATGGGCCAAAATACCGCAGAGCAACATTCGGACAGCATGTGACGGTTTCATTGGCCGTTTGAAGGCCACAATTCGTGCCAAAGGTAACCAATTAGAACAAATCTAAACTTATTCTAAAATTTGATGCTATTTCCGACATTTTTTGCGTTCATCCAATAAAATTTAAAAAAAAATGTAGATAATATGGCTGTTGTGTTGCAGTTTTTTATCGCACCCTGTACATGTGAGAATGCCCACGGGCGCCCTTTTATTGAAATCAAAAATTTTTATTGTCGTCCGACTGTCTATATTATCCGATTGAGATGAAATTTTCAAAACAATATTTGTTTGGGCCAAGGAGGAGCAATATTGAAATTGGTGAGAATCTCCTAGAATGTCGATGTCGAGTTAATTGTGCACCAAATGGTCAACATCAATCCAAATGACCTGAATTTTGGCACATCCGATCGAATTCAGTGTAGAAGCAATGGCATCAAATTCCCTCACATTCGTAATATGCGCTCCACAAGAATGATATTTGCTACCAGATAACTTATGGAGCTCAGAAATGCCTCTGTCAAATTTTATTGATATCAGATCAGATTAAGTTATAGCTCCCATATATATCTTTATCCGATATCGGATCAAATGACCTGAATTTTGGCACATCTGAACGAATTCATCCTAAAAAAAAGAACTTCAAATTTGGAGGAAATCGGTACAGATATAGCTATAGCTCCCATATATATTTTTCATCCGATTACACTCCACAAGATTTATATTTGGTACCAGATATCAGAAATAAGTTATTCAAATTTTGCCAAGATCGGCTCAGATTTGGATGTAGCTCCCATATATATATCTTTATCCGATTTCAGGTTTATTGTGCACCAAATGACCAACGGAATTTAGCCCAGAAGTAAATACTTCAAATTTGTTAAAAATCGGTTCAGATATATCTATAGCTCCAATATACATATTTCATCCGATTTCGGGTTTAAAGTCCCTCACATGCGTAATATGCACTCCACAAGAATGATATTTGGTACCAGGTATCAGATACAACTCAGAAGTAAGTGCCTTAAATTTTATCCAAATCGGTTCAGTTTTGGATATGGCTCCCAAAATATATTGTTATCCGATTTCAAGTTTTTTGTACACCGAATGGCCAATATCAGCCCAAATGGACTGAATGTTGGCACTTCCGGCGGAATTCACCCTAAAAGCAATTACTCCAAATTTTGGTAAGAATCGCTCCAGATATACCTAAAGCTCCCATATATGATTCATCCGATTTGGGGTTCTAAGTCCCTCACATGCGCAATGTGCACTCGACAACAATGATATTTAATACCGGACATCAGATACTGCTCGAAAATACCTCTGCCAAATTTTATCGAAACCAGTTCAGATTTTTCTATAGCGTCGATATACATCTTCATCCAATTTTAGGGTATTACTCACATATTTGGTGCCATTGTTGGGCAAATAAGTTGCTGACAACAAAAAAGTAAATCGATAAAAAAAATATTTATTGTTATTGTTTTTCCGAATAAAAATGTTTTATTGCATTGCACATGTTGAACAAATATGTTCGATGTTCTAGCCGAATATGCGAGTTGTAAAATTACAAGTTCAATGACAAATTTTATATGGCCCTTTGTCGGCAATTCCCAAGAATTTCGCTGAAGATAAAATGTATTGATTATGGGGGTTCCCACATTAAGGCCAAAAGTTTCATTTTCGATTTTATCACAGTTGAAGTGCACAGGGTGAACCCAAAAATTGAGGCACAATATTTAATTGTCAAGATTGGAACAGTTTTTTTAAGGAATATTTTTTTAAGGACAGCCAGATGTTAATTTTTAAAAGAATATGCTTTCGTCATTTTTTAAAGAATATTTTTTCGAGGACGTTCTAGGATATTTAAGAGAATATTTGTCAAGATCTATCGTGGATATTTTTTTAGGAATTTTTTGCCATGGACTATCTAATTAATAATGGTGGATCATTTGTAGGACTTTTTGAATGCTAAATCGGTTATATTCAAGGACTTAAGTGGATTATTATTTTTTTTTTTCAAAAAATAAAATATTTTCCTAAACCATATTTTAAGGACTATAGTAGCTCGTTTAAGGGTCTAAATTGGATTTGTATATAATTTCGATGATTGCATTTTATAAAAAATATGTTTTTTGGATTACCTCGTCGAATGCTATTGCCCTTGATTCTACAAAACATTTTATCAAATAATAACACTGCCCGACAAAATTCTATTTTATCAATAAATAGGGGGAAAATACGGCAGATTATGAAAGTAGAGCTAACAAAACAAAACACCTGCTATGGTCTTTTGGAATTTGACATTGCAAAGTAAATGAAGGGGGCCAGTTCCCCCTCTTCAACACGTTTGACAATTTTCGGATTAAGATTCCTCTGTATCCATATACTTCACATAAGTAGTGTCTTTGGTATTATTGCAGATAAAAATACGAGGGTTTCTTTGGTGGAAATTTTTAATAAGCGAGTCAAGAAAACGGCCTTTTTGGTTCTTTTTATTGAAAATATGGCTAAAAACTCCCTTTAAACGGGATTTTAGCAAGTCAAAATATTCTACAAAATTTCTCACCATAGAATTCTACAATAGCTACCGGAAGACATCGAAAGTCTAGATCTTACCTAAACACTAGGAATTAAAATATATTTTTTAATAACTGATTTAAGGGTTAAAGCGGTACTTTATGTAAAAATCTCCTACAAAACATAATTTTTGAAAGAAAAATGTATTCCTAATTAAATTTTACTATAAGTCACCACAGAAAATAAATTTGTATTTTCATTCTATATCCAAAATATATTGGCATCAATGTTCCCAAAAAAAAATAAAAAATAAATTAATTGGACTTTTTTCGAGTTAGCGCCTGAAAGTAACATAAAATTTCACTTTAGGCGGAAGATGTCAAAGGAAGAAATATTCTACACAAAATTTCAATATAAATCTTAGAATAAACCATATATCTAGAAACAATAGGTTCTATGAAAATTACATTCGAAATTGGTGTACTACAAGTGAAAAACATGTGATTGCAATCTTTACTTTTAATTTAACGCTTTTGTAATCCAAGTCCAATCCATCCTTTGTACTTCATTTTTTGTGAAAAGTGTCAATGAATGAAATATTCTAGATAAAATTTCACTATAACTCACCACAGGAAATGAATCTCTACTTTCATTATATATCAAGAAAATATTGGCATCAATGTTGGCAAAAACAGAGAACATTTAACAATTTTATTAATAATTTTTTCTTCGTCCTTTTTCGATTTGATGCCTAAAAGTAACATAAAATTTCATTTTAGGTGAAAGATGTCAAAGGAAGAAATATTCTACACAAAATTTCAATAAAAATCCCAGAATAAACTACATATCTAGGTACAATAGCTTTTATGTTATAGGTTTTTTATTAACGAGATCTACGTACTAAAGGCGAAAAATATGTGTGTGCTTTTTTATTGTAAATTTAACAGGCTTACAATCCAAGTCGCAATCTCTCTTTATACTTCATTCTCTGGGGAAAGTGTCAAAATAAAAAATATTCTAGATCAAATTTTACTATCAGTCACCAAAGAAAATGAATCTCTATCTTTATTATATAGCTAGAAAATATGGGCACCAATGTCAACAAAAAACCAGAAAAAAACCCGATTTTATTAAAAAAATTTTCTTCGGACTCTTTTCGATTTGACACCTAAAAGTAACGTAAAATATCGCTTTAAGCGGGAAGTGTCAAAAGAAGAAATATTCTAAATAAAATTTTACTAGAATTCTCAGAATAAACTATATATTTTGATGCAGTGGTTTTTAAGGAAATTAGATTCGAAGTGTATGTACTACAAATGAAAATTATGTTTGATTTCTTCATACTTAATTAAACATGTTTCCTTTCAAAGTCAAAATCTCCCTTTATACTTCAATTTTTTGGAGAAAGTATTAAAGGAAGAAATGTTCGAAATCAAATTTCATTG
The DNA here is from genome assembly GCF_030504385.1 of Musca domestica. Lineage (NCBI taxonomy): Eukaryota > Metazoa > Arthropoda > Insecta > Diptera > Muscidae > Musca > Musca domestica. The sequence goes on from NW_026712299.1 coordinate 8,884,675, forward strand.
TGAATCTCTGAACAAAAGAAATTTGTATCTTCAATACCAGAAGGAATGGTCCGATCTCTACCATCTTTATAACAGATCTTCTGTTGATGGAAATATTGAGATGTGCCAAGTCGGAATAGAATCGAATGTTAACTTCGTATTTAATGAGCTTCATGGATATTCAAAATTTCGACCGTTTGTGGGAGAGGTACCAGAAGGAATGGACTGATATATCCCATCTTCATACCAGTCCTTGGATTAATGAAAATATTGTGATGTGTGTAAGAGCCTGATGCTTAATTTGGATTTAAAGATCGTTCAGATTATTTTGACCCTTTGTGGGGGAGGTACCGGAAAATATGGTCCGATCTCTACCATCTTTATAACAAGTCTCGTGTTGATAGGAGTATTGAGATGTGCCAAGTCTGAATGGAATCAGATGTTAATTTCGTGTTTTATGAGCCCCAACAAAGGGAGGGGGAGGTGCCAGAAGGAGTGGACCGATATATTCCATCTTCACACCTGGCCTTGGTTTAATAAAATATTGTGATGTGTGAAATTTGAAATCGGATTCTTATATCAAAGTTTACAAAAGTTGAAATCATTTAATATTTTGACTGACGCAAACATTAGGTTATGCAAAGATGGAGAAAATATATTTTGAAAATTTCGACCTTTTGTGAGTAGGTACCAGAAAGAGTGGACCAATATATGCCATCTTCACACCAGACCTTGGGTTGACAAAAAATATTGCGATGTGTGAAATTTGAAGACAATCACACCCTTTTTATACCCTACACCACAAGGTGGTCAGGATATTATATCTTTGTGCATTTGTTTGTAACAGGCAAAAGGAAACGAGATAGACCCATAGTTCCTTTTGATGATCTGCATAGAATTACATTCTGAGTCGATTTATGCATGTCCGTCCGTCCGTCCGTCCGTCTGTACGTCCGTCTGTCCATGTATTTTTGTAAACAAAGTACAGGTCGCATTTATTGCCCGATCCAGATGAAATTTTGCACAAATCATTTGTTTGGCCCAAGGACGAACCCTATTGAAATTGGAGATAATGGGTCAAAATTTAGATATAACTCCCATATACATCTTCGTCCGATTTGCCTTTTATTGTGCACCAAACGTGTAATACCAGTCCGAATTGTATGCACATACAACCAAATTAGGCCTTAAAATAAGTATGCCAAATTTGATCGAAATCGGTTCAGATATAGCTATAGCTCCCATATATATTGTTCATCCGATTTGTTATTTTTGTCCACCGCCGCCGTAATATGCACTCTACAACAACAATATTTGGGGAAATATATCAAATACAGCTCAGAAATACATTTGCTAAATTTTATCGAGATCGGTTCAGATTTGGATATAGCTCCCATATATAACTTCGTCCGATTTACTTTTTATTGTGCACCAAACGTCTAATATTTGCCCAAATGGGCTCAGATATAGCTATAGCTCCCATATATACTGTTCATCCGATTGGTTATATTTGTCACCCATAGCCGTAATATGCACTCTGTAACAACAATATTTGGGGAAATATATCAAATGCAGCTCAGAAATTTCTTTGCCAAATTTTATCGAGATCGGTTCCGATTTGGATATAGCTCCCATATATATCTTTATCCCAAATGGGCAATACAAGTCCGAATTCAAAAGATACAAATGCTTCGGCATATTTGGTCCTTTGAACTTTAAATTATAATTATAATCATAGGGTGTAAGATTGAATTCTCCCATAAAAACTTTTAATTGTTATGCGGAGCTCTACTAAATTAGCAAAGTGGTGTAGGGTATCATAAAGACGGCCCCGCCCGACTTTAAGACTTTCTTTACTGGTTTCATCTCACATTATGAATGTGAGGGACTTAAACACCAAATCGGATGAAGCCTATATATGGGAGCTATAGCTATATCAGAACCGATTTTCATTAAATTTGATGCACTTGCTTCTAGACTGAATTCGGTTGGATGTGCCAAAGTTCAGGTCATTTGGACTTGTATTTTACATTTGGTGCATAATTTACCCGAAATCGATGAACCGATTCTCACAAATTTCAATAGGGTTAGTCCTTGGGCCAAACAAATATAGTTTGGAAAATTTCTTCTCAATCGGATAATAAATGCGAACTGCATTTTTGTTCACAAGAATTCATGGGCTGACGGTCGGACATGCATAAATCGACTCAGAATGTGATTCTTTGAAAATTTGGGTATATCACGTTTCCTTTTCCATTCTACAAACAAATGCACAAAGACATAATACCCATACCCCTATGTGGTGCAGGGTATAAAAATTTATATTTTTTTATTAATTTATTACTATTCCAAAAAAGTTATTCTTCAAAAATTATTTCGAAGAAATGTTATCATATTAACTATGACAACATTTCTTCGAAACAGGTTTTGAAGAATAACTTTTTATTGAACTCCATAAAAATTGAGGTTTTATTGGAAAATTAAATTTACGAGAGACTAATATTTAAAATTAAAATTTCTTCGAAAATGAAGAATAAAATTTTTTTAAGATTCGAAAATGGGGTTTCATTGGTCGGCCTGAAATATAGTTAACAATTAAATTGGTTTGAACCTCTTTTAGTTTTTCCAACAACAATGGGTGGCCAAGGTGTTTCGAACGTTGGAATGTTGGTATCTAATTCGCTTATCATTCTATCTTCCCTCAATTGCAAAATTTTTATTAGTTTTATATTCAAAAAAAAAAATGTCTTAGTTTGGAAATAGTTCAGAACTCTGTAGATAAATTACCACGAAATTCACAAAAACTCTAGCTATTGTTATTTAATTTTTGATGATTAAAAAAATGAGCAAAAAAAAAAAACAAAAATACAAAGTACGAATATTTATAAGAAAAAAAAAACTCAAGGCAGTTAAAATACTCGTTTCTTTTGAAGTGCTTCAATTTTGTTTAGCATGGTTCGCAACATATGTTGTTGATAAGGATTGAAAATTATCAGTCCATAGACTTTGAAAAAAAAAATATGATAGTGAAACAAAGTTATGATTTCATATCATTGACTAAATAAAATTCTGTCAATTTTATTTCACGGCAATGGACATTTAACTGACAAGGTGTTAACATTGCAGTGCCAAAAATTGAATATTAAAAAATATATTCTCTGAAAAGTCCACATTTCTTGTTCAGGTGGTCCATTAAAAACAAAAAAATTAAAAAAAATCAGTTTGTGTTTCTGCTAGTTCTTAAAAGAATATCGAAGAACGTTTCTTCAAAAATATCTGTGAAATTTGAAATGGTAACTGAAGATAGCTGAACAAAAATTGTGTTATATTATGACACTACCTAGTGACCGCTACTTCGCCAGCAAAAAGTCCATCAACAAATTTTAGGTTCGTTTCAACAGTAGTTGTTAAACCATTGTAGCACTCACAATGCCCAATTTTTTCAGTCTTCATACATCATTCTAAATTTTCAGACTTTCCCTTCACCCAATATCAAATTAAGTACTATTTAGTACTTTTCGTACGATTATAGTACACATTTCCACAAAAACCTCCATATCTCAATCCCAGATACCAAGAGAGACCTCAATATCATATTTCGGTATTCCAGCTCTATCCCATCACCAAATACCAAATTTAGTACCACTTACTACTTTTCGTACAATTATAGCACTGATTTACAAAAAAAACTCCATATTTCAATCCCAGATATTAATAGAGACCTCAATATCAATTTGTGTGGATTTTTGATAAATCCCTTCACCCAATATTAAATGTAGTACCATTTAGTACTTTTCGAACAATAATAGTACACCTTCCCCAACACCACCTTCATATCTCAATTTCAGATACCAACAGGGACCTCAATACCAAATTTCGGGATTCTAGCTTTATCCCTTCACCCAATACAAATTAAGTACTATTTAGTACTTTTCGTACAATTATGGCACAGATTGTCAACAACACCTCCATGTTTCAATCCCAAATATCAACAAGGACCTCAATATCAAATTTCAGGATTTCTGGTATATTCCTTCACTCAATACCCAGTTTAGTACCACTTATTACATTTCGTACAATTATAGCACCGATTTTCAAAAACACCCCCATATCTCAATCCCAGATACTAACAGAGACCTCAATATCAATTTCCACAACTATCCCTGCACCTAATATTAAATTAAGTACCATTTAGTACTTTTCGTACAATTATAGTATCCATTTCCAAAACCAATCTCAGATACCAACCTCAATATCAAATTTCGGTATTCCAGTACAAATTCTTCACCCAATAAAAAAGATTTAGTACTAGTTAGTACTTTTCGAACATTTATATTACCCATTTCCAAAACCACCTCCAGATACCAAAAGAGATCTCAATATATTTAATTTGAAGATTCCATACCTATCCCGTCCCTCAACATCAAACCCACTTGTAGTACACATTGCCCAAAACAACCTCCAACAGTTATTACCATTTAGTGGTTTTCTCATAATTATAGTACACCACACATTTCCAAAACCACCTCCATAAATCAATCCCAGATACCAACAGATACCTCAAGATTAAATTTCAGGTCTATTACTCCAACCAATACCAAATTAAGTACTATTCTTTTACAGTTTTAGTACACATTTCCAAAACCACCTCCATATCTTAGCCCCAGACATCAAAAGTGAAATCTTTATCGAATTTCAAGATTTTAGCTCTATACCTTCACCAAATTCAGTACCATTTAGTACTTTTCGTACCAATGCGTCCCATATTCAAGCCATTGCCAAATCTCAAATACCAGATACCAAATAGAACCTCTATAAAATTTCAAAATTTCTTTTTTTCTAAGTTTTCACCAATTAAAGTACCCAGTAATTTTCGTACAATTATGGTACACATTTCCGATACCACCACCATATGTCCGGAATACACATGCACAGCGATCCTTATATAAATAGAGAAAGAGGCGAGATATACCCACAGTTACTTTTGAGGATCATCACTTTCTAAGTCGATTTCTGCATGTCAGGCCGTCCGTCCGTCTGTCTCTGTATTCCTGTGAACATGATGCAGATCGCATTTACTATCAGATAGAGATGAAACCTATTGAAATTGGTGAGAATCGGTTGAAATTTAGATATAGCTCCCATGTATATCTTCAACCGATTTCAGGTTATTTGTGCACCAAATTGCCAATATTATTGCCAAATGACCTGCATTTTGACACATCTGAGCGAATTCAGTCTGGAAGCAAGTACTTCAAATTTCACATATAAAATCGGTTCACATATAGTATTATATATATATATATATATATATATATATATATATATATATTTCATCAGATTTGGGATTTCAGTCCCTCATATTCTTAATATTCATGCGACAACAATGATATTTGGTACCAGATATCTTATAGAGTTTGGAAATACCTTTACCAAATATTTTCAGTTCAGATTTGGATACAGCTCCCATATATATCTATAATCCAATTTTAGGTGTATTGTGCAAATAATGGCTAATATTAGCCTAAATGTACGGAATTCTGACTTTTCCGACGGATTTTGGCCTAAAAGCAAGTGCTTCAAATTTTGGTTAAAATCGGTTAAAATGTAGCTATTGCTCCTATATATATGCTTCATCCGATTTTGTGTTTAAGTCCCAAATATTTTTTAAATCTTGAAAAAATATTTGCCAAATTTTATCGTGATCGGTTTAGATTTGGATATAGCTCCCATATATATCTTCAACGGATTTCGGGTTATTTGTGCTGCAAATGGCCAATATTAGTCCAAATGACCTGAATTTTGGCACATCCGACCGAATTGAGTCTAGAATCAAAATTTGGTGAAAATCGGTTGAGATATAGCTATAGCTCCCATATATAGGTCTCATCCGATTTGGTGATTTTGATATCTGTAAAGCTCGGAAATACCGTTGCCAAATTCGAGATCACCAAGATTTGTTATGGGTGCTCTGCTAAATATGACTTTTCCTTACTGGTTACCTCTATATAATATCAAATGGTACCATTTTAGAACTTTTCGTAACCTTAAGGTTCGAATATCCAAATACCTTGTCGTACATCTATCCTACACTCCATTAGTGACCCTCATTTCAATTTCTATTCGGTTTAAAAACTTTTTTTGCAAAACCCCAGCCCTATCCCACGCCTACTCACCACGACTAAGCCTCGTGCAAAATTTCACGATTCTAGCTTCAACCGTTTCATCTTCGCTTTAATTCTCAGTCGGTCACTTATTTCACTACTATTTTTATAACCTCCACCATAGTATGGAGGGTATATTAAGTTTGTCATTCCGTTTGTAACACCTCGAAATATACATTTTAGACCCCTCAGAGTGTATATATTCTTGATCAGCATAAAATTCTATGTCGATTTATTGATGTCCGTCCGTCTATCCGTCTGTGGAAATATATCTAGCTTCCGAACGAAATGAAGTAGATTGATAAAACTTTACTCAAATGTGTATTATGTCTGCAGGAATTTTGTTATTAAAAATGGGTCATGTGGGTCCACGTTTTGGTATAGCCCCCATACAATGGTACCTCCCTACATTCGGTATTTTGATGATTTTAGCGACATTATTCACCGGAATTGTTTCAAATTTGGTATTTGAAGTTCGTAATGGATACTACAGCTTGTGACAGAAAATTGTCTGTGCAGGTCCACGTCTTCGTATAGCCCCCATATAACTGTACCTCTCGATATTCGGTATTTTGATGATTTTAGCTACATTATTTACCGGAATTATTTCACATTTTGTATTTGAAGTTCGTCATAGATACTACAGTATAAACAGAAAATGGGCCATGTAGGTCCACGTCTTCGTATAGCTCCATATAACGGTACCTCTCGATATTCGGTATTTTGATGATTTTAGCGACATTATTCACCGGAATTGTTTCAAGATTGGTATTTGAAGTTCGTAATGGATACTACAGCTTGTGACAGAAAATTGTCTGTGCAGGTCCACGTCTTCGTATAGCCCCCATATAACTGTACCTGCTGATATTCGGCACTTTGTTGATTTAAGCAACATTATTCACCGGAATTCTTTCAAATTTGGCATTTGATGTTCGTAGTGGATAATACAGCCTATGCCAGAAACTTGTCTGTGCAGGTCCACGTCTTCGTATAGCCCCCATATAACGGTACCTCTCGATATTCGGTATTTTGATGATTTTAGCTACATTATTTACCGGAATTATTTCACATTTTGTATTTGAAGTTCGTAATGGATACTGCAGCTTGTGACAGAAAATTGTCTGTGCAGGTCCACGTCTTCGTATAGCCCCCATATAACTGTACCTGCTGATATTCGAAATTTTGATGATTTTAGATACATTATTTACCGGAACTATTTCAAATTTCGCATTTGAAGTTCGTAATGGATACTACAGCCTAAGACAGAAAATTGTCTGTGCAGGTCCACGCCTTCAAATAGCCCCCATATAACGGTGCACCCCAATATTCGGTATTTTGGTATTTGAAGTTCGTAATGGGTACTACAGCCTCAGACAGAAAATTGCCTGTGCAGGTCCACGTCTTCGTATAGCCCCCATATAACTGTACCTCGAGATATTCGGTATTTTGATGATTTTAGCTACATTATTCGCCGATTTTTTTTTGACAAGTTTCGTATTTGAATGTTGTAATGGCTTATGACAAAAGTTACCTATGGAGGTCCATGTCATCGTATAGACCCTAACATAACAGCTACATTCGGTATTTTTAAGATTTTAACAGAATTTTTAAGGGATTTTATAGTTTTTGAAAATTGCCAAATTCGTTCCAAATGGTGGAGGGTATTCAAAGTTCGGCCCGGCCGAACTTACAGCTAGTTTTGTATATAGAAGATAGATTATAAATATATTTATCTCCAAAATACAAAATTTCAAAACCTCTTTTTATTTCAAAAACTCGATAGGAGTTAGGCCTCTGAAAATAATTTTTAATTGAAATCTAGACCATGGCACATATTCAAGCCAAGCCGTCAATGAAAACTAAAAAAGTAGTAGAACAAAAAATAAAAAAATATTGACCTTTTCGAATTTCTTAGAAATTGAAATAATATATTATCGATATGTTGTTGTCGTATTTCAGCTGAATATGGTAGGCAATAAATTGATAACTAAAATAAAGAGGGAGATTAGAATGACTACTGATTGCCCAGTTAAAATGAAAAGTGGTTACGAAGTGCAGCAAATATCGGGGGAGGGGGGAGGTTGATCCCAGTTATGGTTTTATGTGAACGAACAAACGATAGATCGATATGATCAGGGGAAATTTGTTCTTTCGGAAATGTTAAAAATGACCTCTATTTTTTATTATCTTTGTTCCAATTAGATTTTTTATAGATTAAATTTAATGGTCATTTTTCAAATCGAACAATGCCAGGAGATAAGTAGGAGAAAAATTACACACGCGAATTGAATGTTTGTAAAACTTTTTGCAAATACTTGGAAATATTGCTTCTGTGCCCAATAATGTGAACACAGGGGTATTAGACAGAATTTTTGAAGTGATACTTAAATGGTACAATGTTGACTTCGATTTCAGATTGTGTGTACTTGAAAAAGTGGGTTACTAGATGTAGACAAGTTGGTGTTTTCTCTTATTACTAAGTGGAATAGTAAAGATAATATAATGACTTTTTCATCTGGGACAAATCCGGGGAATTTAATATAATACACAATTATAAATATAATAACAAAAAAAACATCTTAAAAAGCAGTAAGTCCGGCCGGGCCGAACTTTGATTACCCTCCAACATTTTAAAGGAATTTGGAAATTTTCAATAAAAAGAAAATAGAGTTCGTTAAAATTCTATTAAAAATTTAACAAGTAAAAAAACATTAAGTTCGGCCGGGCCAAACTTTTAATACCCTCCACCTTAGGGTAAAGGAAACATTAGAGGAAATGTGGCAAAAACCATTAAAATGCCGAATATCGGGAGGTGTCGTTGTATGGGGGCTATACCAAATCGTGGACCCATACATACAATTTTTCGCCACCGGAGCTGGAACCCATTATGACCAAAAAATACTAATTTTTAGAGAAATCCGTGAAAAAATATGACAAAAATAATCAAAATACCGAATATCGGGAGGTACCTTTATATGGGGGCTATACCAAAACGTGGACCTATACATGACATGTTTTGCCACACGCACAGGGACCCGTTATGACCTACAAATACCAATTTTCAAACAAATCAGTGAAAAAATGTGGCATAAATCATCAAAATACCGAATATCGGCAGGTACCGTTATATGGGGACTATACCAGAACGTGGACCGATATATCTCATTTTCAATACCAACCATCCTAGACACAATACAAATTACTCTGCTAAATTTTGGCGTTCTACGTCAAATAATGTGGGCTGTATCGTGATTTCAACAGACAGAAGGACAGACAGACAGACGGACAGACAGACAGACGGAAAACGTTAAATCGATTTAGAATTTTATGCTGATTATGAATATATGTACTTTATGGGGTCTACCACGAATATTTAAGGATGTTACAAACGGAATGACAAAGTTAATATACCCTCCTGTCCAAGGTGGAGGGTATAAAAATACCGAATATAGGGAGGTTCACTTGTATGGGGCCTCTACGAAGACCTGGACCTGCATAGACAATTTTCTGCCACAAACTGTAGTACACATTAGTAACTTGAGATACGAGATTTGAAACAATTCCGGCGAATAATGTAGTGAATAATGCAGCAAAATACCGAATTCTGTGGAGCTATCGTTATAGAGGGATTATACGAACACCTGAACCTGCTTAGGCAATTTTCTGTCAAAGGCTGTAGTATCCGTTAGGAACTGCAAATACGAAATTTGAAACAATTTCAGGGAAAATGACGCTAAAATCATCAAAATACCGAATATCATACGGGTGGTTATACCAATTCATTTTGTTCGGTAGCTATAGTGAATTCCACAGACGGACAATATAGAATTTTATGCTGAGCAAAAATACTAGTATATGTACTTTTTAGGGTCTAAACTATATATTTCGAGGTGTTGCAAACGTGAAGGGTTTAAAAAAATATCAGGGAAATAGAGCAGATTATGATGGTAGATCTAAAAATAAAAGATACCTGGTAGATACCATTTTTTGAAACTTTCGGATTAAGATACTTGGGAATTCCTTGATATTAGATTAACAGGGTGAGATCAAACAATAGAATAAGTTTAGATTTGTTCGAATTGGTCACCTTTGGCACAAATTATGACCTGCAAACGGCCAATGAAACCGTCGCACGCTGCCCGAATGTTGCTCTGCGGCATTTTGGGCCATTCCCGGCGAAGCGCTTACTTGAGATGATCGACACTTTGGTATTTTTTAGTGACAACCTTGCTTTCCAAAATACTACAGACACAATTGGACTATTGGTATCCGGAGATTTTAGTGGCCATTGGGCGCTGGATTAACCGCGTGCCGAGTGCAATGGTGCTGAGTCCTGTTAGAATGACCAAGGTATGCGGCCAAAATGTTTGTGTGACCAAGGCGTTAATACACCCTCCAGAATATTTTCGCGATAACATTCGGTATTTATTCCGATGCCACTGTCGATTATTACGAGCGCAGAACGACCATCGGCTGTTATGGCGGTCCACACCATCACCATGGCCGGCGCTTGAGTTCTGGTGGCCAACCGAAGGTGCACATTTTCAGCTGACCTCTTTGGCAAGTAAACACGATCATTTTGTTTGTTTACAAACTGCTCTGCTGGACAACGAATGTTTTCTCATCGGAAGAAACCAAATTCGGCAGTTCACCACTTTCGGCCAAGCGAAGCAACTCTTTAGCTCTTTTCTATTTTCTTCTATTTTCTTTCTGTTGCTGTGTAAGTTCTTGCACTTTTTGGAATTTCAATGGCTTTACCTCCAACTCATTTTTCAATATTTTCCGAATGGAATATTGCGATAAGTTCAGCTCACGAGCCATTTTTCGGCCACTGAAACGTGAGTTTCGATCAAGTAGCTTCTTTACTTTTCGAACCATTTCTGCTGATGTTGCTGTTTTCTTCCGCCCACTTCCTTGACGTCGGGCTGCGCTACCAGTATCACGCTAACGAGCGATGGTACGAAACACAAAAGATTTATTTACATTTAAATGCTGGAGTGCCAAATATGAAGAAATCACACTATCACGCTTGAATTCCATCACGAACAACTATTGGAAAATTCTCAAAATTCTGCTTTTGTACTATAAAGTATATATATTCATAATCAGCATAAAATTCTAAGTCGATTTAACGATGTCCGTCTGTCTGTTGAAATCACGATACAGCCCACATTATTTGACGTAGAGCGCTAAAATTTAGCAGAACAATTTGTATTGTGTCTAGGATGGTTGGTATTGAAAATCAGATATATCGGTCCACGTTCTGGTATAGTCCCCATATAACGGTACCTCTCGATATTCGGTATTTTGATGATTTATGCCACATTTTTTCACGGATTTGTCTGAAAATTGGTATTTACAGGTCATAACGGGTCTCTGAGCGTGTGGCAAAACATTGCATGTATAGGTCCATGTTGTGGTATAGCTCCCATATAAAGGTACCTCCCGATATTCGGTATTTTAGTTTTTTTTTGCCACATTTTTTCACGGATTTGTCTAAAAATTGGTATTTGCTGGTCATAATGGTTTCCAGCTCCGGTGGCGAAACATTGCATGTATGGGTCCATGATTTGGTATAGCCCCCATATAACGGTACCTCCCGATATTCGGTATTTTGATGGTTTTTGCCACATTTCTTCTAATGTTTCTTTTACCCTTAGTTGGAGGGTATTAAAAGTTTGGCCCAGCCGAACTTAATGTTTTTACTTGTTTTTATTTATTTTTACTTTTCATATATTTTTTTTAATAATTTTTATTTAATATTTTATTTTAAAACCACATCTCAATTTGTTTTTTTTTTTTTTTTTTTGAAAAATATATTTTTTTTAATCTTTACTAGAAGTCTCAAGTTCAAACCGTGTTTCCATTTCTTCAATATTTGTATTTATTTAAACCCGTTATGAACCATTTATTTAATCGTTAGTTAATAGCAACTAAGTATTAAATGTTTATACAAATAAACTTAAAGAAGATTAGAGATTAGCTAAATGTTACACAAATATCAATTATTATATTATTATCATTATTATTGGTTAATGATTCATATTGTTGCTAAGTAGCATACCGTGTTTAAACAAATCTGGAAAAAATTCACACAACATCATATGTTTCGAGATCATATGTTTCAATCTGGTTTTTGTGATGGGCGTGATTTTGAAGTTTTTTTTTCATACCCTCTCTACCTAAGGAACTAAAACCTATTTCACGTGAGTTCAAAATTTTAGACAATTAATGGCTATGACTGTAGGCGAAGATATTTAGAGGCGGTCCAGCTATGTCCATCAGTCTGATGGACTATATACAGGGTGATATTCAGACTGCTGTCATTTCTAAGCCATTCGTCCGACAGCTGTTAAAATTATTCCAGTAACAGCTCATCCAAAAGTATTTTGTTGGAAATTTTCCAGAAAAAAAGTTATTTGTGATGGAATTCAAGCGTGATAGTTAGATTTCTTTATATTTGGCCGGAAAACCACAAGTGGCTATCGTTACAGCAATCCAGCATTTAAATGTGAATAAAGCTTTTGTGTCTCGTACTCGTTTCCGTGATACTGGTAGCGTAGCCCGACGTCAAAGAAGTGGACAGAAGAAAACAGCAACATCAGCAGAAATGGTTCGAAAAGTAAAGAAGCGACTTGATCGAAACCCGCGTTGCAGTTGCCGAAAAATGGTTCGTGAGCTGAACATATTGCAATATTTCATTCGGCAAATATTGAATAATGAGCTCGGGGTAAAGCCATTGAAATTCCAAAAAATTCAAAGAACTTACACAGCAACAGAAAGAAAATAGACTGAAAAGAGCTAAAGAGTTGCTTCGCTTGGCCGAAAGTGGTAAACAGCCGAATTTGGTTTTCTCCGATGAGAAAACATTCGTTGTCCAGCAGAGCAATTTGTAAACAAACAAAATTATCGTGTTTACTTGCCAAAGAGGTCAGCTGAAATTGGGCACCTTCGGCTGGCCACCAGAACTCAAGCCTCAAGCCGGCCATGGTGATGGTGTGGGCCGCCATAATAGCCGATGGCCGCTCTCCGCTCGTATTAATCGACCATGGCATCAGAATAAATGCCGAATATTATCGCGAAAATATTCAGGAGGGTGTATTAAATCCTTGGGCATGCAAACATTCCAACAGGACTCAACACCATCGCACTCAGCACGCGCCACCCAAGAATGGTTACAAAATGAGGTTTCTCGCTTCGTTTCCAGCGCACAATGGCCACCAAAATCTCTGGATAACAAGCCGTTGGACTATTGTGTCTGGAGTATTTTAGAAAGCAAGGTTGGCACTAAAAAATACCCAAGGGTCGATCACCTCAAGCAAGCGCTTCGCCGGGCATGGGCCAAAATACCGCAGAGCAACATTCGGGCAGAGTGTGACGGGTTCATTGGCCGTTGAAGGCCATAATACGTGCCAAAGGTGGCCAATTCGAACAAATCTTAACTTATTTCAAAATTTGATGCTATTTCCGACATTTTTTGCTTTCAATCAATAAAATTTAAAAAAAAAATTAAAAATTATGGCGCTGGACTTTTTTGCAGTTTTTTTTTCTCTCACCCAGTATGAAGGTGTTTTGGAGGTGTGTTCCATAATTGTACGGAAAGTACTGAATTTTACTATATTTGGTATTGAGTGAAGGAATTGGGCTGAAATCCCCTGATATGATATTAGATAACTGTTAATATCCGAAGTAATTCAGCATTAGGGTCCCTGATGGTTGTAGGTTAGTGCTAAAGAGGTGTTTTTGTAAATGTGTATTCACAAGTGCGCAAAAAGTACTAAATAGTGCCATATTTGGTACGATTTTGTATTGGGTGAACAGAAATCTGCGATTTAGTTTGAGGTTCGCATGAATGTAGCCTTGACATTTGGAAGTGTGTACTATACACTTCCACAGCCACCTTCAAATGTTGTACGAAAAGTACTAAATGGTACTAAAATTGGTATTGGGTGAAGGGATTGGGCTGGAATCCTCAAATTTCATACCTAGATATCTGTTGGTATCTGAGGTTGTGATTTGGAGCCGGTTTCGGAAATGTGAACTTTAATTGTACAAAAAGTACTAAATGGTACTAAATTTGGTATTAAGTGAAGGAATAGACCTGAAATCGAACATTTTTTTGTAAATGTCTCTGTTGGTATCTGTGGTTAAGTTTTGAAGGTGGTTTTTGGATATGTGTACTACAAGTGCACAAAACGTACTGAATAGTGCTATATTTGGTACAATTTGTTATTTGGCGAACGGGTAGCGCTTGAGCCTGGACATAAGAATGTGGTTTCGGAAATTTATATTATAATTATACGAAAAGCACTGAGTGGTACTATATTTCGTATTGAGTTAAGGGATTAGGATAAAATCCTGAAATTTGATGTTGAGGTCTTCCTTGGTATCAGGAATTGAGATATGATGCTGGTTTTGGATGTACGTAACATAATTTTACGAAAAGTACTAAATGGTACTACATTTTGCATTGGGCGAAGAGATGGAGATAAATTTCTGATATTTGAAACTTAAATAACTGTTGCTATCTAAGCTTGAAATTTGGAGGTGAATTTGGAAATACATCTTATATTTGTGCGAAAAGTACTCAATTTGGTATTGAGTAAAGGAAAAGACCTAAAATTCTTAAATTTGTATTGAGGTCTCTGTTGGTATCTAGAATTGAGATATGGAATCTCTGCTATAATTATTCAATCAGTATTAAATGGTACCGAATCAGGTATTGGGTGAAGAAATATAGCTCAAATCCGCAAACTTGATATTGAGGTCTCTATTGGTATCAGCATTTACGTATGGAGTTGGTTTTGAACATGTTTGCTATAATTGTTCGAAAAGTAATAAATAGTGCTACATTTGATATTGGGTGAAGGAATATAGACAAAAACCTCAAATTTGATATTGAGGTCTCTGTAGGTATCTTGAATTGAAATATGATCGTGGTTTTGGGTGTAGGTAATATAATTGTAGGAAAAGTACTAAATTATGGTATTGGGTGAAGGTATAGAACTGGAATTCCAAAATTGAAAATTATTTTGATCTGTTGATATCTGGAATTAAAATTTGGAGGTGGATTTAGAAATGTGAATATAGTTGTATTTAGAAAAATTACTATACTAAATTTGGTAAAGGTACGAAATGGTACTAAATTTGATATTAGGTAAAGGAATGAAGCTGAAATCCTAAAATTCGATATTTTAGTTACTGATGCTAACTACGTTAGAGATTTGGAGGTACTAAATTTGAAATTAAGTGAAGTAATAGACCTTAAATCCTCATATTTAATATTGAGGTTTCTGTTGGTATCTGAAATGGAAATATGATCGTGGCTTGGGTATAAGTAATATAATTGTGTGAAAAGTACTAAATTTTGGTATTGGGTAAAGGTATAGAGCTAGAATCCCAGAAATTTGATAATTGATCTGTTGATATCTGAAATGGAGATATGGAGGTGGTTTTAGAAAAGTGTACTTTAATTGTACAAAAAATACTAAATGTGTATTATTTTTGGTAAAAGTACGAAATGGTACGAAATTTAATATAGCTTAAGGAATAGAACTGAAATCCGGAAATTCAAAATTTAGATTACAGTATATTAGTATCTGCTTTAGAGATTTGGCGGTAGTTTGGAAATACGTTCTATTTTTGTGCTAAAAGTACTAAATGGTACTAAATTTAATGTTGGTTGAAGTAGTAGAGCTGAAATCCTGAAATTTGATATACACAGGGTGAGATAAAAACAAGTAAAAAACATTAAGTTCGGCCGGGCCAAACTTTTAATACCCTCCACCTTAAGGTAAAAGAAACATTAGGAAAAATGTGGCAAAAACCATTAAAATGCCAATTATGGGGAGGTACCGTTATATGGGGCTACACCAAAACGTGGACCTATAATTAAAATGTTTCGCCACACGAACTAGGACCCATTATGACCCACAAATACCAATTTTTAGACAAATCAGTGGAAAAATGTGACAAAAAAACTAATATACCGAATATTGGGAGGTACCTTTATATGGGGGCTATACCACAACCTGAACCTATACATGTAATGTTTTGCCACACGCTCAGGGATCCGATATGACCTACAAATACCAATTTTCAGACAAATCCGTGAAAAAAATGTGGCATAAATCATCAAAATATCGGGAGGTACCGTTATATGGGGACTATACCAGAACGTGGACCTATATATCTCAATTTCAATACCAACCATCCTAGAAACAAAGCAAATAGCTCTGCTAAAATTTGTCGCTCTACGTCAAATAATGTGGGCTGTATCGTGATTTCAACAGACAGACAGACAGACGGACGGACGGACAGACAGACGGACATCGTTAAATCGACTTAGAATTTCATTCTGATTATGAATATATATACTTTATGGGGTCTAAGACGAATATTTAAAGATGTTACAAACGGAACAAAGTTAATATACCCTCCTTTCCAAGGTGGAGGGTATAACAACTGTGAGAAAGTCAAACGCCATAATTTTTACATTTTTTTAATTTTATTGAAAGAAAACAAAAAATGTCGGATATAGAATAAAATTTTAGAATAAGTCTATATTTGTTCGAATTTGTCACCTTTGGCACGAATTATGGCCTTCAAACGGCAAATGAAACCGTCACACGCTGCCCGAATGTTGCTCTGTGGTATTTTGACCCATTCCCGGAGAAGCGCTTGCTTGAGGTGATCGACACTTATTTATGTGCCAACCTTACTCCCCAAAATACTTCAATAATCCAAGGGATAGGTATCCGGAGATTTTGGTGGCCATTGCAAGCTGAAAATGAAGCGAGGAACCTCATTTTGTAACAATTTTTAGGTGGCGCGTGCTGAGTGCGATGGTGTCAAAGGTCTGTGGCCAAAATGTTTGCGTGCCCAAGGCCCTCCAGAATATTTTTGCGATAATATTCGGCATTTATTCTGATGGCACGGTCGATTAATAGGAGCGGAGAGCGACCATCGGCTGCTATGACGGCCCATCCCACCACCATGGCCGGCGCTTGAGTTCTGGTGGCCATCCGAAGGTGCACATTTTCAGCTGACCTCTTTGTCAAGTAAACACGATCGATCACTTTGTTTATTTACAACCTGCTCTGCTGGACAACGAATGTTTTCTCATCGGAGAAAACCAAATTCGACAGATCACCACTTTCGTCCCAGCGAAGCAACTCTTTAGCTCTTTTGGGTCTATTTTCTTCCTGTTGCGGTGTAAGTTCTTTCATTTTTTGGAATTGCAATGGCTTTACCTTGAGCTCATTTTTCAATATTTGCCGAATGGAATATTGCAACATGTTCAGCTCACGAACCATTTTTCGGCCACTGCGACGCGGGTTTCGATCAAGTCGCCTCTTTACTTTTCGAACCATTTATGCTGATGTTGCTGTTTTCTTCCGTCCACTTCTTTGACGTCGGGCTACTGGTAACGAGCGATGGTACGAGACACAAACGATTTATTCACATTTAAATGCTGGAGTGCTCTAACGATAGCCACTTGTTGTTTTCCTGCCAAATATAAATAAATCACACTATCACGCTTGAATTCCATCACGAATAACTTTTTTTCTGGAAAATTCTCACCAAAATGCTTTTGTATGCTTGGAAACAATATAATGAGCTGTCAGTGGAATAATTTTAACAGCTGTCGGACGAGTGGCTTAGAAATGACAACAGTCTGAAGTTGGTTGCAGTTTTTTCATATCACCCTGTAAATTATCCATTTTTAATACTAAAAGGTCTTCCTTTTCTAAAATTTTAGGGTGGACTTTTCGCTGACAAAGTAGAAAGAACTTTTCTAAGTTATTTATAACTTTATCAATTTTTATTTAATTATTTATTCATTAGTTATTTATAACATATTTTCACCCCAACAACAATTGTATCTCTTTCCATCTTCAAATAAAAAATAATCCCCGTAAACATGCCCTTATTTGCACGAATTATGTCTAAACATATGACAAATTTTCGAGCATATTTACCTCCACAGACACAGGAAATTGGTTTAGCGAAAAGCACTTATCCAATGAAACGATTTAGCAGCTGACTATAATTCGGTAAAAAAAAACCCTCAACTTTTTTTTGGGTTATAGCTATCTCCGGCCATAGCTATTTATCGATATTATTGTTTATCTACAAAAAACAATGTATATTGAAATATTCCCCCATACCGGCTTATCTGCAAAATTTCGTTATTCAGCTTTTCCCCCCACCCCTTTCGGTCAGTGGTTCATTTCACACCCCACCTGATATTTTTTTTTTGTTTTTCATTGACTCGATGTGGAATCAAACCAAATAGCACTCATTCCCCCATATGTTGCGTTTCGAGCAGAGCCTTGAGAGTCGCGATTCCATGGATGCTATCGGGCCAAATGCAAGAATTGATAAAAGGCCATGTTAACAAACATTTAATTGTTAGTAACAATTTATAAGTGCTGGCACAACGATCGACTGATATTGTTTTTATTTCTCGGCAAAGCCATTTCGTAGCGCGGTAAAAGAATTCGAAACGGAGAAATAGATTTTGGTCGTGTCGCACTAACCAACCATCCACTCACCCATCCACCCACAAGACGTTAAACGGTTTAAGGCTGAGTGAAAATGAAATTTTTGGCGGTGCTATTTTTTGTGGCAATTTTTGCCAACAGCAAAGGTGAAAAATTAAATTAAAAAAAATAAAAACATATGGAAATTAAGACAAAATATATATGACTAAATGCAATGTGAAATTGAAAATGAATTGGATTATAGAAAAATTAAAAAAATTTTTTTTTTTTTTCAAAAAATAAGAAAAGTGAAAAATTTTTAAAATAAAATTAAACTGAAAACCAAAATAATTAAAATATCGAAAAAATTAATAAAAAATATCCAACGAAATGATTTCTTCGTAGATTTATTAAAAACAATATTTTTATAAAAAATAAACAATAAAAAAAATATATAAATAATAAAAAAAAATAAATAATAAAAAGAAATAAATAATAAAAAAAATAAAAATAAATAATAAAAACAATAAAAATAATAATCAAAAAGTGTCAATAAAAAACTACCTTATGTTATGGAAAAATAAGTAAATAAGTATGTTCGGCCGGGCCGAACTTTGAATACCCTCCATCGAATTTGGCTAATTTTCAAAAAAAAAAAAAAAACAAAAAATTCATTAAAAATTCTGTTAAAATTTAGAAAATACCGCATTTAGCCGTTATAATAGGGTCTATAGAACCCCGTGGACCTGCATAGGCAACTTTTGTCACAAGCCATTACAATATTCAAATGCGAAACTTGAAAAAAAATCCGTGAATAATGTACCTAAAAATCATCAAAATACCGAACATGGGGGTTATACGAAGGCGTGGGCCTGCACAGACAATTTTCTGTCATAGGATGTAGTATCCATTACGAACTTCAAATACCAAATTTGAAACAATTCCGGTGAATAATGTCGCTAAAATAATCCACATACCGAATATCGGAAGATACCATTGTATGGGGGCCATGCAAAAACGTGGTCCTTTACATACAATGCTTCGCCACCGGAGCTAGAACCCATTACGACCTACAAATACCAATTTTTAGGCAAATCCGTGGAAAACTGTGGCAAAACTCAACGAAATACCGAATTTCGGAAGATGCCGCTATATGGGGGCTATATGAAGACGTGGACCTGCACAGCCAATTTTCTGTCATAGGCTGTAGTATTCATTACGAACTTCAAATAGCAAATTTAAAAAAATTCCGGTGAATAATGTCGCTTAAATCATCAACATACCGAATATCGGAAGGTGGGGGGCTATACGAACACATGAACCTGACGAGATCATTTTCTGTCTTAGACAGTAGTATCCATTACGAACTTCAAATACCAAATTTAAAAGATTTCCGGTGAATAATGTCGCTTAAATCACCAAAATATCGAAATTAGGGAGCTAGTATTATATGAGGGCTATACGAAGACGTGGGCCTGAACGGACAATTTTCTGTCATAGCCTGTAGTACGCATTACGAATTTCAAGTACAAAATTTGAAACAATTTCGATAAATAATGACGCTAAAATCATCAAACTAACGAAAATATCGGAAGGTACCGTTATATGGTGGCTATACGAAGACGTGGACCTGCACAGACAATTTTCTGTCATATGCTGTAGTATTCATTACAAACTTCAAATACCAAATTTGAAACAAGTCCGGTAAATAATGTCGCTAAAATCATCAAAATACCGAATATCGGGAGGTACCGTTATATGGGGGCTATACCAAAACGTAGACGTACATGGTCCATTTTCAATACCAAAAGTCCTGCAAACATAATATACATTTGAGTAAAATTTTATCAACCTACTTCATTTCGTTCGGAAGCTAGAGTGATTTCCACAGACGGGCATCTCTAAATCGGACATCTCTAAATCGACATGGAATTTTATGCAGATCAAGAATATATATACTTTGTGGGGTCTAAAATGTATATTTCGAGGTGTTACAACCGGAATGACAAATGGTGGAAGATATAAAAATCGTTCAAAAATCCGAAGCCCTTTAAAAATATTCCTTCGTAATTCAGGTTGCCAATAGTCTTTAAAAATATTTCCGTTATTAACTTTGTTGCTGATGGATTTTAGATATTTAAAAAAAATCTAGTTACCAATTGTTTGAAAATTATTATTTTTTTAAATCCACGTTGATAACACTGTGCGACAAATTTCAATTTTTTTCAAATAATTACAAAAAACGAGCAGATTATGAATGTAGGATTTTGGAAAATTTATATTTTTTAAAATATCAATTTGCCAAGGATTTGACAATTATTTTTTTTTTTAATCCACGTTGATAACACTGTGCGACAAACTTCAAATTTGCAATAATTACAGGGCCAAATTCAGCTGATTACGAAAGTGGGATTTTGGAAAATATTAAAAAAAAAACACAATTTGCCACGGATTTGGGAATTATTATATTTCTTTACACTGTGCGACAATCTTCCAATTTTCAATAATTAAAGGGCGATATTCAGCCGATTAGAAAGTAGAGCTAAAAATATAACCCAAATAGAGCTGGCGTAAGTTCCACCCTCTTCGACATTTTTTGGAAATTTTCGGAATAAGATTCTGTGGAACCCGTTGATTTTTGATATATAGTGTCTTCGGCAATATTACAGCTAATAACACGAGGATTATTTTGGCTAGCAGATTTACCCCTCAAGTGAGTCATAAATGGGGTCTTTTTGGTTCTTCTTTCAAAACATTATCAAAAACTCACTCTAAACGGGGTCGTAACAACCTAAAATACCCTACAAAATTATTCGCCACAAAATTCTACTACAGGCTCCAGAAGATATCAAGAGCCTAAATCTTACCTAAACGCCAGGAATACGTATATATTCGAAATACATATTAAGGATAAAGCCGTACTTTATGTGAGTTTCTGTAAAAATCACCAACAAAGCATTATTTTAGAGGGGTGATATCAAAGACAAAAATGTTCCTCGTCAAATTTCACTATAAGTCACCTCGGAACAGAAATCTCTATTTCCATTCTATATAAAAAAAAAAAATATTTTCATCAATGTGCCAAAAAAAAAAAAACAGAAAAAATATCTTAATTTTCTTTGATAATTCTTTACTCGCTCTTTTTTCGATTTGACGCCTAAAAGTAACATAAAAATTCATTCTACGCGGAAAGTATTAAAAGAAGAAATATTCTACACAGCATTTTACTATAAGTCTCGGAATAAACATTATATGTATGAACAATAGTTTTTATGAAAATTACATTCGTAATTAATATACTACAAGTGAAAATCATATGTTTGATTTGTTTTTCCGTTAATTTAAAACATTTACAAATCTCTCTTTACTCTTCATTTTTTTGTAAAAACTGTCAGAGGTAGAAATGTTCTACATCAAATTTCATTCTAAACCATCAAAGAAAAGAGATCTCTATTTCCACTGTACAGGGTGACATAAAACTAGTAAAGAAAGTCCTAAAGTCGGGCGGGGCCGATTTTATGATACCCTACACCACTTTGCTAATTTAGTTGAGCTCCACATAACTATTAAAAGTTTTTATGGGAGAATTCAATCATACACCCTATGATTATAATTATAATTTAAAATTCAAAGGACTAAATATGCCGAAGCATTTGTATCTTTTAAATTCGGACTTGTATCACCCATTTGGTGCGAGATTAATTTGAAATCTGATAAAGATATATATGGGAACTAAACCGATCTCGATAAAATTTGGCAAAGATATTTTTGAGCTGTATTTGATATATTTCCCTGAATATCGTTGTCACGGAGTGCATATTACGGCTGTAGGTAACAAATACAACAAATCGGATGAACAATATATATGGGAGCTATAGCTATATCTGAACCGATCTTCACCAAATTT
Source organism: Musca domestica (assembly GCF_030504385.1). NCBI lineage: Eukaryota > Metazoa > Arthropoda > Insecta > Diptera > Muscidae > Musca > Musca domestica. Next base: position 8,907,210 of record NW_026712299.1, read on the forward strand.
GGCATACTACCTTCTAGACTAAATTCGGCAGTATGTGCCAAATGCCATCCCATTTGGGCAAATATTAGACGTTTGGTGCACAATAAAGGGTAAATCGGACGAAGTTATATATGGGAGCTATACCCAAATCTGAACCGATCTCGATAAAATTTAGCAAAGGTATTTCTGAGCTGCATTTGATATATTTTCCTAAATATTGTTGTTACAGAGTGCATATTACGGCTGCGGAGGACAAAAATAACAAATTGGATGAACAATATATATGGGGGCTATAGCTATATCTGAACCGTTTTGGATCAAATTTGGCATACTTATTTTCAGGCCTAATTTGGTTGTATGTGCAAAATTTCATACTATTCGGGCTGATATTACACGTTTGGTGCACAATAAAAGGCAAATCGGACGAAGATATATATGGGAGCTATATCTAAATTTTTACCGATTATCTCCAATTTCAATAGGGTTCGTCATTGGGCCAAACAAATGTTGTTTGCAAAGTTTCATTTCAATCGGATAATAAATGCGACCTGGATTTTGTTCACAAGAATACATGGACAGACGGACGGACGGACGGACAGACAGACGGACTGACATGCATAAATCAACTTAGAAAGTGATTCTATGCAGATCAACAAAAGGAACTATGGGTCTATCTCGTTTCCTTTTACCTGTTACAAACAAATACACAAAGACATAATACCCAGACCACCTTGTGGTGTAGGGTATAAAAATGCAACGAAGCCAAATGCTATAATTGTCGGGAATATAATCAAATTTTAGAATAAGTTCAGATTTGTTCTAATTAGTCACCTTTGGCATGAATTATGGTCTTCAAACAGCCAATGAAACCGTCACACGCTGCCCGAATGTTGCTCTGCGGTATTTTGGCCCATTCCCGACGAAGCGACTGCTTGAGGTGATCGAAACGTTGGTATTTTTAGCGCCAACTTTGCTTTCCAAAATACTCCAGAAACAATAGTACAACGGATTGGTATCCGGGGATTTCGGTATTTTTAAATATAAACAGAATTTTTTAAGGATTTTATTTTTTGAAAATTTTCAAATTTATTCCAAATGGTGGAGGAGGGTATTCAAAGTTCGGCCCGGCCGAACTTACAGTTTTTTTTTTTTTTGTGATTTTGATGCCAATATATTCTTGTTATGTAATAGAAATAGAGATATCTTTTCTGCGGTGTCTCATAGTGAAATTTGATGAGGAATAATATTGTCTCTGACGTCATTCTTCTAACATGTTGCATTGTTGGAGATTTTTGCATAAACTCACACAAAGTACGGATTTGACCCTAATATGTGTTTTTAATATATACGAAATCCTGCGTTCATAATCTGTGGGGTTTCCTGTAATTATTATTTTTATTGCTTAGTGTTATAAATCTGAAAGTTTTCAAAAAAATCAAAAAATCCACATTTATAGACCTTGAAAAGAATATGTGTCAAAAGATCCCCTTTGTTATTTGGTGCAATATCATTTGACCTCCATATGCAGCCCACAATTCTCCGTTATCAACAGTCATTGGATAATTTTCATGATAACAACGAACCTGGGAATGGAGGCAGCCACTCATTTCCGTTACGAAATCTGTAATATCGGTTGGGATGGCGTTGTTAGAAATCGTTCGAAGCAATCGTTCTTGTCTTAATGACAATGTCTTCTAAAAATATTTTCTAATTATTTTGTTTCTTTTCTTCTTTTCTCTTCCTCCTCCTCCTCCTGCTCCCCCCATTCCTTCTTATCAAATCGAAACATAAAATCACATTAATTACCAGTTGTTGGCGAGTCATTGCATTGCTACACCTGTGACGGAGATGATTGCAACAGTTTGGATACAATGGAACCTGAATTATGCTACGATAGCGGTGAAGATTCGACTCCGACACCAACAACAACATTGGAGCCAACAACCGAAAAACCAGAGGAAACATCAACGCCGGCGGGTACAGACAGCACCACACAAACTCCCGGGGAAACGACAACGACAGTAGGTTCAGAAACCACAACTCAAGTTCCGGGGGAAACAACAACGCCAGCGGGTACAGAAACTACAACGACGTCAGCTGGTACAGAAACCACAACTCAAGCTCCGGGAGAAACCACAACTCAAGGTCCCGGAGAAACATCAACGCCGGCGGGTACGGAAAGTACAACTCAAGGTCCAGGAGAGACGACCACCACATCCACTTCAGAATCCACAACTCAGGGTCCAGGAGAGACGACCACCACATCCACTTCAGAATCCACAACTCAAGCTCCAGGAGAAACCATCACCCCACCCGGTTCAGAAACCACAACCCAAACTTCCGGAGAAACATCAACACCAGGAGCTCAAGAAACTTCAACTAAATCAACTGAAGAAACCACAACGACGCCACCAGATACCGAAACCACAAAGCCTACAGAAACCACAACTCTAACAACCGAGGGAACATCACCCAGTTCAACAACTCCAGAAACCACAACTCCAGCACCCGAAGCAACGTCACCCAGTTCAACAGCTCCAGAAACAACAACAACAACTCTTGGTACTGAAGACACAGGTACCACAACGAAACCATCAGAAGCTCCTGGAACGACAGAAAAACCTATTGAGACCACACAACCTGCAAACGCCCCAGAAACTACAGTCAAAGCGCCAGAAGAACCAGCTCAGACTAAAACTCAATCAGGCGCAGCAATTTTGCTTAGAAATTACCGGGCACTTTCGCGCAGCCGACGTATGACGGCACCAGATGGTACCGGATACGCTTGCTACACTGTGGAATATAAAGGTAAGAGGATATTAACTGTTTAAGCACATCTTCGAATCGTAGACTAAATGGCCTCAGAAGGCACATCAGTAGAGTAGATGGCCTACGAGATCAATAAGATAATCTTCATAGGTCATCTACAGTAGAGTAAATGGCCTCAGAGATCATCTACAGTAGAGTAGATAGCCTCAGAGGTCATCTACAGTAGAGTAGTTGGCCTCAGATGTCATCTACAGTAAAGTAGATGACCTTAGAGGTCATCTACAGTAGAGTAGATGACCTCAGAGGTCATCTACAGTAGACTAGATGGCCTCATAGGTCATCTACAGTAGAGTAGATGGCCTCAGAGGTCATCTACAGTAAGGTAAGATGGCCTTAGAGGTCATCTACAGTAGAGTAGATGGCCTCAGAGGTCATCTACAGTAGAGTAGATGGCCTCAGAGGTCATCTACAGTAGAGTAGATGGCCTCAGAGGTCATCTACAGTAGAGTAGATGGCCTCAGAGGTCATCCACAGTAGAGTAGATGGCCTCGGAGGTCATCTACAGTAGAGTAGATGGCCTCGGAGGTCATCTACAGTAGAGTAGATGGCCTCGGAGGTCATCTAGGGTAGGGTAGATGGCCTCGGAGGTCATCTAGGGTAGAGTAGATGGCCTCAGAGGTCATCTACAGTAGAGTAGATGGCCTCAGAGGTCATCTACAGTAGAGTAGATGGGCTCAGAGGTCATCTACAGTAGAGTAGATGGCCTCGGAGGTCATCTAGGGTAGAGTAGATTTACATTTTACATTTATCGGAAATAGCATCAAATTTTTAGAATAAGTTTAGATTTGTTCGAATTGGTCACCTTTGGCACGAATTATGGCCTTCAAACGGCCAATGAAACCGACACACGCTGCCCGAATGTTGCTCTGCGCTATTTTGGGCCCATTCCCGGCGAAGCGCTTGCTTGAGGTGATCGAAACTTTGATATTTTTTAGTGTCAACCTTGCTTTCCTAAATACTCCAGACACAATACTCCAACGGATTTGCATCCGGAGATTTTTGGGTGGCCATTGTGCGCTGGAAATGAAGCGAGGAACCTTTCTTAGGTGGCGCGTGCAGAGTGCGATGGTGCTGAGTCCTGTTGGAATGTCCAAGATCTGCGGCCAAAATGTTTGCATGCCCAAGGCTTTAATACACCCTCCTCTCTGCACCCTCCAGAATATTTTCGCGATAATATTCGGCATTTATTCTAATGCCACGGTCGATCAATACGAGCGGAGAGCGACCATCAGCATTTATGGCGGCCCACACCATCACCATGGCCGGCGCTTGAGTTGCACACGTGAGGTGCACATTTCAGGCTGACCTCTTTGGCAAGTAAACACGAGCATTTTCTTCGTTTACAAACTGCTGGGCAACGAATGTTTTCTCATCGGAGAAAACCTAATTCGGAGATCACCACTTTCGGCCAAGCGAAGCAACTCTTTAGCTCTTTTGAGTCTATTTTCTTTCAGTTGCGGCGTAAGTTCTTGCACTTTTTCGAATTTCAATGGCTTTACCCCGAGCTCGGGTCATTTTTCAATATTTGCTGAATGGAATATTGTGATATGTTTAGCTCACGAGCCATTTTTCGGCCATTGTGACGCGGGTTTCGATCAAGTCGCTTCTTTACTTTTCGAACCATTTCTGCTGATGTTGCTATTTTCTTCCGCTCACTTCCTTGACTTCGGGCTACGCTACCATTATCACGTTAAAGAGCGATGGTACGAGACACAAAAGATTTATTCACATTTAAATGATGGAGTGCTCTAACGATAGTCACTTGTGGTTGTCCAGCCGAATATAAAGAAATCGCACTGTCACGCTTAAATTCCATTACGAATAACTTTTTTTCTGGACAATTCTCACAAAAATACTTTTGTACGCTTGTAGACAATATAATGAGCTTTCACTGGAATAATTTTAATAGCTGTCGGACGAGTGGCTTAGACATGACAGCAGTCTGAAGTTGGTTGCAGTTATTTCATTTCACCCAGCATATAATTCTGTATCCCTTAATCCTGTATCCCTCAATCCTGTATCCCTCAATTAATTTTGTAATTTTTTTCTCTTACTTTTTACAGAAGGCGACTCTGCACCCAAAAAGAAGAAGGGCTGCGTCAAAATCCCCGTCGACCAGGGAGCCTGTGATGCCATAAAGAGCAACGCTGGCGATGGCGTCGAAATCGAAAGTTGCCAAATTTGCATGAGCGACAAATGCAACTCCAGCGCCTCTATTCAGCTATCCATTGTTGCCATGGTCCTTGTCATGGTACTGCGACAAATTCTGATGTGAACTCCATGAGAATGAATATAGTTTGTATGAATTGCCATTCCGCCGAATGTGCCGAATGTTTGTTTGTAAATATATATGTTTAACCAAATCTGTGTGTAGAAATGTAAGAAAGACGAGAAAGAATTAAAAAAAGGATAATTTTAGAAGAAAGCGTTTTTTATTCATTTAATTTTTCTGGCTAACGGAAGAGGTAACAATATCGTCGACCCCCACCCACTTAGAAGTCATAGCTCTTAAATAACAGTGACCTGCGTATAAACCTACCACAAGTTTTAGGTCAGATTTCGTCATCTCCTTTTTGAGATCAACGCCCAATTTTTCATGGAGGCATTACAGCCTCTTCATTGACAATGGTGGCTTTGCCGAGCTCTCAATCTATAGATCAACTGACTTAGAACCACGCCTTGCCACGATCACCTCAAGCAAGCCCTTCGCCGGTAATGGGCCAAAATACCGTAGAGCAACATTCGGGCAGCGTGTAACGTTTTCATTGCCCGTTTGAAGGCCATAATTCGTGCCAAAGGTGACCAATTCGAACAAATCTAAACTTATTCCAAAATTTGATGCTATTTCCGACATTTTTTGCTTTCATTCAAAAAAATAAATAATAAAAATTAGGGCGTTTAAATTTGTTGCAGAATTTTTATCACACCCTGTAAATAGCCAACGTTCCGCTCATTGATTCTATTTTTCAGCAATTCTATGGCAAAGACCTCTACCTAGATACGTCACACTCGTTATTTAGTTTGCAGTGAATCCGGATATTCAGGCTTTTGCAGAAGGCCCATGCGCCCATTCCACTTTCCATCTTGGAACCACCGGTATAGACGACTATACCACTTAAAGATGAACTGATCCGGGTCCAGATGTCCATGCTGGGTGTATGGATGTCCAGTAATACGAAGTTTAGTCTAAATAATATATAGTCAATGGCTATAACCCGACCTCCACATACTTGAAAATGACTGGGTGTCCAAATGAATGATTGAGTCTCATCCTACAAATAGACTTAAGGATTCCAAGTTCAGTGGGGTGTCCAGTGCAGATTGGGGTGTGTTCCTGAAGCACCTGTAATTAGAAAAACTGCTGCTCTTTGGTCTTTGTCAATGTTTTTGTTGCAAGAAGCTTTTCCTGGAAAGTGTCTGAAAAATAACCCTCCATAGCTCCGAATCGTGCGGACAATTGACCCATATAACCATTTAATGATATGCGGCTTAAGCCCCCAACTCTTTGCTAAGGAATTTTTGCAAGAGTAGAGTGCGCGCTTCTCGATATTCCTCTTCCAGTTTAGTCGTTGGTACCGAAATACTTGGCTTCCGAGAAAAAAACTAAATGCGACTCCATCCAGCAAGGGTGGCGAGAACTCTAGGAGTTTCCGCTTCCTCGTGAAGAGAACGAGCTCAGTTTTAGATGGGTTCACGCAAAACGCATTGCCGCGTGCCATCTTTTCACAAGAGCTCCCTGCATTAGGTCTGAAATAATTTGCAGGAATTTTCCAGCAATCAGCAGAACCACGTTGTTAGCGCAGGCCACAACTTTAGTTCTGTTTAGTTCCAGATCATTTAATATATCATTCATCACCAGAGTAGTGGTGACCGATTTTCTGACGGAGCACTCCCCGATGCTTCAATTGACTATTCCACTACTGAAAATAACATCACTTCACTCAACGAGGAGTAGGAGGGGTGGTATACCCAGTTTTGTGAGAGAATTATGAATTACCTCAAGCGTGACATTATTGAAGACATCCTCGATGTCGAGGAAGGCTGCTAAGGTGAAATATTAGCTATTCAGGTTCTTCCCTATGTAACCTACGACAACCATCCCAAGGAAGATGAAGTTCAAGCTCTTGTTTCATGATATACCGTTTACTCCTCAGCCTAGGACCAGAGCTATGTTTAATTCTGCCTTCGTGGGGAATAGAAGAAGTAAGGCAGTAGGCGCTTTGCAGTGATGCAGATTAATCTGAATGATGTTAAGTAGCTGCTGCTTCATTCCTCCTACTGCAGCGGCGTTAGACGGAATCGAAACCATCCTGTGTCGAAGTGCAGGATTATCTACACGCGTGACTGAAGATAATTCTGGCCAGCGGAATCGATAGATACCTTGATGACCAGGCGCTACCCTCCGTACTTGAACAGACTAGTCGTCGTTTGTCTCTATGAAGGTTGCGACAATGTATAGCAATTCCTACCTCTGACCTACTAAGTGATAGAAGGGAGGTCAGTGGGTCTATGATATTAACTTTGTCATTCCGTTTGTAACTCCTCGAAATACTCATGTCAGATGTACGTCCGTCTGTTTGTGTAATCACGCTTACTTTCGAACGAATTGAGATAAAAAATCTAAAATTTTGCACACATGTTTATTTTTTCAGTTCGCAGGTTAAGTTCATAAATGGGCTATGTAGGTCCACGTTTTCATATAGCCCCCATATAACGGTACCTCCCGATATTCGGTATTTTGAAGATTTTAGCGACATTATTCACCGGAATTGTTTCAAATTTGGTATTTGATGTTCGTAATGGGAACTACAGTCTGTTGCAGAAAATTGTCTATGCAAGTCCAATTCTTCGTATAGGCCCCATATATCAGTACCTCCCGATATTCGGTATTTTGACGAGTTTAGATAGAAAACCAACCGAAATTGTTTGAGATGTCGTATTTAAACTTCGTAATGAATGCTACAACTTAAGACAGAAAATTATCTGTACAGGTCCACGTCTTCGTGTAGCCCTCATATAACGGTACCTCCCGATATTCGGTATTTTGATGATTTTAGCGACATTATTCAGCGGACTTGTTTCAAATTTGGTATTTGAAGTTCTTAATGGGAACTACAGTCTGCGACAATTAATTGTCTATGCAATTTTGACGATTTTAGGTACAATACCCACCGATATTGTTTGAGATGTCGTATTTGAAGTACGTAATGGATGCTACAGCCTGTGACAGAAAATTGTCTATGCTGGTCCAGCTCTTCGCACAGCTCCGATATAACGGTACCTGCCTATATACGATATTTTGATGATTTTAGCTACATTATTCACCGTTTATTTCAAGTTTCGAATTTGAATATGCTAATGGCTTATGACAAACAATGCCTATGTAGGTCCACGTCCTATAGACCCCAATATAACGGCTATATTCAGTATTTTTAAAATTTTAACATAATTTTTAAAGGCTTTTATTTTTTGAAAATTTTCAAATTCGTTCCAAATGGTGGAGGGTATTCAAAGTTCGGCCCGGCCGAACTTACTGCTTTTTAACTTGTTATTATCATTACATGTAAATTAACTTCTTACAAGTGGATTCGATCAGAATATGATTGCATCCATCTTCTTTTCCTGTTCCAGTGCAATCGCTGGTCCAGGGTTGTACCGAGATATCCACTTTGCGTTTTCACGTGAATAAAAAAAAAAACATAAAAAATCAATACATCAAAATCTTCGAGAAATAGTTCTTAGCCTTGTAGTCGTAGTTTTTTAAGAGCCTTATCATTGCGAAAATTTGGCCCCTCCAAAAAAAAAGCGAATTATTCGCCCTTGTCCAGTGTTGAAGTATGTGTCATCCTTTTAAATTAGGTTGTAAACTTGGGAAAATTGTTCGTCAATTTTGAAACACCCTGTACCCTGGCAATGTGGTATATAAGTGTTATATTTAGCGAAGCTTTTATAGAGCTTCAGCTAAAGCTTTACTATTATTCTACAATAATCAGGGTAGACGATATTCACAAAAAATCACCATTTGGAATATAATTCGTGCAAAAACCAGTAAAGAAAGGTCAATAGTCGGGCAGGGCTTACTATATGATAACCTACACCACTATGCATATTTAGTAGAACAACAAAAAAAGTTTATATTGGGAATTTATGGGAAGTAGATCACACCAGCTATGAACCAAACCACATTGCTGTATAGTGCATAATATGTCTTCGATAAGGAATATATTTGAAAATATTTATTGGAGCCATAGATATACCGGATCGAGTTTCACCGAATGGTAAAATGTTTTTGAATAATAAAAATTCTACTCAATTTGGGCTGATATTGATATATATATGATATATGGTAAGCAATAACCTTAAAATCGGATGAAGATGTATATCGAGGCTATATAAAAAGCTATAGCTCCCATATATATGTTTCATCCGATCTGATCTTTAAGTCCCTCAATTGCGTAATATACACTCCACAACAATGACATTTGGTACCAGATATCTTATACAGCTTGAAAATACCTCTGCCAAATTTTATCAAGATCGGCTCAGTTTTGGATATAGCTCCCATATATATCCTTATTGCGATTTCAGGTTTATTTAATATCAGCGCAAATGGAGTGAATTTCGGACTTACGTTTCCATCGGCTCCGATATATATTTTTATACACCATACCACCTTAGTATGGAGGGTATATTAAGTTTGTCATTCCGTTTGTAACACCTCGAAATACACATTATAGACCCCACAAAGTATATATTCTTGATCAGAATAAAATGCTATGTCGATTTAACGATGTCCGTCCGTCTGTCCATCTATCCGTCTGTGAAAATCACTCTAGCTTCCGAACAAAATGAAGTAAGTTCATAAAATTTTTCTCAAATGTTCGCAAAACTCTTAATATTGAAAATGGGTGATGTAGGTCCACGTTTTGGTGTAGCCCTCATATAATGGTACCTCCCTTTTTTCGGAATTTTGGTGATTTAAGCAAAATGATTCACTAGAAATATTTCAAATTTGGTATTTGAAGTTCGTAATGGATTCTACAGTCTAAGACAGAAAATTGTCTGTGCAGGTCCACATCTTCGTATAGACCCCATATATCAGTACCTCCCTATATTCGGTATTTTTATGATTTCGGCGACATTATTCACCGGAATTATTTCAAATTTGGTATTTGAAGTTCGCAACAAATGATACAGCCTAAGACAGAAAATTGTCTGTGCAAGTCCACGTCTTCGTGTAGCCCCCATATCATGGTACCTCCCAATTTGCGGTATTTTAATGATTTAAGCGACATTATTTACCGGAAATGTTTCAAAGTTGGCATTTGAACTTCGCAATGGAGACTACAGCCTATGACTGAAAATTGTCTGTGCAGGTCTACGCCTTCGTATAGCCCCCATATAACGGAACCTCCCGATATTCGGTATGTTGATGATATTAGTGATATTATTCAACGGAATAGTTTCAAATTTGGTATTTAAAGTTCGCAACGGATGATACAGCCTACGCCAGAAAATTGTCTGTGGAGGTCCACGCCTTCGTATAGGCCCCATATATCAATACCTCCCTATATTCGGTATTTTTATGATTTCGGCGACATTATTCAACGGAAATGATTTAAATTTGGTATTTGAAGTTCGTAATGGATACTACAGCCTATGACAGAAAATTGTCTGTGCAGGTCCACGTCTTCGTATATAAAAAGGCTATATTCGGCATTTTTAAAATTTAAACAGAATTTTTTAAGGATTTTATTTTTTGAAAATTTCCAAATGGTGGAGGGTATTCAAAGTTCGGCCCGGCCGAACTTGTTTTAATATAACCCTTCTCGAAGTGATATCATGCAATTTTTAGCTATGTTAAGATAAAAATTTCTCCGTTAAGTTTCTTTAATATCGATTCAGAATTGGATATGCCTCCCATATAATAGGTCCCTCTGAAACTAAATTATAACTGCTCTAAGGCCAAAGGTTGATAGGTGGTATAATCTACTTCTAATAAATTATTTTTATCTACTATATATATATATATATATATATATATATATATATATATATATATATATATATATATATATATATATATATATATATATATATATATATTTATATATATATATATATATATATATATAGTAGTGTGGGGTATCATATAGTCGGCGCGACGCTAGACTTTTGACTTTTCCTTACTGATTTTAGGTCTATTTTCATAATCTGCTGGATTTCCCCTGAACGTATTTGAAAAATTGAATTTTTGCTAATTATTGCTGGTGCGAAAACAATTTATTTGATAGGAAGATAATTAGCCGGGAGGCAAGGGGTGCCAAAGCTTCGACCCCACCAAACTTCATGTCACGGTCTTTGCTAGTGCCGTAATATCGATTCTTCCAACAGCCGTCGAACAGATAACTTGTGCTAGGTGCTAAATTGGTTTCAATGAAATGTAATAACAAAATATACAACTACTACAACTATTTCTCCCTCTCTCCTACTCTTTCTCTCTCTCTCACCCACTCCCTTACAGGTAAGGCATAATGCCACTTATTCTCTGTTACTCATTCAATGGAACTTCGAAAACGTGGCTCTCTGATAACACTCTGGACTCATTTAGTCATAGCCGGCTGCTAAACATTATTCCACCGACCTGAATGCCTGCCAACAATGGATTTCAGTTAAAATTTGTCTTGCAAAGCGTTAACAACGGCTAACGGTATTATTAAGCCATAGAAACAAAAACATTATTTGTATTTATTGTTGTCATAATTTAACAGCATATTGATAAGAGGAAATAATTGATAAAAAAAAGAAATAGAGCAACGGAAAAAATGTATTTGCTTAAGGGAATTGGATCATACGGATGTGTGGGAGTACTTTTGGTATTTGCCCTGATGACACCCAGTGAGGGAGGTAAGTTGTAATACGCTGTTCTAGTTGTTTTCATTATTATTTTAATTTAATAATATATTTTTTTTTAATTACTTTCAGCCATTAAATGTCTCCAGTGTGATTCGAAAGCCAATGCAGATTGCTCGGATAATACTAAAATAACAGCCAGCGATTGTGCCGATACCCTTGCCGATGCCACCGAATGTTTTGTTAGCAATGGTATGTATTTAGGACCGTTTGTCTCAAATTGAAATTTTTAAAAAATCCACGCCTTAGGACCATTTGTCTTAAATTGACATTTTTAAATAATGCACGCACCTTTGGCTTAGATTGATTTTTTTTTTTTAATCTACGCACCTTTGTCTTAAATTGAAATTTTTAAAAAATCTACGCCATTTGGCTTACACTGAAATTTTTAAAAAATTCACGCCCCTTTGTCTTAAATTGAAATTTTTAAAAAAATCCACGCCTTAGGACCCTTTGTCTTAAATTGACATTTAAAAAAAAATCCACGCCTTAAGACCCTTTTTTCTTGAATTTAAATTTTTAAAAAATCCATGCCTTAGGGAAACGAAAAGAGAAAATCCTTCTCCGAACCTCAAAAAGGACGTCCACCAAAGCTCAATAATACATAGAGAAGAACGGAAAATTCAAGCCATTATAAAAAAAGATTCCGGGAAAACATTCTTTTGGGGAGCGGATCTAGATACCCGGAAATTTCACCCAAAAGACCGGTTCCAATCCAAAGCTAAAGAACATACCTATCAAACAAGTAGTCACATGATACGATTCGGTAGTTGTATCAAAATTACAGATTTTCTGGACCCGGATTAAAAAAAAAAAAAAAAAACAATCCTCCAAAAGACGAAAAAGTCCCCATTTTGGAAGTCCACACAAATCAGGCCAAATTATAGTTGTCACTATAATCCCTCCAAAATACCACAATGTGTTTCATTATCTTTTTGAGTCTTTGAGTTAGGTCCGGTTGAGTTTGAGAGAAATATCCGGGTATACGGATCCGTCCACAAAGAAAATAATACCTTCCCGAAATCAGAGCAAAAATAAATTCCGCTGGAAAAATGTTTAAAAAAATCAATAATTTTTACTAAACTAAAGCTGTTACAAAATTTGCACCCTGACATAACTTATTTGAATTTAGAAAAAAAAAATGGAAACAACTCTACTCTTATTCCACAATCTTCTTATCGGAACCGATCTCGATAAAATTTAGCAAAGGTATTTCTGAGCTGTATCTGATATATTTCCCCAAATATTGTTGTTACAGAGTGCATATTACGGCTGCGGAGGACTTAAATAACAAATCGGATGAACAATATATATTGGAGCTATAGCTATATCTGAACCGATTCAAATTTGGCATACTTATTATAAGGCCTAATTTGGTTGTATGTGCAAAATTCCATACTATTCGGGCAGATATAACACGTTTGGTGCAAAATAAAAAGCAAATCGGACGAAGATATATATATATATATATATATATGGAAGCTATATCTAATTTTTTCCGATTATCTCCAATTTCAATAAGTTTCGTCCTTGGGCCAAACAAATGATTTGTGCAAAATTTCTTCTGGATCGGGTAATAAATGCGAACTGTACTTTGTTCATAAAAATTCATGGACAGACGGACGGACGGACGGACGGATATGCATAAATCGACTCAGAATGTGATTCTATGCAGGTCATCAAAAGGAACTATGGGTCTATCTCATTTCCTTTTGCCTGTTACAAACAAATGCACAAAGACAAATAAAAAAGCGGCTAAGTTTGGCCGGGCCGAACTGTAAATACCCTCCACCATTTGAAAGGAACTTGAAGATTTTTAAAAGAAATTCCGAAAACTAATTGAATGCCCTTATATAGGGTCTATATGAAGAAGTGAACCTGCTTTCTAAATTTTTTTGTAATATGCTGTAGTACCCATTGCGAACTTCAAATACCAAATTTGAAACAGTTCCAATGAAAAATGTCGCTAAAATCAATAAAATATATGGAATGTCGGGTGGTATCGTCATATGGGACCTTATACGAAGACCTACATAAGAATTTTTTTGCCATAGGTTGTAGTACCCATCACGAACTTCAAATATGAAATGTAAAATAATTCCGGTAAATAATGTCGCTGAAATCATGAAAATATCGAATATCGGGAGGTACCGTTACATGGGGGCTATACGAAAACATGGCCCATTTACGAAGCGTTATATGGTGGATGTACGATATCGTAGACCTAAACAATTCTCTCCCATACGGTGAAGTACTCCGAAAGAACTTCTTGTGTGGATTTTCAGACAATTCCAGAATTCAGAAAATGTCGCTAAAATCATCAAAATACCGAATATTGGGGGGAATCTTTGCATGGGGGCTATACGATATCGTGGACCTATATAAACAATTCTCTTCCAGAGGGTAGAGAAGAAACTCCTTGTGTGGATTTTCAGACAAGTCCATTGGAAAATGTGGCTAAAATGATCAAAATACCGAATATCGGAGATACGGTTGTATGGGGGCTATACGATATCGTAGACCTATATAGACAATACTCTTCCAAGGGATAAAGTTCTCACAAGGAATTCCTTGTGTGGATTTTCAGACCATTCCATTGGAAAATGTGGCTAAAATCATCAAATTAGCGAATATCGGGGGGTAACTTTATATGGGGGATATACGATATCGTGGACCTATATAGACAATTCTCTTAAAGGTGGTTAAGTACTCACAAGGGCCTCCTTGTATGGAATTTCAAACAATTCCATTGAAAAGTGTGGCTAAAATCATCAAAATACCGAAAATGGAGGGTACTGTCATATTGGGGCTATACGATATTGTGGACCTATATGGACAATTCTCTTAAAGGGGGTTAAGTACTCATAAGGGACTCCTTGTGTAGAATTTCAAACAAATCCCAATAGCCCATCTTCGAACTTGACCTGCCTGCAGACAAAAAAATGTTTGCTTCCTATCTTAATTCGTTTTTTATTACAACAGACGGGCGGACGTACAGGGCTAAATCGTCTTCGAATTTTACGCTGATCAAGAATATATATACTTTGTTGGGTCTAAAATGATTATTTCGATAAGTTACAAACGAAATGAGGAACTTAATATACCCTCCATACTATGTATGGTGGAGGGTATAAAACGAAATGTGTAGTTCAAGTGGGCGAACATTAAAGAGCAACAGATTCAGTGATAGATTAGAGTGAGAGAGAGAGAGAGGAAGACATAGATGGAGTTTAATTTAATGAGAGGTATTAAAATAAGATAGTGAGATAAAAGAATAAAATAATTTGTGATTTTTTGTTGGGTGAAATGTGTAAAGAGAGAAAGGCATGAGGTAAGGTTAGGACTCTATGCACCGCCAAAAATCTTATACACATCAGTTTGTAGGTATCATGTTTCATCTCGCTATCTAACTCAAACATACCACATGTAGCTACGAAAAATGCTATTTTATTAATTTTTAATGTGGACTGTATTTTTACAAAAAAAAAAAAACTCTCTTTTCAGCGGTAGGTAGTCCCGCTATTCTCTATTTTATTATAAAAACATATTTGCTATTTTTCGAAAATATTATTTTTAAATTTTAGTCATATTTTCCCTTTAATGTCACCAAATTTTGGTATTTTTGAGTTCTTATTATGTTGAAAAGTTACCACCATACAGGGATCAATATGGGTCCAATGGCCAATGGCCCTTTTCTAAACATGCCACCTGTTTTAAGTTATTGCGTGGTTTCTTATTATATATCAGAAAAATTTATTTTTTCAATTTTGTTGTCATTTCTTTTTTTTTTTTTTCTCCTGTATTAATGACTCACTTTGGTTTACTGTTAGGAAATAATTATTTACAGCTGGGATCTTCGACAAGTTTTTTGTCAATTCAAATTTATCAAGCCAACACTGATAACTCTGTCCTTCACACAGCTGGAATATCGAAGAATATGAACTAATCTTATCAATTATCCAAAATTCAAGCAATGCCTTCGCTTGATTTAGTACCTTAAATTTTCCGTGGCACCTGTCTACTCTGATGCATACATTCATATCAAAATTGATTAGTTGTGAAATATATACATTGGGAAATTCTTGGCGACAAATATTTGGCATTTGGAGATTCTAGAAATTAATCAGGAATTTTAGAATGATATTCTAGTCAATAATAGAAAAATCTTTTGAAATATTGAAAATATGTTTGGTATTGATGTTCTTCAAGCATGAGATCAATTATTTATTTTTTTCTAAATTTATATTTTATTCATTAAAATTTATTTGTTATAGACTAGGACAATTTGTTTTTTTTTTTTGTTTGTTTGGTTAAGCGAATAACAAGTTTCTACGCACTAAAATATAGACTTTTATAGTTTTTTTTTAAATTCGATCTTCCAATTTTAAATTGTGACACGAAAAAAGTTTTCCCAATTGTACAAGTGAGAAAAGAAACCCAATTCTTTGCTCTGAATGTTGATCCGATTCTCGATGAGACTCGAAGGACCAATATCCAAGTGAGAAATAAAACACAACAATATGATCCGGAAGTAGTTTCAGATTCAACTCGAAGGACCAATGTTCAAATTCACGCCTTTAAATTGAATTGTTAATTCGAGGAATTTGATTGTTGATTCCATTCTGGATCCGGGTCGAAGGACCAATTGTGTAAATGAGAAAAGAAATGGCAATTTTTTTTATTTCAAAATTTGCTTTTCTTAAGTAATACAAAAACAAGTAAAATATGATCAGTCGGTTTTGCCTACAGATGTACAGGGTGAGATGAAAAAACTGCAATCAACTTCAGACTGCTGTCATTTCTAAGCCACTCGTCCGACAGCTGTTAAAATTATTCCAGTGACGTTATCGAAAACAACAATTGGCTATCGTTAGAGCACTCCAGCATTTAAATGTGAATAAATGTTTTGTGTCTCGTACCATCGCTCGTTACCGTGATACTGATAGCGTATCCCGACGTCAAGGGAGTGGACGGAAGAAAACAGCTACATCAGCAGAAATGGTTCGAAAAGTCAAGAAGCGACTCGATCGAAACCCGCTTCGCAGTGGCCGAAAAATGTCTCGCTCGAGCTGAACATATCGCAATATTCCATTCGACAAATATTGAAAAATGAGCTCGGAGTAAGCCATTGAAATTCCAAAAAGTGCAAGAATTTACACCGCAAGAAACAAAAATAGACTCAAAAGAGCTAAAGAGTTGCTTCGCTTGGCCGAAAGTGGTGAACAGCCGAATTTGGTTTTCTCCGATGAGAAAACATTCGTTGTCCAAAACAAACAAAATGATCGTGTGTACTTGCCAACGAGGTCAGCTGACACATGGCACCTTCGGTTGGCCACCAGAACTCAAGCACAGGCCATGGTGATGGAGTGGGCCGTCACAACAGCCGATGGTCGCTCTCCACACGTATTAATCGACCGTGGCATCAAATTAAATGCCGAATATTATCGCGAAAATATTCTGGAGGGCACCCAAACATTTTGGCCGCAGACCTTGGACATTCCATGAGGACACAGCACCATCGCACTCAGCACGTGGCACCCAAGACTGAATACAAATTGAGGTTCCTCGCTTCATTTCCAGCGCACAATGGTCACCAAAATCTCCGGATACCAATCCGTTGGACTATTGTGCCCGGAGTATTTTGGAAATCAATCATGGCACTAAAAAATACCAAAGTGTCGATCACCTCAAGCAAGCGCTTTGGCGGGAATGAGCCAGAATACCGCAGAGCAACATTCGGGCAGCGTGTGACTCTTTCATTGGCCGTTTGAAGGCCATAATTCGTGCGAAAGGTTACCAATTCGAACAAATTTAAACTTTTTCTAAAATTTGATACTATTTCCGACAATTTTTGCTTTCGTTCAATAATATTTAAAAAAAAAATGTAAAAATTATGGCGTTTGAGTTTGTTGCAGTTTTTTTTATCTGGGGGTATACCCCAATCATAGTAGAACTAAGAAGGTACAGTAAAATTTGACAAGGTAAATGCAGAAAATGCAGAGCTGGGAATGCCAATTCGAAATGAAGTTACCTTTATTTCAGTGTACCATGCCCCAGCCTTGAGTTATGATTATTCTAACTGTTGACACTTTATAGGGGAGGTTCCGAAGCAGTTAGCCAAAATTGACCAATTCATATCTGACCTAAGACTGATAAAAATATTACAACGTGCCAGATTTGGACTATATCT
The DNA here is from genome assembly GCF_030504385.1 of Musca domestica. Classification (NCBI taxonomy): domain Eukaryota; kingdom Metazoa; phylum Arthropoda; class Insecta; order Diptera; family Muscidae; genus Musca; species Musca domestica. The sequence goes on from NW_026712299.1 coordinate 8,925,121, forward strand.
ACTTCTACCTATACTTTATATAAGATATGTGAAAATTTGTGGAAAATCTGAAGGAAATCACACATTTATATTCAATTTTATCCGAAATCATAAATTGCGATAAATTAAATATTCATCTCAGATTTCTGGTAAAGAGAAATATTTAGATATAGCAAGTTGTAAAGAATCGCCGTCTTGTTATGACAGATATAAGTTTTGAAAACTGTGATCCTTTGTGGGTGAGGTACCAGAAGAGGTAGGCAGATACATATATATCATCGTCAGTGTTAGTAGAAATAATGAGATGTGTGAAATATGAAGAGAATCGGATGGTTATTTCAGATTTTATAATCGTTCTGGTTATTCAAAACGTTAATCCTTTGTGGAGGAGGTACCAGGAGAAATGTTCGATCTTTACCATCTTTATAAGAGATCTTGTGCTGGCAGAATTATTAAGATGTACCAAATCTGAATGGAATCGGATGTTAATTATGCGATTTATGAGCTTCATGGGTATTGAAAGTGTTGACCCTTTTGTGGGGGAGGTACCAGAAAGAGTGGACCGATTTACCCCATTTTTAGAACCAGATCTTGGGTTAATAAAAATATTGTGATGTGTGAAATTTGAAGACAATCGGTCTCTTACGTCACATTTCATAAGAGTTATAATTATTCAAAATGTTGACCCTTTGAGAGAGAGAGAGAAGTACCTTAAAGAGCGGACCCATATATCCCATCTTCACAGCAGATCTTGTGTTAGTAGAAATAATGGGATGTGGGAAATATGAAGAGAACGGCATGCTTATTTCGGATTTATTTGACCCTTTGTGGGGGAGGTACCAGAAAGAGTGGACCGATATACTCCATCTTCATCTAGCATTATTGTGCTGTGTGTAATTTGAAGATAATCGGACTCTTATATCTTTTATTTTATAAGAGTTATAATTATTGAAAATTGTTCACCATTTGTGGGGGAGAACTGATGCAAATATTAGGATATTCAAAGTTGGAGCATAATCGGGTTATCCTTTCTCTTTCTGTGCAGTAAATTATTTTCTCTGAAATAGAGGAGTGGTCGAAATTGCCCATCTCCGAACTCGATCTAAGTTTGACAATAATATTACAACGTCCCAAATTTCGATCCAAAAAGGATACTCCCTTCGAGAGTTATCGTGCGCACCAGCCAGCCAGCCAGACAGACGGACGGACGGGGCCTTGTGAAAGGCGTATGTATGTCGTTGCTCGTGATGCAGTAGCCAAGCTTTAGTAACTTTCAATTTTTATTATACCCTCCACAGGGTATATTAAGTTTGTCATTCCATTTGGTATTTGAAGTTTGTTATAGATACTCCAGCATAAAACAGAAAATGGGTCATGTAGGTCCACGTCTTCATATAGCCCCCATGCAACAGTACCCCCCGATATTCGGTATTTTGATGATTTTAGCGACATTTTTTACCGGAACTATTTCAAATTTGGTATTTGAAGTTCGTAATGAATACTATAGCCTATGACATAAAATTGTCTGTGCAGGTCCACGTTTTCGTACAACCCCCATATAACGGTACCTCCCTATATTCGGTATTTCGATGATTTTAGCGACATTATTTACCGGAATTGGTGTTTGAAGTTCGTAATGAATACTTCAGTCTAAGACAGAAAATTGTCTGTGCAGGTCCACGTCTTCGTTTAGCCCCCCTATATAGCGGAACCTCCGATATTTTGTAGTTTGATGATTTTAGCGACATTATTTAGCGGAATTGTTTCAAATTTTGTATTTGAAGTTCGTAATGGATACTACAGCCTATGAAAGAAAATTGTCTGGGCAGGTCCACGTTTTATAACCCCCATGGTACCTCCCTATATTCGGTATTTTGACGATTTTAGCTACATTATAGACAGTTTTTTTTTCAAGTTTCGCATTGGAATATTGTAATAGCTTGTGACAAAAGTTGCCTATGCAGGTCCAAGTCGTCGTATAGACCCTAATATACGGCTACATTCGGTATTTTTAAGATTTTAATAGAATTTTTAACGGATTTTATTTTATTTTTTTTTTGAAAATTGTTACATTTGTACCAAATGGTGGAGGGTATTCAAAGTTCGGCCCGGCCGAACTTAAAGCTTTTTTAATTGTTTTTTTGATCCATTGCAGTTTTTGGTTTTCTCCGCCATCGCTTCGAAATCTTTTTGTGCGAATTTTAAGAGTAGCTTGGGGATTTTTTCCTAATCAGATGTTTTTTGTGCGATGTTTTTGATTTCAGGTCGAAAAAACGTTACTATTCACAATTTCCTCAATAGTTCGGGGGCGTGCAAAAATTCCGTATTTAATTATCATCGTTAGACCACTTATCATATCTAAGGCGGATAAAAGACCTTTGAACACAAACAAATCAACACAACAAATCGCGTTGGGTGAGTCACTCCGGCCTAGCTAATCGATTAGACAAATGCCCTATCGCTGCTGGTATAAGAGATAATAATTTGAAGATAAGTAATAGTTAGTTAATAATTCGTAAAAATTGGGAAAACATTTGTCGATTAACATCGGAACAATGGATATTTCACAACTGTGGTTAATAAAAGAATATCAAATGGAAATTTATGCTAATTCTTAAGGTTTAGACAGGGCGCAGCAGAAAGCCGGATGCAATTATTTCCCTAGACAGCCGGACCTTTCGTCCACTGACGCTAAAAAACCAGGCGTGAGATTATGGTCCAAGACTTTGGCCAACGATAATCATGGTCCTTAACTAGGATTAATACAGGGTGATCGAAGATGTGTGAATTTTTTATTACTTCTTCTGCAGTGGTTTACAACTTATTTCAAGTAGCACTTATTCAAATGTTTAGCTGGGTATGGTTTCCGTAAAAAACGAGAAATTTAAAAAAATATAGCAAGTAAAAAAGCTGAAGCTGGGGCGAATTTTGAATACCCTCCAACATTTGGTATCAAATTTGGCAATTTTCAAATAAAATTAAATCCGATAAAAATTCTGTTAAAATCCTAAAATAATACCGAATGTAGCCGTATATTAGGGTCTATACGACGACGTTGACCTGCATAGGCAACTTTTGTCACAAGCCATTACAATATTCAAATGCGAAATTTAAAAAAAATCGGTTTATAATGTAACTAAAATCATCAAAATACCGTATATAAGGAGGTACCATGGGGGCTATAAAAAGTGGACCTGCACAGACAATTTTCTGTCATAGGCTGTAGTATTCATTACGAACTTCAAATACCAAATTTGAAACAATTCCGGTGAATAATGTTGCTACAATCATCAAAATAACGAATATTGGGAGGTACGGTTGTATGGGAGTTATACGAAGAAGTGAATCTGCACAGACAATTTTCTATCATAGGCTGTAGTATTCATTGCGAACTTCAAATACCAAATTTGGAACAATTCCAGGGAATAATGTCGCTAAAATCATCAAAATGCCGAATATAGGGAGGTAACGTTACATGGGGGCTATACGAAGACATGGACCTACATGGCTCATTTTCCGTCTTAGGGTGAAGTATCTGTTACAAACTTCAAATACCAAATTTGAAACAATTCCGGTGAATAATGTCGCTAAAATCATCAAAATACCGAATATCGGGAGGTACAGTTATATGTGGGCTATACGAAGACGTGGACCTGCACAGACAATTTTCTGTCATAGGCTGCAGTATTCATTGCGAACTTCAAATACTAAATTTGAAATAGTTCCGGTAATTAATGTCGCTGAAATCATCAAAATGCCGAATATTGGGAGGTACGGTTATATGGGGGTTATACGAAGAAGTGAATCTGCACAGACAATTTTCTATAATAGGCTGTAGTATCCCTGTGGAACTTATAATATCAAATTTGAAACAATTCCGATGAATAATGTCGCTTAAATCATCAAAATACCGAATATCGGGAGGTACCGTTGTATGGGGCCTATATGAAAACGAGGATCTGCATACAAAAATTTTTGGCATAGGCTGTAGTATGAATTAGGATCTTCCAGTAGGAAATTTGAAACAATTCCGGTGAATAGGGTTGCTGAAATCATCAAAATACCGAAAATCGGCAGGTACCGTTATATGGGGGCTATACGAAAACGTGGACCGACTTGGCCCATTTACGAACTTAACCTGCCTATTAGTAAACTATGCATGTATGCAAAATTTTAGCCTTCTATCTCAATTCGTTCCAAAGATAGCGTAACTACAACAGTCTGACGGACATCGCTAGATCGTCTTAGAATTTTACGCTGATCCAGAATATATATACTTTGTAGGGTCTATTATGAATATGAATATTTTGAGGAGTTACCAACGGAATGACAAAGTTAATATACCCTCCATAGAGTGGTGGAGGGTATAAAAACTTAAAACTTACTGAAACATCACATCCATCGTTAAATATGGTCTTACTTCATCGACGATTACTCTCCCTCTCTCTCTCTCTCTCTCTCTGGCAGTTGTTAGTTGTCAACCATTTTTCCAAAAATTGAAAACCCCTTCTCGATCGATTAAGACCTTAAATTTTCATTACTTTATAACATTCCGACCAAGATTTGCTTCTTTGTTGTGATATATAGTCAAATAATTTTTGTTTTTTTTTTCCCAGATGGAACAGTTGTCACACGAGGCTGTCTTGCCAAGGATCAGGCCTGCAATAGCCCCAATTGCCTGAAATGTACGGGAAATGCTGAAACCGGCTGTAATACCAATAACATTTCCTTACCAACCGAATTCCAATGCATTGTTTGTCGCAGCGATGAGAACAAGGACTGCTGGAATGATGCCACCAAATTTACTGGCCAGAAGTGTAGAACTGGTGATAGCTCTCCCGAGGATGGTTGTTTCCATGGTGTTTGGAGTAAGTTGAATGAGAACAAGATGCGATAATTCTCATTAAATATTAATTCTAACTCTCTCTCTCCCTTTCTCTCTCTCTCTCTTTCTCTCTCTCTCTCTCTCTATTTTTCTCGACTTCATTACTCACAATTATAGATAGCGTTGCCATACGTGGCTGTTACATTGATGCCGATGCCAAAACTAAGGCCACCTGTGCCGATGCCACGAACAATCAGTGCAAATTGTGCCACACAGCAAACTGTAATACGGAAAAATCCTCATCTGGCGCCCAAAGTATTGGCATTTTTATGGGTCTTATTATGGCTATGCTCTCAGTTGTTTATTATGTTAATTAAGAGATTCCGAATTAGTGGGTATTTGGTACCCAAAAATAATAAAATTATTTTAGCTTTTTTTCTCCCTCTTGTTTCGTATTTGAATTGGTTTTTTATTTATTGCTCTATTACAGAACTGCACGAATTTAAAGCTTTTTACTGCGATAATAGATTTTCCATTTATGATATCGAAAAATATTACAACATTAATACAGGTTCGGGAACAGAGCATATGTAAATCATGGATGGTAGACCGACCTGTGGGAAATGTCACTACTGGCTTACTATTAACTTTGGCACTAGTACTATACAGGGTGAGATGAAAAAACTGCCAACCAACTTCAGACTGCTGTCATTGCCAAGCCACTCTTACGACAGCTTTTAAAATTATTCCAGTGAAAGCTCGTTATATTCTTTACAAGTGTACAAAAGCATTTAGGTGAGCATTCTCCAGAAAAAATTTTATTCGTGATGGAATCCAAGCGTGATAGTGTGATTACTTTATATTTGACTAGAAAACCACAAGTGGCTATCGTTAGAGCACTCCAGCATTTAAATGTGAATAAATTTTTTGTGTCTCGTGCCATCGCTCGTTACCGTGATACTGGTAGCGTAGCCCGACGTCAAGGAAGTGGACGGAAGAAAACAGCAACATCAGCTTGATCGAAACCCGCGGCGCAGTGGCCGAAAAATGGCTCGTGAGCTGAACATGTCGCAATATTCCATTCGGCAAATATTGAAAAATGAGCTCGGGGTAAAGCCATTAAAATTCTAAAAAGTATAAGAACTTACACCGCCACAGAACAAAAAAAAAGAAAAAAATATGAGGTACATGGAAGCTATGCCAGAACGTGGACCTACATGGCCCATTTCCAATACCAAAAGTCCTGCAGACATAATATACATTTGAGTAAAATTGTATCAACCTACCTCATGTCGTTCGGAAGCTAGAGTGATTTCCACAGACGGACGGACATCGTGAATAATGAAGTTAATATCATCAAAATAAAGGGAGGTACCGATATTTAGGGGCTATACTGAAGCCTGGGCCTGCATAGACATTTTTCTGTAATACACTGTAGTACCTATGAGAACATTCAAACACGAAATATGAAAGATTTCCCGTGAATAATTTCCCTAAAATCATCAAAATATCGAATATCGAGAGGTACCGATATTTAGGGGCTATACGAAGAGGTGGACCTGCATAACCAATTTTCCGTTACAAACTGTTTAATCCGGTACGAATTTCAAATACGAAATGTAAAAAAATTCCGAAACATTGCATATAGGGAGGAACGGATTTTTGGGGGCTATACGAAAACTTGGACCTGCACAGACAATTTTCTGTCATAGGCTGTAGTATCCATTACGAATTGCAAATACCAAATTTGAAACAAATCCGGTGAATAATGTCGCTAAAATCATCAAAATACCGAATATCGGGAGTTATTATATGAGAGCTATACCAAAACGTGGACCTGCACAGACAACTTTCTGTCATAGGTTGTAGTATCCATTACGAATTGCAAATACAAAATATGAAAGAATTTCGGTGAGAAATGTCGCCAAAAACATCAAAAATACCGAATATAGGGAGGTACTGTTTTATGGGGGCTATTCCTAAACGTGGATATGTGGCCCATTTTCAATACCAAAACTCCTGTTATTCATATTAATATTGAAGTAAATATGGATAGTATATTAAAACCCTCCTCCGATTTGGGTGACTCGATTGTACTGGGAGATAGACTAAAATAAAACTCATTTATGATGATAAGATCCCCCTGCTGGCCCTTTTACAGAGTTGTAAACAAAACGTAATTAAGCAGAGGCTGGTGCGAGATATCACCCCCATCCCAGCCCCATGTAAAAATAATTAAACTTGCCAAGTCGCAATTTTCCAATTAACCTTTCCTGCCTTCCGCTCACATAAATTTCCAATATGGCACATAAGAGAGACCCTTGAATACAATTTTCTCTTTCGCTCGGCCGAAGAGCAGTCACAAAACAATTGTTCCTTTGATAACACCAACTCGACTGACTGACTGACTGACTAACTAACTAGTCGAGGTATATAACATTATTTCACATAGCCCACCTGGATTGCAGTTCAAATTTGTCCATAGAAGTGTTAACAACAAATATCGGAATATTTTATAACCCACAATTGTTGTTGCTGTTGTTGTTGTATCTCTCTTGCTGTTGTTGTACTTTAACCAAGCACTTTGCCGAACTATCGATAAAGCTGAATAATTGATAAACACAAAAGCCCCTGAACATGTATTTGCCGAAGGGAATCGCCACATATGGATGTCTGGGAATATTACTGGTATTTGCATCGCTGACGCCCCGGGTAGGAGGTATGTTGTCTGATGTTTTGTTGCAGATTTTGTGGACTTTAAGTAAAAATATCGTTTTTTTTTCTGCTTCATTGGCCAGCTATTAAATGTCTAAAGTGCAGTTCGAATGATGATCAAAATTGCCTGGACTACACGAAAATAGTGGCGGCAGATTGTGCCGAAGGAGTTGAAATGTGTTTTACTAGTAACGGTAAGTAGCTGCCAACAATTTCAAAATAGAACAAAGCATTTGCATTCTGTCATTATTAGTATTATTTGTCTTAGAATAGATTAGTTAAAGTAAAAGTGGTTTGCAACGAATTTGGCAATTTTCAAAAAAAATAAAATCCATTGAAAATTATATTAACATTTTAGAAGTACCGAATGTAGCTGATGTATTATGGTCTATACGACGACGTGGACCTGCACAGGCAGCTTTTGTCATAACCCATTACAATATTCAAGTGCGAAACTTGAAACTCGGTGAATAATGTAGCTAAAATTATCAAAATACCGAATATCTGCAGGTATCGTTATATGGGGGCTATACGAAGACGTGGACCTGCATACGAAAATTTTTGCCATAGCTTGTAGTACCCGTTGAGATCTTTCAATGCTTAATTTGAAACAAGTCCGGTGAATATTGTCGCTTAAATCATCAAAATACCGAATATCGGGAGATACTGTTATATGGGGGATATACGAAGACGTGGACCTGCACAGACAATCTCCTGTTATAGGCTGTAGTACCCATTACGAACTTCAAATTTCAAATTTGAAACAAGTCCGGTGAATATTGTCGCTTAAATCATCAAAATACCGAATATCGGGAGGTACCGTTATATGGGGGCCATACGCAGACATGGACCTGCATACGAAAATTTTTGCCATAGTTTGAAGTACCCATTACGAATATCAAATGCCAAATTTGAAACAAATCCGGTGAAAAATGTTGCTATAATTATCAAAATTTCGAATATCGGGAAGTACCGTTATATGGGGGCTATACGAAGATGTGGACCTGCATGGAAAAATTTTTGTACTAATCTGTAGTATCCATTACGAACTTCAAATACCAACTTTAAAACAATTCCGGTGAATAATGTGGCTAAAATCAACAAAATATCGAATATCGGAAGGTACCATTATATGTGGGCTATACGAAAACGTGGACCTGCATACGAGATTTTTTTAACATAGTTTGTAGTACCCATTAAGATCTTCCAATACTAAATTTGAAACAATTCCGGTGAATAATGTCGCTAAAATCATCAAAATACCGAATATCGGAAGGTACCATTACGTGGGGGCTATGCGACGACGGGGACCTGCACAGACAATCTCCTGTCATAGGCTGTAATATCCAATACGAACTTCAAACACCAGATTTGAAACAATTCCGGTGAATAACGTCGCTGAAATCATCAAAATTCCGAATATCTGGAGGTACCGTTATATGAGGTCTACACGAAGACGTGGACCTGCATAAACAATTTTCTGTCTTAAGCTGTAGTGTCCATTACGAACATTAAATACCAAATTTGAAACATTTCCGGGTGAATAATGTCGCTAAAATCATCAAAATACCGAATATCGGGAGGTGCTGGTATATGGGGGCTATACCAAAACGTGAACCATTTTCGATACCAAAAGTACTCCAGACATAATATACATTTGAGTAAAATTTTATCAACCTACCTCATTACGTTCGTAAGCTAGAGTGATTTCCTCAGACGGTTAGACGGACAGAGGGACGGACATCGCTAAATCGACATAGAATTTTATGCTGATGAAAAATATATATACTTTGTGGGGTCTAAATGTACATTTCCCTCCATACTATGGTGGAGGGTATAAAAACACAAGTGGATACTTTTGACTGTGACTCACTGTATATCGGTCGTGAGTGAACCACACCCAGAACCACACGCCAGAATACCATCAACGCCACTCAAAGATAAAATTTGCCATCTATGGATTAATTATAATATTGTTTTTTTTTCGGGGACGAAGAAAGTGAATAGACGATGTTCTGATGCTCTGAAAAATTCTCTAGAACTTAGGTTATTCATAATTTCTTCTTAACTCTAAGACCTCAGGTTGTCATGTTCCTACTTTCGAATATATCAAATGATTTCGGCATAGATTAATTTATTGCATTATTTATGACCAAGCAAAATCTAGCCCACAACTAACAGGTGGTTCCCTATCACTACTCTTCCAATAGCCTTTGTAATGCCGCCCACTAGTTTATGATATGCTGTCAAAGGAAACCATTTCAAGCTATGGAGTGGCATTCATTCCGATTTCATATCATATTCATATCAGATTTCTGGTTAAGAGAATTATTTAGATATAGCAAGTTGTAAAGAATCGGCGACTTGTTTCGCAAGATATGACAGCTATGAGTATTGGAAATTGTGACCCTCTGTGGTTGAGGTACCAGAAAGGGTTAACAGATGTATATCATATTCACAAGAGATCTTGCGTTAGCAAAAATATTTGGATGTGTGTTGAGATTTGACGAGGGCTGGATGCTTATCTTGCTTTGTTTAAGGTTTTTATACCCGCCACCATAGTACGGAGGGTATATTAAGTTTGTCACTCCGTTTGTAACACCTCGAAATATACATTTTAGACCCCACAAAGTAGATATATTCTTGATCAGCATAAAATTCTATGTCGATTTCGCGATGTCCGTCCGTCTGTGGAAATTACTCTAGCTTCCGAACGAATTGAAGTAGATTGACAAAATTTTGCTCAAATGTATGTTATGTCTGCAGGACTTTTGGTATTGAAAATGGGCCATGTAGGTTCACGTTTTGGTATAGCTCCCATATAACTGTGCCTTCCGATATTCGGTATTTTGTTGGTTATAACGACATTTTCCACCGGAATTGTTTCAAATTTGATATTTAAAGTTCGTAATAGATACTACAGCCTAAGACAGAAAATTGTCTGTGCAGGTCCACGTCTTCGTATAGTCCCCATATAACGGTACCTCCCGATATTCGGTATTTTGATGATTTTAGCGACATTATTCACCAGAATTGTTTCAAATTTCGAATTTGATGTTCGAAATGGATACTACAGCTTAAGACATAAAATTGGTCACCTTTGGCACGAATTATGGCCTTCAAACGGCCAATGAAAACGTCGCACGCTGCCCGAATGTTGCTCTGCGGTATTTTGGCCAATTCCCGCCGAAGCGCTTGCTTGAGGTAATCGACATTTTGGTATGTTTTAGTGCCAACCTTGCTTTCCAAAATACTCCAGACACAATAGTCCAACGGATTGGTATCCGGAGGTATTGGTGGCCATTGTGCACTGGAAATGAAGCGAGAAACCTAATTTTCTAACCATTCTGGAGTGGCGCGTGCTGAGTGCAATGGTGCTGAGACCCAGTTGGAATGTCCAAGGTCTGTGGCCAAAATGTTTGCGTGCCCTCCAGAATATTTTCGCGAGAATATTCGGCATTTGTTCTGATGCCACGGTCGATTAATACGAGCGGAGAGCGACAATCGGCTGTTCTGAGGGCCCACACCATCACCATGGCCGGGGCTTGAGTTCTGGTGGCCAACCGAAGATGTATATTTTCAGCTGACCTCTTCGGCAAGTAAACACGATCATTTTGTTTGTTTACAAACTGTTCTGCTGGACAACGAATGTTTTCTCATCGGAGAAAACTAAATTCAGCAGTTTACCACTTCCGACCAAGCGAAGCAACTCCTTCATCGCGTATAACTTTTATTCTGGAAAATTCTCACCAAAATGCTTTTGTACGCTTGTAAACAATATAATGAGCTGTCATTGGAATAATTTTAACAGCTGTCGGACGAGTGGCTTAGCAACGACAGCAGTCTGAAGTTGGTTGTTGTTTTTTCATACCTGTCATTAAGGTCTTCTCAGACCGCATTCTAGAATTTCTATGTAGTCAGCCTGATTACATATTAAGGTCACTCGCAACAGTATCCTTGAATATTCTTGTAGTCGGATGTGCCAAAATTCAGATTATTTGGGCTGAAATTGGTCATTTGGTGTGCAATTAACCCGAAATCGTTTAAAGATATATATATATATATATATATATATATATATATATATATATATATGGGAACTATATCCAAACCTGAACCGATCTTGAGGCAATTTGGCAGAGGTATTTTCGAGCTCTATTCGAGTGCATATTACGAATGTGAGGAACTTAATCTCCAAAATCGGATGAAACATATCTGATGTCTGGTATCAAATAACATTGTTGTGGAGTGCATTATGCGAATGCGAGGGACTTAAAAACCAATTCGGAAGAAATATATAAATGCGTGCTATAGCAATATCTGAACCGATTTTCAGCAAATTTGACGTACTTACTTCCAGACTGAAGTCGGTCCTTTGTGCCAACATTCAGGTCATTTGGACTGATATTGGTCATTTGGTGCACAATTATCACGAAATCGTTTCAAGATATTTATGGGAGCTATATCCAAATCTGATTCTATCTCGATAAAATTTTGCAAAGGTATTTCCGAGCTCTACAAAATATCTGGTACCAAATATTATTTTTGTGGAGTTCATATTACGCATGTGCGGGACTTAAACACCAATATCGGAAGAAACACATATACGGGAGCTATAGCTATATTTGAACCGATTTTCTCCGAATTCGATGTACTTGCTTCTAGACTGAATTCTGTCGGATGTGCTAAAATTCAGGTCATTTGGAATGATATTGGCCATTTGGTGCACAATTTACCAAAACTCGGTTACAGATAGATATGGGAGATATATCCATATCTGAACCGATTTTTAACAAATTTGAAATACTTCTTTCTGGAATGAATTGAGTCGGAATTACCAAAATTAAGGTCATTTGGACTGATATTGGCCATTTGTGCACAATTAACCCGAAATCAGTTAGAGATGTACAGGGTTGCCCATATTCGACGTACCCATCTGGCAATGCCATAACTTTTGACAGAGATGTCACATCGCTTAATGACATACCGCGTTTGAAGCGTCAGTCCAAGCAGATTTTTACCATGAACCAATATTCGCAAATTTACATTTCACAGAAGAAGTCAATTGTGAAAACTCAACGTGCTTTTAAAACATTAAAAAATGTGAGAAGTGCGCCTTCTAAGAACACCATTAAGCCTTTATACGAAAAATTTTCGATTGGTAAGGCTCTTTCTAATCCGAAGAGGCCATATAAAAGTCGACCAAGGCGATCGGCCGAGAATATCGCTGCCATACGAGCCAGTGTTGAGAGGTCCCCAAGAACATCCCAAAAAACGCCGTTCTCAGCAGTTGGGCACGGCTCAGTCCACTTTACACAATGGATTATTCGCATTGATTTGCATTTGTTCCCGTACAAAATTCAATTGACGCAAAGAATGTTGCCTGTGGACAAGCCTCGTCGATTGGAATGGGCCCATGGGTCAGTCGAATATGGGCAACCCTTTATATGGGAGCTATATCCAGTTTTAATCGATTCCCACCAATTTCTGCTGATTGGGCAGACTGACCTCCATAAATCGACTCAGAAAGTGATTCTATGAAGATCCTTAGAATTCTATGAAGATCTATCTCCCTTCCTTCTCCAAAGACATAATACCCCTACCACTACGAGGTGTAGGGTGCAATAAAAAATAAATAAAATAAAACTGAGAATTGATTTGCGACCCATTTCAGTCGATCTTCTTCTGGTAACTATGAACATCTGATAAGATCAGAACATTAACTCCTCAGATCCGTACATAGTTTTTAGTGAGCTTCTGCAGTTGTTGTTTCTGCTGAAACGGTACAATCTTATCTATCAACCAATCAATATTCATGCATTGGCCTCCACCACCCAGAGTCCCCGTGTTTTTTTTTTTTTTTTTCACTCAGTTCTTTAACCCAACAATCAGATATCAGTTCTCTCTCTCTCTATCCACCTTTTCAGCCAATATTTGTTTTCATATCGCATTGTTGTTGTTTGTGTGTGGCCTCAAATACTGATAAGTTGTGAAATTTACCAAGAAATTCTTACAAGTTATTACCGATTTTTAATTCCGCAGAATAATAAAATTGCTCATAATATTAGGAATATTATGATGGATGCGTAATACGGCCGGAATTAAAAGGGGAAATTATTATTCCGCAGGAAAGACATCAATAAATGAGAACTTAATTAAGTAGCTCGATATGTGTGGGAGTTTTTTTTTCGTTTTTTTTTTAATGACTCAATTCTGAGTTATTCGATTAGAAAAATTACAATTGCCAAGAGATAACCCTAGGCAGAGATAACAAGTTGTTAGTCAACTCAGCTCAGAATAGTAGGCAAGTTAGTTTGTATTGTGGGTTAATTAGTTGATATCGATAATGATGTTGCCAGATTGATTGTTTGTCGTTGAAATTCCAAAACGGGAACCTCCATAGACGATTTTATACTTCAAGCATTGTTACCTTCCAAATCTTCTTAAATAACAGATTTGAAATAATTTCGTGAGTAAATGAGACAAGGATTATCAAAATTGAATGCATATTACGAATGTGAGGGGCGTAAACACCAAATCGGGAGATAACAAAACTGCAACGAAGTCGAACGCCATAATTTTTAAATTTTTCTATAACCTCCACCATAGTCGGTCCGTCTGTGGAAATCACTCTAGCTTCCGAACGAAATGATGAAGGTTGATAAAATTTTACTCAAATTTGTACTATGTCTGCAGGACTTTTGGTATTGAAAATGGGCCATGTAGGTTCACGTCTTCGTATAGCCCCCATATAACGGTACCTCCCGATATTCGGTATTTTGTTGATTTTAGAGACATTTTTTACCGGAATTGTTTCAAATTTGGTATTTGAAGTTTGTAATACATACTACAGCATAAAACAGAAAAAGGGCCATGTAGATCCACGTCTTGGTATAACCCCCATATAATGGTACCTCCCGATATTCGGTATTTCGATGATTTTAGCGACATTATTCATCGGAATTGTTTCAAATTTGGTATTTGAAGTTTGTAATAGACAGCATAAAACAGAAAATGGGCCATGTAGATCCACGTCTTCGTATAGCCCCCATATAACGGTACCTCCCGATATTCGGTATTTTAATGATTTTAGCGATATTATTTACCGGAATTGTTTCAAATTTGGTATTTGAAGTTCGCAATAGATACTACATCCTAAGGCAAAAAATAAGTCATGTAGGTCCACGTCCTCGTATAGCCCCCATATAACGGTACCTTCCGATATTCGGTATTTTGATGATTTTAGCTACATTATTCACCGGAATTGTTCCAAATTTGGTATTTGAAGTTCGTAATGGATAGTACAGCTTAGTACAAAAAATTTTCTATGCAGGTCCACGTCTTCCTATAGCTCCCATATAATGGTACCTTCCGATATTCGGTATTTTGTTGATTTTAGCGACATCATTTACCGGAATTGTTTCAAATTTGGTATTTGAAGATCGTAATGTATTCTACAGCCCATGACAAAAAATTGTCTGTGCAGGTCCACGTCTTCATATAGCCTCCATACAACGGTGCCTCCCGATATTCGGTAGTTTGATGATTTTCGCTACATTATTTACCGGAAGTGGTTCAAATTTGGTATTTGAAGTTCGTAATGGATACTACAGCTTAGAACAGAAAATTGTTTAAGCAGGTCCACGTCTTCGTATAGTCCCCATATGACGGTACCTCCCGCTACTCTGGAGTTTGATGATTTTAGCGACATTATTCACCGGAATTGTTTCAATTTTGGTATTTGAAGTTCGTAATGGATATTACAGCCTATGACAGAAAATTGTCTGTGCAGATCTACGTTTTATAACCAACATGGTACATCCCTATATTCGGTATATTGATGATTTTAGCTACATTATAAACAGATTTTTTTTCTCAAGTTTCGCATTTGAATATTGTAATAGCTTGTGACAAAAGTCGCCTATGCAGGTCCACGTCGTCGTATAGGCTCTAATATACGGCTACATTAGGTATTTTCAAGATTTTAACAGAATTTTTAACGGATTTTATTTTTTTTTTTTTGAAAATTGCTAAATATGTACCAAATGGAGGAGGGTATTCAAAGTTCGCCCCGGCCTAACTTACATATTTTGTACTTGTTTTTTTTTTTAATTTTATCGAATGAAAACTAGGATCAAATTTTACAATAAGTTTAGATTTGTTCGAATTTGTCCGAATATTGCTCTGCTGTGTTTAGGCCCATTCCCGGCGAAGCGCTTGCTTGAGGTTATCGACACTTCGGTATTTTTTAGTTCCAACCTTACTTTCCAAAATATTCCAGATACAATAGTCTAACGGATTGGTATCCGGAGATTTTGGTGGCCATTAGGCGCTGGAAATGAAGAGAGAAAACTCATTTTGTAACCATTCTTGGGTGGCGCGTGCTGAGTACGATGCTGCTGAGTCTCGTTGGAATGTCCAAGGTCAGCGGCCAAAATGTTTGCGTGCTCAAGGCTGTAGTACATCCTCCAGAATATTTTCTCTATAATATTCGGCATTTATTCTAATGCCACGGTCGATTAATACGAGCAGAGAACGACCATCGGCTGTTATGGCGGCCCACACCATCACCATTGCCGGCGCTTGAGTTCTGGTGGCCAACCGAAAGTGTACATTTTCAGCTGACCTCTTTGGCAAGTAAACACTATCATTTTGTTTGTTTACAAACTGCTCTGCTGGACAACGAATGTTTTCTCATTTCGGAGAAAACCAAATTCGGCAGTTCACCACTTTCGGCCAGGCGAGGCAACTCTTTAGCTCTTTTGAGTCTATTTTCTTTCTGTTGCGGTGTAAGTTATTGTACTTTTTGGTATTTCAAAGGTTTTACCCCGAGCTCATTTTTCAATATATGCCGAATGGAATATTGCGATATGTTCAGCTCACGAGCCATTTTGCGGCCATTGCGACGCTTGTTTCGATAAAAAAAAAACTGCAACTAACTTCAGACTGCTGTCATTTCTAAGTCCCTTGTCCGACAGCTGTTAAAATTATTCCAGTGACAGCTCATTATATTGTTTGGCCGCAGACCTTGAACATTCGAACGCAGCACGCGCCACCAAAGAATGGTTACAAAATGAGGTTCCCCACTTCATTTCCAGTGCTCTATGGCCACTACAATCTACGGATACCAATCCGTTGGACTATTGCGTCTGGTGCATTTTGGAAAGCAAGGTTGGCACTAAGAAATACCAAAGTGTCAATCACTCTCAAGCAAGCGCTTCGTCGGGAATAGGCCAAAATACCGCAGAGCAACATTCGGGCAGCGTGTGACGCCTTCATTGGCCGTTTGAAAGACATAATTCGTGCCAAAGGTGACCAATTCGAACAAATCTAAACTGTTTCTAAAATTTGATACTATTTCCGACATGTTTATTGTCCACCAAATGGCTAATAATCGGCCCAAGTGGTCTGAGTTTTGGCTTCATGGATGGCTCAAAGCACATGGAGAGAGATCGGGGCTTGCTCTTGTTATATACGACCTAAAGAGCAAAATCTCTATATTCTTGAATATCCTTGCAGTGTGCTTGAGTACTTATTAAGGTCTTTTGCAACCGTATCCTAGAATATCCTTGTAGTGTGCTTGAGTACTTATTAAGGGTTCTTGCAACCGTATCCTATAATATCCTTGTAGTCCGTTGAGTGCTTATTGCTTGAGTATTTATTAAGGGCTCTTGCAACCATATCCTCGTCGTCTGCTTCAATATCCTTGTCGTCTGCTTGAGTATTTATTAATGTCTCTTGCAAGCGTATCCTTGAATATCCTTGTAGTCTGCTTGAATACTTATTTAGGTCTCTTAAAACCGTATCCTTGAATATCCTTTTAGTCTGCTTGAATACTTATTCAGGTCTCTTAAAACCGTAGCTTTGAATATCCTTGTAGTCTGTTTGAGTACTTATTTGGGTCTCTTGCAACCGGATCCAAGAACATCCTTGTAGTCCGCTTGAGTATTTATTAGGGTCTCTTGTAACCATATCCTCATAGTCTGCTTAAGTATTGATTAAGGTATGATTTGATACTTATTAAGGTCTTTGGCCACCGTATCCTGGAATATCATTGAGTTCTTATTAAGGTCTCTGGCAAACGTATCCTAGAATATCCTTGCAGTCTGTTTGGGTACTAATAAATGCCTCTTAAAACCTTATACTTAAATATCCTCGTAAGTTTTTATATCCTGTTAACATCGCCTAAGTACTTATCAAGGTCTCTTGCGTCGAAATACACTCGGTAGAAATGTTGCATCATAACCGATTCCCTGTTTCCTTGTCCCGTGACCCATGTACTTCTCCCGGTCTTGAATCGGAAGAATAATTGATAATTACCCCCAGCACGGACTGCTAGGCTAAAATCAGCATAAGTTGTAAATAACTAAATTATAAATCCTATTCCCGTCTCGACCAATAAATTTCTGTAAAAACTGCTGGATTTCAACTCGGCTATTCCAGTCCAGGGGGAGAAGTCCCGTCGTTATAACCCACATATACAAACAACAAAAATAATTGGTTGCAGACCAAACCCCATTCAATTGTTTTCGACCAGTGTCGTAGTGTAGGTTGTTTTTCAGAAGTTTTTGAGGTAGATATTTAGATTTCGGCGCTTCCCAAAGTCTAGGAAAACATTAGCCCCCTCTCCTTGTTCGTTGTGAGAGCCTTTCTTCAGATTTTGAATTAATTGAGTTTTGAAAGGCCCAGAAGACCTCTTGAAAGGCCTAGGAAAACATTAGCCCCCTCTCCTTGTTCGTTGTGAGAGCCTTTCTTCAGATTTTGAATTAATTGAGTTTTGAAAGGCCCAGAAGGCCTCTTAAAAGGTCGTCTATCAAAAGATTTTATTTCCGAAAGCCATTCTGAGTTCCCATTTAATAAAATTGTCTTTTTTTGCTTTCAGACGGCGGCGTAATAACCCGGGGATGCCTTCAAAAAGACCAACCTTGCGAAGCCAGCACATGTAAATCCTGCACAGGTGATTCTTGCAACAACCATAATATCTGCAAAAAGTGCAGTACAGACGATGCTGATTGCTCCCAAACGGATGGTTCGCTCGTCAAATACAACGAGATTTGCGAAAGTTCCACCACCCAATGTTTTGTCCAGGTCAAGGATAAAAAAGTCGAACGGCGTTGTGCCACGGCCGATGATAGCTGCAACAATGACACCACTTGCAAGAAAACTGACGGATCCATTAGCAATGCCGGGTACTTCCCAACCAAGCGTATCCACTGTTACCAGTGTGCCCAGACGGATTGCAGCGATGTTAGCGTCAGTGCTGTTCCCAAGAAACCCTGCCGTAATTATGTCGACAACGACGAATGCTATATGACGGCCGAAAGTGCAACTGCGGTCACTCGGGGCTGTAAGTCGGATGACAATGCCAAGTGTGGCACAGGTGGCGGCGAACAGGGCTGTGTCACATGCCAAACGGACAACTGCAACAATTCCACATATGAGAGGCAACAGAAACTGAAATGCATTCAATGCCAGGGCACCGATTGCTACAAGGAGCAGGCTGCCGCCGAGGCCAAGGATTGTGAAAAGAAGATACTGTACTCGGACAAGGAAGCTTGTTTCACGCTGGTGGCCGATGGAGACATTCAACGCAGTTGCCTGCACAATGATGCCGCCACCAAGGAGAAATGTGAAAAGGCTGGCGATGCCTGCAAGGTGTGCAGCAATGAAGATGGCTGCAACCGAAGTGCAGAGTCATCGAACTTCCAGTGCATTGTGTGTCGCAGCGATGAGAACAAGGATTGCTGGAACGATGCCTCGAAAGTCAGTGGCAAAAAATGTCGAACGGGCGAAAGTTCACCCGAAGAGGGATGTTTCCATGGCATTTGGAGTAAGTTAGAAAATCATTACAAAACGGAGGATATTTCCACTCTACCTTTTGGTTTTCATTTACAGATGGCGTTGCTATACGTGGCTGTTACATTGATGCCGATGCCCAAACCCAGGCCATCTGTTCGGATGCCAAAAACAAACAGTGTACCCTGTGTCACACCGCCAACTGTAATACCGGCAAATCTTCAAATGGCGCCCAAGCTGTTGGCATTTTTGTGGGTCTTATCATTGCCATGCTTTCCGTCATCTGGTATACGAATTGAAAAGCAACGAAAACCATGGAGAATTTTACTGTTAAATAAAATAAGGAATACAAATATTTTCCATCAATAATTTGAAAAATATATATATATATATTTTTTTTTTTAAATACAATTTTAATAAATTATACCCACCCTTTTTTAAAGACCCAACGATGTGGATTTTTATAAAATAACCGAAAAAGAACGAGGCCAATGATCTACAAATGTACATTTTTTTTAAAGAAGTCCTTTTTGCAAGGACTTGAAATGGGGATATTTTTAAGGAAACTGTCTCGAGGGACCCAAAAAATGAGAAGTTTTTAAAGAAGAGAGATTTTTTTCCAAGGACCCAAAATCAGTATACTTTTAAGAAGACTTTTTTCCAAGGACCAAAAAACGTAGATTTTTTAAAGAAGACTTTTTCAAGGACCTATATTATCCCTATATTTTCAAAAAAAAAGATTATTTTCCAAGGACCAACAGATGTGGATTTTAATAGAAGATTTTATCGTCTGCTTGAGTAATTATTAATGTCTCTTGCAAGCGTATCCTTGAATATCCTTGTAGTCTGCTTGAGTACTTATTAATGGTTAATGCAACCGTATCCTAGTATAATCTTGTAGTCTGCTTATGTACTTATTAAGGTCTCTTGCAACCGTATCCTACAATATCCTTGTAGTCCGCTTGAGTATTTATTAGGGTCTTTGCAAACATATTATCATAGTCTGCTTGAGTATTGATTAAAGTATGATTTGATACTTATTAAGATCTCTGGCAACCGTATACTAGAATATCATTGAGTTCTTATTAAGGTCTCTTGGAACCGTATCCTAGAATATCCTCAAGGATACGGTCCTTACACAATGTTAATAAATTATACCCCCACTTTTTAATGACCCAACGATCTTGATTTTTATAAAAGAACCGAAAAAGAACGGGGCCAATAAACAAAGTCCTTTTTGGAAGGACTTGAAATGGGGATATTTGTAATGAAGACCTTTTAAAAGAAGACTTTTCCAAGGACCTATAATAGGGATATTTTCAAAAAAAAAAGATTATTTTCCAAGGATCAATATATGTGGATTTTAATAGCAGATTTTTTCCAAGGATCTTAGAACGTGGATTTTTCAAAAGAAGATGTTTCCCAAATACCCAAAAATGGGGAAATTTTTAATAAGACTTTTTCCAAGGACCCACAGATGTGGATATTTTTGGAAAACTTTTTCAAGGAATCAAGGTTTTTTCAAGGAATCAACGTTTAAAAATAATCCAAGCAGTCAAAGTGAGGATCTTTTAAAGAAGACTTTTTCCCAAAGACCTAGAATGAGACCAAAAAAACGTAGATTTCTTATCCAAGTACCCATTTTCGGGATATTTGAAAAAGATTTTTTCCAAGGACCAAAAAACGTAGATTTTCTAAAGAAGACTTATCCAAGGACCCATTATGGGGATATTTTTAAGACAATTTTTTTTCCAAGAATCCAAAATCGAAATATTTCGCAGAAATCTGGATATTTTAAAGAGGGCTTTTTCGAGGATCTTTTAAAGAAGATTTTTTTGGAAAGTCCTAAAATAGAAATATTTTTAAGAAGACATTTTTCCAAGGACCCAAAAATAGGATCTTTTAAAGAAGGTCTTTTTTCAAGGACCCAAACTGAGGATATTTTAAAGAGGATTTTTTCATGTGCCAAAAAAATGGGATCTTTTAAAGAAGACTTTTTTCCAAGGACCCAAAATAGGGATATTTTCGGAATACTTTTTCAAGGACACAGAAAATGAAGATCTTTAAAAAAAAACTTTTTTCCAAGGATGAAAAATTTAGGATCTATAAAATAATACTTTTTTCCAAGGACCAAAAACGTAGATTTTTTTAAAGAAGACTTTTTCAAGGACCTATATTATCCCTATATTTTCAAAAAAAAAAAAAGATTTTTTTCCAAAGACCAACAGATGTGGATTTTAAAATAAGTTTTTTTTTTTTGAAGGACCTTAAAGCATAGATTTTTTAAAAGAAGACTTTTTCCAAAAACCAAAATTGAGAATATTTTTAAGAAGACTTTTTCAAGGACCCAAAAAATTATGATCTTTTAAAAAAGACTTTTTTCCAAAATGATGATTTTACAAAGAGGACTTTTTCCACGGCCCCACAGACGTGGATTTTTAAAGAGAACGTTTTTCCCAGGGACCAGACATGTGGAGATTTTTTAGAAAACATTTTCAAGGATCCAAAAAATAAAGTTAAAAAAAAATCCAAGCACCCAAAATGAGGATCTTTTAAAAAAGACTTTTTTTCAAGGACCCAAAATAGAGATATTTTAAAAAATGACTTTCTTCATGGATCATAGACGTGAATTGATTAAAGAACAGTTTTTCCAAGGACCCAAAATAGGGATATTTTCAGAATAATTTTTCAAGGACACAGAAAATTAGGATTTTTTTAAGAAAACTTTTTTCCAAGGACCCAAAACTGGAATATATTTGAAAATACTTTTTTTATCCAATGACCTAAAAATAAGGATCTTGAAAAGAAGACTTTTTCGAAGGACCCAAAATGGGGTTATTTTTAAGATGACTTTTCCAAGGAACTAAAATCGGGATATTTTTAAGAAGACTTTTTCCCAAGGACAAAAAAATGTAGATTTTTAAAAACGACTTTTCCAAGGACCTTAAATAGGGATATTTTCCAAAAACAAAAAGATTATTTTCCCAGGACCAACAGGTGTGGATTTTAAGAAGATTTTTTTTCGTAGGACCTTAAAACATTGATTTTTTAAAAGAAGATTTTTTCCAAAAACCACAATTGGGGATATTTTTAAGAAGACTTTTTCAAGGACCCAAAAAATTAGGATCTCTTAAATAAGAATTTTTTCCAAAATGATGATTTTATAAAGATAACTCTTTCCAAGGCCCCACAGACGTGGATTTTTAAAGAGAACGTTTTTCCCAAGGACCAGAAATGTGAATATTTTTTAGAAAACTTTTTCAAGAACCAAAAAAATAAAGATTTAAAAAAAATTTCCAAGCACCCAAAATGAGGATCTTTTAAAGAAGACTTTTTTTCAAGGACCCAAAATAGAGATATTTTAAATAATGATTTTCTCCATGGATCATAGACGTGGATTGATTAAAGAACACTTTTTCCAAGGACCCAAAACAGGGATATTTTCAGAATAATTTTTCAAGGACACAGAAAATTAGGATTTTTTTAAGAAAAATTTTTTCCAAGGACTCAAAACTGGAATATATTTAAAAATACTTTTTTTATCCAATGACCTAAAAATAAGGATCTTGAAAAGAAGACGTTTTCGAAGGACCCAAAATGGGGATATTTTTTTAAGATGACTTTTCCAAGGAACTAAAATCGGGATACTTTTAAGAAGACTTTTTCCCAAGGACAAAAATGTAGATTTTTTAAAAACGACTTTTCCAAGGACCTAAAATAGGGATATTTTCAAAAAACAAAAAGATTATATTCCCAGGACCAACAGGTGTGGATTTTAATAGAAGATTTTTTTTTTTTCGAAGGACCTCAAAACATTGATTTTTTAAAAGAAGACTTTTTCCAAAAACCAAACTTGGGGATATTTTTAAGAAGACTTTTTCAAGGACCCAAAAAATTAGGATCTCTTAAATAAGAATTTTTTTCCAAAATGATGATTTTGAAAGATAACTCTTTCCAAGGCCCCACAGACGTGGATTTTTAAAGAGAACACTTTTCCCAAGGACCAGAAATGTGGATATTTTTTAGAAACCTTTTTCAAGAACCAAAAAAATAAAGATTTAGAAAAAAATTTCCAAGCACTCAAAATGAGGATCTTTTAAAGAAGACTTTTTTTCAGAGACCCAAAATGGGGATACTCTTGAGAAGACTTTTTTCCAAGGACTAAAAAACGTATTATCGGGATATTTGAAAAAGATATTTTTTTCGAAAGGCCAACAAACGTGGATTTTTTTAAATAATACCAGGAACAAGAGATTGGAATATTTTTAAGACAACTTCTTTGCAAAGTCCAACATTCGTAGATTTTTTTAAGAATATTTTTTTCCAAGAAATCCAAAGGATCAACTATTGTGGATTTTTTAAATAAGACTTTTTTCCAAGGACCCAAAATGGGGATAGTTTTGAGACGAGGGCCCAAAAATGAGGATCTTTTAAACATTACTTTTTTTCAAGGACCCAAAACGAGGATACTTTTGAGAAGACTTTTTTTCCAAGGACCAAAAAACGTAGGACCCAATATCGGGATATTTGAAAAAGAATTTTTCCAAAGACCAACAAACGTGGATTTTTTTAAAGAATACCAGGGACCCGAGATGGTGATATTTTTAAGACAACTTTTTTCCAAAGTCCAACAATCGTAGATTTTTAAGAATATTTTTTTAGGAGCACCGAATGGGTGTATTTTAAAGAAGACCTTTACAAAGGATCAACAATTGTGGATTTTTTTAAAGAAGACTTTTTCCAAGGATCCAAGAAATGGGGATAGTTTTGAGAGGAGGGTCCAAAAATGGGGATCTTTTAAAGAAGAATTTTTTCCAAAGACCAAAAATTGTGATATTTTTAAAAAGGGATGGGGATATTTTTCTAAAGACGAAAAGGAAGCCTTTTTTGAAGGACACAAAATTGGGGTAATTTAAAGAAAACTTTTTTCATGGACCCAAAAAATGAGGATCTTTTAAAGAAGACTTTTTTTCAAAGACCCAAAATAGGGACATTTTTAAGAAGGCTTCTTCCAAGGGCCTTCATGGTCAGAATCTTTTAAAGATTTTTCCCAAGGATCCAAAATGGGATATTTTTAAGAAAACATTTCCAAGAATCCAAAATCGAAATATTTCGAAGAAATTGGGATATTTAAAAGAGGGCTTTTTCAAGGACCAAAAAAATGAGGATCTTTTAAAGAAGATATTTTTTGGAAAGACCTAAAATAGAAATATTTTTAAGAAGACTTTTTTCCAAAGACCCAAAATGGAGATATTTTAAAATATGACTTTTTTCAAGGACCCAAAAAATAGGATCTTTTAAAGAAGGCCTTTTTTCAGGGACCCAAACTGGGGATATTTTAAAGATGAATTTTTCAAGTACCCGAAAAAAATAGGACCCGGAATAGGGATATTTTCGGAATATTTTTTCAAGGACACAGAAAATGAGGATCTTTTAAAGAACCCTAAATCAGAATCTTTAAAAGAAGGCCTTTTTCCAAGGACCCAAATTTAGGAATACTTTTGAGAAGACTTCTTCGAAGGACCCAAAATGTGTATATATTTGAGAAGACTTTTTTCCAAGGACCTAAAAATGAGAATATATTAAAGATGATTTTTTTTCGATGGACTCAAAATGGGGATATTTTTAGGGAGACTTTTTCAAAGACCAAATATGGGGATATTTTTGAGTAGACTTTTTCCAAGGGCCCAAAAATGAGGATCTTTTAAGCACAAAAAAGGGATATTTTTAAGAAGCTTATTCAAAGCTCATGGAAGCTTATTCCAAAGACCCAAATATTAGGGAAAAACCCAAAAATTAGGATTTGGAGTCGATCTAGAGTTGCACGTCTGCCTCCTTCGCCAGTGCTCACGATAACACTCGAAGGGATCCCATTTTGTGCAAACTTGGTAAATCGTAATATAATTATAAAACTTAGAACGAGTTCGGAGATGGGCAACATCGGTCCACCTTCTTCTGGTAACTCCTTCACAAAAGTTCGAAATTTTCGTCTTCTTATAGCCCTCGTATAGCGGTACCTCGCGATATTCGGTATTTCGATGATTTTAGCCACATTATTTACCGGAATTGTTTCAACTTTGACATTGGAAGATCTGAAGGGATACTACAAACTATGGCAACAAAATTTCGTATGCAGGTCCACGTCTTCTTAGAGCCCCCATATGACTTTACCTCCCGATTTTCAGTATTTTCTTGATTTTGGCGACATTATTCACCGGAATTGTTTCAAATTTGGTATTTGAAGTTCGAAATGGATATTACAGCCTATGAAAGAAAATTGTCAGTGCAGGTCCACGTCTTCGTATAGCCCCCATATTACGGTACCTCCCGATATTTGGTATTTTGATGATTTTAGCTACATTATTCACCGGAATTGTTTCAAATTTGCTATTGGAAGTTCGTAATGAATACTATAGCCTAAGACAAAAAAGTGTCTGTGCAGGTCTACGTTTTGGTATAGCCCCCATATAATGATACCTCCCTGTATTAAGTATTTTGATAATATTAGCTATATTACTCACCAAAATAGTTGCAAATTTGGTATTTGAAGTTCATAATGAATACTACAGCCTAAGACAGAAAATTGTCTGGGCAGGTCTTCGTCTTCGTATAGCCCTCATATATATAGCGTATAGCAGTACCTCCCGATATTCGGTATTTTGATGATTTTAGCGACATTATTCACTGAAATAGTTACAAATTTGGTATTTGAAGTTCGTAATGAATACTACAGCCTGTGACAGAAAATTGTTTGTGCAGGTCTACGTCTTCTTATAGCCCTTATATAGCGGTACCTCGCGATATTCGGTATTTTGATGGTTTTAGCGAGATTATTCATCGAAATTGTTTCAAATTTGATATTTGAAGTTCGTAATGGATACTACAGCCTATGACCGAAAACTGTTTGTGCAGGTCTACGTCTTCGTATGGCCCCCATATAGCAGTACCTCGCGATATTCGGTATTTTGATGGTTTTAGCGAGATTATTCATCGGAATTGTTTCAAATTTGGTACTAGAAGTTCGTACACCCTATGACAGAAATAGCACCTATAGGCCCTGAACTTTTCAGCCTACTTCCAATTGGCCGTCGGTCAGTTGTCTGATAATAACAATTTGTTATTATTGTTTTTTTTTTTTTTCAATTAACCAATATTTTTGTTGAACAAGAAATAGACAAATACTGGGAATGGTTTTCACCATTGTATTATTTATAATTTGATTGATACCGTTGTTATTTTTTTCTTCCACGAGCATTCGGAACAGAGATAACGTGCCTCACCATGTTTTCTTGTTGTAATTAATTGAAGTCAAGAAGTTAATCAGGTGACTGACTGACAGACGGACTGCTGATTGTGACACAAAATGTTCGAGTTGTGGTATGGAATGGTATTCATGTACCAAGAGTTTAATGACTTCCTCGAATGGGGGATTTGTTGTGGAAAGTAAAACAGAACGGTTTTAAATTCATGGGGATTAAGAAAATTTTGTATTTCAGTGTCTGTAGAGGAAAAATGGACATTTCGAAAAATGATTTCGGAAATTGTAGAAAAATATTAAAAAAAATTAAAAAAAAATACAAAATCGATGACTATATTTTTCTCCAAAATATATTTTTAATAACTTTTATAAATTTCTTAAAAACAATTAAAAAAATTATATATAAACAGGGTGAGATAAAAAAGCTGCAACAAAGTCAAACGCCATATTTTTTTAATTTTTTTCTTTTAAATTTTATTGAATGAAAGCAACAATATCGGAAATAGCATCAAATTTTAGAATAGGTTTAGATTTGTTCGAATTGGTCACCTTTAGCACGAATTATGTCCTTGAAACGGCCAAAGAAGCCGTCACACGCTGCCTGAATGTTGTTCTGTGGTATTTTGGCCCATTCCCGGTGAAGCGCTTGCTTGAGGTGATCGACACTTTTGTATTTTTTAGTGCCAACCTTGCTTTCCAAAATAATCCAGACACAATAGTCCAACGGACTGGTGTCCGCCATTGGTAATGGTCATTGTGCGCTGGAAATGAATCGAGGAAGTTCATTTTGTAACCATTCTTGGGTGGCGCGTGCTGAGTGCGCTGGTGCTGAGTCCTGTTGAAATGTCCAAGGTCTATGGCCGAAATGTATGCGTGCCCAAGGCTTTAATACACCCTCCAGAATATTTTCGACGTTGAGTGTTTGACGAGAGAAGACGTGGTATTTTTGCTTAGTGAAAAAGTGTTTAAAATTTCGAGTGAATCTATCGTGAAATTTCTTGTCTCGCTCTTCAGCGAAATAAAAATTTTCTGACTCTGTCAGTTGTATTAAGTTGTTGGTGGGGAATCCTTTGGGGTAAACCATTGGTGTCTCACCGCAGCAGACATTCAGTGCGCGCGCCAGTGAGTGGTATATGGACATTTGGAATCTGGAATTGACAAGTGCAGTGTTTTGGCTATCGAGTTTGGTTAACGTTTTGGACATTGGTTTCTTGGTCGGAGTGCTCTGGTCATTGAGGAGCTTGGCTTCCATACAAAAGTGTGGTTAAGTTGAATGCTATTTTGTGCCGCATTAGTTGGTGTCGGTAAGTAGT
This sequence comes from Musca domestica, assembly GCF_030504385.1. Lineage (NCBI taxonomy): Eukaryota > Metazoa > Arthropoda > Insecta > Diptera > Muscidae > Musca > Musca domestica. Next base: position 8,953,007 of record NW_026712299.1, read on the forward strand.
TATACTTATTTATTGTACGCCATCTATTGGACAATAGTGTTCATTGCTGACTTGGTTGTTGGCTGGACTAAGTCAACATGACTAAGAGAGTGAGGAAGAAGAAGACGAGTGTGTTGGCTGACGGTTCTGTGGTTGAGACGGAGATGACGGTGGACGAATCGTCAGGCATTGAGGAGGTGATGCAGCCTCCCCCTGCGAGGAAGATTGTGCGGAACACAGACAGTGAGGTTTCTGGTGAAGAAGGAGGTGATGGGGCGAAACGCTTTAAAGCCGGTACTCCGCTTGCGCAGAGGAAAGCTGTGGGTGTTGAAGGTGTGGGTGATGCTGCTAGTGCAGTAACCGATGGTGTGGGTGTTTTGGCTAGCGACGGACCTAGCTGCAGCAACGCTGCTGCGGCGAAGGTAGTCTTGAGCGACAGTGAGGTTGAAGCCCTTGGGAGTAAGCGGCAGAGCAGACCGCGTAGGCGTAGTCAGCAGACTGTTGTTGGAGGAGGAGTAGGTGTGAGTGCGTTGAAGCAAGTTACCGACAGTTTAGTCGAAGTAGCCTTAGGCGGAGGCGTCAGTAGTGATGTAGCCAAGGTTATTATTGCCCATGCTGGCAAATATGAGACGCTGCTGATGGAGTTGCTGGCAGAGAACGAGAGATTGAGGGGAAGACTTGATGTCTATGAGGCCAGTGGCGTGCCTAGTTCTAGGCCTCCTATGAGAACTGCGGCCCCTGCCATGAGGCCCCCTGTTTCGTCAGGAGCTGTTGCCACCTTGCCTGCTGTACCTGTGGCTATCCCTAAGCCCATTGAGACGTGGTCTGTGGTGGTAAAAGGGAAGAAGGGAACTACTTCCAAGGAAGTAGTAAAGAAGGTGGTAAATGAAGTGGGTCCCTCGTTGGGAGAGATGGGCGTGCGAATCCATGGAGTAAAACCTACACGTGATGGTGGTGCTGTCATACGCACTCCCTCAGTTGCTGAGAGGGAGAGAATTGCGTCCAATGCAAAGTTCCAGGAGGTTGGTCTTGAGGTCAGTGTCAACGACAGATTGGGACCAAAAGTGGTTGTTCATCGAGTACACTCCCAGATTAGCCCAGACGAGTTTATGACGGAGATGTATGAGATGAACTTGAAAGCAGTAATGTCTCCTGAGATGTACAGGAAGTCGGTGAGGTTGGTTTCCACACCGTGGAAATGTGATCCTGATAAGACCGTCAATGTCACCCTTGAGTGTACCAACAGGGTGATGGAGAAGTTTGTGGAAGAGGGTGTGTACATAAGGTGGTTCAGGTTCATTGCCCGTGTCCTGGATGCTGTTCCTTCCTGTCACCGGTGCTTCGGTTTTGACCATTGGGTGAGGAACTGCAGGATGACCGAAGATATCTGTCGGCGCTGTGGGTTGGCTGGTCATTTAGCATCCCGGTGCTCAAATCCCAGTCATTGCAGGAACTGTGAGTTCAAGGGCCTTCCAGCTGATCATATGATGATCTCCCCAGTGTGTCCCCTGTATGCGGCGATGATGGCGAGGGCGAACGCTAGACACTAATGGAGCTGCAAATACTCCAGCTTAATTGTCAGGGTTCTAGGTCTGTGATGCATGAGTTTGGACAGGCGCTACGTAGTATTGGAGCTGTCATTGCTCTTATTCAGGAGCCATATACGGTTGGTGGTGTGGTTCGAGGTTTGCCTATGGGTATGCGGATCTTCGCAGACTCTCGTGGAGACGCAGCAGTCATTGTCTGCGATCCTAGCTTGGACTGTACGGTGGTCAGTAGGAGTATGTGGGGGACATGTGTCTCTGTTGAAGGAGGTTTTGGCAGAATTCTTGTGGCTAGCATCTATTGCAGATTTAGTGCACCGTTGGATCCCTATCTCAGGTACATGGATACGGTGTTACTCCTCGCGAGTAATAACCCGCTCATCCTCAGCCTGGATGCGAACGCATCTTCCTCCATGTGGTTCTCCAAGATGTCCAGACACTCGTCTGGGTATCAGAACCACATGAGAGGAGAGATGCTTAGTGAGTGGATGATTGCGATGAGCGTGGGAGTTTTAAATGAGCCGAGTGACATGTATACCTTTGATGGGCCCAACGGTGTAAGCGACATAGATGTCACTGCTGCAAATCGTGCAGCTTTTGCTGCCTTTAGATTTAGCTGGTGGATCTCGGAGGAATGGGGTGTAAGTGACCATAGGTTGATCCACATTAAGGTCTCATGTGATATGAGTCCTAGGACGGTTGAGCATTCCAGATCTTGGTACGATCGTGAAGTGGACGAGGGCATTTATGCTGAATGTTTGAGAGCTGTGGTAGAACCACTTGAACAATTTAGAAGGTTGACACTTGAAGCTCAAGTTAGTAGTCTGGACCGATGGATATGCGAGGTGAATGATGCCTTGCTTGGTAGGCGTCGTAAGGCCTTACCAAGCAAGGTAAGCTGGTGGACACATGAATTGGATCTGATGCGGAGATCTGTTGGCCGCCTCAGGAAGCGATTCCAGAGGTCAAGACGGGTCAATGCTGACGATCTTTCCCAGCGAAAAGCCGAATACTTGTCTGCTCTCAGAGCGTATAAGGACAGCATATCCAGAAGGAAGGATGAGGACTGGAGGAACTTTGTTCGTGGTAACCGTGATGACCCCTGGGGAAGAGTCTATCGCATATGTAGAGGTAGGGAAAGGGAGACTGACTTGACATCCTTCCAGGCATCTAATGTGCTGTCTTCTTGGAGTGAAAGTGTGGCAATCCTATTGGAAAACTTCTTTCCTGAGGCTGTGGAGGCTACCTCTGTGTCCTTAAACGGGGAGTCAATTGACCCTCCGCCTCTGGACAGCGCTGAGATTGCCGAGAGTGTGGGTAGAATTCGAAGCCGTAAGTCTCCAGGTATTGATGGTATTACTGGAAGGATGGTGAAAGCTGTCTGGAAAGGGATTCCGGAATACCTGGAGACCATTCTTAGTGGTTGCCTTAGAGAACGAAGTTTTCCAATGGTGTGGAAGAGAGCTCGTGTGGTGGTCCTCCTGAAGTCGCCTGATAAGGACAGGAGAAATCCTCGTTCTTATCGCGGCATCAGTCTTCTTCCAGTACTTGCAAAAGTGCTTGAGAGAATACTGGTGTCGAGACTGATGGAAATCTACGGCGAAAGGTCCTCCATACACCAGTATGGGTTCAAGAAGGGTCGTAGCGTTGAGGATGCCTGGATGTATGTTAAGAGTGTGGTAAGTCAGTCGTCTACTAAATATGTCCTTGGTATATTTGTAGACTTCAAAGGTGCCTTTGACTACCTCTCTTGGGACAAGGTTATCGGTAGACTGGAAGAGATCGGATGTAGGGAGATTGACCTTTGGCGGAGCTATTTCTCGGACAGAAATGCGTGTGTAGAAGGTGCTAGTGGCCAAGTATGGAGAAGGGTTACGAGAGGTTGTCCACAGGGTTCCATTTGTGGTCCATACATATGGAACATAATGATGGATCCCCTGTTGCACACTCTCTCGCAATCCTTCAAAGTCTGTGCATATGCTGACGATCTGCTTATCGTAATTGAAGGACAGTCCCGTTCTGAATTAGAAAGAAGAGGAGAAGAAGCGATAAGCATTACTAGTGAATGGGGTCTTAATGTGGGTGTGGAACTTGCCGCAGACAAAACGTCTATGATGCTATTTAAAGGCAAATTATCACATGGTCGTCCTCCATTGATAAGGACAAACGGCAGGAGTTTGAAGTATGAGACAAAAGTTAAATACCTAGGTATTATGGTTGGTGAAAGGATGAACTTCCTGGCGCACATTAAATATGTGAATGACAAGCTGCTCGCTGTGGTGGGTAAAGTCAGAAGGATCCTAAGGAGTGATTGGGGACTCAGCAGACGAGCTGTACGCACCATATATGGGGGGCTATTTGTTGCCTGTGTAACATATGGTTCACCTATATGGTATAATACAGTGATGTCTGCTGCAGGGCTTAGGAAAATTCTGACCTGCCAGCGAGTGGCTTTGCTTGGTTGTATGCCTGTTTGTAGGACGGTATCGACGGACGCGCTCCAGGTCTTGTTAGGTGTTCCTCCTTTGGATCTAGAGGTAACACGGCGGGGAATTGCATTTAAGATCAAGAGAGGTTTACCTCTCTCGGAGCAAGACTGGGTGTCGGAGTTGGAGGTGTCTCGTGATATGGCGAGAAACAAGGCTCTTCTTCTTGAGCGTATGATCGCCAGGTGGCAAAATAGGTGGAATGAGAGCCAGAACGGGAGAGTCACATATGGATTTATCCCAGATGTGACGTTCGTTATGAATCGTCCAAGCTTTGGTTTTGGCCTTAGTCTTGGATTCATATTGACTGGACATGGTTCCCTAAATGCTTTTCTGCATACTAGGGGCCTGTCTGACACTGCTGAATGTGCATGTGGCAGGGGTCGTGAGAACTCCGCGCATGTGCTGACGCAGTGTCCATTGTATGATGACATACGTGACATTAATAGAATGGGGATTGTCCTTGTTAATGACCGATGGGACTATAGTAAGTGTCTGGATGACGAGGGTACATTTCAAGCTTTGGACTTGTTCTCCAAAGAGGTCTTTAATAGAAGAAGGACTGCTGCTCTGGAAACCGAGAGCTAACCACCTCGTAATTGTGCCCTGATTTGTTTCAGAATTGCTGCGCCTGTCCAGGCTTTAAATTGCCGGTCTTCCCTGGTGGTTGTTGGTTTTTTGTGGCTTGCTGTTAGTGTCTTCGTTGTTGGTTGGTGTCTTTTGAGATCTGCCTTTCCACTGTGTCATGTCGTGGGATCCTTCGTGAGGAGGGTCTTGTTTATTGTTGTGTCTTTTGTCTCTGCTTGTGAAGGTGATGGCCATCTATTGGTCGCAAGTCACCCGTGAGGGAGACTGAGTCGTTGTCTGTGTGTCCACTGTTGATGTGTTTTTGTTTTTAATATTGCTGGTTTGTGATGGCGTTGGTCACCAGTCCAGGATTGTTTGGAGTCCAACTGGTAGTAACTTCGGTTACGAAGCCTGACCGGAGGCTATATTCTGGTACCGCGGGTGCCAGGTGCCCCTAGGTCCTTGGACCTAGCCTGGCAGTTGGTGTTGGCCCCCTTGTGGGAGCTTCGCGGTGGCTGTGGTTTGTACCCAAATCGCGGGTAGAGTTTAACTCGAATGTGGAGTTGCATTTTCAACCGGGTGCCTGACCCATAGAAAGGCAGGAGTTTAGATAGGCTCTGCCCCTAACCAAGGGGGTGATCACGTCCAAATACGTGTGAACAATTGGTACTCACTTATGTGGGGGCGTTGGTAGACGCATAGTATTCACCCAGTGTTTAGAGCACCGTGGGGTTAAGCCAAAGAGGCAGGTATCCACGTACTCAAACTCACGAAACCCTCCAGAATATTTTCGCGATAATATTCGGCATTTATTCTGATGGCACGGTCGATTAATACGAGCGGAGAGTGACCATCGGCTGTTATGGCGGCCCACACCATCACCATGGCCGGCGCTTGGGTTCTGGTGGCCAACCGAAGGTGAACATTTTCAGCTGACCTCTTTGGCAAGTAAACACGATTATTTTGTTTGTTTACAAACTGCTCTGCTGGACAACAAATGTTTTCTCATCGGGAAAAACCAAATTCGGCTGTTCACCACTTTCGGCCAAGCGAAGCGACACTTTAGCCTCTTTTGAGTATATTTTCTTTCTGTTGCGGTGTAAGTTCTTACACTTTTTATACCCTCCACCATGGAATGGAGAGTATATTAAGTTTGTCATTCTGTCTGTAACACCTCGAAATCTACATTTGCACCCCATAAAATATACATGTTCTTGATCAGCATAAAATTCTATTTCGACTTAGCGATGTCCGCCCGTTTATCCGTCTATGGAAATCACTCTAGCTTTCGAACGAATCGAAGTAGATTTATAAAATTTCACTCAAATGTATATTATGTCTGCAGGACTTTTGGTATTGAAAATGGATGATGTAGGTCCACGTTTTGGTATAGCCCACATATAATGGTACCTCCCTATTTTCGGTATTTTGATGATTTTAGCGACATTATTTACCAAAATTGTTTCAAATTTGGTATTAGAAGTTCGTAATGGATACTTCATCCTATGACAGAAAATTGTCTGTGCAAGTCCACGTCTTCGAATAGCTCCATATAATGGTACCTTCCGATATTCGGTATTTTGATGGTTTTAGCTACATTCTGCACCGGCATTGTCTCAAATTTTGTATTTGAAGTTCGAAATGGCTACTACATCCTAAGACAGAAAATTGTCTGTGCAAGTCCACGTCTTCGTATTGCCCCCATATGACAGTACCTTCCGATATTCGGTATTTTCATGATTTTAGCGACATTATTTATCGGAATTGTTTGAAATTGGGTATTTGAAGTTCGTAATGGATACTGCAGCCTATGACAAAAAATTGTCTCTGCAAGTCCACGTCTTCGTATAGCCCCCATTTTACGGCACCTCCCACTATTCGGTAATTTGATGATTTTAGCGACATTATTTATCGGAATTGTTTGAAATTTTGTATTTGAAGTTCGTAATGGATACTTCATCCTATGACAGAAAATTGTCTGTGCAAGTCCATGTCTTCGTATTGCCCCCATATAACGGTACCTGTCGATATTCGGTATTTTGATGATTTTAGCGACATTATTCACCGAGTGTTTTTTCTAAGTTTCGCATTTGAATATTGTCATGGCTTATGACAAAACATACCTATGCAGGTCCATGTCGTCGTATAGACCCCAAAATAACAGCTACGTTCGGTATTTTTAAAATTTTAATAGAATTTTGAACGAATTTTATTTATTTTTGAGAATTGCCAAATTCGTTCCAAATGATGGAGGGTATTCAAAGTTCGGTCCGGCCGAACTTACAGCTTTTTTACTTGTTGGAATTTCAATGGCTTTACCCCCAGCTTATTTTTCAATATTTGCCGAATGGAATATTGCGATATGTTCAGCTCACGAGCCATTTTTAGGCCACTGCGAAGAGGGTTTTGATCAAGTCACTTCTTTACTTTTCGAACCATTTCTGCTGATGTTGCTGTTTTCTTCCATGCACTTCCTTGACATCGGGCTACGCTATCAGTATCACGATAACGAGCGATGGTACGAGACACAAAAGATTTATTCATTTATTATTTAGCCACTTGTGGCTTTCCAGCCAAATATAAAGAAATCACACTATCACACTTGAATTCCATAACGAATAACTTATTTTCTGGAAAATTCTCACCAAAATGCTTTTGTAAGCTTGTAAACAATATAATGAGCTGTCACTAGAATAATTTTAACAGTTATCGGATGAGTGGCTTAGAAATGACAGCAGTCTGTATTTGGTTGCAGTTTTTTCATCTCACCCTGTATATAGGAGCAATATAAAAATCTTAGCCGATCTCGATAAAATTTTGCAGAGGTATTTCCGAGCTCTGTAGTATATCTGGTACCAAATATCATTGTTGTCGAATTACGAATGTGAGGGACTTAAAGACCAAATCGGATGAAACACATATATGGGAGCTATAGCTATATCTGAACCGATTTTCACCAAATTTGATGTACTTGATTCTTGACTAAATTCGGTCGGATATGCCAAAATTCAGGCAATTTGGACTGATATTGGCCGTATGGTGCACAATTAACTCAAATTCGGTTGAAGATATGCATATGGAAGCTCTATCCAAATCTGAACCGATCTTGATAAAATTTGACAGAGGTATTTCTGGGTTGTATCTTATATCTGATACCAAATACTTTTCTTTATATATATATATATATATATATATATATATATATATATATATATATATATATATATATATATATATATATATATATATATATATGGGCGCTGAAGCTATATTTGAACCGATTGTCACCGAATTTGATGTACTTGCTTCTTGACTGAATTCTGTCGGATGTACCAAAATTCAGGTAATTTGGACTGATATCGGCCATTTGGTACACAATTAACCCGAATTCGGCTGAAGATATATATATGGAAGCTATATATAAATATGATCCGATTATCACATTTCAATAGGGTTCGACCTTGGGCCAAACAAATATTGTGTGGAAAATTTCATCTCAATCGGATAATAAATGCGACCCGCATTTTGTCCCAAGAATACATGGACAGACGGACGAACGGACAGACTGACATTCATAAGTCGATTCAGAAAGTGATTCTATGAAGATCCTCAAAAGTAATTATGGGTCTATTTCGCTTTCTAGCCTTACCCTTACCACTATGTGTTGTAGGGTATAAAAATATGTATATTTTCCGTCTGGTTTTCCCTTTTTATTGAAATTCGCAAAATCACCAAGTCTTTTCCCACCCAGTTTCCCCCCTCCTCGCATACGACAGATATTAATTGGATCCAATTACTAATTATTGTCACACACACACGCACAAATTTTTTTTTATATTTTTGTTTAATGTCAATCTTGTCTTATCTTGTCCGTTATGTTTATCATAGCCGTTAACAATTGGTGTTGAATCGATTGACGGTATTTCCTCTCCCCCTTAAGTTTTTTCCTTCGAAATCTATAAATACATGTAGAAATATAATAAACTTGGCAGTTGTATTTTAGATTTGGGTTAACGCGAAGAGAGCGAACCGATTAGTTGGTCGTGGTGTCGAAACGAAAAAAGAAAACAAAAAAATGAAATTTCTAATTGTAACGCTCGTAATTGTGGCAGCTGTTTTGGCGGGCAGTGAAGGTGATAAAGAAAAAACAGAAGATCTGTGATAGTTTTTAAGACAATTATGGAACAGAGATTATTTATCCAATTTTTTTTAAGGAAATATTGGAAAAAAAAACCGGAATAAATAAAAAAATAGCTCTGAGTGATATTGTGATCAGCGTATTCAAAATAAACTTGAAAATTTCCCAAATCGTGGAAAAGTGTTACAAGGAGTTGTAGTTACCCTGGACTTCATTACACACCCTGAAGACCCTGCATCGTGACACCATAATCAGCTGATAAAAAAAATGTTTCCCAAAATTGTGAAAAATATCTCAAGCCTTGTCACATGCAAGCCATATCAAAATAACATATTTTAATACCCTTTTCAAGAGAGATAGTTTTCTCTCTCTCCCTCGGAGAGCCCAAAATGTCAGTTTATGATCAATTCAATTGGACAATGTGACTCAAAATTCAAGATAAGTTAATCACATGTCGTGCAAAGGTTTTGCATGAAGACCTTCCATGCAAAAAAATACAATTAAAGATTAGAGATTTCTGTGTGTGTGTAAACACACACACACAGGGAGAGGGGCTTGTAATTAAATATCGGCTTGGGTGTGACGTCTATTTGAAAACATTTTGGCTCACATGTTCAATTTTAGAGGGAAAATGTAACATATCTACCACCCAATTCCAATCTTAACACCTTGTCGGCATTTCGAGGTGTGCCAAAAACAAATAATAATAAAAATGAATTTAAAAAGAAAAAAATACATTTCTTCAAAAATTCACCCCCAAAAAAAAAACAAAAATAAATAAATAAAAAAACAAGTAATAAATCTGTAAGTTAGGGCGGGCCAAGCTATGAATACCCTCCTCCATTTGCAATTTTCAAAAAAAAAAAATAAAATAGAATCCGTTAAAAATTCTGTTTCAATCGTGGACCTGGATAGGCAATAAGCCATTACAATATTCAAATGCTAAACTTGAATAAAAAATCGGTGAATAATGTTGCTAAAATCATCAAAATACGGAATATAGGGAGGTACATATATATGGAGCTTGTACGAAGGCCTGGACCTGCAAAGACAATTTTCTGTCATAGGCTGTAGTATCCATTACGAACTTCAAAAAATACAGAATATTTGGGAGGTGCCGTTATATGGGGGCTATACGAAGACGTGGACTTGCACAGACAATTTTCTGTCACATGCTGTAGTATCTATTTCGAACTTCAAATACCAAATTTTTTTTTTTTTTTTTTTTTTTTTATTACAATTCTCTTTATTTGCGATCTGTTTACAAGCAAAACAATAAGCAAATATAAAAAAAAAATACTTAAGAATAACAGATGTGTTAAATTCCAACGAACTCAACATCTCATACATATTTCATTGTCGATTTTATTAGTTATTGTTATCTACATAAAAGGGAGATCTAAAATGTGATTTCTTTTTAATCGTTTAGTTTCATTTGTATCATCTAACAGATTTATAGCTAATACATTAGGATGATAACTTAATCTGCTAAGATAGCTCTGGCTAATGCTTTTAATAACATTTTTAACTTTGGGAATTTTGAGGTCATTGTGAATTGAATTATTATTAACATACCAAGGTGCATCAGTTATTTGTCTTAGCGTTTTCGACTGATATCGCTGTAAAATTTCAATATTTGAGTTACTAGCCGTTCCCCATAGTTGTATGCCATAAGTCCAAATGGGCTTTAGAATGGTTTTGTATAAAATTAGTTTATTGTTCAAGCTTAGCTTAGATTTCGAACCGAGTAACCAATACATTCTTTTAGTTTTTACGTTCAGTTGTTGCCTCTTGGAGGTTATATGTTTTTTCCAATTTAGTTTCTTGTCAAGTGTAAGACCTAGGTACTTTACAGAATCAGCGGATGGGATAACACACCCATTTAGAGTTGGGGAAGGGCATTCTCCCCTCCTTAAAGTAAATGTGACGTGTGTTGATTTTTCTGTGTTAATTTTTATATTCCATTTGTTCAACCATTTTTCTGTCAGATTCAATTGTGATTGAATCAACTGTGAAGCAGATGAGGTACTCCTATTTGTGGCAAGAATTGCTGTATCATCTGCATAAGTTGCTACTGTAACATCCTCCGTTACTGGCATGTCGGCTGTAAATATTGTGTATAGTACTGGACCCAGCACACTTCCCTGTGGTACACCAGCTTTTATTGATCCATTAATTGAAACTTCGCCATCCACATTTACATAAAAAGTTCTTTTATATAGATACGATTTTAATAACAAATAAAATGGGGTAGGAAGTAGATGTTTAAGTTTGTACAACAATCCTTGATGCCAAACTTTATCAAAAGCTTGTTTTACGTCCAGAAAAACAGCAGAGCAAAATTTTTTACTTTCCAAACTTTCCCTTATTACTTTTACTAATCTGTGGCATTGTTCTGGTGTGCCGTGTTTTTCACGAAATCCAAACTGATAATCAGGTATGATGTTTATTTCTTGAAGTATCGGAAGTAGTCGTTTTTTAAACAATTTTTCAAATAGTTTGGAGCAGACAGGCAATAAGCTAATAGGTCTGTATGAAGATACACTATTTTCTGGTTTACCTGGTTTAGGTATCATCGTAATTTTACCATGTTTCCATTGCCTAGGAAAGTGTGAAAGTCTAATCATCGAGTTAAAGATAAGGGTCAAGAATACTACTCCCTTTTTCGGTAAAGCTTTAATAACTTTGTAATCTATCATGTCGTACCCTGGAGTTTTCTTGTTTAGTTGTTTTATCTCTTTCATTACTTCTTGATAAGTAAAAGGTTTTATTGGCCGACACATTTGGCACGGGATGTCTAGGAATTCCTTTATGTTTCTATCTTGGTCGCTATCACACAACTCAAATGGCGTAAAAGTGAGTTCAAGATAACGCCTAAACTCCTCGGCCTTTTCTTCCTTTGTTCTACACCAAGATCCATCAGCTTTCTGAATTGGAACGTTTCTTTTCTTAGGCTTTTTGAGATATTTAGTAGCTCTCCATAAGCTGTGCTCATTATTTTCGACAGGATTCAGATTGATTAAAAAGTTTCCAATTGATTCATTTTTATACTCCATAAGTCGTAATTTTAATTGATTAGTTGCTCGGTTAAACATTGTTTTATCGGAGGGTTGCCTTGTTGTTTGCCATACTTTACGTAAACGCCTTTTTTCTCTAATAAGTCTTCTTATTTCGCAGGTAATGTGAAAACCAGACTGATACATATCAACTCGTTTCGGAGTGCTTAATTTTGCCGCATGATGTGTTGTATTAATAAAATTTTCTATAGCATCTTCAATATCCTTACAATTTTTAATCGATATATTGAGGTCTATATTGTCGTGAATGTATTTTTGAAATATGCTGATATCAGTACGAGAAGTGATTAGCTGTTGATTCTCATGTTTTTCTAAATTTGTGGTTCTAAAATTTGCTATGATTGGAGTGTGATCAGAATTTAGATCATCACATGTATTTATAGTTAACATCGAATGACAGATTCCAGTAAAAACAAAGAAATCCAAAAGGTCTGGGATTTTATGAACATCTGTTGGCCAGTATGTAGGACTACCAGTAGTTAATATATTGTATTGATTTCCTGAAATACATTTATAGAGCTCTCGTCCCTTCGGATTTGAAAGTCGAGAGCCCCACCATATATGCTTGGCATTGAAGTCGCCGCCGACTATAAATTTATTTCCGAGGCTTTTGAAAAAATTTTCATATTGGTTACATTTAATGTTATATCTTGGAGGAAAGTAAACGGAGTAGATGGAAATGTTTGAATTTTCACATACAATATTAATACCAGCAGCTTGTAAGTAAGGTTCAGTTATTGACTGTTTTTCTTTGTATTTGATTTTTGATCTAATTATAATTGCTGCTCCACCATGAGCGCGATCGTCAGGGTGATTGGCAATTAGTACATCGTAATCTTTTATTTGGAAGAATGATTTACTGGTAAAATGGGTCTCAGATATTAAAAGAATGTCTACGTAGTTATTGTGTAGAAAAAGCTCAATTTCATTTCTGTGGTTTGATACACCATTGGCATTCCATTCAGCAATTACAAGATCTATTTGCATAATTTAGTCATAAGAAGCGACATCATATTAATTAAAGAATTTGTTAACTCAATCTGTTTTGCCATCATAGCTTCTATTTTGCTGAGTACACTTACTTCTGTCGAATCTTCTCCTCGTACCATCTGAGCATAAGACATTCCAGTATCTGGGTTCTGTACAGTATTGACATTATTTTCGGTGAACCCGAAATTTCTCTTGTGGGTAAGATTTGATTTTTTCTGTATAAGTTTTTGATATACGGGACATCCTTTATAACTAGATGTGTGCATATTTAAACAATGTACACATCTTGGTGGTGTGTCTGCAGGTTTTTTGCATTCAGAAGTAGGATGACCCAGACCACACTTACCACATTTATAGGGCTTCCTGCAATAGGATTTAGTATGTCCGAAATCCTGACATCGAAGACAACGTACTAGATCATTGAAACGTTTAGGAGGCTCGATAGTAATGTTGTTGTTGTATATTGAACGAATATCATATATATCTTTATTGTTATGTTTGGGATCCAAGTCCACGAAAAACATTGGCAAGGGCAACTTAGTTATTCGACTAATAATATTTCTCACACTTCTAACCTCATGACCTTTACTCATTAAAAATGCTTTAACATCAGAAATGTCAGTAGAATGATGTAACCCTTTAATAACTATTCTAAATGCTCTTTCCGTTTTAATCTGATATGTATGGTATGAGATGTTATGTTCTTCAAAGTATTTAATAATTTTACGAAATGACTCTACGTTTTTGATCATCAGGCGGACTTCGCCTCTAAGTAATGCCTTAAAATTAAAATGTTCCACTGGGATAACTTTACTTAGATTGTCCATCATTTTGCTAACATTATTCACATTAGGTATGAAAATTGGCGGAGGTTTTGGTATTGTTTGTGTTTCTGTGCCCTTGGTGTTATCAGTTTCACTACTCGTAAGAACGCTAAATCGGTTTGATGTCGATGGCTGGTTGTCTTCAAATTGTTTTCTTTTTGGTGAGTTGCCTAAAGGTGTTCCTGGCATTTTTCGTTTACTAACAACAACTTGCCAATTGTCATCGTCGTCATCATCTTCACTGGACCCAAGAGATCGACCATCGGTAGTTGTTGGTTTTGCTTTAAAACTCATAGTGATAATAGAAGTGGTTTATTGCTTGGTCTTTGAAAGAAATGTTTAAGCACTGCATGCAATGCAGGCAGTGCAAGCACAATATTTTGTTGCTGGATTTATTTATTACGGTTTTGGGTAAATGTTGTGTTGTAAATTGTTTCAAAATTGTTTTTATGATCTTAAGAAAAAAAAGAATTGGATTTTTTTTTTTTTTTTTTTTTTTTTTTTTTTTTTTTTTTGCGGTACCACGTCTATTCAATAACACAGTTGAACAACGACTGAAATACCAAATTTGAAACAATTCCGGTGAATAATATCGCTAACATCATTATATGGGGGCTATACGAAGACGTGGACCTGTACAAACAATTTTCTGTCATAGGCTGTAGTATCCATTACGAACTTCAAATACAAAATTGAAACAATTCCGGTGAATAATGACGCTAAAATCGTCAAAATACCGAATATAGGGAGGTACCGTTATATGGGGGCTATACGAAGACGTGGACCTGCATAGACAATTTTCCGATGAATAATATCGTTTAAATCATCAAAATACCGAATTTTGGGAGGTACCATTATATGGGGGCTATTCGAAGACGTGAACCGGTACAGATAATTTTCTGTCATAGACTGTAGTTCCCATTACGAACTCTAAATACGTAATTTGAAACAATTCCGCGTTCCGGAATAATGCGGCTAAAATCATCAAAATACCGAATATTGGGAGGTACACTTATATGGGGGCAATACGAACACCTGGACCTGCACAGACAATTTTCCGTCTTAGGATGTAGAATCCATGACGAACTTCAAATACCAAATTTGAAACAACTCTGGTGAAAAATATCGCTAAAATCATGAAAATACCGAAAATAGGGAGGTACAATTATATGGGGGCTATACCAAAGCGTGGACCTGCATGACCCATTTCTAATACCAAAAGTCTAGAAGACATAATATACATTTGAGTAAATTTTTATCAATCTTTTCATTTCGTTCGGAAGCTAGAGTGATTTCCACAGATGGAGAGACAGACGGACATCGCTAAATCGGCATAGAATTTTATGCTGTTCAAGAATATATACATTTTGTGGGGTCTAAAATGTATATTTTGAGGTGTTACCAACGGAATGACAAACATAATATACCCTCTCCTTTCTATGGTGGAGGGTATAAAAACCCGAAAATAATGAAAGAAGATCTTAAAATAAAAGACATTTGTATCTGGGGGTTTGAAAGTTAACATCGCAAGCATGGTACAATAAGGAGGCAGAACAGCTTAGTAAAAAATACATAAATACTGCCCTGAGGCTGTGCCCGCTTCCTGTCAAATTTGCATGCAAACAGGTTGTTTTTATTTATTCAATATTTTTTCCTCATTTTTAAAATCAGCGCCAAATATAAATGAAATGCCTGGATTTTCTTTCAAATATATGATCTAAATAATTCAATCTTTCAATTATATGTCAACGGAGGCGAATAGCTTCAATGCCCGTCCCGCAATGTTCGCGTCTTCCAATCATTGATTTTGAAAATATTCTGTTTTTATTTTTCAAAACAATAAATACATACACAAAATTGGCACAAGTCGGGCATACTTCGAAAAAAAATTGTAACCAGCCGGTAGCTCTACGTTACCTTTTTATTGTATCATGATCGCAAGTAACCTGAAAGGGGGCAAAAGCAAGTTCCCCCTCTATTACATTTTTAGTAAATATTCGAATTAAGATTTCTTAGGATCTGTTAATGTTAGGTACATAGTGTCTTCGGAAATATTATTGACAACTTTATGAGGATTATTTTCGTCGAAAATGTTAACCCTCAAGCGAGTCAACGAAGAGGTCTTTTTGGTCCTTTTTCAAAAATATTGATAAAAACTAGGCCACTCGTCCGACAGCTGTTAAAATTATTCAAGTGACAGCTCATTATATTGCTAACAAACGTACAAAAGCATTTTGGTGAGAATTTTCCAGAAAAAAAGTTATTCGTGATGGAATCCAAGCGTGATAGTGTGATTTCTTTATATTTGACTGGAAAACCACAACGATAGCCACTTAGAGCACTCCAACATTTAAATGTGAATAAATCTTTTGTGTCTCGTATCATCGCTCGTTGCCGTGATACTGTTAGCGTAGTCCGACGTCAAGGAAGTGGACGGAAGAAAACAGCAACATCAGCAGAAATGGTTCGAAGAGTAAAGAAGCGACTTAATCGTAAGCCGCATCGCAGTGGCCAAAAAACAGCTCGTGAGCTGAACATATCACAATATGCCATTCGGCAAATATTGAAAAATGAGCTCGGGGTAAAGCCATTGAAATTCCAAAAAGTGCAAAAACTTACACCGCAACGTAAAGAAAATAGATTCAAAAGAGCTAAAGAGTTGCTTCGCTTGGTCGAAAGTGGTAAACTGCCGAATTTGGTTTTCTCCGATGCCTTTGTTGACTTAAAATGAAATTTGATAAAGAATATTTTTGTCTTTGATGTCATTCTTTTAAAACAATGTTTTGTGGAAGATTTGCGCATAAATTTTTATAAAACACGGTCTTAAGCCTAAAATGGGTCTTCTATGTATTGTTTTCTGTAACATACATACGTACACCAGATAACTTAAATTCCAGAGCTCCAGGGAATCTTAATCCAAATATTTCATAAAATTGTGAAAGGTGTAGAAATTTGACGCCTCTGTTTAAGTTAGGTTAGAAAAGAGGGACTAGCCTGTTGTGCGTTCTATTGGTAGAATTTTGGGGAGAAAAGGATTTCATGCTTAAATATAGCTCTAGATCCAGCTCTCGGCATTCAATTAATACTAAATTTAATAGTATTTAGTACATTTTGACCAATTATAGTACGAATTTTCCAAACAATGTCCGTTTATTAACTTCAGATGCCAATACTGACCTTAACATTAAATTTCAGGATTTCAGCTCTTTCATTTTCTCCATTACCAAACTTAGTGTCATTTAATACAATTATACACAACTACACATATCCAAAACCAGATCCATTTCTCAACCACAGACACCAATAGTGACATCCATATCAAATTTAAGTATTCCAGCCTTATCTCTTCATTCAAAGTCAAACTTAGTACCATTTAGTACTTTTCGAAAAATTCCGGATATCAACAGAGACATAATATCAAATTTTTGAATTTTATCTTTATATTATCACCCAATACCCAATTTAGTACCACTTCGTACTTTTCGACATATTATAGTACACATTTTTAAAACAAGCTCCATATCCCAATTCTAGATATCAACAGAGACTTTAATAGCAAATTTCAAGATTTACCCCCTTACCTTATACCAAATTTAGTACAACTTATTATTTTTCGAACAATTAAAGCACAGATTTTCAAAACTTAATAACCAACAGTGACAACCATATCAAATTTAAAGATTCCAGCGCTATCCCTTAACCCAGTGCCAAACTTAGTACTATTTAGTACTTTTCGTGCAATTATAGTACACAGTTGCTAAACTACCTCCACATTTCAATTCCAGATACCAACAGTAACCTCAATATCAAATTTCAGAATTGTATCACTATTCTTACACCCAATACCAAAATTAGTACTATTTAGTACTTTTCGTGCAATTATAGTACACATTTCCAAAACTACCTCCAAATTTCAATCCCATTATCAAATTTCGAGATTACATCTCTTTTCCTTCATCGAATACCAAATTTAGTACCATTTAGCACTTTTCGTACATATATTCCGTAGGAATTTCCAAACCACTGTCAAATCTCAAACACAGTTATCTTAATATCAAATTTGAGAATTTTATCTCTATTCCTTCAACCAATACCAAATTTAGTACTGTTTAGTACAATTATAGAATAAATTACTTTTCGTACAATTATAGAATAAATTTCCGAAACCACCTCCATTTGTCTAGGCTTCAAATGGACAGCGACCCTAGTATCAAATTTCAGATTTAAAGCTCTATCAGTTCAATCAAAACCAAATTGTACCAAATATGGTACTATTTAGTACACTTGGCACACTTAGTACAAATTTCTAAAATCACCTCTTTATCAGAAACCTGCCACAAAAAGGGCCCAATACAAAAAAAATGAAATTTCCACTTCATACGTTCAACCTTAACTAAATGATTCCCAATTTAGTACCATTTAGTACAATTTCACACACTTAGTACATTAATACCATTTAGTACATATGTGTACGAATTTCCAATACTACCTACATTCCTCAGTCCTAGAATACAATAGTAATCCTATTTTCAAATTTCAAAATTCCAGCTCTAACTGTTCAACCAAATCCAAATTGTACCAAATTTAGTACCATTTAGTACACATAAGTAAGGATTTTCAAAACTACCTACATTCCTGAGTCTTAGAATGCAATAGTAATCTTATTTCCATATTTCGCAATTCTAGCTCCATCGGTCCACCCAAATCGAAATTGTACCAAATTGAGTACCATTTAGTACTTTTCGTGCAAATAAGTAAAAATTTCGAAAACTACCTCCATATCCAAATCCTTCACTTAGTCAATAACGTTAATTTAAAATTTCAGGATTCCAGCTCCATCCTTTCCTTCAAATTCAAATTGTACTAAATTTAGTACCATTTAGTACTTTTCGTACACATAAGAGCACACTCCCTAAACTACATCGGATTCCAGCTCCATCCTTTCCTTCAAATTCAAATTGTACTAAATTTAGTACCATTTAGTACTTTTCGTACACATAAGTGCACACTCCCTAAACTACATCGACTATACTCCTCAACATTGATCCTCATTCCAAATATCAAGTTTTTAACTCGAACCGTTCACATGATACGAAATGCTAACAAATGTAGTACATTTTAGTACAAAATGTTGCCTTTATTCTGAAATTTTGTTGCCTTTATTCTTTCTTACAATATTTTTTTCAATATTTTTTTTTAATTTTCAGTTCGCGCCAATGAATTCGAATGCTATCAATGCGTTGGCACCGAATGTCAAAGCAGTGAGACGACCAAATTGGTAAATTGCTATGACAACCCCGGCAACAATGCGCCCGCCCCTGCAACGACCACAGCCCCTGAGACGAGAGCTGCTGATGCGACCTATGCCTGTTTTACAATGCGTTATGAGGGTAAGCTGAAATTGAAAATTTCAAAATCAATTTTTTATCAACTACTTGGCTTCATTTACAGATGGCACTACCACAACCAAATACCAAAAGGGTTGCATCACCAAAGTGAATGGCATTGCCACCTGCGATGGTGTCTCTCCACCTGGAGCCACAAAATTGGACAGCTGTGTCACTTGTCAGGAACCCAAATGTAACTCCGTTGCTGGTCTCGGTGTATCGCTGCTGACATTGGCAGCTGCCCTGTATGTCCAGTATTTTATGTAAATTTAGACTGAATTGGATGCAGTGATGATGACGATGATCGGTAGCAAAAAATGGGAGTGTTTTGAGTTGATAACTGAAATAATTGACCAAATTGACAACTGAGTTCTCGTAACGTAAATTTTAAATGTTGTAATGTTTTGTAATAGTAAATAAATAAATGTTTTAATGATTAACATAATTTTTAAAGTAAAAAAATACAATTTTAAAATGTTGTTTAAAAAGAGTCAGCTGAAATATTTATACCCTACAACACTATGTGTTGGGTCAAAAATTATGTAACACCTCGAAATATTGGTCCCCACATAGGAAACTATATATGGATCATCCTATCTCGCCGAGCTGAGCCGATCTAGCTATGTATCTCCGTCCGTCCGTCTCTCCGTCCATCTTTATATATTCATTTGTAATCAAGCTGCAGGTCGCAATTATAAACCGATCTTCACGAAATTGAAAACCAGTAAAGAAAGTCTTAAAGTCGGGCGGGGCCGACTTTTTGATACCCTACACCACTTTGATAATTTAGTAGAGCTCCACATAACACTTAAAAGTTTTTATGGGAGAATTCAATCATACACGCTATGATTATGATTATAATTTAAAATTCAAAGGACTAAATATGCCGAAGCATTTGTGTCTTTTAAATTCGGACTTGTATTGCCCATTTGGTGCACAATTAATTTGAAATCGGATGAAGATATATATGGGAGATATATCCCAATCTGAACCGATCTCGATAAAATTTGGCAAAGATATTTCTGAGCTGCATTTGATATATTTCCCCAAATATTGTTGTTACAGAGTGAATATTACGGCTGCGGAGGACAAAAATAACAAGTCGGATGAACAATATGTATGGGAGCTATAGCTATATATGAACCGATTTCGATCAAATTTGGCATACTTATTTTCAGGCCTAATTTGATATATTTCTCTGAATATTGTTGTTACGGAGTGCATATTACGGCTGTGGGTAACAAATACTACAAATCGGATGAACAATATATATGGGAGCTATAGCTATATCTGAACCGATCTTCATCAAATTTGACATACTACCTTCTAGACTCAATTCGGTCGTATGTGCCAAATTTCATCCCATTTGGGCAAATATTAGACGTTTGGTGCACAATAAAAGGTAAATCGGACGAAGTTATATATGGGAGCTATATCCAAATCTGAACCGATCTCGATAGAATTTAGCAAAGGTATTTCTGAGCTGCATTTGATATATTTCCCCAAATATTGTTGTTACAGAGTGCATATTACGGCTGCGGAGGACAAAAGTAACAAATCGGATGAACAATATATATGGAAACTATAGCTATATCTGAACCGATTTCTATAAAAATTGGCATACTTATTTTCAGGCCTAATTTGGTTGTATGTGCAAAATTCCATACCATTCGGGCTGATATTACACGTTTGGTGCACAATAAAAGGCAAATCGGACGAAGATATATATGGGAGCTATATCTAAATTTTGACCGATTATCTCCAATTTCAATAGGATTCGTCCTTGGGCCAAACAAATGTTGTTTGCAAAATTTCATCTCAATCGGATAATAAATGCGACCTGTATTTTGTTCACAAGAATACATGGACAGACGGACTGACATGCATAAATCAACTCAGAAAGTGATTCCATGCAAATCATCAAAAGGAACTATGGGTCTATCTCGTTTCCTTTTGCCTGTTACAAACAAATGCACAAAGACATAATACCCTGACCACCTTGTGGTGTAGGGTATAATGAAGGTGGGGTTAGGGTCAGAATAGAACCCTACTGCTTTTGGAGATGATCGCATAATATTTAGGGGTTAAAATGGACCAAAAACTGAAAAAAATTCTGATTTTGCAGTTGCTCTACATGTCGCAATTATAGACCAATCGACGCGGAAGTTAGCATGGGGTTAGAGCTTAGGGCTGGGCAGAAGCCTCCCAATTTTGATGGTCATCGGGTAATATTTAGTGGGCGAAGTAGACCATAACATTTGTGTTAAATAAAAGTCAAATTTTCCATTAAACCGCGAATATTTTTAGTCCCGGCGAAATCACAAATAGACGAACAGGACAATTCTGACCGTTACGTAGATGCCGATAATAAATATATCGGATATATACAAAAGAATACAAATACAAAGAGATATCAGCTAGAATGCTTATATCTCAAGAAAAGGCGAACTTTTGGCTTTTTATGCAGATTTCGTTGACGAATATAGCAAAATGTCGTAGGCAAGCATATCATATAGATGAATCTAAATTTGGAGATACAGAGGGGTCTCTTGCTTTTGGATATGATCGCAAAATATTTATGGGTTCAAATAAACCAAAAGCAGAATAAATTTCCTGATCACACAATTGGACAGGGAACAATTCTAGCATTTTGGATCACCATTGGATTATATTTAGCTGTAAAATGGACCACAGAACTGAAAGCACGACGGAGTGCGTAAATATTGGGCAAATGTCCCTGGTGACATAATTTCAAAAGCGAAATCTTCCAAAATGGAATTGGACATAAAGGGGCTTCTAACATATCGCAGGGTTGTAGGGTATCGCATGGTCGACCCTGCACGACTATAGCATTTGCATAATATTTAGGGGTTGAAATGGACCAAAAACTGAAAATTTTCCTGATTTTGCAGTTGCTCTACAGGTCACAATTATAAACCAATCGACGCGAAAGTTAGCATGGGGCTAGAGCTTTGGGCTGGGCAGAAGCCTTCCAATTTTGATGGTCATCGGCTAATATTTAGTGGGTGAAAAAGGCTATGACATTTGAGTTAAACAAAATCAAATTTTCCATTTAACCGCGAATATTTTTAATCCCACCGAAATCACAAACATTTTTCATATTTTTTATCGCATGCGATTTTTTCAATTTGACTTATAATATTAAAGTGTATATTTTGTAATATTTTTTCACCTTACAACACAGGTTGGGGATATTGTATATATATTGCAATTATCGTCCGATCCTCACGAAAAGGGTAGGGTTATGCTCAGAATGGCTAGGCCTTTTGTTTTCAAAGATGTCCGCAATATATTTAGGGGTTGAGATTGACCAACAAAATAGTTCGTAAATATTGGGGAAATGTCCCTGTTCAAAATACTAAGGGTAATATCTGCGCAGTGCTTCGTGACATAGTTTCAAACGCGAAATCTTCCAAAATGGATTAGGACATAAGAGGACAGAAAAAAAATTCTCGATCACACAATTGAAGCCTTTCGACATGCCTGAGAAGATAATTAAACACAGGGAAGAATTCTGGCATTTTGGATCACCATTGGATTATATTTAGCTGTAAAATGGACCAAAACAACTAACAGAACGACGGAGTGCGTAAATATTGGGCAAATGTCCCTGGTGACATAATTTCAAAAGCGAAATCTTCCAAAATGGATTTGGACATAAGGGGGCTTCTAACATATCGCAGGGTTGTAGGGTATCGCATGGTCGACACTGCACTACTATAGCCTTTGCTTACTAGTTTTGAATTAATGATGGAAAAATGTTAGAATTTTTTTAAAAACAAATTATATTTTTTGTTGAGTCAGTCCCAAAATATTTTCCTAAAATAATCTGGAAACTGTTGTTTGTTTTCTCATAGCAAACCATTTAAGCGGTTTCATACCTGGAGAACTGTTTTTAAGATATGGTTACGCTCCCCACTTTCCGAGGACTGATCAAAGACCGTTACACGAACAAGGGTATTATGTCTTTGTGCATTTGTTTGTAACATGGAGAAGGAGATAGACCGATATATAGTTTCTTTATGGGATCTTCATAGAATCACTTTCTGAGTCGGTGAGATGAAAAAACTACAACCAACTTCGGACTGCTGTCATTTCTAAGCCACTTGTCCGACAGCTGTTAAAATTTTTCCAGTGACAACTCATTCAATTGTTTAAAAGCGTATAAAAGTATTTTGGTGAGAATTTTCCAGAAAAAAAAAGTTATTCGTGATGGAATTCAAGCGTGATAGTGTGATTTCTTTATATTTGGCTGGAATACCACAAGTGTCTATCATTAGAGCACTCCAGCATTTAAATGTGAATAGATCTTTTGTGTCTCGTACCATCGCTCGTTACCGTGATACTAGTAGCGTAACCTGACCTTAAGGAAGTGGATGGAAGAAATCAGCAACATTAGCAGAAATGGTTCGAAAAGTAAAGAAGCGACTTGATCGAAACCCGCGTCGCAGTGGCCGAAAAATGGCTCGTGAGCTGAGCATATCGCAATAGTCCATTCGGCAAATATTGAAAAATGAGCTCGGGGTAAAGCCATTGTAATTCCAAAAAGTGCAAGAACTTTCACCGTAACAGAAAGAAAATAGACTCAAAAGAGCTAAAGAGTTGATTCGCTTGGCCGAAAGTGGTGAACAACCGAATTTGGTTTTCTCCGATGAGAAAACATTCGTTGTCCAGCAGAGCAGTTTTTAAACAAACAAAATGATCGTTTTTACTTGCCAAAGAGGTCAGCTGAAAATGTGCATCTTCTGTTGGCCACAAGAACTCAAGCGCCAGCCATGGTGATGGTGTGGGCTACCATAACAGTCGATGGTCGCTCTCCGCTCGTATTAATCGACCGTGGCATTAGAATAAACGCCGAATATTATCGTGAAAATATTCTGGAGGGTGTATTACAGCCTTGGGCACGCAAACATGTTGGCCGCAGACCTTGGACATTCCAACAGGACTCAGCACGCGCCACCCAAGAATGGTTACAAAATGTGTTTTCTCACTTCATTTCCAGCGCACAATGGCCACCAAAATCTCCGGATACCAATCCGTTAGACTATTGTGTCTGGAGTATTTTGGAAAGCAAGGTTGGCACTAAAAAAATACCAAAGTGTCGATCACCTCAAGCAAGCGCTTCGCCGGGAATGGGCCAAAATACCGCAGAACAACATTCGGGCAGCGTGTGACGGTTTCATTGGCCGTTTGAAGGCCATAATTCGTGCCAAAGGTGACCAATTCCGGCAAATCTAAACTTATCCTAAAATTTGATGCTATCTCCGATATTTTTTTTCTTTCATTCAATAACATTTAAAAAAAATGTAAAAATTATGGCGTTTGACTTTGTTGCAGTTTTTTATCTTACCCTGTATATTCAATCGATTTCGGGTTAAATGTGCACCAAATGTCCAATATTTGTCCAAATGACCTGCAATTTGAAAATCGGTTCAGATATCGCTATAGCTCCCATACATATGTTTCATATGTTTGGTGTTTAAAGTCCTTCACATGCGTAATATTCACTCGACAAAAAAAAAATTCTTTGATACCAGATATCAGATTCAACGCAAAAGCAAGCTAAAAAGTATCAGTCGATTTTGTCAACAGATGTATAACCTCAGTCGAGGTTCAATTATGTATGATTATTCAAATTTTTGACCCTCTATGGAGTGTGTTCCGATGAAATAGGTTAATATTCCTTTTATTTATCGGACCCAAATAAATATGATATAAATATTGTGGAATGCTAGGTTTGAACTATATTGGACTAATTCCTTCACGTTGTATGAGATATGTGATAATTTTTAGAACATGTTAAAATATTACAGATCTTGATATGAATGGAATCAGATGTTAATTTCGCGTTTTATGAGGCACATAGATATTCAAAATTTTGACAATCTATGGGTGTGGCACCACAAGGACTTGAGTGATATATCATATTTTCACAGTGAATCTTGTATTGGTAGTAATAATAGGATGTATAAAATATGAAGAGTCCCGGAATCTTATTGCGGATTATGTGGTCTTTTTAGTTATTTAAAACTTTGTCCCTTTGTGGGTGAGGTACCAGAAGGAATAGTCCAATCTCTACCATCTTTATAACAGATTTTGTGCTAATGGAATTGTTGAGATGTACCAAGTCTAAATGGAATCGGATGTTAATTTCGTGTTTATGGATATTCAAAATTTTGACCCGTTGTGTGGGAAGTACTAGAAGATGGTGATCGATATATCCCATTGTTACAGTGGATCTTCTGTTGGTAGATGGCTAATTTGCAGACATTTGGACACTAACATCACATTTTATAAGAGTTATAATTATTCAAAATATTGATCATTTGTGGGGGACGTACAAAAGAGTGGACCGAAATTTTGAGCTATTTTCCATTTTCGCACCTAACCTAGCACTGATGGAAATATTAGGATTTGCAAAGTTGGTGCAAAATTTGATTGTCCTTTCTCTTTCTGTGCAGTAAAATATTTTCATTGAAAAGTTCGACCTTTTGTGGGGGAGGTACCAGAAGGAGTGTACCAATATTGTCCATCTCCGCTCTCGAGCTAAGTTTGATAATAATATTACGATCTACTAAGTTTGGACTAAGCCGGATACGCCCTTCGAGAGTTATCGTGCGCACCTGACAGCAAACAGACGGACATAGCTAGATCGTCTCCAAATGTCTTAAAATGGATTTGATCCAAAGAGACCTAGCGTCCTTAACCGATATTTCTATGAGACACAGTTTTGGGCCGTATCAAATGATATATACCTTCTCTAGCCATATGCCTGAGGAATTTAATTTACCTTCGTTTTTGGGATTCCCAAAATAATAGTGAATTTATGTTCACAAAATTTAGTAGGGCGAGATTTTGTCAGCTCAGAACTCATAATGTCAAGTTACTCATGATTGGGTGTGAAATTGTGGCCGAAATCTCAAAATAACGAAAATTAGGAGGTACATATGGGGCCAAATAGTGGAGCAATCTTATCATTTTTTAGCAATGTTAGATTATATCCACCCAGAGCTCTAAATGTCGAGTTACACATGATTTTGTTAAAAAAAAAATTGTGGTCAAAACATTCAAAATATCGAAAAGCGGGAAGAAACGCCATATGGGGGCCTTACCGAAATGTGGGCCGGTAATACTAAACATATTAGGCGTAATATAAATGCCTGAGTAAAATTTCAGAGCGATAGAATGCTTCCCTTAATTCCGTTCTCCGTTTTGCTATTTGGGGATCTCAGACCCGCTGAGCGCCTTTGCATGTATCTTTTATTTTTAGCTCCATTTTCATAATCTACTGGACTTTTCCTGTTAATCTAGAAAACAAAATTAATTTGTTGTACAGTGTTATGAATCATCTAGTTGTTGAACTAAGGAACGCTCTAATCTGAAGAACCCCTTTTCGGTTACTAAATAGCTCTTAATTATTTTTCTTCAGTAGATGAAGTGATGTGGAGTTCACTCCTCGCTTCTCACTTCAATTACAGATACCATAGCCTTTATAATTTTCTTTTTGTTTCACACATTTCCATAATGTCACAGATTTATTTTGACCCATTTAGGGGAAATAATTTGACCCACTTAGTTTAACGTTTATGGGCCATGCAAAATGGCAACAAAATCACAACAATCAGAAAAACAATAACAAAAACAATTAAATTGCACACATTCTTACTATTTTGTTGCCGGCTTAATTATTGAATGTCATGAAATCCTTTCCCTTTAAAGAGGTTCTCCTTCCTTCGTCCTGGCTGGAGTAGCGTGCATTTAAAATATAAAACTTTTGCTCACATTATGCCGATAGATGTGTGTGTGACTGTGTACTTCTTATGTGTTCTACTGGTCAAGTGTATAAAACGACATTGTCCGACATTTAGCCTTTATTTACCTGGCTGGCTGGCTGGCCAGAACCACAAAATCACCTCCTTTTGGTGGTCGAACACAACCATCAGCACTGGCAAAAATAATAAAAACCCTCTGCTCAGCCATCCAAATGCATGTCAAACATGATGAAGTGCTTGGACTTTAGGTTGACGTCAAGGAGGTGTTCATTTTGTTGGCACTGCATTGCAGTGTTCGGCTTTTTTTATTTTTGAAAATTAGTTTTCCTTCTACCGGTACGCGTGTGATTTATTTAGACCTATTACTGCAATTTAGTAATTAATGACTGTGTTAGTCCGGCCGCTTTTTTAATTGTCGTTTTAAAATTGTAACAACAACAGTAGAACCTTTCGAATCATATTCGAAAGAAATATTATTTTTTTTTAATAAAAAATTGCTTCATATTTTAAAATGGCCATAACTCCTTAAATATTGAGTTTTCGGCGTTTTTAGCTGTTATTTGTGATCACTTTTTAAAACATGAATTATTAAATATTTTAAAATGGCCATAACTCCTTAAATATTGAGTTTTCGGCGTTTTTAGCTATTATTTGTGATTGCTTTTTAAAACATGAATTATTAAATATTTTAAAATGGTCATAACTCCTTAAATATTGAGTTTTCGGTGTTTTTAGTTATTATTTGTGATCACTTTTTAAGTCTTGAATTAATAAATATTTTAAAATGGCCATAACTCATTAAATATTGAGTTTTCGGCGTTTTTAGCTATTATTTGTGATCGCTTTTTAAAACATGAATTATTAAATATTTTAAAATGGCCATAACTCCTTAAATATTGAGTTTTCGGCGTTTTTAGCTATTATTTGTGATCACTTTTTAAAGCATGAATTGGTTCATATTTTAAAATGGCCATAACTCCTTAAATATTGAGTTTTCGGCGTTTTTAGCTATTATTTGTGATCACTTTTTAAAGCATGAATTGGTTCATATTTTAAAATGGCCATAACTCCTTAAATATTGAGTTTTCGACGTTTTTAGCTATTATTTGTGATCACTTTTTAAACCATGAATTATTAAATATTTTAAAATGGCCATAACTCCTTAAATATTGAGTTTTCGGCGTTTTTAGCTATTATTTGTGATCACTTTTTAAAGCATGAATTGGTTCATATTTTAAAATGGCCATAACTCCTTAAATATTGAGTTTTCGGCGTTTTTAGTTATTATTTGTGATCACTTTTTAAGTCTTGAATTATTAAATATTTTAAAATGGCCATAACTCCTTAAATATTGAGTTTTCGGCGTTTTTAGCTATTATTTGTGATCACTTTTTAAACCATGAATTATTAAATATTTTAAAATGGCCATAACTCCTTAAATATTGAGTTTTCGGCGTTTTTAGCTATTATTTGAGATCACTTTTTAAAGCATGAATTGGTTCATATTTTAAAATGGCCATAACTCCTTAAATATTGAGTTTTCGACGTTTTTAGCTATTATTTGTGATCACTTTTTAAACCATGAATTATTAAATATTTTAAAATGGCCATAACTCCTTAAATATTGAGTTTTCGGCGTTTTTAGCTATTATTTGTGATCACTTTTTAAAGCATGAATTGGTTCATATTTTAAAATGGCCATAACTCCTTAAATATTGAGTTTTCGGCGTTTTTAGTTATTATTTGTGATCACTTTTTAAGTCTTGAATTAATAAATATTTTAAAATGGCCATAACTCATTAAATATTGAGTTTTCGGCGTTTTTAGCTATTATTTGTGATCGCTTTTTAAAACATGAATTATTAAATATTTTAAAATGGCCATAACTCCTTAAATATTGAGTTTTCGGCGTTTTTAGCTATTATTTGTGATCACTTTTTAAAGCATGAATTGGTTCATATTTTAAAATGGCCATAACTCCTTAAATATTGAGTTTTCGGCGTTTTTAGCTATTATTTGTGATCACTTTTTAAAGCATGAATTGGTTCATATTTTAAAATGGCCATAACTCCTTAAATATTGAGTTTTCGGCGTTTTTAGTTATTATTTGTGATCACTTTTTAAGTCTTGAATTAATAAATATTTTAAAATGGCCATAACTCATTAAATATTGAGTTTTCGGCGTTTTTAGCTATTATTTGTGATCGCTTTTTAAAACATGAATTATTAAATATTTTAAAATGGCCATAACTCCTTAAATATTGAGTTTTCGGCGTTTTTAGCTATTATTTGTGATCACTTTTTAAAGCATGAATTGGTTCATATTTTAAAATGGCCATAACTCCTTAAATATTGAGTTTTCGGCGTTTTTAGCTATTATTTGTGATCAGCATGAATTATTAAATATTTTAAAATGGCCATAACTCCTTAAATATTGAGTTTTCGGCGTTTTTAGCTATTATTTGTGATCACTTTTTAAAGCATGAATTGGTTCATATTTTAAAATGGCCATAACTCCTTAAATATTGAGTTTTCGGCGTTTTTAGCTATTATTTGTGATCACTTTTTAAGTCTTGAATTATTAAATATTTTAAAATGGCCATAACTCCTTAAATATTGAGTTTTCGGCGTTTTTAGCTATTATTTGTGATCACTTTTTAAAGCATGAATTGGTTCATATTTTAAAATGGCCATAACTCCTTAAATATTGAGTTTTCGGCGTTTTTAGCTATTATTTGTGATCACTTTTTAAGTCTTGAATTATTAAATATTTTAAAATGGTCATAACTCCTTAAATATTGAGTTTTCGGAGTTTTTAACTATTATTTGTGATCACTTTTTAAAGCATGAATTATTAAATATTTTAAAATGGCCATAACTCCTTAAATATTGAGTTTTCGGCATTTTTAGCTATTATTTGTGATCACTTTTTAAAGCATGAATTATTAAATATTTTAAAATGGCCATAACTCCTTAAATATTGAGTTTTCGGCATTTTTAGCTATTATTTGTGATCACTTTTTAAAGCATGAATTATTAAATATTTTAAAATGGCCATAACTCCTTAAATATTGAGTTTTCGGCGTTTTTAGCTATTATTTGTGATCACTTTTTAAAGCATGAATTGGTTTATATTTTAAAATGGCCATAACTCCTTAAATATTGAGTTTTCGACGTTTTTAGCTATTATTTGTGATCACTTTTTAAGTCATGAATTGGTTCATATTTTAAATGGCCATAACGCCATAAATCTTGAGTTTTCGGCGTTTTTAGCTATTATTTGTGATCACTTTTCAAAGCATGAATTATTAAATATTTTAAAATGGCCATAACTTCTTAAATATTGAGTTTTCGGCATTTTTAGCTATTATTTGTGATCACTTTTTAAAGCATTAATTATTAAATATTTTAAAATGCCCATAACTCCTTAGATATTGAATTTTCGGCGTTTTTAGCTATTATTTGTGATCACTTTTCAAAGCATGGATTATTAAATATTTTAAAATGGCCATAACTCCTTAAATATTGAGTTTTCGGCGTTTTTAGCTATTATTTGTGATCACTTTTTAAAGCATGAATTGGTTCATATTTTAAAATGGCCATAACTCCTTAAATATTGAGTTCTCCGCGTTTTTAGCTATTATTTGTGATCACTTTTTAAAGCATGAATTGGTTCATATTTTAAAATGGCCATAACTCCTTAAATATTGAGTTCTCCGCGTTTTTAGCTATTATTTGTGATCACTTTTTAAGGCATAAATTGATTCATATTTTAAAATGGCCATAACTCCTTAAGTATTGAGTTTTCGGCGTTTTTAGCTATTATTTGTGATCACTTTTTAAGGCATAAATTGATTCATATTTTAAAATGGCCATAACTCCTTAAATATTGAGTTTTCGACGTTTTTAGCTATTATTTGTGATCACTTTTTAAACCATGAATTATTAAATATTTTAAAATGGCCATAACTCCTTAAATATTGAGTTTTCGGCGTTTTTAGCTATTATTTGTGATCACTTTTTAAAGCATGAATTGGTTCATATTTTAAAATGGCCATAACTCCTTAAATATTGAGTTTTCGGCGTTTTTAGCTATTATTTGTGATCGCTTTTTAAAACATGAATTATTAAATATTTTAAAATGGCCATAACTCCTTAAATATTGAGTTTTCGGCGTTTTTAGCTATTATTTGTGATCACTTTTTAAAGCATGAATTGGTTCATATTTTAAAATGGCCATAACTCCTTAAATATTGAGTTTTCGGCGTTTTTAGCTATTATTTGTGATCACTTTTTAAGTCTTGAATTATTAAATATTTTAAAATGGCCATAACTCCTTAAATATTGAGTTTTCGGCGTTTTTAGCTATTATTTGTGATCACTTTTTAAAGCATGAATTGGTTCATATTTTAAAATGGCCATAACTCCTTAAATATTGAGTTTTCGGCGTTTTTAGCTATTATTTGTGATCACTTTTTAAGTCTTGAATTATTAAATATTTTAAAATGGTCATAACTCCTTAAATATTGAGTTTTCGGAGTTTTTAACTATTATTTGTGATCACTTTTTAAAGCATGAATTATTAAATATTTTAAAATGGCCATAACTCCTTAAATATTGAGTTTTCGGCATTTTTAGCTATTATTTGTGATCACTTTTTAAAGCATGAATTATTAAATATTTTAAAATGGCCATAACTCCTTAAATATTGAGTTTTCGGCATTTTTAGCTATTATTTGTGATCACTTTTTAAAGCATGAATTATTAAATATTTTAAAATGGCCATAACTCCTTAAATATTGAGTTTTCGGCGTTTTTAGCTATTATTTGTGATCACTTTTTAAAGCATGAATTGGTTTATATTTTAAAATGGCCATAACTCCTTAAATATTGAGTTTTCGACGTTTTTAGCTATTATTTGTGATCACTTTTTAAGTCATGAATTGGTTCATATTTTAAATGGCCATAACGCCATAAATCTTGAGTTTTCGGCGTTTTTAGCTATTATTTGTGATCACTTTTCAAAGCATGAATTATTAAATATTTTAAAATGGCCATAACTTCTTAAATATTGAGTTTTCGGCATTTTTAGCTATTATTTGTGATCACTTTTTAAAGCATTAATTATTAAATATTTTAAAATGCCCATAACTCCTTAGATATTGAATTTTCGGCGTTTTTAGCTATTATTTGTGATCACTTTTCAAAGCATGGATTATTAAATATTTTAAAATGGCCATAACTCCTTAAATATTGAGTTTTCGGCGTTTTTAGCTATTATTTGTGATCACTTTTTAAAGCATGAATTGGTTCATATTTTAAAATGGCCATAACTCCTTAAATATTGAGTTCTCCGCGTTTTTAGCTATTATTTGTGATCACTTTTTAAAGCATGAATTGGTTCATATTTTAAAATGGCCATAACTCCTTAAATATTGAGTTCTCCGCGTTTTTAGCTATTATTTGTGATCACTTTTTAAGGCATAAATTGATTCATATTTTAAAATGGCCATAACTCCTTAAGTATTGAGTTTTCGGCGTTTTTAGCTATTATTTGTGATCACTTTTTAAGGCATAAATTGATTCATATTTTAAAATGGCCATAACTCCTTAAATATTGAGTTTTCGACGTTTTTAGCTATTATTTGTGATCACTTTTTAAAGCATGGATTATTAAATATTTTAAAATGGCCATAACTCCTTAAATATTGAGTTTTCGGCGTTTTTAGCTATTATTTGTGATCACTTTTTAAAGCATGAATTATTAAATATTTTAAAATGGCCATAACTCCTTAAATATTGAGTTTTCGGCGTTTTTAGATATTATTTGTGATCACTTTTTAAAGCATGGATTGGTTCATATTTTAAAATGGCCATAACTCCTTAAATATTGAGTTTTCGGCGTTTTTAGCTATTATTTGTGATCACTTTTTAAGGCATGAATTGGATCATATTTTAAAATGGCCATAACTCCTTAAATATTGCGTTTTCGCCGTTTTTAGCTATTATTTGTGATCACTTTTTAAAAAGGCCAATTTCATCGGTCCATGAAAAAAATACTTCTTTAAAAAAATTTGCGTTTGTTGTTCCTTGAAAAAAAGTCTACATAAAAAACCCTATTTTGTTGGACCTTGGAAAGAAGTCTTCATCGAAAAATCCCAATTGTTGGTCCTTGAAAAAAAGTCCCTTAAAAAATATTTTTTCTCGAATATTTTATAAAAATAGTTCTTTTCTCTTTTTATTTCCTTCTTAAACATGTACTGGTACATAAATTGATATCAAAATATTGCCGAACGACAGCGTCTTAAAACGGACGCTCCCAATTCGCTTAATTTTGATGATTGGGCCCCACCAAAGCCATGATTTAGACTTTCCGGAGGTTTGGTCCATTTGACGAAATAGGTTTTATAGACGACTGCTTGAATTTTTGGTTTTGCTTTTTTGGTCCGGCGATATTTACTACGGAATGGCAGGAGGAGCCAGAGGAAACGATTGCCACGACGGGGAGTGGTATTTTTACGGCAATTCTGGAGAGTCCATTGTTTGGGGTCACCATTATCGGCTATCAGAGACCCCGAGTTGTGCAATAAAATTTGATTGTGCACCGAGGAAGACATTATCTTGGAACCGGAAATAGTTGCTATATCGGGTACTCTATTGTTCTGATCCTTCAAAGGAGTCTGAGTGGATTTCTCCGCAGATTTTTCCCTCTCCTCTTCACTTTTCACCATGATGATGCCCTGGGCCAAGGCGGGTGTCTTTCGTATGGTTGTCTTGCTTTCATAGATTTCAATATCATCCGTTTTGGAACCCCAACAGGAATTTACATTGAGACAATGTAGGGATTTGGAACTTTTACTGTCCGCCCTGCCCTTATCCTCCTCCTCAACAATGACATCCAAATGATCCGATGACTCACCACCCCGGATGGGTGCAATTTTCCTTAGGCGT
Source organism: Musca domestica (assembly GCF_030504385.1). NCBI lineage: Eukaryota > Metazoa > Arthropoda > Insecta > Diptera > Muscidae > Musca > Musca domestica. The sequence continues at coordinate 8,986,743 of NW_026712299.1, forward strand.
TGAGGTCTTTTACGCCAGTAATTCATTGATATGCCTTTATTTTTGTGGTCCGCCATAGTGGTGTTGGAGCCTTGACATCCCTTAGAACCCTCTCGAATAATTTCTCCTCCAACCTCTCGCTGGGTTGGCATTTTCACCAATATATAATGATCATTAACCAGACATATTTCGGACACCGTCTTGGGGGCAATATCCTGTGTGGCTGTTGTTTTTGTTGCCTCAAAAAACTCATTAACCTGACCCTCTTGGTAGATACGATAATCGGGGGGTGGCCCATCAAAAATGTCATCATAAAATACCGCCTCCTCTGCCACACCACAATTTTGCTGGGTTCTGCTCAATGGTCGTGCCACCACTACTTCGTCGTCATTGCCCTCAGCTGAGACCACAACAGGTGTCTGTTTTTTCAACAGCTTTGTTTTGCCGTTAGTCACGTGGCCGTCGGCACCTCCACCGCCACCACCGCTCTTTGTTGTTATCGATTTTCCTTCAGGCCATTGTTTTTCCTGACCCTGGTGGTGATGGCTTTTACTTTTTAATGTTGTCTTCTGTTGCTGCTTCTTCTGCTGTTGTTCCTGATTTCCCCTTTGTTTTGGTGACAGTTGGTATTCCGTTGCCATTGGACAAGATATTATCGCGCGCCAGTCTGAAACAACAACAAGAACAACAATGGGAAATTAAAAATACATAAATTGAAAATTACATTTTTATTGTTGTTTTTGTTTTGTTTTGATTAACATATCGATAATTTAATGTGTTTCTAATAAAGGGTTGCCATGTGTTCACATATGTTTTTGTTTTGTCAAGGACCAAAGAAGTTGTATTTTTAGAATAGCTATCAATGACTAGAAGAGCTTGAAGTTTTTAAGTATATTTTTAGGGGAAATTAGAAATTAGAGGGATATCAAGATATATTTTCCCAGGACCAACAAAAGAGAAATTTGTAGAGAATATTTTTTCCTAGGACCAAAAATCCTGGATTTTTTTCAAAAGAAAATATTTTCAACAACCAAATTTTTTTCAAGCACCAACAAACGTAGATTGATTAAGGAAGACTATTATCGAAGGATAATAAAATCTGAATTTTTTCCGAGAATTTCTTAAAGGAGACTTTTTTCAAGGACCAACAAAATCGGGTGTTTTTAAGAAGACTTTTTTCGGGGACCAACAAACGTGGTTTGTTCAAAAAAGACTTTTGCCAAGGACCAACACACCCGGATTTTTTAAAGAAGAATTTTTTGCAAGGACCAGCAAACGTGGATTTTTCATAATAGACATTTTTCTAAGGACCAACAAACTAAAATTTTATAAAAAAAAAGTCCTCTTTTTAAGATTTTTTAAAGAAAATTTTTTCCAAGGACCAACAAAAAGGAGTTTTTTAAGAAGAGTTTTTTCAAGGACCAGAAAACGCGGATTTTTCATAAAATCGATTTTTAAAGGACCAGCAAACGAGGATTTTTTAAAAAGAAAATAAATTTTTCCAAGGACCTTTGTTAAATGTTAATTTAGGTATTTAAAAAGTCTTTTTTTAAGGACCAACAAACGTGTTTTTTTCTTAAAGAAGACCTCTTTTTAGGGACAAAAAAATGGTGGGTTTTTAAAAAGACTTTTTTCGAGGATTTCTTAATAGTTTTCCGAAGTACCTACAAAGAAAGAAGACTTCTTTCCAAGGACAACTAGATTTTAAAAAGAACATTTTTTTAACATGGAAAATAAAGATTTTTAACAGATATAGATATCTTAAAAGAATAATTTTGTAAGGACCAAAAACGTAATTTATTATAGAGGGCTTCTTATCCAAGGACCAACAAATGTGGATTTTTTAAACAACATTTTTTGTGGATTTTCGAAAGAATACTTTTCCAAGGACCCACAAAATGTAAAAGCAATATTTTTTGTGAATTTTCGAAAGAATTTTTTCCCAAGGACTAAGACTTAGGGATTTAAAAATGATACATTTTTCATTCAAGGATAAATTTTGAAAACAACATTTTTTCATCGCCCAAAAATCTGGATTCTTACAAAATATTTATTGCAAGGAGCAAAAGATTAAAGAATATTTTATTATATCTTCTTTGTAAGATATAATTATATTATAAGAATATATATCTTCAAGGACCAAACATTCATTTTTAGGGATCTCTTACTAAAGGGCAAACCTTTTTAAAAAAGTGGTTTTTTTAAGAATAATTTTTGAAGGACTTTTAGATTCAGAAACGTGGATTTTTTAAAGATAATTTTTAACGGACTTTCAGATTCAGAAACGTGCAGTTTTTAAGGATAATTTTTGAGGGACTTTCAAATTCAGAAAAGTGAATTTTTTAAGGATAATTTCTTAAGGGACTTTCAGATTCAAAAACGTGAAGTTTTTAAGGATAATTTTTGAGGAACTTTTAGATTCAGAAACGTTGTTTTTTTAAGGACAATTTTTTCAGTTTAGAAAACTTAGATTTTTTGGGGGTACTTTCAAACTCAGAAACTTGGAGTTTTTAAGGATAATATTTGAGGAACTTTCAGATTCAGAAACGAGGAATTTTTGAGGGACTTGCAGATTTCGCAACATGGTTTTTTAATGAAATTTTTTGAGGGGCAATACTATCAGATTCAGAAACGTGGTTTTTTAGGGATGGTTGTCTTTGAGCTACATTAGATTCAGTAACGAGGATAATTTTTGAGTGACTTTTAGGTTCAGAAACGTAATTTTTTACGAATAATTTTTGAGGTCCTTTCGGATTCAGAAACGTGGATTTGTTAAGAATAATTTTGTAAGGGACCTTCAGATTCAGAAACGTGGATTTTTAAGGATATTTTTTGAGGGATGAATCATAGGCCTCAAATGGTTGTAAATCCTCGTAATGGTGTACAAGGTTGTCGAACGAACTAGCCTCTGAGAAATATGTAACATTGGCTCCCCAACTGTTTGTTTTGGCGCCACTTCAGCTTGGAATTAAAAAAAATATAAGTAAGAGTTCTGTAGTGCCAAAATTTGAGTTCCCTAAAGTGGACTTATATCTCTGGAGCTGTTTAACCTGGAACACTTTCGGATTCTTTAATATGCTGGCTTCATGAGGGATTCTTATGTTGCGGATAATTGTACGATAATGGCGTCAGGTCCTACTATTGATGGCATACACCAGCCTTTTATCTGAAAAACATGAAATTGAGCCTCGGGCGAAAGCTAAAATTCAAAGCGAAAGCTATCTTAAAATAATAAGAATGAAGTTTGATAGTCGTCAGGGATAAAATCAAAAGTAGGAACAAGGAGCTAACGTTGGCTGTTTGTTTGGGCGCCACTTGAACATGGACTTTAAAAAATAAGTAAAATTTTTGTATAGTGTATGAAAGGGAGTTGCCTAAGATGGGGTTATATCTTTGGAGCTATTTAACCTCCGACTCTATCAGAACTTTAAATAAGCTGACTTTAAAAGGGGTCCTTATGTAGCGGAGAATTGTTCAATTATGGCCTACCTGCTGTCTGAGAAACATGAAATTAAGCCTCCGCTGAAATTCTATAATTCAAAACCAGTAAGGAAAGCTCAAAAGTCGGGCGGGGCCGACTATATGAAACCCTACACCACTATGCATATTTAGTAGAGCTCTCGTAAAAAGGTTTATACAGGGCATTTCAGAGCTCTATGAGATATTTGGTACAAAATCAAAATCTATCTAATTCTATCGTGCATTTTACGAACTATAGCTATCTCTGAACCGGGTTTCTCCAAATTTTACGTATTAGCTTCTAGACTGGTGATTTGGGCTGATATTGACCATTTAGTGCACATTTAACCCGAAATCGGATGAAGATATATATGAGAGCTATATCCAAATCTGAACCGATTTCGATAAAATTTAAAACCGCTATTCCTGTGCTCCATCTAATTCCTGGTACCAAATATCACGGTTGTGGAGTGAATATTACGAATGTATGGGACTAAAACACTAAATCGGATGAAACATATATATGGTTGCTATATCTATATCTGAACCGATTTTCACTAAATTTGATATACTTGCTTCTAGGCTGAATTTGGTCCGACGTACTAAAATTCAGTCCATTTGGACTTATATCGGCCATTTGGTGCACAATTAACCCGAAATCGGATGAAGATATATATGGGAGCCATATCCAAATCTGAACCGATTTCGATAAAATTACAAACAGCTATTTCTGGGCTGTATCTGATCAAATATCATTCTTGTGGAGTGCATATTACGAATGTGAGAGGCTTAAACACCAAATCGGATGAAAGATATATATGGGAGCTATAGCTATATCTGAACCGATTTTCTCCAAATTTGATATACTTGCTTCTAGGCCAAACTCGGTTGGGTGTGCCAAAATTCAGGTAATTTGGACTGATAGTGGACATTTGGTGCACATTAAACCCGAAATCGGATGAAGATATATATGGGAGCTATAGCTGTTTCTGAACCGATTTTCTCCAAATTTGTTGTATTTGCTTTGAGGCTAATCTCGGTCACATGTGCCAAAATTCGGGCCATTTGGGCTGATATTGGTCATTTGTTGGTCAATTAACCCGAAATCGGATGAAGATATATATGGGAGCTATATCCAAATCTGAACCGATTTCGATAAAATTTAAAACAGCTATTTCTGGGCTGTATCTTATATCTGGTACCAAATATCATTCTTGTGGAGTGCATATTACGAATGTGAGAGGCTTAAACACCAAATCGGATGAAAGATATATATGGGAGCTATAGCTATATCTGAACCGATTTTCTCCAAATTTGATATACTTGCTTCTAGGCCAAACTCGGTTGGGTGTGCCAAGATTCAGGTAATTTGGACTGATAGTGGACATTTGGTGCACATTTAACCCGAAATCGGATGAAGATATATATGGGAGCTATAGCTGTTTCTGAACCGATTTTCTCCAAATTTGTTGTATTTGCTTTGAGGCTAATCTCGGTCACATGTGCCAAAATTCGGGCCATTTGGGCTGATATTGGTCATTTGTTGGTCAATTAACCAGAAATCGGATGAAGATATATATGGGAGCTATATCCAAATCTGAACCGATTTCGATAAAATTTAAAACAGCTATTTCTGTGCTCCATCTAATACCTGGTACCAAATATCACGGTTGTGGAGTGCATAGTAGGAATGTGAGGGACTTAAAGATCAAATCGGATGAAAGATATATATGGGAGCTATAGCTATATCTGAACCGATTTTCTCCAAATTTGATATACTTGCTTCTAGGCCGAACTCGGTTGGGTGTGCTAAAATTCAGGTAATTTGGACTGATAGTGGATATTTGGTGCACATTTAACCCGAAATCGGATGAAGATATATATGGGAGCTATATCTAAATTTGATCCGATTCTCACCAATTTCAATAGGGTTCGTCCTTGGGCCAAAAAAATATTGTTTGGAAAATTTCATCTCAATCGGATAATAAATGCGACCTGCATTTTGTTCAGAAGAATACATGGACAGACGGACGGACGGACGGACGGACGGACGGATGGACGGACAGACGGACTGACATGCATAAATCGACTCAGAAAGTGATTCTATGAAGGTTCTCAAAAGTAACTGTGGGTCTATCTCGTTTCCTTCTCCATGTTACAAACAAATGCACAAAGACATAATACCCTTACCACTATGTGGTGTAGGGTATAATTAAATCTACCCAAAAATAATGAGAGTAAGAAACCCTTGTGATATGCTATGTCCTCATTTAACTCTACGATTTTATCTTCACGCCAGTGTGAGGCAAGAGATTTTATAAGTGACCTAGACCCTCGCAATAAATTAAATGAGAGGACATTTTTTAAGATCTGTACCGAACCGCCTTTCTACATAATAAGTACTCAAAACTCCAACATTTGCCGAAACATGGCGGATGCAAAAAAATTGCTTGAATTCGGAGTTATCCTTAAGTAGGCAGGTTAAGTTCGTTAATGGGCCATGTAGGTCCACGTTTACATATAGCCACCATATAAAGGTACCTCCCAATATTCGGTATTTTGATGATTTTAGCGGCATTATTAACCGGACTAGTTTAAAATTTGGTATTTGAAGTTCGTAATGGATACTACATCCTGTGACAGAAAAGTGTCTCTGCAGGTCTACGTCTTCGTATAGCGCCCATATATCGGTACCTCCCAATATTCGGTATTTTGATGATTTTAGCGGCATTATTAACCGGACTAGTTTAAAATTTGGTATTTGAAGTTCGTAATGGATACTACATCCTGTGACAGAAAAGTGTCTCTGCAGGTCTACGTCTTCGTATAGCGCCCATATATCGGTACCTCCCAATATTCGGTATTTTGATGATTTTAGCGTCATTATTCACCGGAACTGTTTCAAATTTGGTGTTTAGAGTTCGTAATGGATACTACGGTCTATGACAGAAAATTGTCTATGCAGGTCCACGTCTTCGTATAGGCTCCATATATCAGTACCTCCCTATATTCGGTATTTTGACGAGTTTAGCTACAATACCCACCGATATTGTTTGAGATGTCGTATTTAAACTTCGTAATGGATGCTACAGCCACTGACAGAAAATTGTCTGGCTGGTCCAGGTCTTCACACAGCTCCCATATAACGGTACCTCCCTTAATACGACATTTTCATGATTTTAGCTACATTATTCACCGTATATTTCAAGTTATCGAATTTGAATATGGTAATAGCTTATGACAAACAATGCCTTTGTAGGTCCACATCGTATAGACCCCATTAAAACGGCTATATTCGGTATTTTTAAAATTTAAACAGATTTTTTTATGGATTTTTGTTTTTTTTTTTTTTTGAAAATTTACAAATTAGTTTCAATGTTCGGCCCGACCGAACTTACTGTTTTTTAACTTGTTTCCTATCTGATTTCATCTTACCCTTCCAACTCGTACTGCTACAATTCCTCTTTCTTAGGGCCGGTCATTTCTCAACATCTTCGATGAACAACTCCCTGATTGCATTTCGTATGGCTTGTTGTCTTGTTTTGTTTTTCTCTATTTGTTTACACTTATTGAACACATTAATTATGTTTACATATTGCCAAGGACTTCTTTAAGGAAAGTTCCTTACACACACCTGAACCCCAATTGTATTTCTTTTCAAGAACATATAAATGAATAAAAGTTTTGTTTTTTTCTGTTTCTTTGTTTTGTTTTTTTCAAATGGCGAACTTTTTAAAAACAACAGCAACAACAACACTATATCGACAATAACTTTTGTTTGTTATTGATGGTAAACACGATAAACCGTCAACCGTCGTCCTGGCCGCTAGGACGATGCCATTCTAAATAAATGGAAAATGGAATTAAATTCAACTTCAACCGTCAACCATCTACAGACCCGAACGAGAACGTGTTTGTCGTCGTCTTCTGGCAAATCAGCTAACAAAATCGGCCCGTATCAGCGTAACGTCATCTCTTCGTATAGCGACGACGTTGACGACTAAACAAAAAAACAAAACAAATTGAATGGTTTCATTGAAATGACTGAATGGCTGGATGGCTGGCGAATCAACCAAAAAGGGCTGCTTCCATGTATGAAGTGAGAAAACAGTGCATACTATATATTTTGAAGCATGCTTTTAGGCAGCTAACAAATTTCAGAAAACAATTGAAGAAAAAGAGTTGCCAGCCAATTGTGGAAGTCAAAGGGATACCAATTTGATTACTTCACACAAAGTCAAGTGGAAAAAGAGATTTTACCCCAGTTTTAAAAATATATATTCAAAGAAATGTTGATTTTAGGAGACAATTGTTTGACAGATATAGAGGGGGAGAGAGAGTGGTTTTAACGACCGTTTCTTAGTAAAAGTTCGATTCAAACAAATATTGTTTAAAGATTCGTTTTTACAAAAAAAAAAAAAAAAAAAAAAAAACAAGTAAAAATCAGCTAAGTACAGAAGCAGCTACGTTTGACCGGCCCGAACTTTTTATATCCTCCACTATTTTGAAGGATCTTGAATAATTTCAAAAATATCCAACGAAAAATGCCACTTTAATGAAAACCGTAACATTAGGGATATACGACGACGCGGATCTGCATAAGTAATTTTTATACCCTCCACCATAGTATGGAGGGTATATTAAGTTTGTCATTCCGTTTGCAACACCTCGAAATATAAATTTTAGAACCCACAAAGTATATATATTCTTGATCAGCATAAAATTCTATATCGATTTAGCGATGTCCGTCCGTCTGTGGAAATCACTCTAGCTTCCGAACGAAATGAAGTAGGTTGATAAAATTTTACACAAATTTGTATTATGTCTGCAGGACTTTTGGTATTGAAAATGGGTGATGTAGGTCCACGTTTTGGTATAGCCCCCATATAACAGTACCTCCCGATATTTGGTATTTTGATGATTTCAGCGACATTATTCACCCGGAAATGTTTCATATTTGGTATTTAAAATTCGTTACGGATACTACAGCCTAAGACAGAAAATGGGCCATGTAGGTCCACGTCTTCGTTTAGCCCCCATATAAAGGTACCTCCCGATGTTTGGTATTTTGATGATTTTAGCGACATTATTTACCGGAATTATTTCAAATTTGGTGTTTGAAGTTCGTAATGGATACAACTGCCTATGGCAGAAAATTGTCTGTGCAGGTCCACGTCCTTAAATCGGATTAAGGATATATATGGGAGCTATATCCAAATCTTAGCCGTACTCGATTAAATTTGTGCAAAGGTATTTCCGAGCTCTATAAGATATCAGATACCAAATATAATATCAATGCTGTCGAATGCATATCATCCAAATGTTATGTACTTGCTTCTAGACTGAATTTTGCGGGATGCACTATGATTCAGGTAATTTGGACTTATATTTACCATTTGGTGAATAATTAAACCGAAATGGGTTGAAGATACCGGGTGAGATGAAAAAACTGCACCCAGCTCTGACTGTTGTCATTTCTAAGCCACTCGTCCGACAGCTGTTAAAATTATTCCAGTGACAGTGTGATTTCTTTATATTTGGCTGGAAAACCGCAATTGGTTATCGTTAGGGCACTCCAGCATTTAAATGTGAATAAATCTTTTGTGTCTCCTGCCATCGCTCGTTACCGTGATACTGGTAGCGTAGCTCGACGTCAAGGAAGTGGAAGTGGACGGAAGGAAATAGCAACATCAGCAATCAGCAGAAATGGTTCGAAAAGTAAAGAAGCGACTTGATCGAAACCCGCGTCACAGTGGCCGAAAAATGCCACGTGAGCTGAATATATAGCAATATTTCATTCGGCATATATTTAAAAATGAGCTCGGGGTAAAGTCATTGAAATTCCAAAAAGTGCAAGAACTTACATCGCAACAGAAAGAAAATAGACTCAAAAGAGCTAAGGAGTAGCTTCGCTTGTCCGAAAGTGGTGAACTGCCGAATTTGGTTTTCTTCGATCTCTGATGAGAAAACATTCGTTGTCCACCAAAGCAGTTTGTAAACAAACAAAATGATGGTGTTTACTTGCCAAAGAGGTCAGCTGAAAATGTGCACCTTCGGCTGGCCACCAGAACTCAAACGCCGGCCATGGTGATGGAGTCGGCCGCCACAACAGCCGATGGTCGCTCTCCGCTCGTATTAATCGACCGTGGCATTAGAATAAATGCCGAATATTATAGCGAAAATATTCTGGAGTGTGTATTAAAGCCTTGGGCACGCAAACATTTTGGCCGCAGATCTTGGACATTCCAACAGGTCTCAGCACCATCGCACTCAGCACGCGCCACCCAAGAATGTTTACAAAATGAGGTTCCTCGCTTCATTTCCAGCCCACAATGGCCACCAAAATCGCCGGATACCAATCCGTTGGACTATTGTGTCTGGAGTATTTTGGAAAGCATGGTTGGCACAAAAAAAATACCAAAGTGTCGATCACCTCAAGCAAGCGCTTCGCCGGGAATGGGCCAAAATACCGCAGAGCAATATTCGGCAGCGTGTGACGGTTTAAAGGCCGATTCGAACAAATCTAAACTTATTCTAAAATTTGATGCTATTTCCGACATTTTTTGCATTGATTCAACAAAATTAAAAAAAAATGTTAAAATTATGGCGCTTGACTTTGTTACAGTTTTTTTATCCCCACCCTGTGTGTGGGAGCTATAGCTTTATATAAGAACCGATTTTCACCAAATTTGTTGTACTTGCTTCTAGACTGAATTCTGTTGAATGTGCCTAAATTCGGGGCATTTGGACTGATATTGTCTATTTGGTCTTAATAAAATTTGACAGAGGTATTTTCGAGCAGTATTTGATGACCGGTACCAAATATTATTCTTGTGGAATGCATATTACGCATGTGAAGGGCTTAAAACCGCAAATCGGATGAAACATGTAAATGGGAGCTTTAGCTATATCTAAACCGATAGTCACCAAATTTGATGTTCTTGCTTCTATACTCAATTTGGTGGGATGTACCAAAATTCAGGTCATTTGGACTTATATTGGCTTTTTAGTGCACAATTAACCCGAAATTGGTTGAAGATATATGGGTGCTTTATCTAAATGTGATCCGACTATCACTCATTTCAATAGGGTTCGTCCTTTGGCCAAACACATATTGTGTGGAAAATTTCATTTCAATCGGATAATAAATGCGACCTGCATTTTGTTCACACGGATACATGGACTGACGGACTGACATTCATAAATCGACTCAGAAAGTGATTCTATAAAGATCCTCAAAAGTGACTATGGGTCTATCTCGCTTCCTATGTGGTGTAGGGAATAAAAAGTGGGGCTGAGGCACTCCTCTAAGACCTGTAAACGAATAGTGGAGCTTGTAAACAAGCTAGAAGAAGAAGGTCTTAGAAGCCCGAGAGCCACCTTGAAATAATACGAGAGTGGTGCCGAGGTGGTAGCAACTCCCAAAGGTTAACATGTGAATTTTTAGTCGGTATCAAGAGCGAGCATTTTTCCCAACTGCTACACAAAAAAAAAATTAAATTTATAATTATATTTTTTTATAACTATTTAATATAATAATTATTATATTTTTCTACAATTATTATAACAATAAGTAAATTTTCTTCAGACGACTATGCCAATGCCACCATTACCATACCTGATTCCCTTTTATATGTGTGTATGTTTTTTTGTATAATAAGTATGTAAAGTATCACCCGAATACTAAAAATACATACCTTTCCCCCTTCCCACAAACAACCACAGCAGGGGTATCTCTTTAATTTCAATGGATCTCATAGATAATTATCACACCAGGACATACATACCCAAACATTATTTGAATACAATTCCAGTCTCGTGTCTGATTTTTGTGCACCAAACCACCAACGACAAAACTTTCATGGAAAATTGCCATGAAAAAAATGGAGAAAATCAATCGCTTATTTTGAGGGGCAGGGCATTCGAAATCAATGACTACCGATGACGGTTATTTCAATCAAATCGTGTCAAATATTGCTGATAATTATTATTATTGTTGTTATTGCTGTTGTTTTTTTTTTTTTTTTTGAGTTGTAGCACTTGTTATGTGCTGACTGACTGACTGACTGGCTGTGACTGTTCGATTAAACGCCCTTCAAAATATTCAGTGAAAATGAAAGAAAATCTATAATTATTTATTTACGGTCCTGGAGCGTACATGCAAATGTAAATAAACAAAAAATGTTGAAGTTTTGGTAAAATGAGTTTTTTTGAGTGGGTGTGAGGTGTAGTGTGAGTGTGAGGAAATTTGGATATTAGATAAGAGTTGCCAAAGGTTGGCATAAAAAACCGTCAACAATCTAAATGGAATTTTTTTAATTATTTTTATTCTTGAACAGAGAGAAATGTCTGGGAGAGAGGTAAAGGTCAAAACTCTACAAATACAAAACCCATAAATAAATGGAAACGAGTTATCTAATCAGAAAGCAATCTCAAAAAGGTGTCCTTCCAAAATAATTGGTGCTAATGGACAAACCTCCTAACAAAATGCGATGCAAGTGTTAAATTTCTAAAAAAAAGGGTTCTCCATAAAAAAGACTCAAAGTAACATCCTTTCTAAAACCGTGCGATCCAAAGAGCATCCATACAAAAATAAATGATTCTAAAGAATACACTTTCTTCAAAAAATGTGCAACAAGGCAACCTTTTAAAGGGCCAATGTTCTACGAAGCATCTTGTATAAGTTCGATATTTTGGTTACGCCAAGGTGTATGTTCAATGCATTGTCTCCCCATCCCCAACATTCCAATTACTCCTATTAATTTCCCTCTCAGTCGGATTCAATGGGGAAATCTTCTCTGCCCTCAGGGAAGAGTTTGTGCTCTTTCCAGCACTTTTTCCTAAAAGTCAAATTAGCTCAGTTTGGTTGCAGAAAGTCAGTTCCAGTGCAATGGAAGTGTAAACACAACATTTTCTAAGATAAGAGACCAAAGGAATACAATTTTCTTAAAACCAGTTCTAACGAGAGCTTCATTTTAAAATGTGTTTCTTAAAGAGCACACTTTGCCTTAGAGAGGTTAGTCGCCTTTATGATAACTAAAACGCAGGATTTCTAATAGAAAGAATTTTAAATTTTAGCCTGGCTAAAAAAATTGTTCAGCATAAAATTCTATGTCGATTTAGCGATGTCCGTCTGTCTATCCGTCTGTGGAAATCACTCTAGCTTCCGAACGAAATTAAGTAGATTGATAAAATTTTACTCAAATGTATATTATGTCTGCAGGACTTTTGGTATTGAAAATGTGCCATGTAGATCCACGTCTTCGTATAGCCCCCATGTAATGGTACCTCTCGATATTCGGTATTTTGACGATTTTAACGACATTATTCACCGGCATTGTTTCAAATATGGTATTTCAAGTACATAATGGATACTACAGTCTAAGACAGAAAATTGTCTGTGCAGGTCGATGTCTTCGTATGATTATAATTATAATTTAAAATTCAAAGGACTAAATATGCCGAAACATTTGTATCTTTTTAATTCGGACTCGTATTGCCCATTTGGTGCAAAATTAATTTGAAATCAGATAAAGATATATATGGGAGCTATATCCAAATCTGAACCGATCTCTATAAAATTTGGCAAAGATATTTCTGAGCTGTATTTGATATATTGCCCTGAATATCGTGGGTATGCACTCGTTGGAGTGCATATTACGGCTGTGGGTAACAAATATGACAAATCGGATGTACAGTATATATGGGAGCTAAAGCTATATCTGAACCGATCTTCACCAAATTTGACATACTAGCTTCTAGACTTAATTCGGTCGTAAGTGCCAAATTCCATTCCATTTTGGCAAATATTATACGTTTGGTGCACAATCAAAGGTAAATCGGACGAAGTTATATATGGGAGCTATATCCAAATCTGAACCGATCTCGATAAAATTTAGCAAATGTATTTCTGAGCTGTATTTGATATATTTCCCCAAATATTGTTGTTACGGAGTGCATATTACGGCTGCGGAGGACCAAAATAACAAATCGGATGAACAATATATATCGGAGCTATAGCTATATCTGAACCGATTTTGATCAAATTTGGCATACTTATATTCAGGTCTAATTTGGTTGTATGTGCAAAATTCCATATAATTCGCGCTGATATTACACGTTTGGTGCACAATAAAATGCAAATCGGACGAAGATATATATGAGAGCTATATCTAAATTTTTACCGATTACAAACAAATGTTGTTTGGAAAATTTCATCTCAATCGGATAATAAATGCGACCTGAATTTTGTTCACAAGAATACATGGACAGACGGGCGGACGGACGGACTGACATGCATAAATCAACTCAGAAAGTGATTCTATGCAGATCATCAAAAGGAACCATGGGTCTATCTCGTTTCCTTTTGCCTGTTACAAACAAATTCACAAAGACATAATACCCTGACCACCTTATGGTGTAGGGTATAAAAATACATCACAGCATGCTTATGTCAAGGGTCGGTTAGCTGAGAAAGCCATACACAAAGTTGTCGGATTCATTGAGAAAAATATGGAAAACTCCAACTTTTCTTTGTAGGTTTCCATAGAGGGGACTTTTAAAAATGTGAAGCTGGATTTGATCCATAATGCTCGTTATGCCTGAGCTTGGAAAAGAGTTCCATTAGGAAAACTGATAGCAGATGAACCCCGCAGAGAGGAGTTCTCTCACCCCTGGTTTGGCTTTTGGCGATTACTGAAATAATTGTGAGTTTCGACCAGTCGCATATGCCGATGATGTAGTGACGCTGATAAGTGATAGATGATATTTCTGACCCTTGACCAAAGACTAAATTTGTACTATTCCCAAAGAAACGCTGCCAGTACTGGATGGAGTTACACTGAATCTCTCTTCGTGCTCCAAATACTTCGGTACGATCTTCCCCTCCCCAATCTACATTGGATGTACTGCTAAACTTCCAGACTGATGGGAACCTCCTCTGACTATTTATACTTACGGTTCCAAGAAGGATGAAAGTGGTAGGTGATAGATAAAAACGTCTGACTTTCTTTTCAGTCATAGATCCCATTAATCTTTACATGTTTGCCAAATACATTCCCTGCCTAGGTAAACCATCCTGCTAACTACACTTTCTCTCTCTCTCTCTCTGTTTAAATATTTCTTTCCTCTTCCTAAAATGTTTCACTTCTTCCTAGGAAGAGCACAGACGCATCATTATATCAAACCGAAAGATATATTTTATAAAACAAAGGGTACTGAATATACCTTTCTTGAAAAAATGGACCAAACGAGACGTTTTTGTACAAAATGGTCGAAAATGGACTAAGGAGCTCCTATTATTCTCAAATGGTTTTCTAGTTGTCACCCGTTCTCGTGAAATGGTTACGAAATGCATTACTCGTTACGTCACTGTTCCTAAAGAGAAGATCCTTCTTTCTCCAAGAAAGTAGCTCCATTCTAATAAAGTAGCGCCCATTTGCAGAAAGAGTTCTAGAGAGCTTCTATTAATACCAATATGCTTTAAGAAAGTATAAAATTCCGGAGGATTTTTGCAAAAAGAGGGCCTTCCCTTGTAAAGGAAGGGAAAAAACTAGTTGTTCAATAAATAGAAAACTTTATAGGTCCCATTGTCAGATATTTATATATTAAATGGATTTTATCACCTAGCTAACCTGCTCCTCTAACTTCAGCTATTGATACGAAACCCTTTATTTTGAACTTAAAGTTGATTCATCGAATTTAAAAATAAAATCGAAGCTTCTAGCCATCCTGCCCATAAAAATTCTCAATCCAGCTTCATGCAATAACAATAAAAATAATTGCATTTTTATTGAAATTACTCCTCAAACTGGTTTATCATCATAAAAAAAAATACAAAAACAACGTCTTGCTAAGTTTGTGATAAAAAAACAACAAATGTAACAACATAACAAAAGATTGTAGTGAAATTTACAAAAAAAAAAAAAAAGAACACAACAAAATAATTATGTTCAACTCCAACCTTGACTTTAGCGACGACTGATAAACAAAACAATGAACCAAACAACAATAACAGCAACATATTCTCTGCAAAGGAAGAGAGGCAACGCTGACAGCCACCAGAGATTGCAGGAGCATGATTTGCCGTTGTTTGACAGAAGAAATGTATGAGTGAATATTTTAAGTTATTCGTTTTCTGATTCAAAATCTTTAATCTCCAGACGAAGACTGTCCAGTCAGAGGCCAAAGAGTAGAGGATAAAAGAATTTAAGAAATAAACAGACCTTAGAAGGTAGAAATATTTTTTTAAAGAGAGAATAGCTTCTACCAATTAGGAGTATTTTTGCAGACTTTATTAAGTACTATTATGGCACTTTAACATAGGACAATACTATATCTTTTAATTTCTAAGTGTTAATTTCACTGTGCGTCAACATTTATTTTATTTTTTTTTTTTTTTTCAATAATTACCCGAAAATCCAGCAAAAAATAAAAGCGTATCGCCATTTTGAAAGTTTGCATCGAAAAGTAACCTAACTACCCTACACCATATAGTGATAAGGGTATAATGTCTTTGTGCATTTGTTTTTAACAGGGAGAAAGAATTCACTTTTTCTGTAGATTTATGCATGTCAGTAAGTCCGTCAGTTCGTCCATGTATTTTTGTGAACAAAATTCAGGTCGCATTTATTATCCGATTGATATGAAATTTCGCACACAATGTTTATTTGGCCCAAGGATGAACCCTACTGAATTGGTGATAATCGGATCAGATTTAGATATAGCTCCCATATATCTTCAACCGAATTCGGGTAAATTGCACACCTAATGGCTAATGTAAGTCCAAATTACCTGTATTTCGGTAAATAACACCGAATCCAGTCTAGAAGCAAGTAAATCAAATTTGGAGAAAATCGGTTCAGACATAGCTATAGCTGTCATATATATGTTTCATCCGATTTGGGATAAAATGCGTAATATGCACTCCGGAAGAATGATATTTAGCACCGGATATCAGATACTGCTCAAAAGTACCTCTATCAAATTTTATCGAGATCGGATTAGGATATAGCTCCCACATATATCTTTATCCGATATCAGATTTATTGTGCCCCAAATGGCTAACATCAGCTTTAATGGACCGAATTTCGGCAATTACGACTGCATTCATCCTATAAACCAATACTTCAAATTTGGTGAAAATCGGTTCAGATATAGCTATAGCTCCCATGTATAGATGTTTTATCGGATTTGGGGTTAAAAGTCCCTCACAAGCGTAGTATGCATTCCACAACAATGATATTTGGTACCAAATATTAGATACAGCTCCGAATGAGTGTGTCAAATGTTGTCAACATCGGTTCAGATTTGGATATAGCTCTCATATATATCCTCAACCGATTTCGGGTTAATTGTGCACCAAATGACCAATATCAGTCCAAATGACCTGTATTTCGGTAGAAAACACCGAATTCAGACTAGAAGAAAGAACATTAATTTCTGAGAAAATCGGTTCAGATATAGCTCCAATATATATGTTTCATCTGATTTGGTGTTCAAGTCCGACAACAACGATATTTGATACCATACATCTTATAGAGCTCGGAAATACCTCCGTCAAATTTTATAAAGATCTGTTCAGATTTGGATGTAGGTCGTATATATATATATATATATATATATATATATATATATATATATATATATATATATATATATATATATATATATATCCTATATATATATATATCCTTAATCCGATTTCAAGGCTTTTTGTGCAAATAATGGCTGATATCAGCCCATATAATAATAATAATTATTATTATTAAAACAAGTAAGCAAAGGCTATAGGCGTGCGGGGCCGACCATGTGATACCCTACAACACTACAATATGTTAGAAGCCCCCTTATGTCCAAATCCATTTTGGAAGATTTCGCTTTTAAAATTATGTCCCGGAGCACTGCCCAGATATTACCCTTAGCATTTTGAACAGGGACATTTGCCCTATATTTACGTACTCCGTCGTGCTGTTAGTTGTTGTGGCTTCAATGCGTGTCGATTGGCTTCAATTGTGTGATTAGGACATTTTTTCTGTTTTTGGTTTATTTTGCGATAATCTCCAAAAACAAGAGACCCCTCTGTATCTCAAAATTTAGACTCATCTGTAGGATTTTCTTGTCTACGATATTTGGCTATATTCGTCAACGAAATGAGCAAAAAAAAGCCAGAAGTTCACCTTTTGTGTATTTCGGATATCGCCTGTAAGTAATGTTGGTACTTTTCAGACAAAAATAGTGATCCATTCTACCCGCTATCTTAAACTCTAACTTCATGCGAGATTTCGTGTCCTTTGGTTTCTATTTAAGACCTTTATAACAGCTGCAAAATCAGAAACATTTTTAGTTGTTGGTCCATTTCAACCCCTAAATATATCGCGGACATCTTTGAAAATAAAAGGCCTAGCCCTTCTGAGCCTAACCCTTCCCTTTTCGTGAGGATCGGACGATAATTGCAATCTGTATATTGTATCCCCAACCTGTGTTGTAAGGTGGAAAAATATTACAAAATCTACACTTCAATATTATAAGTCAATTTGAAAGAATCGCATGCGATGAAAATATGAAAAAATAAAAAAAATCACATAATAGTACAAAATCAATATTATCACCATTATAGGCATCTTATTATGCGATTTTTTTAGATTTTATACTTTTATGTCAAGAGGGCATTCTGAATTGACAAAATGTGTCAAAATCGGTGCAGCCATTCATGAGATATAACCATTCTAGCTAACATCCCCTTCCTTTGTATATACATATTGTATATATTTCGCTATATATATCCAGTATATTTACTATCGGCATCTACGTAACGGTCAGAATTGGCCTTTTCGTTCATTGTGATTTCGCCGGGATCAAAACTATTCGCGGTTTAATGGGAAATTTGACTTTTATTTAAAACAAATGTTGTGGCCTATTTCACCCACTACATATTACGCGATGACCATCCAAATTGGAAGGCTTCTACCCTCTAGCCCCATGCTAACTTCCTTTTTGATTGGTCTATAATTGTGACCTGTAGAGCAACTGCAAAATCAGGAATTTTTTCAGTTTTTGGTCCATTTCAACCCCTAAATATTATGCGATCATATCCAGAAGAAATAGGGTTCTATTCTGACCCTAGCCCCACCTCTATTCTAAATTTCGTGAAGATCGGGCCATAATTGCGACCTGTAGAGTGATTACAAATTAACATGGACAGACGGACGGACGGACATACATAGCTAGATCGACTCAGCTCGGCGAGATAGGAAGATCCATATATACTTTCCTATGTGGGAAACCAATATTTAGAGGTGTTACATAATTTTTGGCCCAATCAAACTTATAATACCCCCAACACATAGTGTTGTAGGGTTTAAAAAATAAATTATTTTGTTGCGGAAGCTCTACTAAATATGCATAGTGGTGTAGTCGGCCCTTTTGACTTTTCCTTACTGTTTTTTCCTTTAACACCTTTTCCAAAAAATGTAGTTTTAATGAAGATTGTGCCTTAGAATCGAAGGAGAATTTTACATAAACTTTAAGGAATTCCAGGCGTTTAGGTAAGATGCAGACTTTTCTTGTCTTTATGATCTCATTTTAACGGACTTTTAACCGTATTGGAAAAAAGGACCAAAATAATCCACGTATTGGATTAAGAGGGAAGATCCTTTCCCCCCTTTTAGGTTACTTTCAGCTGTAAACATTTTGAAAAGTCGATATACATGTCTTTAATTTTAAACTGTACTGTCATAATCTGCTAGATTTTGCTTTCAATATTTTTTTTTTTTTTTTTTTTTTTTTGGAGTATAGACACTCTATAAATTTAATTGAATAATACCATATGAAGCTAATAAATCCCGATAATAAGACTTAATCCGAACTAAAGTTTTTATGAAAACGCGCTATTAGTTGTCTTGTCTCATGTGAACACAGACGGAATGTCTATGAAAGAACACATAGAACAACATTTATGCCCGGCAGACCCCCGTCAGAATTGCGTTTCGAACTTTTCAAATTCGAACATATCTAATTTGTTTTAACACCCAAAAAAAAAAATTAAAAACAGAACGACGAAGTCAAGTGATTGACCTGTTCACAGCAAGTTTTCGAATATTTCAACAAAATAAAGTCCATGTTTTTTTTTTTTTGAAAACAATTTAAATATGCCAAACCAATCAAATTTGCATAAAATTATCTGGTCAAAATAGAACAGAAATGCGATATTTTTGTTGCGACTACAATTGGTTGGTTGTGACGCATTGAAAAAAAAAAGCCGGTAAAGAAAGTCCTAAAGTGGGGCGGCGCCGACTTTATGATACTCTACACCACTTAACATATTTAGTAGAGCTTCTCTCCTCCTCTGATTCAATTGCTACTAACATTTGCCGAGGCATTTGAAAAACTACAACCAACAAAAGGCTGCTGTCATTTCTAAGCCACTCGTCCGACTGCTGTTAAAATTATTCCAGTAACAGCTCATTATATTGTTTACAAGCGTACAAAAGCATTTTGAATACCCTCCACCATTTGGAACGGGTTTGGAAATCCTTAAAAATTGCTGTTAAAATATTAAAAATACCGAATATAGCCGATATTTTGGTGCCTATACGACGTGGACCTACATAGGCATTGTTTGTCATAAGTCATAATTATATTCAAATTCGAAACTTGAAGTAAACGGTGAATAATGAGCTAAAATCATCAAAACATCGTATATAGGGAGGTACCGTTATATCGGAGCTGTGTGAAGAGCTGAACCAGCACAGACAGTTTTCTGTCATAGGCTGTAGCATCCATTACGAACTTTAAATACGACATCTCAAACAATTTCGGTGGGTATTGTACCTAAACTCTTCAAAATACCGAATATAGGGAGGTACTGGCAAATGGGGGCTATACGAAGACGTGGACCTGCATAGACAATTTTCTGTCACAGACTGTATTTCCCATTACGAACTCTAAATACGTAATTTGAAACAATTCCGGTGAATAATGACGCTAACATCATCAAAATACCGAATATAGGGAGGTACCCTTATATGGGGGCTATACGAAGACGTGAACCTGCACAGATAATTTTCTGTCATAGGCTGTAGTATCCATTACGAACTTCGAATACCAAATTTTAAACAGTTCCGGTGAATAATGTCGTTAAAATCATCAAAATACCGAATATGGGGAGGTCCCGTTATATGGGGGCTATATGAAAACGTGGACCTACATAGCCCATTTACGAACTTAACCTGCCTACTGGAAAAATAAAAAAAAGCTGGAAATGAAGCGAGGAATCTCATTTTGTAACCATTCTTTGGTGGCGCGTGCTGAGTGCGATGGTAATGAGTCCTGTTGTAATGTCCAAGCCGGATTGTAATGTTGTAATGTCCGGCCAAAATGTTTGTGTGCCCAAGGCTTTAATACACCTCCAGAATATTTCCGCGATAACATTCCGCATTTATTCTAATGCCACGGTCGGTTAATACGAGCGGAGAGGGACCATCGGCTGTTATGGCGGCACACACCATCACCATGACCGGCGCTTGAGTTCTGGTGGCCAACCGAAGGTATACATTTTCAGCTGACCTCTTTGGCAAGTAAACACGATCATCTTGTTTGTTTACAAACTGCTCTGCTGGATAACGAATGTTTTCTCATCGGAGAAAACCGAATTCGGCAGTTAACCACTTTCGGCCAAGCAAAGCAACTCTTTAGCTCTTTTTGAGTCTATTTTCTATCTGTTGCGGTGTAAGTTCTTGCACTTTTATAAATTTCAATGGCTTTACCCCGAGCTCATTTTTTAATATTTGCCGAATGGAATATTGCGATATGTTCAGCTCACGAGCCATTTTTCTTCTTCCGTCCGTTCCTGTTGTTCCTTGACGTCGGGCTACGCTACCAGTATTACGGTACGAGACACAAAATATTTATTCACATTTAAATGCTGAAGTGCTCTAACAGTAGCCACTTGTGGTTCTCCAGCCAAATATAAAGGAATCACACTATCACGCTTGAATTCCATCACGAATAACTTTTTTTTTTGGAAAATTCTCACCAAAATGCTTTTGTGCGCTTGTAAACAATATAACGAGCTGTCTCTGGAATAATTTTAAAAGCTGTCGGACGAGTAGCTTAGAAATGACAGCAGTCTGAAGCTGCAGTTGCAGTTTTTCATCTCATCCTGTATGTGAGATATAGCTATATACGCACCGATCTTCTCTAAATTTGATGATCTTACTTCTAGACTGAATTCGGTTGGATGTGCCAAGATTTAGATCATTTGGACTTATATTGGCTATTTGGTGCACAATTAACCCGAAATCGGTTGAAGATGTATATTGGAGCTATATCTAAATTTTGACCGATTATCTCCAATTTCAATACGGTTCATCTTTGGTTCAAACAAATGATTTGTGCATAATTTCATCTGGATCGGGCAAAAAATGCGACCTGTACTGCGT
Organism: Musca domestica; assembly: GCF_030504385.1. Lineage (NCBI taxonomy): Eukaryota > Metazoa > Arthropoda > Insecta > Diptera > Muscidae > Musca > Musca domestica. The sequence goes on from NW_026712299.1 coordinate 9,008,621, forward strand.
TTAAAAAAATACATGGACAGACGGACATGCATAAATCGAATCGAATCGACATGCATAAATCGTCTCAGAATCCGATTCTATCATCAAAAGGAACTATGGGTCTATCTCGTTTCCTTTTGCCCGTTACAAACAAATGCACAAAGACATAATACCCTGACCACCTTGTGGTGTAGCGTAGGGGTATGATACCACTTTTCGGCTCAACACTTTTCAACAAAAGTATGCTATTACCAATTCTGGGGGTATACCACCTAGACGATAAGAACGTAATTAAATGCAAAATAGAATACAACCAACGAACTTTTAACCCGCATGTATGACGAACATAGGCTATCAGTAAATCCACAACACACAAACGAACAAACGAACCCATCAACGCATAATTCCGATATCCATTTACAAAGGCTTTTTTGAAACAACAGCCGAACTGCAGCCGAGGTTTTTGTTTTTTTGCAAAGATACCCCGGTGCTACTAAACCCAACTGCCAACTGGCTTTTCCGAAAGCTGCCTGCATTCAACTGAATCAGTTGGGGTTAGATAGCGAAACAAGGCGGTTTGAATTCTCTTGGAAATAAAAACGCATCGGAAACGGGCGCCCGAATAGTTCGGTAGGCGGTGTTTTAAATTTTGTGAATTTTATTTTGAAATTGAAAGTGAAATAAAATTTGAAACGTAATTTGAGAGAGAGAGCAAAAAATTAATTGTCACAATTAAAATTAAGTGCAAAACAAATGTTGCAACAAGTTTTTGCTCTAGTCCAATTGTGTTGCATGGTTGCATACATGTTGTTTGCAACATTCCAACATATTGCAACCCAAATGAAATGTTACAAAACTGCAGTAATGGATGTTGTATGAATGGCACGTTTGTTGCGAGTGTGGTTTTGTTGTTGTTGTTATTGTTATTGTCTTCTTCATGTTTGTGCCACAAATTATATCTCTCTATCTCTCGGCGCCATGCAACCAACTTGTATTGCTCATTAAATAAACAAAAAAACTTCCGCATTGCGTTGTTGGTGTTTGTTCCGGCTATGAAAATATTTTCGAACTGATGACAAAGGATTGTCTAATAGATGTATGTCATGGGGTTTAAGTTTTGTAGGAGTGGGTTGAGTAATAATGGAAATATTTATGACTTTTAGATAAGAAACTATATCAATTTCTGGAAAAGACCACCTTACACCTGATAAAATTGCAACATTTCGAAAAAAAAGGTTTTTTTTTTTGAGAATTGTGATGTGTTTGCACCCAATTGTCGAGATGATTTCAGAACCTTTTTAGGGGAAGGAACGAAAGTGAGTTGGCCGATATTTTTCATTTCTCACCTGTATAAAGCGGAGTAGTATATATAAGGTACTACATACGCATTATATGAAAATAAGTGCGCCGACAAATTCCACCCGTATGCCGGATATGAGATTGTCAAAAATATAGAGATGTGAGAAGCTTGAGTTGAATCATTTTTATTTTATTTATATATTTATTTTTTAAATCACGTCTAATATATTTGAAACCAGTAAGGAAAGGTCAAAAGTCGTGCGGGACCGACTATATGGCACCCTACACCATTATGCTCCCGTAGCAAAAAAAGTTTAGATTTATACCCCTAGCCTTGATTATTCAAACTGTTGACTCTTTTCTTGGGGAGGTTCCGAAGCAGTTGGCCAATATTGACCAATTCGTGCCAGATCTGGACCTTATCTTCTATACTTATACGAGGTATGTGGAATTTTTTGTGGAAATATACGTATGGTAACAGATATAGCGGACCGAAATGTTCCATACGTATACCATACAACACAAGGTGGTCAGGGTATTATGTCTTTGAGCATTTGTTTGTAACTGGCCAAAGGATACGAGATAGACCCATAGTTCCTTTTGATGATCTGCACAGAATCACATTCCGTCCTCTGTCCGTCTGTCCATGTATTTTTGTGAACAAAGTACAGTTCGCATTTATTGCCCTATCCAAATGAAATTTTGCACAAATCATTTGTTTGGCCCAAGGACGAACCTTATTGAAATTGGAGATAATCGGTAAAAAATTAGATATAGTTTCTATACAGGGTTGCCCATATTCGACGGACCTTTGGACCCTTTGGGCCCATTCCAATCGACGAATTCGTCAATTGAATTTTGTACGGGAACAAATGGAAATCAATGCGAATAATCCGTTGTAAAGTGGCCATGCCCAACTGCGGAGAACGGCGTTTTTGCGATGTTCTTGGGGACCTCTCAACACTGGCTCGTACGGCAGCGATATTCTCGGCCGATCGCCTTGGTCGACTTTTATATGGCCTCTTCGGATTAGAAAGAGCCTTACCAATCGCAAATTTTTCGTAGAAACGCTTAATGGTGTTCTTAGAAGGCGCACTTCTCACATTTTTTTCACAATTGACTTCTGTTGAATGTAAATTTCAACTATTTCAGAGCGCTCACGTGGTGTGTATTGGTTCATGGTAAAAATCTGCTTGGATTGACGCTTCAAACGCGGTATGTCATCAAGCGATGTGACATCTCTGTCAAAAGTTATGGCGTTGCCAGATGGGTCCGTTGAATATGGGCAACCCTGTATATATCTTCGTCCAATTTGCTTTTTATTGTACACCAAATGTGTAAAATCAGTCCAAATAATATGGAATTTTGCACACACGACCAAATTAGCCCTGAAATTAAGTATGCCAAATTTGATCGAAATCTGTTCAGATATAGCCATAGCCCCCCCGTCCGATTTGTTAGTTTTGTCCTACGCAGCCGTAACATGCACTCTGTAACAACAATATTTTGGGAATAAAATCAAATACAGCTCAGAAATACCTTTGCTAAATTTTATCAAGATCGGGTCAGATTTGGATATAGCTCCCATATATAACTTCGTTCGATTTGCCTTTTTATTGTACACCAAATGCTCAAATGGGATGAAATTACGACCAAATTGAGTCTAGAAAGAAGTATGTCAAATTTGGTGAAGATCGAAGGGGTTGGCAGATATACATCAACTTCAAAACAGATCTTGCGTTAGCAAAAATATTTGGGTGTGAAGAGATTTGAAGAGAGTTGGATGCATATTTCGCCTTCTTTGAGCGTTTTGTTTTCCAAAAATCTTGAACCCTATGAGGAGGAGGTATCAGAAGAAATGGTCCGATCTCTATCATCTTAGTAACAGATATAGTGTTGATAGAAATATTGAGATGTTCCAAGTCTGAATGGAATCGAATGTTAATTTCGCGTTTTATGAGTTTCATGGATTTTCAAAATTTTTAAACTTTGTGGGGGAGGTACCAGAAGAAGTGAACCGATATATCCAATCCCCACACCAGACCTTGGGTGAATAAAAATATTGTGATGTGTATAATTTGAAGAGAACCGGATGCTTATTTCGGATTTTATGATCGTTTTGGCTATTCAAAACTTTGACCCTTTGTCGAGGAGATACACGAAGGAATGGTTCGATCTCTACCATCTTTATAACAGATCTTGTGTTTATGGAAATATTGGGATGTATAATTTCGCGTCTTATGAGCTTAATTGATATTCAAAATTTTGACCATTTGTTGGGGAGGAGTGGAGTGGAGGAGCAAATTCGTATTATCCTTTCTCTTTCTGTGCAGTAAATTATTTTCGTTGAAAATGTTGACATTTTGTGTGGATGGTACCGGAAGGAGTGGACCGATATTGCCCATCTCCGAACTCGATCTAAGTTTGACAATAATACCAAGTTTGGATCAAATCGGATACTCCCTTCGAGAGTTATAGTGCGCACCAGCCAGCCAGACGATAGACAGACGGACGGACATCGCTAGATCGACTCTAAATGTCCTGAAACAGATTAGACCTAGGGTCTAAAACTGTTATTTTGATGAGGCACGTTTTGGCCGTATAAAATGATATATATACCCTCTCTAGCCATATGGCTGAGGGCATAAAAATACTTATTGGAGCAATAGATATATACCTGTCAGAGTTTCACCAAATGGTAAAATTTGGGTGAATGTGAAATAATCTATTCAATTTGGGAGGATATTACATATATGGTGAACAATTACCGTAAAATCGGATGAATATGTATATCGAAGCTATATAAACATTTGAACTCGATAAAATTTGGCAGAGGTATTTTCGAGCAGTATCTGATGCCCGGTATCAAATATCATTATTGTGGAGTGCATATTGACCATATTACCACAAATCGGATAAACATAAATATGGGAGCTATAGCTATATCTGAACCGACTTTCACCAAATTTGAAGCACTTGCTGTTATCCTTAAACTGATATTAGCCAATTTTAAACACTTATTTCTGAGTTGTATCTGATATCTGGTACCAAATATCATTCTTGTGGAGTGCATATTACGCATGTGAGGGACTTAAAATCTCAAATCGGATGAAATATATGTATGGGAGCTATAGCTATATCTGAACCGATTTTCTCTAAATTTGATGTACTTACTTCTAGACTGAATTCGATTGGATGTGCCATTTGTAGCGCAATTAACCCGAAATCGGAATAAGATATATATGGAAGCTATATCAAAATTTGAACCGATTCTCACAAATTTCACTACGGTTCGTCCTTGGGCCAAACAAATATTGTTTGGAAAATTTCATCTCAATCGGATATTGAATGCGATCTGCATTTTTTCACAAAAATACATGGACAGAGAGACGAACTGATATGCATAAATCGACTCAGAAAGTGATTCTATGAAGATCCTCAAAAGTAACTATGGGTCTATCTTGCGAGATAGTCGATTTATGCATGTCAGTCAGTCCGTCCGTCTGTCCGTTCACGTACTTCCGACAACAATGATATTTGGTACCAGATATCTTATAAAGCTCGAAAATACCTTTGCCAAATTTTATAGAGAACGACAACGATGTGGATATAGCTCCCATATATATCCCTAATCCGATTTCAGGTATATTGCCAAATAATGGCTAATATCAGCCCGAATGGAGTGAATTTCGGGACGCACGTTTCCATTTTGTGGAACTCGGCTGCGATATATATTTGTATACCTTGGAAAGGAGGGTATATTCACTTTGTCATTCCGTTTGTAACATCCCTCAATATTCGTCGTAGACCCCATAAAGTATATATATTCATAATTAGCATAAAGTTCTAGGTTGATGTCCGTCTGTCTGTCTGTCTGTTGAAATCACGAGCGTAGAGCGTCAAAATTTAGCAGAACAATTTGCATTGTGTCTAGGATGGTTGGTATTGAAAATGAGATATATCGGTCCACGTTTTGGTATAGTCCCCATATAACGGTACCTGCCGATATTCGGTATTGTGATGACTTTTGCCACATTTGTTCACTGATTTGTCTGAAAATTGGTATTTGTAGGTCGAAATAGGCCCTAATTCATGTGGCGAAATATTGTATGTATGGATCCACGCTTTGGTATAGCCCCCATATAACGGTACCTCCCGATTTTTGGTATTTTGATGATTTTTGCCACATTTTTTTTCACGGATTTGTCTAAAATTTTGTATTTGTTGGTCATAATGGGTTTTAGCTCCGTTGGCGAAACATAGGTCCAAGTTTTGGCATAACCTCCATATAACGGTGCCTCCAGATATTCGGTATTTTGATGATTTTTTCCACATTTCTTCGCGGATTTGTCTGAAAATTGATATTTGTGTGTCCTAAAAGGTTATAGCTCCGTTGGCGAAATATTGTATGTATAGGTTCACGTTTTTGTATAGCCCCATATAGCGGTACCTCCCGATTTTTGGTATTTTGATGGTTTTTTGCCACATTTTCCCACGAATATGTCTAAAAATTGGTATTTGTGGGTCATATTGGGTTCTAATGATTCCTTTACCCTAAGGTGGAGGGTATTTAGAGTTCGACCCGGCCGAACTTAATGTTTTTTTACTTGTTTTTAATATAATCTTTTCCAAGTGATATCATGCACTCTATAGCAAACTATAACACCTCTAAAGACAAATGTTGATAGGTCGAATAAATTATTTTGTTACGGGAGCTCTTCTAAATATGCGTAGTGGTGTAGTCTATCAAATAGAGGGCCCTGCCTGACTTTTGACTTTTCCTGACTTGGTTTGAAAACTGAAAATGTCGACCCTATTATTTTGTTGGTCTTAGGCAAAAATATTATTTAAAAAATCCACGTATCTTGGTCCATATAAAAATAGTCTTTAACCAGTAAAGAAAGTCTTAAAGTCGGGCGGGGCCGACTTTATGATACCCTACACCACTTTGCTAAATAAGTAGAGCTCCACATAACAATTAAAAGTTTATATGGGATAATTCAATCATACACGCTATGAATATAATTATAATTTAAAGTTCAAAGGACTTAATATGCCGAAGCATTTGTGTCTTTTAAATTCCGACCTGTATTGCCCATTTGGTGCACAATTAATTTGAAGTCGGATAAAGATATATATGGGAGCTATATCCAAATCTGAAGCGATCTCGATAAAATTTGGCAAAGATATTTCTGAGCTGTATTTGATATATTTCCCTGAATATCGTTGTTACGGAGTGCATACTACGGCTGTGGGTAACAAATATGACAAATCGGATGAACAGTATATATGGGAGCTATAGCTACATCTGAACAGATCTTCACCAAATTTGACATACTAGCTTCTAGACCCAATTCGGTCGTAAGTGCCAAATTGCATCGCATTTGGACAAATATTAGACGTTTGGTGCACAATAAAAGGTAAATCGGACGAAGTTATATATGGGAGCTATATCCAAATCTGAACCGATCTCGATAAAATTTAGCAAATGTATTTCTGAGCTGCATTTGATATATTTCCCCAAATATTGTTGTTACAGAGTGCATATTACGGCGGCGGTGGACAAAAATAACAAATCGGATGAACAATATATATAGGAGCTATAGCTATATCTGCACCGATTTCGATCAAATTTGGCATATTTATTTTCAGGCCTAATTTGGTTGTATGTGCAAAATTCCATACAATTCGGGATGATATTACACGTTTGGTGCACAATAAAAGGCAAATCGGACGAAGATATATATGGGAGCTATATCTAAATTTTGACCGATTATCTCCGATTTCAATAGGGTTCGTCCTTGGGCCAAACAAATTATCTGTGCAAAATTTCATCTGGATCGGGAAATAAATGCGACCTGTACTTTGTTTACAAAAATACATGGACAGACGGACAGACGGACGGACGGACAGACGGACGGACGGACATGCATAAATCGACTCAGAATGTGATTCTATGCAGATCATCAAAAGGAACTATGGGTCTATCTCGTTTCCTTCTGCTTGTTACAAACAAATGCACAAAGACATAATACCCTGACCACCTTGTGGTGTAGGGTATAAAAATGCTACGTATTTGGATGTTGAAATAATCTTCCTTGAAAATCCAAGTTTTGCCTTGAAAAATCTCCTTTTTTATGTCCTTCAAAACAAATCTCAACCCAAACCTGGTCACCTCGGTGCATCCAAACACAAGCATTCAGAGTCATTGCCATTTCTATTTATTTGTTGCACTCGACAATAAAAGTTATTCAATGTTTGATGGCAAGTTTTATGGCAGCTGGTGGCCGCATTACCGCATAACATGGTTGGAGACTTGTGCCATTACCCGCAACCAACAAGGCAACAATAACAAAAAACATAAATAACAACAACAACAACAACCACTGCAATTTGTGTGGCAAACGAAAGTGCAAGTCTTTGCAACGTGCAACGAGTTTTTGTTCCGTTTATTACCCTCCCTTCGGTTATTTGTGGAAGATAAAAATCGGTTTTGATGTGTTTTTCTTGAATTTTGTTTTTCCTTTCATTTTCTTTGGTTGCAGAGAACGTCACATAGCGAGGCAGAGCTTCGAACGCAACGCAACACAACAGACATCGCTTATTGTGGCAGTATTTCAGTTGACCAGTCAGTATTCGCCGCTAGCCGGAAGTGTTTGTTGTGGAAGGAAGCTTTACAAGTGCACAAGGCTTGAGTTTTTCTCCTCCCAAGGAAAATTGTAAAGCAAGCAACAACAACAAGAAAATAAAAAACATAAATTATGGCTGACCAAGTTATAAAAACGGGGTAAGTTTGAAAGTCATTTTTGCATATCGAAAAAATATAAACATCAGCATGAGAAATTGTTTGTTTGTTATAATCAAATGGAAAGGAATGTTTGTCCTCCATGGAGGTTATTTTAAAATTAATATTTCCAAGCGGATTATATGGGGATTCAAATCAATATTCGCCATTAAATTACTTTCTAGTTTTATACCCTACACCACAAGGTGGTCAGGGTATTATGTCTTTGTAACATGGAGAAGGAAACGAGATAGACCCATAGTTACTTTGGAGGATCTTCATAGAATCACATTCTAAGTCGATTTATGAATATCAGTCCGTCTGTCTGTCCGACCGTCCGTCTGTCTATGTATTTTTGTCAACGAAATGCAGGTCGCATTTATTATCCAATTTAGATGACATTTTCCAAACAATATTTTTTTGGCCCAAGGACGAACCCCATTGAAATTGGTGAGAATCGGTTCAAATTTAGATATAGCTCTCATATGTATCTTCAACCGATTTCGGTTTAATTGTGCACCAAATGGCAATATTAGTTCAAATGACCTGAATCTTGGCACGTCCGACCGAATTCAGCCTAGAAGCACGTTCATCAAATATGGTGAAAATCGGTTGAGATAAAGCTATTGCTCCCATATATATGTTTCATCCGATTTGGGGCTTTAAATTCCTCATATTCGTAATATGGACCCACCATGAAGGATCCTGGGGATCAGATATCAGATACAGCCCAAAAATGCCTGTGCCAAATTGTATCAATATCGGTTCACATTTGGATATAGCTCCCATATATATCTTCAACCGATTTCGGGTTAATTGTGCACCAAAATGGCCAATCGCAGTCCAAATTACCTGAATTTTGGCGTATCCTGCCGAATTCAGTCTAGGAGCAAGTACATCAAATTTGGCGAAAGTCGGTTTGGAGCTTTAAGCCCCTCACATTCTTAATATGCACTCCACAAGAATGTTATTGGATACCAGATATCTTATAGAGCTCGAAAATAACTTTGCCAAATTCGAGATCAGCAAGATTTGGATATAGCACCCATATATATTTATAATCCGATTTCAGGTTTCTGGCGCAAATAAAAGCTAATATCAGCCCAAATGGAGTGAATTTTGGGACGTATGTTTCCATATTATACAACTCGACTCCGATGTATATAGGGTGAGATGAAAAAAACTGCAACCAACTTCAGACTGCTGTCATTTCTAAGCCACTTGTCCGACAGCTGTTAAAATTATTCCAGTGACAGCTCATTATATTGTTTACAATCGTTCGAAAGCATTTCGCTGAGAATTTTCCTGAAAAAAAGTTATTCGTGAGGGAATTTAAGCGTGATAGTGTGATTTCTTTATATTTTGTTGGAAAACCACAAGTGGCTATCGTCAGAGCACTCCAGCATTTAAATGTGAATAAGTGTTTTGTGTCTCGTTCCATCGCTCGTTACCGTGATGCTGGTAGTGTTGCCCGACGTCAAGGAACAGCAACATAAGCAGAAATGTATCGAAAAGTAAAAAAGCGACTTGATCGAAACCCGCTTCGCAGTTGCCGGAAAATGGCTCTTGAGCTGAACATATCGCAATATTCCATTCGGCAAATCTTGAAGAATGAGCTCGGGGTAAAGCCCAAAAAGTGCCAGAACTTACACCGCAACAGAAGGAGAATGGACTCAAAAGAGCTAAAGAGTTGCTTCGTTTGGCCGAAAGTGGGGAACTGCCGAATTTGGTTTTCTCCGATGAGAAAACATTGGGTGTCCAGCAGTTTGTAAACAAACAAAATGATCGCGTTTACTTGCCAAAGAGGTCTGCTGAAAATGTGCACCATATTCGGTTTTCCACCAGTACTCAAGCGCCGGCCATGGTGATGGTGTGGGCCGTGAGCCGTGGTTCGCCATAACAGCCTTGTATTAATCGACCGTGGCATCAGAATAATTGTCGAATATTAACGCAAAAATATTCTGAAAGGTGTATTGAAGCCTTGGGCACGCAAAACATGTTGGCCGCAGACCTTGGACATTCCAACAGGACTCAGCACCATCGCACTCAGCTCGCGCCACCCAAGAATGGTTACAAAATGAGGTTCCTTGCTTCATTTCCAGCGCACAATGGCCACCAAAATCTCTGGATACCAATCCGTTGGACTATTGTGTCTGGAGTATTTTGGAAAGCAAGGTTGGCACTAAAAAATATCAATATATCGCAGAGCAACATTCGGGCAGGGTCTGACGGTTTCATTGGCCGTTTGAAGGCCACGATTCGTGCCAAAGGTGATCAACTCGAACAAATCTAAACTTATTCTAAATTTGATGCTATTTCCGACATTTTTTGCTTTCATGCAAGTGTAAAAATTATGCCGTTTGACTTTGTTGCAGTTTTTTATCTCACCCTGTACATTAGTTTCCTCTGAAACCAAATCACAACTGCTCTAATGCCAAACGTTGATAGGTGGTATGATCTACTTGAAATAAATTCTTTTGTTACGGGAGATCTACCAAATATGTCTAGTAGTGTAGGGTATCATATATTCGGCCCGCCCCACTTTTTACTTTGCCTTACTAGTTTCTATTTTTTTTTTCCAGAACAACTCCGGCCCTCAAGCATATCTTTGATATAATACAAGACATATTCGATTTTATTGTATTAATTTGTCAAATGACATTGGAAGTATTCAAGGCCGGGGTGGAGAAAGTAGTCGGGAAAACTCCCAAAGATGTCAGTGGTGAAATTGTGTTGGTAAGAAGTGGCAGCTGTACAATAGATAACCCAGTGACACTTTGTAAAACAATTCGAATTTTTCTCTTTCAGATAACCGGATCCGGACATGGTATTGGTCGTGAATTGACAATGCAATATGTCAGTCAATATAGTACCGTTATCTGTGTGGACATCAACGAGAAGAACAATAAGGAGACATTGAAAAAGGCCAAGGCCCTCAATCGGGGCGTGGTGCACAGTTATATGTAAGTTGCAAAGGGTATAAATGTTTTTCAAGGGCAGGCAGTTCTTGGACCGAGGAATTTTAACGAATATTTTTCCAACACCTAACACAACGAAAATTTTTAAAAAAAATAATTTTTTCAATTCAATTTCCAACAAATGTGGATTTTTTAAGGATGACCCTTTTCCAAGGACCAACGAACGTGGACTTTATAAAGGATATTTTCCCAAGGTCCAAAAAAAGGGGATTTTTTAGAGAATAGATTTTCCAAAGACCCACAAACTTGGATTTTATAAGGAAGACCCTTTCCTGAGGACCAACAAACGTGGATTTTTTCAAAAAAAATATTTTTGTAAAAACTGGATTTTTTAGAAGATATTTTTCTATGAACCAAAAAAAATGGATTCTTAAGAGAATTGTTTTTCCAAGGACCAACAAACGTCACTTTTTAAAAGAGGACTTTTTACCAAAGGACAAACTAATACAATTTTTGGAATACGACTGTTTTCCAAGAACCAAGAAGGTTTTGGTTTTCAAGAAGGTGGTAATTTTGCAAGAACCAACAAACGTTGATTTTTTAAGGACCCTTTAAGGAAGACTTTTTATCAAGGACCAACAAATAGAGATTATTTGACTTTTTCCAAGGACCAACGAACGTGATTTTTTTAAAGAAGACCTTTTCCAATGACTAAAAGACGTGTATTTATTTAAGAAGATTTCCTGCAAACGTGTTTTTTTAAAGGAGACTTTTTCCAAGGGATGGGACTTCTTCCAAGGACCAACATACGTACATTTTTTAAGTACACTTTCTTCCAAGGACCAACCAATTTTCGAGTCGTTTCATTTCGAGTCGTTCTAGACGTGTCCGTCCGTCTTTCTGCCTGGTTGTAGCGCATAATAACTCTCAATGGCTTTATGGACCGATTCGGGTTCTAACTTGGTACACTGTAATCTATATTAATAGAAGGATAAAGTACTTGGCTGACTGACTGACTAAACGATTCATCAACGCCCAGACTAAATGGCTGAAGCAAAATCTAGAAATTTTAAATGAGGGTCACTCTTGGTCGGCAGGGTCAGCAAAAGCTGGGATTTTAGAAATTTACACTAGAACGGTACAAAAAGTATTAAAATGTACTAATTACGGTATCATTTGTATTTGAGAAAGCAGGGGAGCTAGAACTCTTAAACTTGGGAATAAGGGTCAAGTGAGTCAAGTCAAGTGAATTTTATGAGAGATGTACCAAAGGACTTTTTAAAATTCGCACTATATATGTACAAAAAGTACTAAATGTACTACATTTGGTACCATTTCGCATCATGTGAACAGTTTGAGTTAAGAACTTTAAAGTCTGGAATGGGAATCAAGTTTAAGGAGATGAGTCGGTGTAAGAATGTAGTCTTGGAAGTGTGTACTCATGTATACAAAAAGTACTAAACTGTACTAAATTTAGTACAATTTGCATTTGAAGGAACGAATGGAGCTGGAATACTGAGATTTGAAACTAGCATTACTGGCAGGACGGGCCTTTGGGCCCATTCCAATCGACGAGGCTTGTCCGCAGGCAACATTCTTTGCGTCAATTGAATTTTGTACGGGAACAAATGCAAATCAATGCGAATAATCCGTTGTAAAGTGGACCGAGCCATGCCCAACTGCTGAGAACGGCGTTTTTGGGATGTTCTTGGGGACCTCTCAACACTCGCTCGTACGGCAGCGATATTCTCGGCCGATCGCCTTGGTCGACTTTTATATGGCCTCTTCGGATTAGAAAGAGCCTTACCAGTCGAACATTTTTCGTATAAACGCTTAATGGTGTTCTTAGAAGGCGAACTTCTCACATTTTTTAATGTTTTAAAACCACGTTGAGTTTTCACAATAGACTTCTTCTGTTGAATGTAAATTTCAACTATTTCAGAGAGTTCGCGTGGCGTGTATTGGTTCATGGTAAAAATCTGCTTGGACTGACGCTTCAAACGCGGTATGCCATTAAGCGATGTGACATCTTTGTCAAAAGTTATGGCGTTGCCAGATGGGTCCGTCGAATACAGGGTTGCCGTATGGATGAAGTTTTCGAAATTTGTACTTATGTGCACGAAAAGTACTAAATTATACTAAATTTGGTACAATTTCGATGTTGGTACAGTTTCGATAGAGCAGGAATTCTGAAATTTATAAATAATTTCACTATTGCATTCCAGGACTGAGGATTGTTGGTAGATTTGGAATTTCGTAATTATGTGTACTAAATAGTATTTATTTTGGTACAATTTAAATTTTGGGAGAACCAATAGAGTTGGTATCCTGAAAATTGGAAAAAGGATTACTGTCGGAGTGTAGGATTGAGATATCTAGATAATTTTGGAAATGTGTACTAAATTGAACTAAATAAAGAACAATTTATATTTGTACTATGTGAGGGAACTATAGTAAATGGTACTAAATTTGGAACAATTTGGTTTAGGGTGAACTGATGGAGCTGAAATTTAAATTAAATTAAAAATTTTGTATTGGGTTCATTGTTGGTGATTGTACACATTCTACACATTCTACATGTATACAAAAAGTACTAAATAGTACTATTTTTGCTACAATTTGATATTACGTGAAGAGATAGTGCACGAAATCTGAAATTTGTTATTAAGGTCGCTGTTCATGTATAGCCTGGACATATGACATATTATATGTGTACTATAATTGTACAAAAAGTAATAAGTGGTACTAAATTTGGTATTGGTTGAAAGGATAGAGATCACATTCTGAAATTTCATATTTAGATTACGGATGGTATCTGAGATTTGGATGGTATCTAATATTTAAGATTTGGTGGTATTTTGGAAATACGTCCTTTATTTGTACGAAAATTACAAAATGGTACTAAATTTGGTATTGAATGAACGGATAGAGCTAGAATAGTCAAATTTAATACTGAGGTCTCTGTTGGTATCTGGAGTTGAGATATGGAGTTTAGAAATGCGTGCTGTAATTGTACGTCAAGTACTAAATAGTACCAATTTTTTGTTTTGAGTGAAATAATAAAGCTGAAATTCCGAAATTTGATATGGAAGTCACTGTTAGTATCTGAGGATGAGACTTAGAGGTGGTTTGGAAAATGTGTACTATAATTTTTCGAAAAGTACTAAGTGGTACCAAATTTGGTATTAGATAAAGGGATAGAGTTTAAATCCGGAAACTTGATATTTAGGTCTCTCTTGGTATCTGATGGTGGGTTTTCAAATAATTATAACTCTTAATAAGTGATTGTCTTTTAATATTTCTATGAACACAAAATCTGGTGTGAAGATGGAATATATCGGACCCTTCTGTAAATCTCAACCTCTCCCCTACCCAGGTCTCAAAATTTTGAATAACCTTAACGATAATAAGACGCGAAATATGCATCTGATTTCTGATTCTTTTTAAACTTCCACATCCCAATATTTCTACTAATACAAGATATGGTGTGAAGATGATATCGGACCACCTCTTCTGGTACCTTTCCCACAAAAAATTACAATTTTGATTAACAATTACGGATTTTTTGAGGAATATTTTTTCCAAAAATCATCCGAGACAAAAAATCGTAAAAAATGTGAAAATTTTAAATATAAATATTATTTTTAAGGATTTTCGTCGATTTTAAAAACATATTTGAATTGAACATCTAAACCAAAAACCAGGATTGAAAAAAAAAAACTGAAAGATGGGTTTTTTAAACAATGTTTTGCCAAGCACCCTCTGAACTGAAACATATTTTTTTTAAATTGTTTGTTTAAATTGTCCCCATATAACGGTACCACCTAAGTTAACGTTGTGGTTTGTTGTACTGACCATCAAATTAATATTCTATCGATACGACCTGGGGATTTTTATTTTTTTTTTTTCAAGGACCTTCTGAACCAGAGAAAAAAATGTTTTATTCATGAACCCCAGATTTTGAATTCATTCAAAAAATCTCTATTTTCCCTCCCTTTCACATTCATAAAAATGATATCACATTGCCTTGAATAACAATTTTTCCTTTCACTCTCTCCCCTCTTAGCTGCGATGTAACGGATCGCGAAGCAGTATTAAATCTAGCCACACACATAAAGCGTGATATTGGTCCAGTATCGGTGCTAATAAACAATGCCGGTATTATGCCCACAAAACCGTTAGAAAAACAAACCCCAGATGACATACGCAGGACGTTTGAGATCAATGTTTTCGCGCACTTTTGGACATTGGAAGCTTTCCTGCCGCACATGAAGGAACAAAATCGTGGACACATCATAGCCCTGTCGTCAATGTGTGGCGTGGTTGGTATACCCAACCTGGTGCCATATTGTGCATCGAAATTTGCCGTGCGCGGTCTTATGGAGGCCCTGTACAATGAAATGCATTTGGGTCCGTATAAGAATTTGGTGGGTGAAATAAAGAAATGGAGGGAGAAAGGAATTTAAATAATAATTTTCAATATTTTTTCAGATAAAATTCACCGTCATCTATCCATATGCCGTTGACACCGGACTCTGCGAGAGTGTCCATTCTAGATTCCCCTCCATGCTGGCCATGTTGGATGCCAAATATGTGGCCGAGAAAATCATTGAAGCCCATCGTTGCGAGCTGACAAATGTGGCATTGCCGCCCTGTATGTTGCATTTGAATAACTGGACCCGCCTCCTGCCCCACACAGCTGCCTTACATTTGTTCGATTACATGAATTGTGGCATAGAAAGTAAATCATAAGTTGGACGGGGTTGTTTATGCATTTAACGGGCATTTGTTATTGTGAAAATAATTAACGTTTATTTTTATTTTGAAATAAATATATTTTATACCTTGAATTCGGGTTGGTTTGACAACTTGGAATAAGGAAGAATTGGAGAGGCAGCGAAAAGAGGGGACAGGGCATCTTTGATTTGATCACAAAAGAAATGGGTTGATTTTTTGCTTTGTAGTACATGCATTTCGAATAAGATTTTTTTAAAAACTATCGTACCTAAATATATTGTTTATTCTGAGATTCATAGTGAAATTTTGTGTAGAATATTCCCTCCTTTGACACCTTCTGCCTAAAAGTAAATTTAATGTTACTTTCAGACATCAAATCGCAAAAAAGTCCGAGAAAAAATTGTTAAAAAAAATTAGAGAATACAGTGATGAAAAAATTGCAACCAACTTCAGACTGCTGTAATTTCTAAGCCACTCCGAGAGAGCTGTTAAAATTATAGGAAAATCTTCTCTGGCACAGTGGAGACTTTTTCCGTATAGGCAAAAATCTCCTCTGGCACAGTGGAGACTTTTTCCGTATAGGCAAAAATCTCCTCTGGCACAGTGGAGACTTTTTCCGTATAGGCAAAAATCTCCTCTGGCACAGTGGAGACTTTTTCCGTATAGGCAAAAATCTCCTCTGGCACAGTGGAGACTTTTTCCGTATAGGCAAAAATCTCCTCTGGCACAGTGGAGACTTTTTCCGTATAGGCAAAAATCTCCTCTGGCACAGTGGAGACTCTTTCCGTATAGGCAAAAATCTCCTCTGGCACAGTGGAGACTTTTTCCGTATAGACAAAAATCTCCTCTGGCACAGTGGAGTCTTTTTCCGTATAGGCAAAAATCTCCTCTGGCACAGTGGAGACTTTTTCCGTATAGGAAAAAATTCTCGCTTGCACAGGGGAGACTTTTTTCCGTATAGGAAAAAATTCTCGCTTGGCACAGGGGAGACTTTTTTTTCCGTATAAGAAAAAATTCTCGCTTGGCACAGGGGAGACTTTTTTTCCGTATAAGAAAAAATTCTCGCTTGGCACAGGGGAGATTTTTTTCCGTATGGGAGAAAATTAACCTCAGACTCCTGATTAGACTTTTTTCGTATAGAAAAATTAGCCTCAGGCCCCTGAGGCCCCGAACTGAGAAGACTTTTTTTTCGTATAAAAAAAATCTCCTCTGGTACAGTGGAGGCTTTTTTCGTATAGAAAAAAATCTCCTCTGCCACAGTGGAGCCTTTTTTCCGTATAAAAAAATCTCCTCTGGCACAGGGGAGAATTTTTTCTGTATAGGAAAAAATCTCCGCTGTCAGAGTGGAGACTTTTTTCCGTACAGGAAAAAATTCTCGTCTGTCATAGAGGAGATTTTTTCCGTATAGGAAAAAATTCTCGCCTGGCACAGTAGATACTTTTTCTGTATAGAAAAAATCTCCGTATAGAAAAAATGTCTCGCCTGGCACAGTTGAGACTTTTTTCCGTGTAGGAAAAAATTCGGCTCTGGCCCAGTACAGACATTTTTCGTATAGAAAAATTCTCCTCTGACACATATTTTTTCTACTTTTTCTTATTTTGTCTTTCATTATTTTCATCCTAAGCAGCCGCTGTCAAGAAGTTGATTAGTCTTTACCATCCAATGGCAGTTTGCTGTTGATTGATTATTAAAGTGACAGCTCGTATTAATCGACCGTGGCATCAGAATAAATGCCGAATATTATCGTGAAAATATTCTGAAGGGTGTATTAAAGCCTTGGGCACGCAAACATTTTGGCCGCAGATCTTGGACATTCCAACAGGACTCACCACCATTCCACTGAGCACTCGCCACCCAAGAATGGTTACAAAATGAGGTTCCTCGTTCCATTTCGAGCTCACAATGGCCACCAAAATCTGCAGATACCAATCCGTTGGACTATTGTGTCTGGAGTATTTTGGAAAGCTATCTTGGCACTAAAAATACCAAAGTGTCGATCACCACAAGCAAGCGCTTCGCCGGGAATTCAATAAAATGTAAAAAATATAAAAAATGATGGCGTTTGACTTTGTTGCAGTTTTTTGCCTCACCCTGTATTCACTCAAAACCAATTTTAGTATTTTTCGTAAAAAATATAGGACGCAACATTGACATCCATTTGAAACTCAGGATTTCAGCTCTATACCTTCACCCAATACCGAATTTAGTGTTTTTCATAAAAATTATAGTACACATTTCCAAAACCACCAACATATCTCAATTCCAGATACCAATACAAACCTGAATATCAAATTTCGCGATTCCAGTCTTATCCCTTCACCGAATACCACATTTAGTATCATTTAGTATTTTTCGTAGAAATTTTCAAACCACCGGCAAATCTCAAACACAATTGCCATTAGTAATCTAAACATCAAATTTCAGAATTTTATCTCCATCTCTTCACCCAATACCAAATTTAGTACCATTTTGTACATTTCGTACAATTGTAATACACACTTACACAATCACTTCCATATTTCCTGGCTACACATCAACAGCGACCCTAATGTCAAATTTCAGATTTCAAGAACTTTCTGTTCACTCAAAGCCAAATTGTACCAAACGTAGAACTATTTAGTGCTTTTCGTGCACTTGTAGTACACCTTTTCAAAAACATCTCTTTATCACAAATCTACCACCAACAGGGACCCCAAACAAAAATTTCAAAATTCCAGCTACATACGTTCTCCCTAAACCAAACTGTTTCAAATTTAGTACAATTTAGTACAGTTCGGGCACTTAGTACACATTTCCAAAACCACCTTCATATATCAAACTTATTTTCCAACCTTGATTCTCATGCAAAATTTCATGGTTTTAGCTTTATTCCCTCAAATAATACCAAATGGTACCATTTCAGAACTTTAGTACTATTTTAGAACATATCCTAAATTTAAAGTTCAAATTTCCAATAACCCTTTGGTGCATCTATCCTGACTCTCATTCCAAATTTCAGCTCCATCGGTTCATAACAATTCCAATTTGTACCAAATTTAGTACACATTAGTACGAATTTTTAAAGCTTTCTACATTTCCCAATTCTACAATTTCCCACAGTAATCTGAATTCTAAATTTTAGGATTCCACCCCTGTTGATTCGCCCAAATACAAATTGTACTTTATTTAGTACAATTTAGTACATATAATTACACATTCCTAAAACTAACTACATATCCTACGCCAATAATAAATTGACCAAATTTAGTACCATTTAGTACACTAAAGTAAACATTTTCTTAGCTACCTATATCATACAGTCTAATAGAAAACTTATTTTCCAATTTTAGGATTTCGACTCCATTGGTTCTCCCAAAATACAAATTGTACCAAATTTAGTACCATTAAGTACACATAGGTACAAATTTCCAAATCTACCTACATACCTCAGTCCTACAATGTAATAGTAATCTTAAAATTAAATTTCAGGATTCCTGCACTACCTTTCTCCATATTCCAATTCTACACTCCGCCACTAATGTTAATTTCATTTTAGGATTCCAGCTCCATCCGTTCCTCCCAATTCAAATTGTACCAAATTTAGTACTGAGGTACCTACATACCTTAGTCCTACAATGCCATAGTAATCTTAGTTCCAAATTTCAGATTTCCGGTTCTATCGATTCACCCAAATCGAAATTGTACTAAATTTAGTAACATTTAGTTATCTTCGTGTACATAAGTATACATTTCGATAACTTCCTCCATATCCCAATCCTACACTCCGTCAGTAATGTTAATTAAAAATTTAAATTTATTTATAAGGATACCAGCTCCATACGTTTCTCCAAATTCAAATTGTACTAAATTCACTACCATTTAGTACACATACATAAGAACAAAATTCCAAAACTACATACATTGCTCAGACCTAGAATGCAATAGTAGTCATATTTCTAAATTTCAGATTTCCAGCTCTATCGGTTCACCCAAATCGAAATTGTACCAAATTTAGTACCATTTAGTTTTCTTCGTGTACATAGGTACAAATTCCAAAAACTTTCTCCATATTCCAATTCTACACTCCGCCACTAATGTTAATTTCATTTTAGGATTCCAGCTCCATCCGTTCCTCCCAATTCAAATTGTACTAAATTTAGTACCGTTTAGTACTTTTCTTATACATGAGTACACACTTCCAAAACTACCTACCTACATCGACTCTACTCCTCTACAACCTTGATTCGCATTCCAAATTTCAAGTTTTTAGCTCTAACCGAAATGGTACCAAATGTAGTACATTTTAGTACTTTTCGTACTTTCGAATTTCCGAAAAACCATTGGTACATCCAGCATACACTTCATCACTGACCCTCATTCCAAATTTAAGAATTCTAGCTCTTCTACTTATTCAAATACAAAGGGTACCAAATTTAGTACCATTTAGTACACATAAGTAGGAATTTCCAAAACTACCTACACTCCTCATTCCTAGAAAGCATAGTAATCTTATTACCAAATTTCAGATTTCCAGCTTTATAGGTTCACCCAAATCGAAATTGTACCAAATTTGGTACCATTTAGTTCTAGTCGTGCACACAAGTACAAATTCCGGAAACTTCCTCCATATGCCTTCCTCCATAATCCTTCACTCCGGCTCCAGTTTCATCCGTTCCTCCCAATTCCAATTGTACAAAATTTAGTACCGTTTAGTACATTTCGTACACACTTCCAAAACTACCTCCCTTGATTCCCATTTCAAGTTTTTAGCTCTTACTGTTCACATGATACGAAATGGTGCCAAATGTAGTACATTTTTGTACTTTTCGTACAATTCTAGTACGAATTTCCAAAAACCCTTTGATCATATATCATACACTCAAATGGTGACATTTATTCCAAATTTAAGAGTTCTAGCTCTACTGCTCCCTCAAATCTTCTTCCTGCCTCAAAATTCCGATTTCTTGCCAATATTTAAAAATGCAAATGCCGATTCTTTCAATTTTTTTCTGAAGAATTAACGATTTTTCTTTAAATGTAGTTGGCAGCCCTGTCCACGACCATTCATCAAATTTCCCGACTATCTACAAACCGTTCATCTTCG
Source organism: Musca domestica (assembly GCF_030504385.1). Lineage (NCBI taxonomy): Eukaryota > Metazoa > Arthropoda > Insecta > Diptera > Muscidae > Musca > Musca domestica. The sequence goes on from NW_026712299.1 coordinate 9,029,421, forward strand.
AATGGGGATCATAGACCCACTTGCGTTGTAGACGTTCCCTGATCATCAACTGAACGGCTCTTCTTGGTTTTAGTGGGTCCTTATGAAGACCCTGGCTACAGCTGAGATAGCCTCATCTGACGGGAAAACCACGTACCAACCAAGAGATCACCAATGGCCTGGGATCTCCAAAACCGAATGTTGATGTTAAGGTGATTGAACAAAATCGATAGAAAGTTCAGTTTCTTCATCGGGTCTTGAGAAGATTCAGACAGGGCACAGGAATAATGCTGTGCATACATTTAAGAATTTGTTCTGAAATCGATGAAAATTGGAAATGCGAAAACATAACTAATTCGTTATCTTCTTCTTCTGATTCGAAAATAGAAAAGTTCCAAAAAACCAACAACAAATATATTTACAAAACAACATAAATTCCATTTCATTCCACTCCCCTTTCCTCGTTCGGTCCAAAGGCCACAGTTGGTTTAACCCCGACTGAATGCCGTCTTGACTTCAATGGATCTACATCTCGTAGACTATCACGCCGATCTGTCGCGCCTCCTTGAAGATCTCTATCTCCTCGCGATTTGGGTTCATAGAACTCCATATAATTTTCGGTGGCTACCCGCCTAATCGAAGGTGGTGTTGATGGCCTGGTCAACTCATTGGCCTCATGAATTTTCAGATGAGTAAAGACGGGAATATAAGACGCAGTTATATCCAAATCTATGCGCTGCTCTACTGCACTGCGACCAGGCAATTGGAAATGTTTACCCAGAATTGGGGCACGCAACGATTTGCCATACATTCGGGAAATGTTATCCTTTTCCTCGTCCTCTTCATCATCATCTTTTGTATCCGATGGAGTTTTTTCTTCCTTTGCCAATGACATTGGGAAAGTATCCAATTGTTGACCGGTAATGACCTGGGGAGGTAAGGATGGATTTATAATTTAACCTTTAAAATTTTGGGGTGTCTTGAAAAAAATGATTCCCTACTTTCATGGTTGTTGAGCTGGCCACCTTTTTTATGTCCGGTGGCATGCGAAACTTCTCATATTTCTCCTCAACTGACTCGAAGGGGGATATTTTCATCCAGGGCAATGGTGAACCCAAGGTGCCCAAATAACGTCCACCCAGTGACCATAAACGACAGGAGCAATCGTGGCTACCTCTGGAATTTCAGATATTCTTTAATCTCCTCTTCATCAGCGGAAATATTCTTGCAGATACTTACGTTATTAAAATTTTCGTCTGATTTATATAGGCAATCGAATTGATGGCCTTCAAATGCCCCTTGTAGGAGCTAACCAGCATTGGCTCCGTCTGATGACGTACTGCTCTCTTGGATCTCGTTAGAAATCTGTCATTTCGCAAAAATATGAACTGTAACCGCAACAATGGCATGTTAACTTTCACTTTATCCTTTTCCGGTATCCTAAGAGGGGGGGGGGGGGGGGGGGGGGGGAGATATGAAACAAGTAAAAAAGCAGCTTTGTTCGGCATGGTCGAACTTTTAATATCCTTCACCTTTTGGAAGGAAGAAAAAAAATGTCCAAAAAACACGTTTATATGTAAGGTAGGCTACAGCATCCATTACAAACTTCGAATATGAAATTCGAAACAATTCGGGTGAATAAAGTCGCTAAAATCATGAAAATACCGAATATCGGGAGGTACCGTTATATGAGGGCTATAAGAAGACATGGACCCGCATACGAAATTTTTAGGCGCGGGCTGTAGTACCCGTTACCAACTTCGAATTAAGTCGCCAAAATCATCAAAATACCGAATATCGGGAGGTACCGGGCATTCGAAATTTTTAGGCACAGGCTGTAATACCCATTACCAACATCGAATACGAAATGTGAAACAATTCGGGTAAATAATGTAGCTTAAATCATAAAAATACCGAATATCGGGAGGTACCGTTATATGGAAGCTATACGAAGGCATGGACCTGCATACGAAATTTTTAGGCACAGGCTGTAGTACCCATTACCAGCTTCAAATACGAAATTTGAAACAATTCGGGTGAAATAAGTCGCCTAAATCATCAAAATACCGAATATCGAGAGGTAGCGTTGTATGGGGACTATTCGAAGATGTGGGCCTTCATACGAAATTTTTAGGCACAGGCTGTAGTACCCATTATAAGCTTCGAATACAAAATTTGAAACAATTCGGGTGAATTAAGTCGCCTAAATCATCCAAATACCGAATATCGGGAGGTACGCAAAAATTTAGCCTTCTATCTCGATTCGTTCGAAAGATAGCGTGATTACAACAGACAGACGGGCACACAGATAGACACACACACATAGACACAAAGGCAACTGAGCATCGCCAAATCCTCTTAAAATTTTACGCTAATCCAGATTATATATATACTTTGTAGGGTCTATTCTGAATATTTCGAAAAGTTGCAAACGGACTGACAAAGCTTATATACCCTCCATACTATGTATGATGGAGGGTATAGAAACGTACAAACATAAGTCAACAGGTTTGATAGCTTGTAGAGAACTCCAGCAGAAGGATTGCTACCGTCCTCCCACAAAATAATGACAATTCATAAAGATGTCATTAATTGTGCCAGTCATGTTTCTGTTCGGTAGACATGTAAACAATTTAGCTCCCCCACACACCTTCTCCATCGAAACACACAAATTGTATTCCTAATAACCTTGTTTCTACCAGAGCAAATTATGACAAAATACACTGTACTACAATGTATTTTCGATGTGGGTCTGGGATGAAAAATCCAATACTTCTAAACAGTTCCGCACCCCATATTGAAAGACCTATATAAAGATAAAATCCAGCTAAAAATTTCCTATAAAATTGTAGTATGGGCACCGTGCCATATGCTATATTTGTAGCATAGTGTTCTTTTTTAATAACTTGTAAAGGTCTCATAATAATTATGGTAAAAAATGGCAAAACTGGTCATGGTTCTCCTTTGTTCTAAGTTTTAAAGACCTTAAGGGTGAAAATACATAAAGCACATTTTTGGCTGGCTTAAGGCATTGGCTGGCTTCTTCGGAAGGAGCCTAGGGCCAAAATCGAACTAAGTCAACCTAAAGCTCCTTTATTCCTCTACGAAGAAGCCAGTCGATGACTTAAGCCAGCCAAATAAGCACTTTATGTATTCCCATCTTTATAACAAATATTTCAATTTTTACCTTAATGCCAAAAATTGAATGTATCGGCATATATTCTAATCTAAAACTGGGTTTCTTAAAGAACTTGAAAGCAGGCTATTATTTAAAGCTCCACTGCTTCTCGGTGGCCCTGTTCCTTTGGGACACCATATTTTTATTTTTATAATAAACTCTTATTCCGCATATCAAATTTATGGACTTCATAGACAACCCTCGTAACGAAACTATTGAGAAAGAATGTTGTCTGATGGAATTTTCAAAGTTTGTCAAAGTTTTCCCACCCCCAATTCCAACAGTAGTCAGTCAGTCATAACTGTCATGCAAACATAATTTTAATAAGTTTTTGCGGAATTTCATATTAGTTCGTTTTGTCATTTTTTTTTCTTTATACTTCGTGACAGGATATTCCACCCACCAACAAAACTAATACTGATAAATTGTTGGGGATATTACTCGGTCATACACACAGTAGAAGACAAATATTCCGAAGAGCAGAAGGTCTTCTCATAGAAGAACAGAAGGTCTTCTTCGTAGAAAAGCAGTAGATCTTCTCATAGAAGAGCAGCAGGTCTTCTTCGTAGAAGACCAGAAGCCCTTCGTCTAGCAGACAAGAAGTTCTTCGTCCAGAAGGTCTTCTCATAGAAGACCAGAAGGTCTTCTCATAGAAGACCAAGAAGTCTTCTCTCAGAAGTCCAAGAGGTCTGCCCATAGAAGACCAGGAGGTCTGCTCATAAAAGATCTGGATGTCTGCCCATAGAAAACCATGAGGTCTTCTTCATAGAAGACCATGAGGTCTTCTTCATATAAGACCATGAGGTCTTCTTCATAGAAGACCATGAGGTCTTCTTCATAGAAGACCATGAGGTCTTCTTCATAGAAGACCATGAGGTCTTCTTCATAGAAGACCATGAGGTCTTCTTCATAGAAGACCATGAGGTCTTCTTCATAGAAGACCAAGGAGTCTTCTGCATAGAAGACCATGAGGTCTTCTTCATAGAAGACCAGTAGGTCTTCTTCATAGAGGACCATGAGGTCTTCTTCATTTAACACCAGGAGGTCTGCTCATAGAAGACCAGTAGATCTGCTCATAGAAGACCAGGAGATCTGCTCATAGAAGACCAGGAGGTCTGCTCATAGAAGACCAAGAAGTCTTCTCAAAGAAGACCAAGAGGTCTTTTCATAGAAGACCAAGAGGTCTTCTCTAATAGAAGACCAAGAGGGTCCATTTACGAACTTAACCTGCCTACTGGTAAAATACACATGTGCGCAAAAATTTAGCCTACTATCTCACTTCATGCAAAAGATAGCGTAATTACAACAGACAGACGGACAGACAGGCGCACAGATAGACACACACATAGGCAAACGAACATCGCCAAATCCTCTTAGAATTTTGCGATGATCCAGAATATATATACTTTGTAGGGTCTATTCTAAATATTTCGAGAAGTTACAAACGGAATGAAAAAGCTAATATACCCTCAATAGAATGGTGGAGGGTATAGAAACGTACAAACATAAGTCAACAGGTTTGATAGCTTGTGGAGAACTCCAGCAGAAGGATCCGAAGCTCTTCGTCTAGAGGACCAGAAGATCTTTGTCTAGAGGACCAGAAGGTCTTCGTCTAGAAGACCAGAAGGTCTGCTCATAGAAGACCTGGAGGTCAGCTCATAGAAGACCTGTAGCTCTGCTCATAGAAGATCTAGAGGTCTGCTCATAGAAGACGTGGAGGCTTTCTCACAAAAGACCAGAAAGTCTCCGTATAGAAGACCAGAAGGTTTTCGTGTAGAAGACCAGAAAGTCTTCGTATAGAAGACCTGAAAGTCTGCTTATAGAAGTCCTGGAGGTCTGCTTATAGAAGACGACGAGGTCTTCTCATAGAAGACGACAAGGTCTTCTCATAGAAGACGACGAGGTCTTCTCTTAGAAGACCTGGAAGTCTGCTCAGAGAAGACCTGGAGAGCTGCTCAGAGAAGACCTGGAGGTCTGCTCAGGGAAGACCTGGAGGTCTACTCAGAGAAGACCTGGAGGTCTGCTCAGGGAAGACCTGGAGGTCTGCTCAGGGAAGACCTGGAGGTCTGCTCAGAGAAGACCTGGAGGTCTGCTCAGAGAAGACCTGGAGATCTGCTCAGAGAAGACCTGGAGATCTGCTCAGAGAAGACCTGGAGGTCTGCTCAGAGGAGACCTGGAGGTCTGCTCAGAGGAGACCTGGAGGTCTGCTCAGAGAACATCCTTGAGGTCTGCTCAGAAAAGACCTGGAGGTCTGCTCATAGAAGACCTAAAGGTCTTTTTTAGAAGGTCTTCCATTTATTGAAGAACCCAGAGGGAATACGTATAAATGAACCGAAGATTTTACAATAGAAGACCAAGACGTCTTTGGATATAAAAACTCACCCGAAGTTCTCAATATACCAAATCTTGATGTATCCAAAAGCGGTGCCATTGAAAAGGTAGCGATTCTTGCGATCTGTGGCCATGGACAGCACACAATCACCGGTTTTATGAATGGCATTGAACTGATCCAAGTAGCCGCCGTGATGGTGGTGGGAATAGATTTGTATAACTCCCGTTTCCAGGGAAACAAAAACGCTGCCTAAATTTGGACAAGGATGAGAATTTTTCTCCACAATAAATTTGGAATAAGACTCCTCACCATGCTCCTTGGTCATGGGCCGGGTCTGTAGAAACAATACCGCCTGCACAGACATGGGCAAAGTTTCATTGCGTTCGCTTTGCTGTTCTAAATACACTGCCTCCCCTTCATCGGCCTCCCTTAAACGTCGACCCTTAAATCGCTCCCTCTTAGTTTGTTTCTTTTCCAGCTCCCGAATTCGATCGGATATTGATTTGCGAACATAACGTGATATACTAACATGATAGGATTGTCTTCGCCTCTCACTGGCACGACGTGTCTCCTCATCATCTTCGCCTTCGTCCTCATCCTCTTTGCGCCGATATTTTAATTCGATAAATTTTTCCGGAGTAGCAACATTGTAACGGCGATAGGGTTGACCAGTTTCCAATTTCCAAAATATCAATTCACCCGAATAGGTGGCCGTTATTACACCCTCCCCAAGCTTGACATCAGCACAGGTTATGTCGTCCGTATGGAACATGGGCCATTTTTTGGCATCACCATATTCACGACCCTCGACATCGTTGAATTCGGTGACCTGCATGTCCCAGCCCACGGCTAGGATTCTGTGTAGAGAATTAATAATATGATAATTCGGATGTCTCCCTCTTCACCTCACCTCTCCACCACCCATATGACTGCGGTGACCTCATGCTCCGCCTTTATGCTCATGTTCCTAATGCACACTGCATTATTATAGTTCCATATTTTCAGCGAGCCATCTCGCGCCCCAGTCAACAAAAATTGCTCCAGCGGATCAAAGCATGCCGCCGTAATTTCGATGTCAATGTTCTCCCCATACATCTGCTTAGTGTGGCAATTTTTCATTATAATCTTCCTTCGTCCCGTCCATGGATCCCAAACAATGATATAACTATCCAGGCCACATGTTACCACATTTCGAAAGAGGCGATTATATAACACAACCGAAACCGGGGCAGCATGGGTATTGCCATCGGTAAGATCAACTCTCACCCGTGGATTACATTTCACCCCTACAAGTTTCCTACCACCCACCAACAGCACTCGCATGTGAGTGTGATAATAATAGGCCAAATCTGTTTCCCCTGGCACCAGACGTACCAAATCGCCATAGGTCTGCAGTAGCACATGTTCCGTGAGATCCCAAACTTTGATGATTTTCTGATAGTCCACGCTAGGGGGGAAAGGGATTTCAAAAATCAATATGCTATTGACTCTCTGAGGACCCTTAAACTGCATGAGGTTACCTGTAAACTTTCTTCTCATCGGATTGCACAAAAACCATAACAATTCCGCCATTGTGTCCAGTCAAAATTCCCGAGGGTTCACTGGGTATATAGACATCCCAGATACGTACAAAAGTATCTGGCCCACCGGTCACCACAATATTGTTCTTCTCATCCACAAAGAATGTAGTGACGCCCTAACAGAGAGAAAGAGAGGGAATACAAAAATAAGGACAGAAACTTAAGAGAATTTTCTTCCCCTCTCTTCCCATCCAATATAAGAGACATTTTTAAGAACCACTGAAAGTTTCATTGATGTTCTGTATTTTAGAGATATCAGCCACCGCTATATCCGCTATAATCTAAAATCTAGGGTTCGGTAGAATCTATCCTTGTAGAAATATTTCAGCACGAATCCACAATTTCCTATAACTAAAATTAAGAAATATTTCCTAATTCTCTGGAAACTCTCTCCCAACTAAAAATTTCAACAGAGGTCCATATTTTTCCAAAAGCGCCATATTGGGGTACCGACCGATATTAGTGCTTTAAGAGGCCTCTTCACATTTTCCCACCGAAGAGGATGCAATTGGATATTTTTAAATAGTTATTGTTAGAAACAATTCCCCTCCAGATTTTGAAATACCCACCCAAATAACTACATCACCCAATTATAGGTATTTTAAGGATTCTGGCTACGTTTTCAAGCAAAATTGCAAGCACAAGGTATTTTGTGTTCGAAACAAGTAGAATCTAATTTGGCAGATCTGGACAAGCCGGATTCATCTTTAGAAGAGTTATAAAATGGTCTTCTGTAGGAAAATCAGAAAAGATATATTTTTCTATAGAAGACCCTAGAAAAGGTACTCTGATATGGAAACTATCAAGTCTTCGACTACAGAAGAGTTCAAATCATACTCTAAAGAAGAACTTTTATGAGATCTTGCAAAAAAACGGCTGAAATGAGATAGTCTATAACAAAGCACCAACGATGTTTTAAATACAGAAAGCCTCCGAAGTGCCCTCCGCTATAGACGACTTACAAAAAGGGCGGCAGACTTTAGAAGAGGACTTCTGTAAAAGACCTCCGATGAAGCCATCCATTTAAGTTTTTATAAAAGGTCCTCTTCTACGGAATGCCTTAGAAGAGGTCGTATTTTATGAAAGAAGGCAGAGGTCCTTTTCTATAGAAGAGCTCCAAATGAGGTCCTTTTGCCATAAAAGATCTCCAATGAGAGTCTTCCAGCTCTTTCTTTTATAGAAGAACTGCAATGAGCACAAATAGAAGAACCCCAATGAGGTCTTCCAGAAGAGCTTAAACGAGGCTTTCTTCAATAGAAAACTTCAACCGTGGTCTTTTTTAAAGAAGAACTCCAATGAGGTCCTTCTTCCATAGAAGAGCCCCAATGAGGTCCCTCTTCTACAAAAAAGCTCCAATAAAAATCCTCAATGAGGTCTTCCATAAAAGAGCTCCAATGAGGGTTTCTTCTATAGAAAGGCTCCAATGAGGTCTGTCTTCTATAGAAGTGCTCAATGAGGTCATCTTCGAAAGAAGACCTACCAAGAAGTCATCTTCTATAGAAGACCTCAAATGAGATCATCTTCAATAGAAGACCTCAAATGAGGTCATCTTCGATAGAAGACCTCAAATGAGGTCATCTTCAATTCGATAGAAGAAGTCTTCGATAGAAGACCTTATCTTCTCTAGAAGACCTCAACTGAGGTCATCTTCTATAGAAGACCTCAACTGAGGTCATCTTCTATAGAAGACCTCAACTGAGGTCATCTTCTATAGAAGACCTCAACTGAGGTCATCTTCTATAGAAGACCTCAACTGAGGTCATCTTCTATAGAAGACCTCAACTGAGGTCATCTTCTATAGAAGACCTCAACTGAGGTCATCTTCTATAGAAGACCTCAACTGAGGTCATCTTCTATAGAAGACCTCAACTGAGGTCATCTTCTATAGAAGACCTCAACTGAGGTCATCTTCTATAGAAGACCTCAACTGAGGTCATCTTCTATAGAAGACCTCAACTGAGGTCATCTTCTATAGAAGACCTCAACTGAGGTCATCTTCTATAGAAGACCTCAACTGAGGTCATCTTCTATAGAAGACCTCAACTGAGGTCATCTTCTATAGAAGACCTCAACTGAGGTCATCTTCTATAGAAGACCTCAACTGAGGTCATCTTCTATAGAAGACCTCAACTGAGGTCATCTTCTATAGAAGACCTCACATGAGGTCATCTTCTATAGAAGACCTCAAATGAGGTCATCTTCTATAGAAGACCTCAAATGAGGTGCTTCTTCTATGGAAGACCCCAAATGAGGTCATCTTCCCTAAAAAACCTCACATGAGGTCATCTTCTCTAGAAAACCTCGCATGAGGTCTTCTTTTATAGAAGACCTCAAATGAGGTCGTTTTCTTTAGAGGACCCCGAATGTGGTCTTCTTCTGTAGAAGACCCCAATGAGGTCTTCTTCTATAGAGGACCTAAAATGCGGTCTTCTTCTATAGAGGACCTCAAATGAGGTCTTCTTCTATAGAGGACCTCAAATGAGGTCTTCTTCTGTAAAGGACCTCAAATGAGGTCTTCTTCTGTAAAGGACCTCAAATGAGGTCATCTTCTATAGAAGACCTCAAATGAGGTCATCTTCTATAGAAGACCTCAAATGAGGTCATCTTCTATAGAAGACCTCAAATGAGGTCCTTCTTCTATAGAAGACCTCAAATGAGGTCCTTCTTCTATAGAAGACCTCAAATGAGGTCCTTCTTCTATAGAAGACCTCAAATGAGGTCCTTCTTCTATAGAAGACCTCAAATGAGGTCCTTCTTCTATAGAAGACCTCAAATGAGGTCCTTCTTCTATAGAAGACCTCAAATAAGGTCCTTCTTCTATAGAAGACCTCAAATGAGGTCATCTTCTATAGAAGACCTCAAATGAGGTCATCTTCAGTAGAAGAGCTTCAATGAGGTCCTTCTTCTTTAGAAGACCTCAAATGAGGTCCTTCTTCTATAGAAGACCTCAAATGAGGTCCTTCTTCTATAGAAGACCTCAAACAAAGTTTCTTCTTAGAAGACCTTAGAAGAGGTTCTCCTCAATAAAAGACTTCAGAAGAGGTTGTATTCGTTAGGAAGTCCTAAACTTTAAAAATTCTTCTCCTCTTGACGAGAACCTTTTAGTTTTTGTCATACCATTGTTGTATATCTAACAATCTACATCTCTCCATCCCAGATACCAACTGTAATCTTAAATTAGTAGCATTTAGTGCTTTTTGTACAATTATAGCACACATTTCCAAAACCACCTTCATATCTCAATTCTTGATACCAAAAGAGACCTCAATATTAAATTTCAGGATTTTAGCTCTATTCCATCATACAATACCAAATTTAACACTATTTAGTACATTTTCGTACAAATATATGCATTTCCAAACCACCTCCAAATCTCAATACCAGAGACCTCAATATAAAATTTTAGGATTCCAGCTCTATCTCTTCACCCAATACCCAATTTAGTACTACTTAGTACTTTTCGTACAATTATAGTACACATTTCCAAAACCACTTTCATATCTCAATACCAGATACCAACAGATACCTCAATATCGAATTTGATAATTCCAGCCACATTCCTTCACCCAATACCAAAATTAATACCATTTAGTACTTTTTAAAGTACACATTTCAAAAACCACGTCCAACCACAAACACCAACCATGACATCTATATCAAATTTCAGAATACCAGCTCTATCCCTTCACCTAGTACCCAATTTAGTACCATTTAGTACTTTTCATACATTTATTGCACACCCAAATTTAGTACCATTTTGTACTTTTCGAACAACTATCGTACACATTTCCAATACTACCTCCATGTCTTAAGCACAGACACCAACAGTGACATCTATATCAAATTTGATATTTCCAGCACTATCCCTTCACCCAACAACCAAACTTAGTACCATTTAGTACTTTTCGTACAAATATAAGACGCATTTCCGAAACTCACACCATATCTCAATTCCAGATACCATCAGTAATCTAAATATCAAATTTCAGAGTTTAATCTTTATCCCTTCACCCAATACCAAATATAGTACCATTAAGTACTTTTCGTACAATTATAGTACACATTTCTGAAACCAAGTCCATGTGTCCTGACTACACTTGAACAGCTACCCTAATGCCAAATTTCATATACCAAATTGTACCAAAAATAGTACCATTTAATACTTTTCGCGAACTTGTAGTACCCATTTCCAAAATCACCTCTTTATCACAAACCAACCACCAACAGGGACCCCAATACAAAATTTTAAAATTTCAGCTTCATCCATTGACCATTAATCGTATTGTTGCAAATTTAGTACCATTTAGTACAGTTCGCACACTTGGTACATATTTCCTAAACCACCTTTATATATCAAACTTACTTTCCAACCTTGATTCTCATTCTAAATTTCAAGTTTTTAGCTCTATCCGTTCAAATAATACCAAATGGTACCATTTTAGAAGTTTGGTACCATTTCAGAACTTTTTGTAACCTTAAAGTTTGAATTTCTAAAAACCCTTTGCTACATCTATTTTGCACGCCATCAGTGACTCTAAATTCAAATTTCAAAATTCTCCATTTGTCCAATACAAAGTATTTAATTTTAAGTACACTTTCGGACTTTTCGTATCCTTTCAGTACGAATTTCCGAAAACCCAATCTTATCACACGCCTACGCACCAGGACGGGTCCTCGTGCAAAATTTCAAGATTCTAGCCTCAGCCGTTTCGTCTGGACGTTGATTCTCAATCAGTTAATTATTTCTCTATTTTTTTTTTATTTGCGGGGAGATCCTGACCTTTTCGCAAAAAGGAAAATTAAAAAAGAGACGAATTCCAACCTACCAATGGTATACGAAAAATCGTTCTCTCCTCCCCATTGGCCACAATGAGGCCTGGACATCGTCCGCGATATTTTTTGGTATTGCGATATTCGGCAGCTGAGAATAAAGAATTCAAACGCATCGAATAGAAAGTCTGTTGGATAAGTTCGCTGTGGATGTTGGCATATTCATGGACAATGAACTGGGGAAGTTTTCCCTAAAAAACCAAAGAAATTTTAAAATCAAAATGCCCATCTGTTCCGCTCTTCTTTCCTCACCTTGAGTATATCCGACCAAAAGACTTCAACTAATGCCGCACCAGGTTTCGATTGAAATGGTCCTCTTAAATGGGGATTAAATTCTAAAATGCGAACATTGCCACCATAATCTCCTAGTATGAGGCGAGAATTGGTTCGCCCATTCGGATAGAAGCTGTAGGACATACAGCATACGGCAAAGGGCATGCTGCGCACTACAATCCGCAGAGTAAAGGTGGAGGCTATGGTTTCATGGAAACGTAATTCTCGCTCTGTGGAGGAGGTACAAACAATGCTGACATCTGAAAGGGCCTGCACTGCCAAAATCCAGGTGGACATTTTTAAGTGGACTGTTGAGGCAGAGGAGATTTTAAAAAGAAATGTTAAAGAATTTTGAGATTCCCAAAAAAATGTTCAACTTACTGCTCTCCGACATGCCACTGCGCAGTGGCTCCAAGTTTGGCGTCCAAAAACGTATCTGGCCCTCCTTACTTCCGGTTATCCAAACCCCGGTATTATCCGGTGTATCATTCACCGACAAACTGGCCAATTTACGTTTCAATTCTAGGGCCTCTTCATCCAGATCTTCATCATCATCACCACTGGCGTTACCCTCCGCTTCCTCAGACTTCTCCGGCTCCTCTGCCTCATTCAACAAATAATCCGAACACACTTTCATTAAACTTATACAACAAACAGTCGACTTATGTTCCGATTTCCTCACAATTGGTGGCGAAGATATGGGCAAGGTCAAAGCCTCCTTCTGCCCGGCCGGATCATCATCTTGAAAACCAAATATCAAATACGATACAAATTCATTCCAATCACATTTGAAATCACGATTTTGATTGATTTTCAAAAACAATCGCTGATATTCCAAGTCGTTAAAGGTGATATTGAGATTTTCCAATTCTTCACGCAATTCGTCATAGCTTAGCTTGTGTTTCACCACAAAACGTTCATGCAACTGTTCGATTTCATGCGCTTTCAACCATTCGTGTAAACGTTCAGGACGTTCTATTATCTCCTCGGAACATTGCGATGAAATCGATTGATATTCTATTAGAGGGCGATCCTGATCGCCTGAGAAATCAAATGTCTCCATGAAAGAGGGGTGAATGAATAAAAATAGATTTTTTTAAATTATTTGACGATTTCTCTATTTTGAAAATATATTTCAATTTATTTTCCAAAAAAGAAATGTGAGTTTTTTTTTTTTGAGATAGAGAACGAGTAGACAAACGAAGAATTGTTTTTTACCAGTCCCATTCCGTTCATTCCCATAAAACTCTTCTTTTTTTCTTTTTCTCAAACTTTCCGCGTCTGTTTACCGTGTAAGCCTCAATTCATTTGGCCTTTGGAAAAAGTCTGTTTCTGAGGGTTGAACTGAAAAATAAGCCACATTAACCCCCGACCCTCAACACTTACTTTTCTTTCTGGTAAATTTGAACTGGGACTACCTAGGTTCCGAAAAAATCTAAAATGCAAGAAAATGGATTTGGAGACCATTGAAGGTGCACTCGTCCCATCAAAAGTAAGTCCGAGTCAATACTCTCCAACTCTCCAGACGGTCACGCTGTAATGGACTTGGCGTGAACCCATCAAAAACTGAGCTCGAACTCTTCACAAGGAAGCGGAAAATCCCACACTTTTCGCTACCAATAAGCCTTTCTTCGGAAGCCAAATATCTCGGTACCGTCCTAGACCAGAAACTAAGCTGGAGGAGGAACATCGAGGAGCGAGCGAAGAAGGGCTTAATAGCACTTTATTCCTGCAAAAACTCCGAGGGAAAAAACTGGGGACTTAAGCCTCACATAATCAAATGGTTAAATGAGTCAGTCGTCCGACCAATTCTAACCTATGGGGGGCTTGTTTGATGGCACTCCTTAGGGAAAACTACCTTCAGTGAAAGCGTCGATAAAGTCCAAAGAGTTGAATCGCTACTAATTACAGGCGCGTTTAGGAGCATACCCCAATCCACACTAGACACCCTACTCAATTTAAAATCGTTAGGAGGAACAAGCTTCTAGGTGTGCCCTGCGACTCAATGAACTGGGACAATGGCGGAGTCAGCCATTTGGACACTCCGTCATTCATAGATTGAAAGTGGAACGGGAGATGGGGTCTACTGTTAAAGTCTAAGTATCCAACAATCCTTCAAAATAAACAACGACTCTAGCGTTTTTCAGGCAGAAGTCTTTGCTGTCAGGAAGGCCATAGAGCTACTAGCAAATAGAATCAGTGAACTGGACGGTGACTATATATGTCGATAGTCAAGCGGCCCCGAAGGCTCTAAATTCATTTACAATCAAATCTATGGAAGTTCTGGAATGCAGGAATGGTCTGGAAAAGGTTAAATCGTTTGTCAGACTCTGTTGGGTCCCTGTATACTGCGGATCTGGGTCAGTAGATCTAGAGAATAAGAGCTCAGTGAAGCCACCCTTGTCACTCCTTCCAAGTACTGCATAAGCATTATCTTGTGAAATTTTATCAGAACTAGTTAACTGGAAGGGGGTGTAATGACTCCAAAAAGATTTGGCCGGTGAACTCCGAAAGAAGAATAAGGTCAGTCATATCCATGAAGAAGCTGGACTTCAAGCTTGTGGTGGGCCTATTTACAGGATACTGCAACATAAAGGCCATGACATCCAAATGGGGGGGAGGTAACAACACTGAATACTGCAGGCTTTGTCAGGACGAGGAAGAAACTGAGACGGTGGAGCACTTACTCTGCCACTGCCCAACTCTTATAGGTGTGAGACAGAGGCTACTGGGTAAGTAAATTCTGCAGACTTGTCCTCCCTCTCCTCTCATTCTTCAGTTAGCCAGAAGACTAAAATGGCTAAGGACGACACGCTGATACACCGTGGATGCAAACCTACTAATTTATCTACTCTTTATTCAGATTCTCGCTTCTTCACTATCCGTTATTCATTTTCTTCTTTCCCCTATATTCTATTCTCCTATCTTCTTAAATTAGGATGAACACAATGGACCAATTGGTCTCCGAGTGGAGTGGTTGTTTATACAACGGCGCATCCTTTAAGCTAACCTCATACTCTCCAAATGTGATTCTTTACCGCAGTTCACCAGACATAACCATCGGCACATTATCATTAACATATTGCCTGAGTAAATAACCTCGGAACGCCGTGATTTTCTTTATCAAAGCTAAGTAAATTGACCTTAATTCAACGGGTTCACCAAACCAGATCAAACCTTTTGACTCAGATCGTATATCAACGCTGATGTTAAAGAAGGTGGGTGCAATGGATTTGGGTTACCTGACCAGGATCTTAGAATTATCAGTTAGTTAATTGATTGTTCCTTTATATTTGGAATGTAGGCCGTGTAATTCCGATTCTGAAATCTATAAATCCGCTACCGATGGAGAACACTGCCGCAAAATTTCCTGTCCCGTAACAAGAGCTTTAGAATCATTGTAACCACCGTCCCTGAAAGAGCACTTCGATCTTGGTGCTCACCAATATCGTTTCGGGGACGCGTAGAACAAGTACAGCATTGCAGGAGTTTTCAGATGGTTTAAATCAGCGCAGTCGTCCAGAATGGGAAGTCTTTGTCCAATGTCGAGGCCAAAAGTTCAAATACAGGGTGAGATAAAACAAGTAAAAAAGCTGTAAGTTCGGCCGGGCCCAACTTTGTATACCCACCACCATTTGGTACAAATTTGGCAATTTTCAAAAAAAAAAATAAAATCCGTTAAATAATGCTGTTAAAATCTTAAAAATACCGAATGAAGCCGTATATAAGGGTCTATACGACAACGTGGACGTGAATAGGCAACTTTTGTCATAAGCTATTACAATATTCAAATGCGGAACTAGAAGAAAATATGTTTATAATGTAGATAAAATCATCAAAATACCGAATATAGGGAGGTACCATGGGGGTTATAAAATATGGACCTGCACTGACAATTTTCTGGCATAGGCTGTAGTATCC
This sequence comes from Musca domestica, assembly GCF_030504385.1. NCBI lineage: Eukaryota > Metazoa > Arthropoda > Insecta > Diptera > Muscidae > Musca > Musca domestica. The sequence goes on from NW_026712299.1 coordinate 9,045,514, forward strand.
ATTACGAATTTCAGATACGGAATTTGAAAAAATTCTTGGGTGCCGCGTGCTGAGTTGAAATGTCCAAGGTCTGCGGCCAAAATGTTTGCCTTGGGCAATTTAATACACCCTCCAAGGTATTTTCGCGATAATATTCGGCATTTATTCTGATGCCACGGTCGATTAAAACGAGAGGAGAGCGACCATCGGCTGTTATGGCGGCCCACACCATCGCCATGGCCAACTGAAGATGCATTTTGTTTGTTTACAAATTGCTGGACAACGAATGTTTTCTCATCGGAGAAAACCAAATTCGGCGGTTCACCACTTTCGGCCAAGCAAAGCAACTCTTTAGCTCCTTAGAGTATATTTTCTTTCTGTTGCGGTGTAAGTTCTTGCACTTTTTGGAATTTCAATGGCTTTACCCCGAGCTCATTTTTCAATATTTGCAGAATGGACTATTGCGATATGTTCAGCTCACGAGCCATCTTTCGGCCACTGCGATGACGGGTTTCGATCAATTCGCATCTTTACTTTTCGAACCATTTCTGCTGATGTTGCTGTTTTCTTTTGACCACCTGCTTGACGTTAGGCTACGCTACAATATCACGGTAACGAGCGATGGTACGAGACACAAAACATATATGCTGGAGTGATCTAACGAAAGCCACTTGTTGTTTTCCACCCAAATATAAAGAATTCACACTATCACGCTTGAATTCCATCACGAATAACTTTTTTTTCTGGAAATCTCTCACCAAAATGCTTTTGTAGGCTTGTAATCAATATAATGAGCTGTCACTGGAATAATTTTAACAGCTGTCGGGCGAGTGGCTGAGAAATGACAGCAGTATGAAGTTGGTTACAGTTTTTTCATCTCAAATCAGGGCAGCCGGCCAGAATGGCAAATTATGCCTGCTCTTGATCGCCCCCAAAGCGCTCTACACATCCGAACATTCCATACTGATATGCAACATCCTGAAACACACTCTTTCAAATGATGTAAAGCGTCGGCTCGTAATCTGCCTTAATGTTAGACAAATACTGCAAAATCATATTGGATGTTCCGTAAAATGGAATTGTTTCATCCATTTTTTTCAATTTTTTATATCTCACAACCTTCTCTTTACTGCTCTTCTCACGTCGCCTATACTAGCCAGAAATTGAAGTCCAGGACTAAAGTCCTCAAAGCACTTGCTGGAACCAACGATACAAAAGCCATAAACTGTTCAGTTCTTAACTCTGCTGTTCCGGTCTGAACTTCATTCCTTTGTGACACTATGTAGAGAAATGTGCAAATGACGCAGAAAAAAGGACTTTGAGTTGCAGCCGGTTGTGCCCAAAGTGCAGTGTGGATCACCTCAATGAGGACACCTGGATTATGTGTGTCAGACAAAACAACACATGTATATGTAGGTACAAAAATGCTGCCCTTAAAACTATTAAGGGTATCGCCTCATAATGGGGGAGGGAATCTTCTCTTATATCGACATAACAATAACATTTGTTCATGGCTTTATTTCCTTGTAAAGTTACACTTCATAAGGGATCCCCCAGTCTTCTAAGCTCGGCACCTACTCGATTTTCTAAGTGTATTTATACAATCATATCATATTCTTCCTTTATAACTAAACTAGTAGCAATATAAAGTTGTTTTCAAAGTACATAAAAATTGTGTTTTGTTTTAAAATTATTTTAATTGTTTTTTCTTTTTCATTATTAAAATAACTACATACTTTTTTTCTTTTATATAAGAGACACTTAAACGCTAAAAATTTATTTATATAAAATCAAATCCAAATATAAAATAAAAGAAAAGCTTTGAATTTCTTATATACAACGTTGTATCAACTCATTGATAGCATTACCACGATCTCCATACTCGCCGCCGCGTTTGTATGCAACCGATACCTTATTTTTCCAGCCATCGCGGGGACTTGATAACTAAAATTAGAGATAAAATTGTAATGTGTTAGAAACATAAATATAAGATTTAAAATTTATATATTTATTATAAATCCAATTTTATTATCATACAAGACATTTTTGATTTGCAGAAGAGAAAAGTTTGATTATTAGAATAATTGTGTACAATCCATCAATCATTAAAAACTCCCCTTGGGGAGCTAAACATTTATTCTCAATTTAGGTACTTCTTTCTATACTAAACAACACAATTCATTTGTTTCTTAATGAGGATATTGGAACAGAGGGTTTGTCAGTCCCCTATCGACACCTAATCATGAGAGGTATTCAAAATGGCAATGGCCAACACAACACTAATTGACCTACATGACATTAAAAAGAAGAATGAATTAAAAAAATGTAGTGACAACTATTAAAATAACGAATAAGGGTCCTTTATCTAAATTGGACATTCCTGACGGACGGGTATCTGTAGATGGACTACTCGATTTACTTTCTTGTATTCCAAATGATTAGTCCTATTGATTTCAAACAAGTAAGAAAGCTGTAAGTTCGGCCGGGCCGAACTTTGAATACCCTCCACCATTTGGAACGAATTTGGCAATTTTCAAAAAATTAAACCGTTAAAAATTCTATTAAAATCTCAAAAATACCGAAGGTAGCCGTTATTTTGGGGTGTACACGACGAAGTGGACCTGCATAAGCAACTTTTGTCATAAGCCATTACAATATTCAAATGCGAAACTTGAAAAAATCCGGTGAATAATCTAGCTAAAATCATCAAAATAATATAGGGAGGTACCATTATATGGAGGCTATACCAAAATACCGAATATCGGGTGGTACCGATGTATGGGGGACAGACAATTTTCTGTCATTGGCTGTAACAGCCATTACGAACTTCAAATACAAAATTTGAAACAATTCCGGTGAATAATGTCGTTAAAATCATTAAAATACCGAACATCGGGAGGTACCAAAGCGTGGACCTGCACGGACATCACGAACCTCATGGACATCACGAACCTCAAATACCAAATTTTGAAACAATTTCGTTGAATAATGTTGCTAAAATCATCAAAATATCTAATATCAGGAGGTTCTGCACGAAGACTTGGTTCTGCACAGACAATTTTCTGTCATAGGCTGTAGTACCCATTACGAACTTAAAATACTAAATTTGAAACAATTCCGGTGAATAATGTCGTTAAAATCATCAAAATACCGAATATCGGGAGCTGCCGTTATATGGAGACTATACGAAGACCTAGACCTGTACAGACAATTTCCTGTCATAGGCTGTAGCACCCATTACGAACATCAAATACCAAATTTGAGAAAATTCTGATGAATATTGTCGACAAAATCATCAAAATACCGATTATAGGGAGGTACCGTTATAAGGGGATATACCAAAACGTGAACCTACATGGCCCATTTTCAATACCAAAAGTCCTGCAGACATAATATACATTTGAGTAAAATTTTATCAATCTACTTCAATTCGTTCGGACGCTAGAGTGATTTCCACAGACGGACGGACATCGCTAAATCGACATAGAGTTTTATGCTGAAGAATATATATACTTTGTATAAAATGTATATTTCGAGGAGTTGCAAACGGAATGACAAACTCAATATACCCTCCATACTGAAACTCACTATTAATTTATGTACAGATCCAAATCAACAATCCGCCATTGAGACCAAAATATTCTTGCGACTTGTAAAAGCTTGTAAATCGGGAGATATGGGATTCCCCATATCAAATATATGTTGTTGTGTTCCGGACACAAGAGCCTACCTCTGGGAAAATATTCTAAAAAAAATTGTCTGTGTCTGAAAACCGACTTAAGTCATTGAATATAAAAAAAAACTGGCAAAAAATGAAGCTAATTCTTACACCCCTTTCTTAACGCAAAATACAGAGCCAAATTTCTTGTGAGAGTATTTTCATAATCTTCCATGAATTTCTTTAACTTTCCGTTCAAGCACTTAATTTACCTCTCCTTGCCTGGTAGGCCAACATATATCACTATAAAACTAAACATTCCATAAACCTCTATACCACTATACCTCCTTCTTTAAAATACTCACCAAAAATGAACACAGGAAATCTTTGACAGCATTGAAGTTTGGTCCCACCGTGAATATCTCATGGATAATATCTTCCAGACAAATGATACCCTTATCACCCAATTGCTCTTCAATCATGGTATTCGATTGAATCGGAGTCTTTTTGCCATTGATTGTGGCGAATCCTTTCTTAAACACCAAATCACGTATCGTAGCAATGTTTGGGAAACCATACACCACAAATGGTTCAATAACTTTCAACAAAATTTGATTTTCTTTACTATTCTCCAAGAAGACGGTATGATGGCGATTTGTCAAACCCAATGTTTTCATAATTTTGTTGGTTGTCTCATCGAAAATCTTCTTGCCAGCGTGTCTCATAACCAGCAACAGTTTCTGATTGACTTTTGTCGAATCGTTGGTGTCACAAATGTTCGTGGTGCGCAGTGTGTGTTTGATACGATTCGAGGTACGTTCTGCTTTCAGGTAATTCATAACAAACGATTCAGCTCTACGGAATTTGTGATGTTGCTTCGCTTTGGCTACACGTTGGGTTTTCAACTTTTTCTTTTGTTCCAAAGTGGCCTTATCCTGCAAAATACGTCGTTTGCGATGGGCCAAAACCGATACGGTTTTGCCAGGCAATTTATTCGGCACGGCATATCTTTGGGAGGGGAAAAGGCCAATTAATAATTAATCTCCGTGGGGAAATTCAAGCCACACTTACTTGTCTGACATTTTGGGAATTAGGGGTTTAATAGGGCACAGAAATTAGATTTACTTCAAAAATTTACTTTCCAGCATGCACTGCACCGACAAATCAAACCAAACACGTGCGGTAAAAATAGGGATGTGTAGGTCTACTTTCGACCAATCGAACAAAAACCATAACAAAACGTATCGTCTTTTTATGTTATTCGATAATATGACAATCGATTATTCACTGTATCGATTAGCCCGACTTACAGCTGTTTAACGATTATTCTTGCTACGTTTACACTGAACTTAGAGCAATTCAATTGAATAATAGCAGCGCAAATCGAATGGGTACACTTATCCACTGTTCCAGAATATGCAAGGGGTACAAAGGAGAAACCCACCGGATGTAATATGAAATAATACTTTTAGACATAACAAGATACATACATCGGGGTAAAGCCATTAAAATACCAAAAAGTGCAAGAACTTACTCCGCAACAGAAAGAAAATAGACTCAAAAGAGCTAAAGAGTTGCTTCGCTTGGCTGAAAGTGATGAACTGCCGAATTTGGTTTTCTCCCATGAGAAAACATTCGTTGTCCAGCAGAGCAGTTTGTAAACAAACAAAATGATTTTGTTTACTTGTCAAAGAGGTCTGCTTAAAATGTGCACATCCGATGGTCGTACTCCCCTCATATTAATCGACCGTGGCATCAGAATAAATGCCGAATATTATAGCGAAAATATTCTGGAGGGTGTATTAAAGCCTTGGGCACGCACTCAACACGCGCCACCCAAGAATGGGTACAACATTAGGTCCCTCGCTTCATTTACAGTGCACAATGGCCACCAAAATCTCCGGATAACAATCCGTTGGACTATTGTGTCTGGAGTATTTTGAAAAGCAAGATTGACACTAAAAAATACCAAAGCGTCGATCACCTCAAGCAAGTGTGACGGTTTCATTGGCCGTTTGAAGGCCATAATTCGTGCCAGAACAAATTCGAACAAATTTAAACTTATTCTTAAATTTGATGGTAGTTCCGACATTTTTTGCTTCATTTAATAAAATTTGATCAGCGCAAAATTCTAAGACGATTTAGCCCTGTCCACCCGTCCCTCTGCTAATTGAGATAGGAGCCAAAATTTTGCACAGCCCTTAGTGTGCAGGCAGGTTAAGTTCGAAGATGGGCTATATCGGTCTACGATATCGTATGGGTCCCACATAACGGTACCCCCCGATTTTGATGATTTTAGGCACACTTTTCAATATAATTGTCTGAAATTCTACACAAGGAGATCCCTGAGTACTGAGTACTTCACCCACTGGAAGAGTATTGCTTATATAGGTCCACGATATCGTATAGTCCCCATATAACGGTACCCTCGATATTCGGTATTTTAATGATTATACCCAAATTTTTCAATAAAATTTTCTGAAAATCCACAAAATGAGTACTTCACTCCCAGAAAGAGAATTGTCTATATAGGTCCACGATATCGTATAGCCCACATACAACGGTACTGTCAGACGATTGTAGTGACATTTTTCACCGAAATTGTTTAAAATTTGGTATTTGGAACAAAGAATTGCATATGCAGGCAAATGTCTTGGTATAGCCCCGATATAACGGTACCTCCCAATATTCGGTATTTTGATGCGTTTAGCGACATTATTTACCGGAGTTGTTTCAAATTTCGTATTAAGAGTTCGTAATAGGAACTATAGTCTATGACAGAAAATTGTCTATGCAGGTCCAGGTCTTCGTGTAGGACCCATATATCAGAACCTTCCTATATTTGGTATTTTGACGATTTTAGCGACATTATACATAATGTTTCGAATTTAATATTTGAAGTTCGTAATGTATATTACAGCCTATGACAAAAAATTGTCTGTGCAGGTCCACGTCTTCCGAGAGCCTCCATATAACAGTAACTCACAATATAAGGTATTTTGATTATTTTATTTTATTTGAATATTGTAATGGCTTATGACAAAAGTTGGCTATGCAGGTCTACGTCTTCGTATAGGCCCCAATATGACGGCTACTTTAAAATTTGTAATGGAATTTTTTTTTTTTTTTTTGGAATATTCCAAATTCTTTCCAAAAGTTGGAGAGTAATAAAAGTTCTTACTGGTTTTTTAATCGTTTTTTTCTTTTGGTGCTCCTTTTCTGTCAAAACATATACACAATTTGTATATGAGTGTGTATTGTTTTAAATAAAAAATAACATAATTCGATATTATCTCAGAGAATTGTAAAATATTGGCCAAAAACTTTGTTGTCTTAATATCTTAAGGTGGAAATACATAAAGCGCTTATTTGACTGGCTTAAGGCATCGGCTGGCTTCTTTGGAAATGAACAAAGAAGCCTAAGGCCAAAATCGATCTAAGTAAACCTAAAACTCCCTTGTACCTCTACGATGACTTAAGCCAAACAAATAAGCGCTTTAGGTATTCCCACCTTTAGATTCAATTTTGTGCAATTCCATACTTTGGGGGTTTTCCCTAATATAAGAAATTTGTTTAAAAAATGTAAAAAAATATTTGACACTATAAGATTTCGTTACAGAGTTGCATTTTTCGTAGCTTCTTGAAGTTAAGCTGGTTGAGCCAAGTCTATAATGCTTATTCCACTATAGAGTCATTTAGGGACAAAATTGGATACTAAAACATATTTGAAGACATACAAATAGCTCTAAATTGGTTAAGCAACCCTTAAGGTGAGAATTCATAAAACACATTTTCTGACTGGCTTACGTCAACGGCTGGCTTCTTCGTAGAGGAACAAAGGTGTTTTAGGTTGACTTAATTCGATGTTGACCTTATGCTTCTTTATTCTTTTCCGAAGAAGCCAGCCGATGACTTAAGCCAGTCAAAAAAGCATTTGATGTATTCTCACCTTTTACTCTGCATTGTACTTATTCAAATCGTCACCAACGATAGTATTTAATTGGATAAATAAATGATCTGTTACAGTATCTGCAAAAATCTAAGGCTGGAAAAACATAAGGAGCATATTTGGATGGCTTAATTCATCGGCTGGCTTCTTCGTAGATGAACAAAGGAGTTTTAGGTTGACTTAGTTCGATTTTGACCCTAGGCTCTTTTGTTCATTTCCGAAGAAGCCAGCCGATGACTTAAGCCAGCCAAATAAGCTCTTTATGTATTCCCAGCTTAATAGTTTTGCAATTTTCTTCGATATCACAAAAGGGAAACTCGGTTATCCCATGGTGCAATAAAACAGTAAGGTAAAGCTACCAGCTGATTACACTTTTTTTAAGTGTGCCCGGCATCTGCCAAATTTGTGTATGTATTTGTTGTTTTGAAAAATAAAAACAAAATATTTTCGTTGGTTTCGTGAGCGCGGGGCGCGCATTAATAATATTAATCAGATTTGCCATGGGATAGAAAGGTTGAAAACATAGGATTACATTTTTGAGAGAACATCCAGGCTTTTCAGTTTTCGCGCTATTTGACTCATTTGAAAAATGAACAAAAAATATCAAATAAATGAAAACAACTTGTTGCCTATAATTTTGAAGCGGGAGGCGTGCATAGCATCAGGGCTGTATTTCTGTAGTTTTACGAAGCTGTTCTACCTCCTTATTGTACCATGGGTTATCCTAGTGAAAACTTTTACATTCTTGCAGTTCTGGAACAGACCAAAAATATACATATAATTCCACAAAAATCGATTTTTTGATTTTAATAAATAAATCAACTTCCAATAATCGATTTATTTTCTAACACAAAAATAGGAGTTTTTATATTTTATTAACTTTTCTATTATATTTTCTGAATTCGTTAATAAATGTTGACATACAAACATAACGAAAATTAATTTATTTCCATTTCTTTATTTAAAAAAATAACGCTAAAATTTGGCTTTGTGTTCAGTTTGTTTAATGATATTTTGTTTCTAACTGACTGCACACTCATCCATTCATATCGAACTAGCTAGCGCCCAACCAATTGCCGCGACATACACAAACAGCACTGACCGACCGACCGACGACAACCATTCAAAATGGTCGGTCGTTCGTATCGTTTGACTCTCTCGATATCAAACCGTCATCGAGCTCTATTTAAAACAGGCGAACAGAAATTCTAGGAGGTTGAACGAACCAAACTGAACATCGCCAGTCGATAGATGTGTTCAATGAAAACAATATTCCCATTCCCGCCAAAAAAAAAGTCGTATGCGTTTGTGTGTACGGCTGCATTGAAGACTTGAATGTAAACAGAAACACAACGTAATGCATTAGGGGTATTCAGGTTTATTAGCTACCTTTAATTTCATATATGTTTTGCAACTACAGCCATGGACACATTAAAGGGGCAGATATATAAAATGAGTTTTTTTTACTGGACAAACGATGTATGCGGGCATAACATCAATAATTTTTTAACGGCATAGAAAATGCAAACATCCTCAAGAAGGAAGCGAGATAGACCCATAGTTACTTTTGAGGATCTTCATAGAATCACTTTCTGAGACGATTTATGCATGTCAGTCCGTTCGTTTGTCCATGTATTTTTGTGAACAAAACGCAGGTCGCATTTGTTATCCGATTGAGCTGAAATTTTCCAAACAATATTTGTATGGCCCAATAACGAACCCCATTAAAATTGGTGATAACCGGATCAGATTTAGATATAGCTCTCATATATTTTCAAACGATTTCGAATTAATTGTGCCCCAAATTGCCTATATACAGGGTGAAACTAAAAAACTGCAACCAATTTCAGACTGCTGTCATTTCCAAACCACTAGTCCGACAGTGACAGCTCATTATATTGTTTACAAGCGTACAAAAGCATTTTGGTGAGAATTTTCCGGATAAAAATTTATTCGTGATGGAATTCAAGCGTGATAGAGTGATTTCTTTATATTTGGCTGGAAAATCACAAGTGACTATCGTTAGAGCACTCCAGCATTTAAATGTGAATAAATCTTTTGTGTCTCGTACAATCGCTCGTTACCGTGAGCGGTAGCGTAGTCCGATGTCAATGTAGCGCAGTCAAGGAAGTGAACGGAAGGGAAGAAAACAGCAACATCAGCAGAAATGGTTCGAAAAGTAAAGAAGCGACTTGATCGAAAACCGCGTCGCAGTGGCCGAAAATGGCTCGTGAGCTGAATATATCGCGATATTCAATTCGGCAAATATTAAAAAATGAGCTCGAGGTAAAGCCATTGAAATTCCAAAAGTGCAAGAACTTACACCGTAACGTAAAGAAAATAGACTCAAAAGAACTAAAAAGTTACTTCGCTTGGCCGAAAGTGGTGAGCTGCCGAATTCAGTTTCCCCGGTGAGAAAACATTCCATTAGATGTCCAGCAGTTTGTAAACAAATAAAATAATCGCGGTTACTTGCCAAAGAGGTCAGCTGAAAATATGCACCTTCGATTGGCCACCAGAACTCAAGCGCCGGCCACGGTGATGGTGTGGGCCGCCATAACAGCCTATGTTTTCTCTCCACTAGTATTAATCGACCGTGGCATCAGAATAAATGGCGAATATTATCGCGAAAATATTCTGGAGGGTGTATTAAAGCCTTGGGCACGCAAACATTTTGGCCGCAGACCTTGGACATTCCAACAGGACTCAGCACCATCGCACTCAGCACGCGCCACCCAAGAATGGTTACAAAATGAGGTTCCTCGCTTCATTTCCAGCGCACAATGGCCACCCAAAAATCTCCGGATACCAATCCGTTGGACTATTGTGTCTGGAGTATCTTGGAAAGCCAGGTTGGCACTAAAAAATACCAAAGTATCGATCATCTCAAGCAAGCGCTTCGCCGGAAATGGGCCAATATACCGCAGAACAACATTCGGGTAGCGTGTGACGGTTTCGTTGGCCGTTTGAATGCCATAATTGTCCAAAGGTGACCAAATCGAACAAATCTAAACTTATTCTAAAATTTGATGCTGTTTCCGACATTTTTTGCTTTCATTAAATAAAATTTGGTGGAAATCGGTTCAGATATAGCTATAACTCCCGTATATGTTTCATCCGATCTGGTGTTTTAGTCACTCATATTCGTCATATGCATTTAGTAGCAATGATATTTGGTACCAGATATCTTATTGAGCTCGGAAATACCTTTGCCAAATTTTGTAGAGATCGGCTAAGATTTAGATATAACTTCCATTTGTATCCTTAATCCGATTTCAGATATATTGTGCATATAATGGCTAATATCAGCCCACATGGTATGGTCAGTGTCAGTGTATTTCGGTACATCCTACCGAATTTAGTCTAGAAGCAAGTACATACGGTTCAGATATAGCAATAGCTCCCAAATATATGTTTCATTCGATTTGGTATTTAAGTCCCTCACATTCGTAATATGAATTCGACAACAGTGATATTTGGTACCAGATATCTTATAAAGCTCGGAAATACCTTTGCCAAATTTTATAGAGATCGGCTAAGATTTGGATATAGCTCCCATATATACTTTTAACCGATTTCAGATTTATTGTGCAAGTAATGACTTATTTCAGCCCAAATGGAGTGAATTGTTGGACGTACGTTTCGATTTTGTATAATCCTTCATGAAGTGATATCATGCTTTCCATAGCAATCTTATTTGGTATAAAAGATTAAAATTTCTCCATCCAATTTTGGTGAATATCGATTCAGAATTGGATATGCCTCCCATTTACTAGTTCCCTCTGAAACCAAACTATAACTACTCTAAAGCCGAAAGTTGATAGGTGGTACGATCTACTTTAAATAAATTCCTTTGTCACGGGAGCTCTACTAAATATGCATAGTGGTGTAGGGTATCATTTGGCAAAGACATAGAAGTATAAAGATAGGACAAGACAGAGTAAAATATGGCAACCCTGTGAAAAATACCTCTGTTGTTATGATATCGTAACAACATAGTTACCAATGTTAAGCAACTTAAACCGCTAAGGCAGTATCCAATTATTTGGGAAGGTATATGGAATAGAATTTTGAAACCAATATTTTGGATTATACAAACTTTTATTTGTCATTATTTCCTATAATTGTGTTTTTTTATATTAACATGCTTCTGTCATGAGCTGTTATTCAAGGTAGTATAGCCACAAACCATTTGCTCAGAATGCATTTTGTCTAGTCTTTACCATTTTAGGTCTTTGCATTTGGTCGGCCCGCCCGAGTTTTGACTAATCCTTACTGTTTATTTAAGGAAAAATTGGGATGGGATTTTTTACAATATGGTTCCCTATCCTAATCCGATAATATCTGTTTTATCCTAAAAGGCAAAAAGTATATCCCCTTCAAATCTGTTATTATTTCAATATTTTAATAATTAATAAGTTCTGGAACATATTTTGAAAATTGAACACCCCTAATACCTAATAACTTCAATGCAGTTTCTTTTCTTCTTCTGCGGTAGACCTCACGATGGATGATGTTCGTTGTCATGTGTTTGTTGACACGGTGTCCAAACACTCTAGCCAGCTACAAAAGGAAACAGTATCGTATAACGACGAACTTCACTCGTTTCTGATGGTGGTTGCACGGCGTCGTGAGCAACAAACAAGACACCGCCGAGACTACGAACGAACGAATTCCATTGTGGACCGACCCCAACCGACACGAACGAAATAAGTGAAATCTTTTAGGCACGTCAACGAAATTTTCAACTAGGCAATCAGCAATGCCAGCAACAACACCAAGTTATGTTGTTGTTGAACTTATATTCCAATTGCTTGGCAAGTGGTGGAAAGAGATGCCCTTCATGTTTACCAATAACGCACCCAAGTGTATGAGGGAGATGATAGTATTTTTCCTCCATGCCTGTATGCAATCGTGTTGTATAGTTAGTGTCTTCTCATAATTTTGTTGTTTTGGGACGATTGCCACCCTCGCCTAACAATTTTGCTAACCTGATACAATGGAATCAGAATTCAAATTCGTGATTCTTCTAGGTGGTGAGTGAGTGAGTGAAATTGGATTTTTAGAGTTTTTTGCAACACTGGATGGATGAAAAGAAAGAAAATGAATGATTGAGGACCGACCGAACGATCCGAACGAAAACCACAAATACCCACCAGCCAGCCATTGTTTTTTTTATTTTTATTATTATTATTGTTGTTATTTTTTAATTTATCTCCGTGATACTTTCAACTGATATTTTAACTTTGTATTTGCCAGGCTAGCAGGCTTTTCTGTATGGTTGACTGGCAGGGCAGCAAATTTTGATATTTTGGCATTATGAAAATGAAAACGAACTGGAAGGCGATTATATTTGCGCAGGGTTACCATCAGCACGCTGTAACCCGTGCTCTTCAATTATTGGTCCAAAAAATGGAGATTATGTCTCGGTAGTGCTCACCATTCACATCTTTGAAGATGCCACCAGCCAATAAACCGCACCCAAGTGTGACTTTTCCTGGATGCATTGGTAGATTTTGCAATGCTTCTTGCTGATCTTTATCCCAAATTCGACAATTCTACTTATTAACGTATCGATTGAGGTAAAAAAAGCTTTGACATCGAAGACAATTCGTAAAAAGTTGATCCTCGGCCAACTTTCCAAGAGCCTATTTACTAAAATTTCGGAGTTGCAGTTGGTCGTTCGGCTTCAATTTTTGCGCCAACTGTAGTTTAAGAGGCCTCACGGTGAAAGTTGATAACAGCTGTAAATTCGACCGGGTCGAACTTTGAATACCCTCCACCATTTGGAACGTCTTTGACAATTTTCAAATAAAAAATGTTACCAATTTCCTTCAAATCTTAAAAATACCGAATGTATTTTATACCCACCATACTATGGTGGAGGGTATAAAAATAAATATTGGTAGGGTTGGTAACCATGGTTTTATTATAACAAAAAATACAACAAATAAGGGGTGTGTTTAATTCAACTACAGTCAAATCCCCATAAAGACAAACGAACATTCTGTACAAAATAAGCTATTCTGTGTTTCCCACACTGAAAAATTTGTTGTGAATATTATACCCTTAGGCATATGGCTACAGAGGGTATATATCATTTGATACGGTCTAAACGTGTCTAGTCAAAATTTTCAAAAAAAAAAATATTTTTTTGCACAGAGCTAGGTCAGGTGAGAAAATGGACAATATCGGTCCACTCCATCAAGTACCTCCTTCACAAATGGTCAAAGTTTTGAATAATTACAACTCTCATAAAATGTGACGTAAAATTTCACACATTCCAATATTTATATTAACCCAAGGTCTGGTGTTAAGATGGAATATATCGGTCCTCCTTCTGGTACCTCCCCCACAAAAGTTCGAAATTTTCAAAAAACATAATTTTTGCACAGAAACAGAAAGAATAATCCGATTTTGCTCCGCCTTTGCAAATCCTAATCAGGTGAGAAAATGGACAATATCGGTCCACTCCATCAAGAACCTCCCCCACAAATGGTCAAAGTTTTGAATAATTACAACTCTCATAAAATGTGATGTAAGAGTCCTATTGTCTTCAAATTTCACACATTCCAATGTTTATATTAACCCAATGTCTAGTGTTAAGATAGAATATATTGGTCCATTCCTTGTGGTACCTCCCCTACAAAAGGTCGAAATTTGGAATATCCATAAGGCTCATAAAACGCGAAATTAACATAGGATACCATTTAGACTTGGCACATCGAAATATTTCTATCAACACAGTATCTGTAAAAAAACGGTAGAGATCGAACAATTTCTTCTGGTACCTTCTCCACAAAGGGTCAAAGTATTTAATAACCAAAACGTTTATAAAATCCGAAATAAGCATCGGGTTCTCTTTATATTTCATACATGCCATTATTTCCATTAACAAAAGATTCGTTGTGAAGATCGCTCCACTACTTCTGGTACTTCCCACACAAAGGCTCAACTTTTTGAAAATGAAGCTGAAGCTCATAAAAAGCGAAATTGACATCCGTTTCTATTCAAAACTTGGTGCATCCCAAAAATTTCCATCAATACAAAATCTGTTATATAGATGGTCGGACCATCTTTTGGTATGGGCAGGGTTTAAGATTATGAAAAACAAAACGATCAAAGAAATAAGCATCCAACTCTCTTCAAATTTCACACATACAAACATTTTTGCTAACACAATATCTGTTGTGCAGATGATATATATCTGCGAACCCCTTCTGGTACCTCACTCACAAATGGTCACAATTGTCAATACTTTTCAATACCTTTATCAGCGATTCTTTACAACTTACTGATTCTCTCTCTCTCTCTGCCAGAAACCTGAGGTGAATATGGAATTGATGATTTTCCATAAATTGGATATAAAAGTTCGATTTTCTTTTAATTTTTCCCATCAATATTTTTATCTGCATATGATGAAGTGTGAAAATGGAATACTTCGGTCGATTATATCTGGGTACCTGACTCATATTTTAAATTTTTCTAAAAATTATCACATTTTTTATATAAAGTGAAGGAATTATCCAATATAGTCCAAACCTGAAACGTCGCAATATTTATATCATATTTATTTAGTTTCGATACGAAATGGACAATATTGGTCCATTCTTTCGGAGCCTACTCCATAGAGGGTCAATAATTTCAATAATCATAACAGAAGTCAAAATATAAGTAAATAATCGAACATTGGCTGAGGGTATACATCTGTCGGCAAAACCCGATTGATATTTTCTAAGGCTGGAAATACATAAAGCGCATATTTGGCTGGCTTAAGTCATCGGCTGGCTTCTTCATAGATGAACAAAGGAGTTTAAGGTTGACCTAGTTCGATTTGGACTTAGGCTCCTTTGTTCATTTTCAAAGAAGCTAGGCGATGACTTAAGCCAGCCAAATAAGCGCTTTATGTATTGGCTGGCTTCTTCGTAGATGAACAAAGGAGTTTTAGGTTGGCCTAGTTCGATTTTGGCCCTAGTCTCCTTTGTTCATTTCGGAAGAAGCCAACCGATGACTTAAGTCAGCCAAATAAGCGCTTTATGTATTCCCAGCTTAACTTGTTATAGTCAACATTGACAGATCAGAAATTTGTATAACAGGTTTTTTACTGACTTAAATCATCGGCTACCTTCTTCGTAAAAGAACAAAGAAGCGTAGGCTGAACGAATATAAATTATGGTCCGAAATTGAACTAAGACGACAAAAAACTCCTTTGTCCTTTTATGAAGCAGCCATCCGATGTCTAAAGCCAGTAAAAAAGTCTTCTATGTTTTTACACCTTCATTGTGTCGAGCGAAATATTTTCTTTTTTGGCAATAAATGTAGATGAAGAGTTTTACATTTTAACCATGAGATGTTATAAAATTTACAATTAAAAAATATGAACCTACGGTAGCACAAAGTTGCCCCTTCTAATTCTACAATTTTATGTACCTTATAGTACGTTTATATATATGAGGGTTAACCTACTGGATTTGGTTTTAAATTGTCATACCCATTACTTTTACGTCAAATAAATCCTCTCAAAGTAGGTTAACCCTACAAAAAGTTATAACGTAAACATGACATTAAAATCTACTCCATTCCCTAAAAAATCCTTTATCCAGAATCAACTGTTCTGCTCTCTCGCCAACGTGTTGTACTCGCGGTTTTGGGGGTTTTTTTCTTAACATTTTGGTTGAATTGCCGACCAGTGTTGCCGTTTGAAATTTTTATTTCAGCCCAAATGTTTTCTAAAAACCGCCCAAAATCGACCATATCCGCCCAAACTGGCCCGATCTTCACGAAATTTAGAATGTAGCTGGGGTTAAGGTCAGAATAGAACCCTATTTCTTTTGGAGATGATCGCATAATATTTAGGTGTTGAAATGGAGCAAAAACTGAAAATTTTCCTGATTCTAGAGCTTTGGGCTGCGCAGAAGCCTTCCAATTTTGATGGTCATCGGGTAATATTTAGTGGTTTAGTAGACCATAGACCATTCGTGATAATTAAAAGTAAATTTTTCCATTAAAGCGCGAATATTTTTATTGCCTCCGAAATCACAAATAGACGAACAGGTCAATTCTGACCGTTACGTAGATGCCGATAGTAAAAATATCGGATAAATATAGCGAAATATATACAATGTATATATGCAAAGGAAGGGGATGTCAGCTAGAATGCTTATATCTTCAGAATGGCTTGAGCGATTTTGACAAATTTTGTCAATTTAGAATGCCCTTGTGGCATTAAAGTATAAATACTAAAAAATCGCATAAAAAGATACCAATAATGGTGTTCATATAGATTTTGTAGTGTTTTGTGACTTTTTTTTATTTTTTCATATTTTTTATCGCATGCGATTTTTTCAAATTGACTTATAATATTGAAGTATTTCTTTTGTAATATTTTTTCACTTTACAACACAGGTTAGGGTTATTATTTATATACAGATTGAAATTATCGTTCGATCCTCACGAAATTTTTTACAAAGGTAGGGTTAGGCTCAGAAGGGCTTAACCAATTTTTTTCAAAGATATCCGCAATATATTTAGGGGTTGAAATGGACCAGCAACTCAAAATGTTCCTGATTTTGCAGCCGTTATAAAGGTCCCAAATATAAACCTAAGGACACGAAATCTCGCATGAAGTTAGAGCTTAGGACAGCGGTTAGAATGGACCACGACTTTTGTGTAAAAAAATACCAACATTACTTACAGGCGATATCCGAAATACACAATAGGCGAACTTCTGGCTTTTTTATGCTGATTTCGTTGACGAATATAGCCATATATCGTAGACAAGCAAATCATGTAGATGAGTCTAAATTTGGAGACACAGAGGGGCTTCTTGCTTTTGGAGATGATCGCAAAATATTTAGGGGTTTAAATGAACCAAAAACAGAAAAAAAATTTCCTGATCACACAATTGAAGCCAATCGACACGCCTGAGAATATAGTTAAGCACAGGGAAGAATTCTGGCATTTTGGATGAGCATTGGAATATATTTAGCCGTAAAATGGACCACAAAAACTAACAGCATAAATATTGGGAAAATGTCCCTGGTCAAAATGCTAAGGGTAATATCTGGGCAGTGCTCCGTGACAATTTCAAAAGCGAAATCTTCCAAAATGGATTTGGACATGAGGGGGCTTCTAACACATTGTAGTGTTGTAGGGTATCACATGGTCGGCCCCGCACGAGTATAGCCTTTGCTTACTTGTTTTTTAATGTATTATATATATTATAAAAAACAAGTAAGCAAAGGCTATAGTCGTGCTGGGCCGACCATGTGATACCCTACAACACTACAATATCTTAGCAGCCCCCTTATGTCCAAATCCATTTGGAAGATTTCGCTTTTGAAATTATGTCACCAGGGACATTTGCCCAATATTTACGCTCTCCGTCGTGCTTTTAGTTGTGTGGTCCACTTTAAAGCTAAATATAATCCAATGGTCATCAAAAATGCTAGAATTCTTCGCTGTCCTTAACTCTCTTCTCAGGCGTGTCGATTGCCTTCAATTGTGTGACCAGGAATTAAAAAAAAATTTTTAGTTTTTGGTCCATTTCAACCCCTAATATATTGCGGACATCTTTGAAAACAATAGGCCTAGCTCTTCTGAGCCTAAACCTACCCTTCCGAAAATTTCCGTGAGGATCGGATAATAATTGCAATCTATATATAATAACCCCAACCTGTGTTGTAAAGTGAAAAAATATTACAAAATATACACTTCAATATTATAAGTCAAATTGAAAAAATCGCATGCGATAAAAATATGAAAAAATAAAAAAAAATGTCACAAAATACTAAAAAATCTATATTAAAATCATTATTGGCATATTTTTCTGCGATTTTTTTAGATTTTATATTTTTATGTCAAGAGGGCATTCTGAATTGACAAAATTTGTCAAAATAGTTCCAGCCATTCTTGAGATATAAGCATTCTAACTAACATCCCCTTCCTTGGTATATATTTCGCTATATATATCCGATATATTTACTATCGGCATCTACGTAACGGTCAGAATTGGCCTGTTCGTCTATTTGTAATTTCACCGTGATCAAAAATATTCGCGGTTCAATAGCAAATTTGACTTTTATTTAACACAAATGTTGTATCCTATTTCGCCCACTAAATATTACCCGATGACCACCAAAATTGGATGGCTTCTGCCCATCCCTAAGATCTAGAGTCATGCTAACTTTCGCGTCGCTTGGTCTATAATTGCGACTTGTAGAGCAACTGCAAAATCAGTAATTTTTTCAGTTTTTGGTCCATTTCAACACCTAAATATTATGCGATCATCTCCAAAAGAAATAGGTTTCTATTCTGACCCTAGCCCCACCTCCATTTTAAATTTCGTGAAGATCGGACCATAATTACGACCTGTAGAGTGATTACAAATTAACATGGACAGACGGACAGACGGACGGACGGACATACATAGCTAGATCGACTCAGCTCGGCGAAATAGGAAGATCCATATATACTTTCCTATGTGGGAAACCAATATTTCGTGGTGTTACATAATTTTTGGCCCAATCAAACTTATAATACCCCCAACACATAGTGTTGTAGGGTATAAAAATTTAACAAACATCTTTAAAATAAATAACGATTTATCTCAATAAAAAAATATAAAATTCAGTTAGTAATAAAAAAATTAAATTACGTAAAAATTAACAATGAATAAATAAATGTGTACCCAATATGGAAAAAATGCGCCCAAAATCCGCCCAAACCACAAAATGTATCTTTTTTCCGCCCAAATTTGGACGGAAACGCCCAAAACGGCAACACTGTTGCCGACTGTCTGCCTGGCTCATCATTTACGTCACACTCAGTGTCTTTGCGTCGGTCTCTTTGTTAATATCGTGAATTCGGAGTAACGTGTCAACTTATCGACGTTGCGTTGTATGCCGGCTTATTGACAACGTGTGTGCGCGAATATTTTCTTGTTTATAACCAACCACCAACAAAAAGCACACAGACGTTCCCTCAGGCACCAAATAACTCGTCAACAAGACACAACTACTGATAAATAAATCACAATTGTAATTAAATATTTTTTTGTGGAAAATTGAAACCAATTGATAATTAAATACATTTTTGTTAACAATAATAAAACAACAACAACGGTAACTTCGCGGAGCACAATTTTCTGATTTGCCGTCTGTCTGTCGGACGACGATAGATATCGGATGTGGTTAACTTCAGAGAAAACAAAAACACATTCTGCGAAAAAACTTTGTTTTGAGAGAGAGAGGGAGAGAAAGAGAGCGAGTGCTTGGCAAATTAGCAGGGATGGGATAGTTGAATTAAAATAAAGATTGTTTATGAAGTTTACAGTATGTTTACATTTAAATAAGTTAACCAATTGCATTTGAATTGATCATATCCATTACTTATACTTCAAATAAATCCTCCCAAAGCGGATTAAAAAATATCTTCTCAAAGCGGCAAAAAGTTCTAACATATCCGTGGCATAAGAATGAATAACGATTTTTTAACAACAAAGATTATAAGGGGAGTCAAAAAGGAGACTTATTTCGAATAAGCTGACCCTATTAAAGGCTCTATCTGACGGAATGTTTAGACATGCATAAAAGTGACATCACATATGTAAAACCCATTCCTTCTGACAATACCTTAATACAACAGTGTACGCTACAATGAAGAATTTGAATATTGATCAAATATGTTGACGACCTTTGTTGAATTGTGAAGAAAAGAGATATTCCAATACTTAAATGTTTTAAACTATGTATATTTCAAGACGTTTGCAGTTCGACGCATTTAAGGTGGTAATATATAACACGTTTTATTTTGACTAACTTAAGTCATCGACAGTGGAACCAAGTCAAACTAAAGCTCATTTGTTCGTTTACGAAGAAGCCAGGTGCCAGAAGCACCTATATAACCCTACAGGGCAATGAACTGACACTAGATTGGTATTACAAACCTACAACTTCAGAAGTATTAATTATTATTTGTTCTTTTCCAGAACTGCAAGAATGTAAAAGCGTTTACTACGATAACCGTACATAATTACTTTTGAGCATCTTCATAGAATCACTTTCTGAGTCGATTTATGCATGTCCGTCCGTCCAAGTATTATTGTTAACAAAATGCAGCTCACATTTATTATTCGATTGATATGAAATTTTTCAAACAATATTTGTTTGGCCCAAGGACAAACCCTATTGAAAGTGGTGACAATCAGTTCAAACATAGATAAGGCTCCAATAGATATCTTCAACCGATATATTTTGCTCCAAATTACCAATATCAGTCCAAATGGTCTGAATTTTGGCACCTCCGACCGAATTCAGTCTAGAAGCAAGTACATCAATTTTGGAGAAAATCGCTTCAGATATAGCTTTATCCCCTATATATATGTTTTATATAATTACATTGGTAGTATGAAGTTCACAAGAATGATATTTGGTACCAGGTATCAGAAATACCTCTGTCAAATTTTATAGAGATCGGTTCAGATTTGGATATAGCTCCCATATATATCTTAATCCGATATTAGTTTTTTTGTGCACCAAATAGACCAAATTTTTTCACTTCCGACCGAATTCTGTCTAGAAGCAAGTAAATCAAATTTGGAGAAAATCGGTTCAGATATAGCTTTATCCCCAATATATATAGGTTTTATCCGATTTTGTGTTTAAGTCCCTCACATTCGTAGTATGAACTCCACAAGAAAGATATTTGGTACCAGATATCAGAATTACATCTGTAAAATTTTATAGAGATCGGTTCAGATTTGGGTACAGCTCCCATATATATCTCGCATATCTATTTCAGGTTTTGGCTAATATCAGCCCAAATGAACTGAATTTTGGCAATTCCGACTGAATTCAGTCTAGAAGCAAGTACAAGTAAAATCAAATTTGGTGAAAATCGGTCCAGAGATAGCTATAGCTCCCATATAGATGTTTTATCCGATTTGGTGTTAAAGTTCCTCACATGCGTAATATGTACCTTACAAAAATGGTCTTTGGTATCAGATATAGCTCAGAAATAAGTGTTTAAAATTTTGTCAAAATTGGTTCAGATTTGGATATAGCTCCCAAATATATCTTCAACCGATTTCGGCTTAATAGTGCACTAAATGGCTTATATCAGCACAAACGAACTGAAATTTGGTAATTCCGACTGAATTTATTCTACTTAAAATTTGGTGTAAATCGGTTCGGATATAGCTATAGCTCCCATATATATATTTCATCCGATTTACTGTTAAAGTCCTTCACATGCGTAATATGCACTTCACAAAAATGATTTTGTCAAGATTGGTTCAGATTTGGATATAACTCTCATACATATCTTTATCCGATTTCAGGTTTCAGGATGCATCAAATGGCCAATATCAGCCCAAATGGACTATATTTTGGCACTTTCGACGGAATTCAGCCTAAAAGAAAATGCTTCAAATTTTGGTGAAAATCGGTTCAGATATAGCTATAGCCTGCCCTGCCCGACTATTGACCTTTCCTTACTGGTTGTGTATTTCCAGCAAAATCCAATTTTTTTGACAAATGCTTACGAATTAAAAGCTTGGCCTTGAAATGCCATCCGCAAAAGAGAAAAGCAAATAACCTGAATTCATTCCTGCGGCATCATTGTATGACAAGGAATATTCTGTCAACTGTACTCAAAACATTATAAGTGGACGTTTCCTGCACTTCACAATATGTTCTCCGTGTATGATATTTAAAAACTAAGTACTTGAATTAATGAAATGAGACTGGTTAAATGCAGCTGTGGATAGGTGCGTAATACTATATTTATATTGTCAAATCGTGGGTTATATCGTAAATAAATGAGGAATCTTCGTACCATGTGTAACTAAGGTTCAGTATGTGTTGAATTTGTCACAAAATTATCTTTTCCGAGAATTATCAAAAAATCGCAACTTTCTCAAAATTGCAACATTAGCATTACATGCATAGTAGCTCAACACGTGCTTTTCTCTCTTTGGATAAATATTTCAAATGTTCACATATCCACCAACTCAGAGAAAAAGAATTTCAGTGAATTCAATGTCAAAAAGCTCTCCCCCATTTTTCAAACAGCGTTGTCAAACAAATGCCAAATAAATGTTTTTTTCCCTCCTAATTGAATTCACAACAATAACAACGCAAGAAACACGTATTGTTTTGATGCATACAGTGTGGATAAAATATTTAGGTGCGATGGGTTATTTAACCTGTGCAAAATAAGAAATTGCAAAAACATTCATAAAACTATAAATGAAACAATGGCATAATTACAAAGGTGTGCTTTTATTGTCAAATTTATATTATGTAGCTCCTTCTTAGACATGGGAGTACGAGTGGCATTTTCGACCAAATATTTTTTTCATATTCGAATTTTTTTTCAAAACTTTGTTTTACCATGTCCAACATTTTTTAGCATCTACCGTCTTTGAAAAATGCTTGACAATTATGACAACAATCGCGACTTTATGTATGTGATAGTGAAATACAACTCTGATTCAAGATATTTTTGCCTTGATTGAACGTCAGGTTAAATTTAATATTTATATAAATTTTTTGTGAGACATGACGACTTTGTACCTAACGATTTTCAGGCCACTGTAATTTAAGACAATTAAGGAAATAGGGGTGTGCGTGTCAGTGATGGCAAACAACAACTTTTCGGGTACAGAATTAAACAAAATCGGTGACAGAATCAAAGGCTTCGTTCCATACTTATTTTTAATTGTATAGTAGCAGCACTGAGCAAAAACGTGAAATCAGAGATGGGAACCGGTTTCTAATGAAGAAAAATTTTATAAGGAAATTCAGACATTATTAATCGGAATTTTTGCAAATTTCGTATTTGAAATTCTTAATCGCTACTACAACCCATGACAACAAATTACTTATGCAGGCCCACGTTTTGGTAAAGCTCCCATATAACTATACTTCTTGATGTTCGGTATTTTGATGATTTTAGTGACATTATTCAGCGAAATTGTTTGTATTTGAAGTTTGTAATGGATACTTCAACCTAAGACAGAAAATTATCTATGCAGGACCACAACTTCGTATAGAACACTTATTCACCGGAATTGTTTCAAATTTCGTATTTTAAGTTCGGAATCTGTACTACAGTCTATGACATTACTTATGCTGGTCCTCGTCTTCGTATAGCCCCCAAACAATGGGTTTCATTTAAAAGGTATTTTTCTAAGATTTTTTTAGGACTTTCGATTTTTTGAGAGAAACCCGTTTCAGGCCATTTAGAGTCAATCTAGCGAAGTCCGTCCGTCTTGTCTGGCTGGTGTGCAGGATAACTCTCGAAGGTAGTATTAGATTTGATCCAAACTTATTACATGGTAATATTTGGTCTGTTCCAGAACTTGCAATAATCTACTGGTTTTGCAATTTTCTTCGATATCATAAAGGGAAAATCGGTTATCGTAGTAAAAACTTTTATATTCTTGCAGTTCTGGAACAGACCAATTATTATCAAACTTAGATCGAGTTCGGAGATGGGCAATATTGGTCCACCACAAAATATCAACATTTTCAAAGAAAATGATTTACTGCACAGAAAGATAAAGGATAATCCTCCAAATTCTAATATTTGCATCAGTAGGTCAGGTGCGAAAATGGACAATATCGGTCCAATCCATCAAGTACCTTCCCCACGAAGTCCAATTGTCTTCAAATTACTCATATCACATAATTTTTATTAACCCAAGGTCTTGTGTGAAAATGGGATATATCGGTCCACTCCTTCTGGTACCTCTCCCACAAAGAGTCTAAATTTTGAATATTTATGAAGCACATAAAACACGAAATTAACACCCGATTCCATTCAGACTTGGCATATCTCAATTTTTCCATCAGCACAAGATCTGTTAAAAAGATGGTGGAGATCGGACCATTTTTTTTGGTAACTTCCCCACAAAGGATAAAAATTTTAAATAACAAAAACGATCATAAAATCCGACATAAGCATTCGGTTATTTCCAAATTACACACATCAAAATATTTTTATTAACCCCAGGTCCAGTGTGAAGATGGGATATATCGGTTCACTTCTTCTGGTACATCTCCCACAAAAGGGTCAAAAATTTCAATATTCATGAAGCTGATAAAACGCGAAATAAGGATCCGATTCCCTTGAGACTTGGTACATCTCAATATTTTAATCAACACAAAGTCTGTTATAAAGATGGTAGAGATCGGACAATTTCGTCTAGTACCTCCCCCACATACGGTTCAAGAATTTTAAAAACAAAACGCTTAAAGGAAGCGAAATAAGCATTTAACCCTCTTCAAAATTCACACATCCAAATATTTTTGCTCACACAAGATCTGCCAGCCCTTTCTGGTCCCCCACCCCCACAAAGGATCTGCAATAACTTGCGAAACCAGTCGGCGTTTCTTTACAACCTGCTATATCTAAATATTTCTCTTAACCAGAAATCTGATATAAATGTTTGATTTACTTCAAAATTTTCCCCATTTTTATCTACATAAATGTAATATACGTCCTCACGCATCCGTCGAAAAGCCCCTCATCCATAGCAGTAGAAAACCGATAACTGTCCCGACCATTCAGAATGATATTGATATTATTGAGATCAGGAAAAAGGTTCCAATCATGGTACAATGAATTCAAGGTAGGGCAGAACTACCATATGGTTTTAATTTTTTTATTGTTCTGGCTTAATATGTCAACTTCTTTTGTTTATGTGTGTGTATTCTTTTCAATAATAAAATAATTGTTCAGAAAACATTCAAATTTGGGTGTTTTCAAAATGCGACGTATGCATCGACAAAATCTTCAGTTTTGGTCGCGAAATAATCCATAAGAGATGTATAGAACATGATTTTGAAAAGAAATTTAGACCTTTCATTCAGTTTTCGCGGTTTTAAATTATTTATTCAAAATCAATGCAACAAGTTGTTTGCTTTTTTATTGTTTTGATAGTAATTCTGACATTACAAGCCAAACAGGTAGACCTCTATACTTGCAATTTTTTCAAAGTTAGCTTACCTTGTATTCATTGTACCATGGTTCCAATCTCTTTTTTGGATTTTTTAAAGTCCAATTATTTTGAATCTGCCACGCCCTACCTTGTAATGATTGTATCATGGGTTTATTGAGGAAGGAATACATAAAGCGCTTATTTGACTGGCTTAAGTCATCGGCTAGCTTCTTCGGAAATGAACAAATTAGCTTAGGGCCAAAATCGAACTAAGTCAACCTAAAAATACTTTGTTTACGAAGACTTAAGCCTGCCAAATAAGCGCCTTATGTATTCCCACCTTTGGTCTTTAAAACCCCCTTAGAAAAGCATTCATCATTTTAGGCCCCTTTTGCATCAAGATTTCCCATCTCCCGCCTCTAGGCACAATTTGTGTCTAACGCGTACAAAAATCATGACAGTGCCATCACTGACGGATATTTGTTGCTTTTTTTTTTGTTTTTGCAAAAATTGAGAATTTTGCTCTGCGCTGCTGGTGAAGTTGAAAAATTGTTTCCGAAACTAAATTCAGTTGTATTTTGAAGCTATTAGCAAGTGGTTGCGAAGACGGATTTCTTGCATTGACATTACCGTGGCGGCGTATTAAAATATTAAAGAGAAAGCCAAATATTATTTATAAAATATAAAACCAAGCAAAAAATGGTTATGGAAAAATAAATGAGGATTAGAACCATTTGTGTTGAATAAAGTGTTGTTAAAAAAAAAATAATTAAAAAAGAAAAATAAATTATCCAAAAAACAAAACCTCTAACAATGACGGAACGTTATGGCAACGGTGTAACAACCGATCTGGTAGAGTTACCAAATCGCCGAGTATCACAGGAGAAAAATGGCAGTGCCAGCGAAGAACATCCTCTGTCACAGCAGGCGGATGGCGATGAGGGTGGTGATAAAATTGTACTTAAACGCAAATTGACCCTCATGAATGGTGTGGCTATAATTGTGGGTACAATTATCGGATCGGGCATATTTATAGCCCCTACTGGTGTCTTCAAATATACTGAGTAAGTATCGGTTTTTAATTGAAGTATTACCGTTATAATCGTGAATGTAATAACAAAAATACTTTTTAAAGGATCCGTAGAGAATATTTTATTGATTATATTTTTAAAGGAGTTGTGAAGCTACAATTGTGAATTTTTAAAATTTTTTAAATAACTAGCACACTTAAAATCCTGAATTTGTACAACTATTTAAAAAAAACTGGAGGAACAGTAAACAAAGTTTGGGGAGCTAGAGTTGTGGATTTTTTTTTAATATATATTTTTATACCCTCAACTATATATAATATGGAGTATATATTAAATTCGTCATTCCGTTTGCAACTATTCGAATTAATAATTGTAGACCCAACAAAGTATATATATTCTTGATCAGCGTCCGTCCGTCCGTCCGCCTACTGTAATCACCCTTGGATCAAAACGAGTAAAGACAGAAAGTTACAAATTTTCACCGATCTGTCTTTTGTCTGCAGGCAGGTCGAGTTCGAAGATGGCTATATCGTCCCCCCATACCCAGATATTGGGTATTTTGATGATTTTAAGCACATTTGTCAATGGAATTGTCTGAAAATCTACAAAAGGAGTTCTCTGTGAGTGCTTTAACCCTTGAAAGAGAATTTTCTATATATGTCCACGATATCGTATATTTATTGGTGCCCTCCGATATTCGTCATTTTGTAATTTTAGCCACATTTTTCAATGGAATAATATAAAAATCCACACAAGGAGTTCCCTCTAAGTACGTTACACCCTGGAACAGAATTGTCTACATATTGTCTACCTTTTAGTATAGCACCCATATAACACTACCCCGATATATTCGGTATTTCAAGGATTTTCGCGACATTATGTACCGAAATTGCGTAAAAATTTCGTTTTTGAAGTTCATAATGGGTAGTACAACATATCATGGAAAATTGACTATACATGGCCACGTCTTCGTATAGTTCCCATATAACGGTACATCCCGATATTCGATATTTTAATGATTTTAGCGACAGAATTGTTTCAAATTTGGTATTTGAAGTTTGAAATGGATCCTACAGCCTAAGACAGAAAATTGTCTGTGCAGGGCCACTTCTTCGTATAGCCCCCATATAACGGTACCTCCCGATATTCGGTATTTTGATGATTTTAGCTATATTATTCACCGTTTATTTTTAAGTTTCGCATTTGAATATTGTAATGGCTTATGACAAAACTTACCTATGTAGGTCCATGTCATCGTATAGACCCTAATATAACAACTACATTCGGTATTTTTTAAATGTTAACAGAATTTTTAACGAATTTTATTGTTTTTGAGAATTGCCAAATTTGTTCCAATTGGTGTATGGTATTCAAAGTTCGGCCCGGCCGAACTTACAGCTTTTTTACTTGTTATTAACAAAAAATGGATGCTATTTTGTATAGAATATACCCAATTGATAATGGAATTTGGTATAGAATAATTCTTTCTTTAGCAATTTCCCAAAAAGATTAAATATAAAGGAAGATTTTGACTCGGATTGGATACATGTTACTTCACTTTTTGTACATAAATTTCGAATGCAATTTCTATAAAAAACTATTGTACCCAGATATATGGTTTACTTTGAGATTTTCAGTGAAATTTTGGGTAGAATATTTCTTCTTTTGACACCTTTCGCCTAAAACGTTATTTTATGTTAGTTTCAGGCGTCGATTTGAAAAAAAGACCGATGAAAAATTGATCCAAAAAGGTTGGAAATAATTTTGCGTTTTTTTTTTTTTGGGAACTTTGATGTAAATATTTTTCTGGTATGCCATGGAAATAGATAGTTTTTTTCTTTGGAGACTTATAGTGGAATGTTTTTGTCTTTGACGTCATCCTTCTAAAATGATGCTTTATTGGAGAATTTTGCACAAATTCACACAAGGTACGACTTTAACTCTAAAATATGTTTTTATACCCTACACCACATAGTGGTAAGGGTATTATTTCTTTGTGCATTTGTTTGTAACAGGGAGAAGGAAGCGAGATAGACCCATAGTTACTATTGAGGATGTTCATAGAATCACTTTCTGAGTAGATTTATGCATGTCAGTCCGTATGTCCGTGCGTCCACGTATTCTTGTGAAGAAAAATTATGCAATTGAGATGAAATTTTCCAAACAATATTTGTTTGGCCCAAAGTCGAACCCTTTTGAAGTTGGTAATAATCGTTCAGACTTAGATATAGCTCCCATATATCTTCAATCGGGTTAATTGTGCCCCAAATGGCCAAATGACCTGAATTTTGGCATATCCAGCCGAATTAAGTCTAGAAGCAAGTACATCAAATTTATTGACAATCGGTTAAGATATAGCTATAGCTCTCACATATTTGGTACTAGATATCTTATAGAGCTCGGAAATACCTCTGCCAAATTTTAACAAGATCAGATTTGGATACAGCTCCCATATATATTTAACCGATTTCGGATAAGTGGCTAATATCAGCCCAAGTGGACTGCATTTTAACACTTCTGACTTAATTCAGCCTAGAAGCAAGTACATCAAATTTGGAAAATCGGTTCAGATGTAGCTATAGCTCCCATATATATGTTTCACCCGATTTGCAGTGTTAAAGTCCCTCACATGCGTAATATTCACTCCTCAACAATGCTATTTGATACCGGGCATCAGATACTGCTCGAAAAGACATCTGCCAAATTTAATCGTCATCGTTTCAGATTTTTACAGAGCTTAGATACACCTTCCTCCGATTTTACGGTTATTGCTAACCATATATGTAGTATGATAGATTTTGTCATATTCAACCGAATTTTACCATTTGGTGAAACTCGGTCCGGTATATCTATTGCTCTAATAAATATTTTTTAATATAATCCTTATCGAAGTCATATCATGCTCTCTATAGCAATGTTATTTGGTTCACAGTCGGAATAATCTACTTCACATAAATTCCCAATATAAAAATTTTCGTTGCGGGAGGTCTACTAAATACGCTTAGCCATAACCATAATTTACTCTCTTTTGTGTTAACATTTTCGACCGAAATATTTAAACTCTGATACTCGTGTCTTCTTCTTCTTAGTTCAACTTTCATAATCTGTTTGAGTTTTTCCCGTCATTGGTTTTATGTTGTACAGTGTAATCTTTAGTTTTTTCAAAATTCTTTTAATGAGCTGTGAGCTTAGATTTTATAATTAAATAATTATATAATCTTTAATTTTTTTATGATAAATGTATAAAATGTTTAGATGTTAAATAAATGTGTAGGTTTTTTTAAATTCCAATTCCAACGCATGATTACACTATTGGTTCTTCAATCAAATTTTGGCAAAAAATTAAATCGCCTCGGAAGTGGAAGTTCTCACATTCCGAACACAAATTGACAAACCAATTTAATTGATCAATATTTAGTAAATGATCAATATTTATTTAATAATGTATAGAGAAATGCGTATTTCTATGGTCTTTTTCTATAAACATATATAAAAAATTGAAGAAATTCGAGAGTAACATTTCATCATTTTTTGACGTTTTCTTTATTGCCTTAAATTTGTTAAATTTTTTGGAATTTATTATATTTTTTTTTCAAACAGGAATATTTTCTGATTTTCAGATTTATTTATTCTTTGCTTCAGTTTCAGTTTTGTTCTTTAAAAAAATTTTCTTTTCAAAGCAATGTTCCGAAATATTCCATGCATTTAATCGCTGTTATGTGATAATGTTAATACTTTTAATCATTGTTGTAATCTTAAATTTCAAGTCAATGACCCAGTATCGGTGTATGCTGGGTTTACCTGTTGCGAGCAACAGTGTCAGCGAATTTTTTTGTGGGTCACCAAAAAAATGAAAAGAAAATAAATAAAGTCGTTTTAAATACGATCTTTGTGTTTACCGTTTACTTTTGAATTTGCCCTATGGCGAAACCGGTATCAGCTTGATACTTTAGCTACCAAATGTTATTAGAACCTGGTAATATTTCAAACCTATGCTTACCTATTGGTAATGCTTTTTATACAGGGTGGGATAAAAAAATTGCAACAAAAACAAACGCCATAATTTTTGCATTTTTTAAAATTTTTTTTGAATGAAAGCAAACAAATTTCGGAAATAGCATCAAATTTTAAAATAAGTTTAGATTTGTTCCTATTGGTCATCTTTGGCACGAATTATGGCCTTCAAACGGCCAATGCTCGCTGTTCGAATGTTGCTCTGCGGTATTTTGGCCCATTCCCGGCGAAGCTCTTGCTTGATGTGATCGACACTTTGGTATTTTTTAGTGCCGACCGTGCTTCCCAAAATACTCCAAAACAATAGTTCAACGGATTGGTATCTAGAGATTTTGGTAGCCATTGTGCGCTGGAAATGAAGCGAGGAACTTCATTTTGTAACCATTCTTGGGTGGCGCGTGCTGAGTGTGATGGTGCTGAGTCCTGAATGAGTGTTGGAATATCCAAGGTCTGCGGCAAAAATGTTTGCGTGCCCAAGACTTTAATACACCCTCCAGCATATTTTCGCATTAATATTCGTTATTTATTCTGTGCCATGGTCGATTAATACGAGCGGAGAGAGACCATCGACTGTCATGACTGCCCACACCATCACCATGGCCATGGCCGATAATTTTGTTCGTTTACAAACTGCTGGACAATGAAAGGTTTTCTCATCGGAGAAAACCAAATTCGGAAGTTCACCACTTTCGGCCAAGCGAAGCAACTCTTTAGCTCTTTTGAGTCTATTTTCTTTCTGATGCGGTGTAAGTTCTTGCACTTTTGGGAATTTCAATGGCATTACCCCGAGCTCATTTTTCAATATTTTCCGAATGGATTATTGCGATATGTTCAGCTCACGAGCCATTTTTCAGCCACTGCGATGCAGGTTTCGATCAGTTCGCTTCTGTACTTTTCGAACCATTTCTGCTGATGTTGCTTTTTTTCGCCCACTTCCTTGACGTCGGGCTACGCTACCGCTATCACGGTAACAAGCGATGGTACGAGACACAAAAGATTTATTCACATTTTAATGCTGGAGTGCTCTAACGATAACCAGTTGTGGTTTTCCAGTCAAATATAAAGAAATCACACTATCACGCTTGAATTCCATCACGAATAACTTTTTGTCTCGAAAATTCTCACAAAAATGCTTTTGTACACTTGTAAACAATATAATGAGCTGTCACTGAAATAATTTTAACAGCTGTCGGGCGAGTGGCTTAAAAATGACAACAGTGTGAAGTTTGTTGCAGTTTTTTCATCTCACCCTGTACACCCGTCTCCAACATTATTATAACCTCGAAATTATTTGTTTACCCATTTTTCCTTTCAATTTAGAAATGCATTAAAACGCTTTGTTTTCCTCTGTGCGCTGAGCCAAGATAAACACAATTTGACGTAGCCGACTTTTTATGAAGTTCACCAACAAATATTCGCATCAAATTTTTATTTTGATTTGGTGACGAGGCAAAAATTTGCGTTGCATTTTTAAGGTGTAATGTAGTGTCGACGGCTTGTAATGCAATTTCGTAGCTGGGTTATGTCAGTGAAAAAAAAAATTAAAAAATAACATTGTGCAAGATATATTACGAGGAAAACTCAGAGATTATGAAAAACGAGACGACGCGTACATCGGCGAGTCATCAAAGGGGTCTTGTTGGTCCTTTTTGGAAAATTTGTTTGAAAACTTCCCTTAAACGGAACGCCAGAAATGTATATATATTAAAAACTCATTTTTGGGTTAAAGCCACACTTTATGTGATTCAATGCAAAAATCTCTTACAAAACATCGGTTTAGAAGAATGACGTCAATGACGGAAATATTCCTCATCAAATTTCGCTACAAGTCCCCAAAGAACAAAAATCTCTATTTTTATTGTAAATCAATAATATATCACCGAAAATATTTCCTAATTTTTTGATCAATTTTTATTCCGCCTTTTTTTCGAATTGAGGTCTGAAAGTTACATAAAATTTCGTTTTAGGCGGAACCTGTCAAAAGGAGAAATATTCTACACAAAATTCCACTATACATCTCAGAATAAACCATACATCTAGGTACAATAGTTATCATGAAAATTCGAAATGTATGCCCCGCTAGTGAAAATCACGTTTATATTATATTTACTGTTAACACGTTTCCAATCCAAGTCAGAATCTCCCTTTATACTTCGTTTTTTGGGAAAAGTATTAAAGGAAGAATTATTCTAGATCAAATTTCATTGTGAGTCTCTGAACAAAATAAATTTGTATGTTCAATATTTATCATAAAAATGTCTCATAAATTTTTCATACACGAAAGTAATGACAGATATGAGTTTTGGAATTGCGGCCGATATCTACCATTTTCACCCCAGATCTTCTGATAGTAAAAATATTGGATTGTGCGAATTGTAAAAAGATTATATACTTATTTGGCATTTTATAAGCATTTTGCTTATAGGAAATGTTAACTCACAAGGAGTGAACCGATATCTACCATCCTCACTCTAGATCTTGTGATAATAAAAACATTGGAATGTATGAAATTTGAAAAGAATCCAATGTTTATTTCGCATTTTTTGAAAGTCATAATGTTGACCACTTCTGAAGGAGGTACCAGAAGGAGAGATCCGATATATTCAACATTCACACTAGATCTTGTGTTGATAGCAATATTGGGATGCGCCGAGTTTTAAAGCAATCGGATGCTCATTTTGTATCCTGTAAGAGTTATGGGTATTCAAATTTTTGATCCGTTATGGGAAGGTTACCAGAAGGGGTGGTAAGTCTTGTGTTGGTAGAAATATTGAGATGTGCGAAATTTTAAAGATAATCGGAATCCTCGTTCTCATTCTAAATCTGTTGTGAATATTCATAATTTTTACACTTTGTGAGAGAGGAACTTGATGGAGTAGGACGATAATGTCCATTGGTGCACCTATCCTAGCACTGATAAAAATAGTAGGTTTTACAAAGATTTCAGTAAATTGGATGATCTTTTCTTGTTCCATGAGATAATTTATTTTTAGTGACCTTTTGTGAGAGAGGTACCCAAAGGAGTGGACCGATGTTGCCCATAGCCGAACTCGATCTAAGTTTCATAATAATATTGCGATGTACCCAGTTTGAATAATCTCATCGGGAATTAACGTTTGCAGCCTCTAGATCGACTCTAAATGTCCTGAATCGGATTTGGTTCAAAGACACCAAGGGTCTTAGACAGTCATTTCGATGAGGCACGTTTAGCTCGTATTAAATGATATATATCTTCTGTATATATCATAGGGCTAAAGGTATAAAACAAATCCACGTTGGTTGGTGTTTGGAAAAAAATATTCTTTAAGAAATACACGTTTGTTGATCCTTGAAGAACATTATTAAAAAAATCCACGTTTGTTGATCCTTGAAGAACATTATTTAAAAAATCCACGTTTGTTGATCCTTGGAAAAAATATTCTTTAAAAAACCTACGTACCTCTTGATCCTTGAAAAAAATAGTCTTTAAAAAATCTACGTACCTCTTGATCCTTGGAAAAAATATTCTTTAAAAAATCTACGTACCTCTTGATCCTTGGAAAAAATATTCTTTAAAAAATCTACGTACCTCTTGATCCTTGGAAAAAATATTTTTTAAAAAATCCACGTTTGTTGTTGTTTGGGAAAAATATTTTTTAAAAAATCCACGTTCGTTGTTGTTTGGAAAAAATATTATTTAAAAAATCCACGTTTGTTGTTGTTTGGAAAAAATATTTTTTAAAAAGTCCACGTTTGTTGTTGTTTGGAAAAAATATTTTTTAAAAAGTCCACGTTTGTTGTTGTTTGGAAAAAATATTTTTTAAAAAGTCCACGTTTGTTGTTGTTTGGAAAAAATATTTTTTAAAAAGTCCACGTTTGTTGTTGTTTGGAAAAAATATTTTTTAAAAAGTCCACGTTTGTTGTTGTTTGGAAAAAATATTTTTTAAAAAGTCCACGTTTGTTGTTGTTTGGAAAAAATATTTTTTAAAAAGTCCACGTTTGTTGTTGTTTGGAAAAAATATTTTTTAAAAAGTCCACGTTTGTTGTTGTTTGGAAAAAATATTTTTTAAAAAATCCACGTTTGTTGTTGTTTGGAAAAAATATTTTTTAAAAAGTCCACGTTTGTTGTTGTTTGGAAAAAATATTTTTTTAAAAATCCACGTTTGTTGTTGTTTGAAATTTTTTTTTTTTAAAAATCCACGTTTGTTGTTGTTTGGGAAAAATAATTTTTAAAAAATCCACGTTTGTTGTTGTTTGGAAAAAATATTTTTTAAAAAATCCACGTTTGTTGTTGTTTAAAAAAAATATATTTTTTAAAAAATCCACGTTTGTTGTTGTTTGGAAAAAATATTTTTTAAAAAATCCACGTTTGAAAAAATATTTTTTAAAAAATCCACGTCTGTTGTTGTTTGGAAAAAATATTTTTTAAAAAATCCACGTTTGTTGTTGTTTAAAAAAAATATATTTTTTAAAAAATCCACGTTTGTTGTTATTTGGAAAAAATATTTTTTAAAAAATCCACGTTTGTTGTTGTTTGGAAAAAATAGTTTTTAAAAAATCCACGTTTGTTGTTGTTTGGAAAAAATATTTTTTAAAAAATCCACGTTTGTTGTTGTTTGGAAAAAATATTTTTTAAAAAATCCACGTTTGTTGTTGTTTGGAAAAAATATTTTTTAAAAAATCCACGTTTGTTGTTGTTTGGAAAAAATATTTTTTAAAAAATCCATGTTTGTTGTTGTTTGGAAAAAATATTTTTTAAAAAATCCACGTTTGTTGTTGTTTGGAAAAATATTTTTTAAAAAATCCACGTTTGTTGTTGTTTGGAAAAAATATTTTTTAAAAAATCCACGTTTGTTGTTTGGAAAAAATATTTTTTAAAAAATCCACGTTTGTTGTTGTTTGGAAAAAATATTTTTTTAAAATCTACGTTTGTTGTTGTTTGGAAAAAATATTTTTTAAAAAATCCACGTCTGTTGTTGTTTGGAAAAAATATTTTTTAAAAAATCCACGTTTGTTGCTGTTTAAAAAAAATATATTTTTTAAAAAATCCACGTTTGTTGTTGTTTGGAAAAAATATTTTTTAAAAAATCCACGTTTGTTGTTGTTTGGAAAAAATAGTTTTTAAAAAATCCACGTTTGTTGTTGTTTGGAAAAAATATTTTTTAAAAAATCCACGTTTGTTGTTGTTTGGAAAAAAAATATTTTTTAAAAAATCCACGTTTGTTGTTGTTTGGAAAAAATATTTTTTAAAAAATCCACGTTTGTTGTTGTTTGGAAAAAATATTTTTTAAAAAATCTACGTTTGTTGTTGTCTGGGAAAAATATTTTTTAAAAAATCCACGTTTGTTGTTGTTTGGAAAAAATATTTTTTAAAAAATCCACGTTTGTTGTTGTTTGGGAAAAATATTTTTTAAAAAATCCACGTTTGTTGTTGTTTGGAAAAAATATTTTTTAAAAAATCCACGTTTGTTGTTGTTTGGAAAAAAATATTTTTTAAAAAATCCACGTTTGTTGTTGTTTGGAAAAAATATTTTTTAAAAAATCCACGTTTGTTGTTGTTTGGAAAAAATATTTTTTAAAAAATCTACGTTTGTTGTTGTCTGGGAAAAAAATATTCTTTTGAAAAATCCACGTTTGTTGTTGTTTGAAAAAAATAATTTTTAAAAAATCCACGTTTGTTGTTGTTTAGAAAATATATTCTTTTGAAAAATCCAAGTTTGTTGGTCCTTGAAAAAATATTTTTTTTAAAATCTACGGTTGTTGGTCCTTGGAATAAATATTCTTTAAAAAATCCACGTTTGTTGGTCCTTGGAAAATAAATTTCTTTAAAAAATACACGTTTGTTGGTCTTTGGAAAAACTAATCTTTAAAAATCCGTGTTTTTGGACCTTGGAAAAAATATTCTTTAAAAAATCCACGTTTGTTGGTCCTTGAAAAAAATTTTCTTTAAAAAATCCACGTTTCTGTTGGTCCTTGGAAAAATATTCTTTAAAAATCCACGTTTTAAGTCCTTTAAAAATTATTCTTAAAAAATTCCCCTAAAATTTATGTTTTCTTATCTTTTTCCATTCCCCTCTCTCCCTATAGATCTGTTGGAAGTTCCCTGCTCATCTGGTCAGCCTGCGGCATTCTTTCGACCATTGGCGCCCTATGCTATGCCGAGTTGGGTACAAGTATAACCCGGTCTGGTGGCGATTATGCCTATCTGCTGGTGGCATTTGGTCCTTTGGTTGGATTTTTACGTTTATGGATTGCATTGCTCATTATTAGACCTACCACCCAGGTAAATTAATGGGAAAACTATCGATCATTTGGAAAACAAGTGACACACACATCTACACACATACATACACGTTTGTTGTTAGAAATGCGACATCTGTTGCTTGTCGGCGTGGAATAAATTGAATAAAGTTGTTGTTCTTGAAAAAGGTTGTAATGTTTGTTGTTTTCCAATTTACAAATGAAAAAAAGAAAACGAACGGATGACAACCTTCGTTATTTATTAAAAAAATAGGCGAACGAATGTCTTGAAAGCAAAAGTAGAAACTCCCAGCAGAATGTTTTTTTTAGATTAGAAAATACAATTTTGAAAGATTTGCCTTACCTGAAATGTGAAATGAAGACCTTCTATTTGCTATAGAAGACCTAGAGGTACTATACAGGGTGAGATGAAAAAACTGCAACCAACTTCAGACTGCTGTCATTTCTAAGCCACTCGTCCGACAGCCGTTAAAATTATTCCAGTGACAGCTCATTATATTGTTTACAAGCGTACAAAAGCATGGAAATCAAGCGTGATAGTGTGATTTCTTTATATTTGGTTGGAAAACCACAAGTGGCTATCGTTAGGGCACTCCAGCACTTAAATGTGAATAAAACTTTTGTGTCTCGTACCATAGCCCGTTAATGTGATACTGGTAGTGTAGCCCGACGTCAGGGATGTGAACGGAAGAAAACAGCAATATCAGCAGAAATGGTTCGAAAAGTACAGAAGCGACTTGATCGAAACCCGCGTCGCAGTGGGCGAAAATTGACTTGTGAGCTGAACATATCGCAATATTCCATTCGGCAAATATTGAAAAATGAGCTCGGGGTAAAGCCATTGAAATTCCAAAAAGTGCAAAAACTTACACCTCAACGGAAAGAAATAGACTTAAAAGAGCTAAAGAGTTGCTTCGCTTGGCCGAAAGTGGTGAACTGCCGAATTTGGTTTTCTCCGATGAGAAAACATTCGTTGTCCAGCAGAGCAGTTTGTAAACAAACAAAATGATCGTGTTTACTTGCCAAAGGGGTCAGCTGAAAATGTGCACCTTCAGTTGATCACCAGAACTCATGCGCCGGCTATGGTGATGGAGTGGGCCGCCATAACAGCCGATGGTCGCTCTCTGCTCGTATTAATCGACCGTGTCATCAGAATAAATGGCGAATATTATCGCGAAAATATTCTGGAGGGTGTATTAAAGCCTTGAGCACGCAAACATTTTGGCCGCAGACTTTGGACATTGCAACAGGACTCAGCACCATTGCACTCAGCACGCGCCATCCAAGAATAGTTACAAAATTAGGTTCCTCGCTTCATTCATCGCCGGCGCACAATGCCCACCAAAATCTCCGGATACCAATCCGTTGGACTATGTGTCTGGAGTATTTTGGAAAACAAGGTTATTTTGGAAAGCAAGGTTAAGGCAGAATAAATGCCGAATATTATTGTGAAAGTATTCTGGATTGTGTATTAAAGCCTTGGGTACGCAAACATTTTGGCCGCAGACATTGGACCTTGGACATTCCAACATGACTCAGCACCATCGCACTCAGCACGTGCCACTTAAGAATGGTTACAAAATGAGGTACCTCTACTCATTTCCAGCGCACAATGCCCACCAAAATCTCCGGATTCCAATCCGTTGGACTACTGTGTCTGGAGTATTTTGGAAAGCAAGGTTGGCACTAAGCAAGAGCTTCGCCGGGAATGGGCCAAAACACCGCAGAGCAACATTCGGGCAGCGTGTGACGGTTTCATTGGCCGTTTGAAGGTCTTAATTCGTGCCAAATGTGACCAATTCGAACAAATCTAAACTTATTCTAAAATGTGATGCTATTCCTGAATTTTTTTTGCTTTCACTCAATAAAATATAAAGAAAATGTAAAAATTATGGCATTTGACTTTGTTGCAGTTTTTTTATATCAGCCTGTATAAAAAAAATATTGCTCATTTCAAATTTTCTTAGAACAAAAATCCAGCACCAGGACTTGAAAGCCTTGAGATTTTCTATTTGCAATAGAAGACCTAGGGGTACTATATTTACTATAAAAGATCTGCAGTGGCTTTCTAAATCTAGAAGACCTTTAATGGTCTTCTGTGTTTACAAAATCTTTTGCAGGCCTTCTATCTCTGGAAGACCCTTAAAAAGTCTTATAACAGTAAAGAATCTGTTGAACATCTTGAAATGTAGAATATTCTATTTATAGAACACGTTACGTCTTACTCGATCGGAAAAACTATAGCTCCTACGGACAGAATACCACCGAGTGCCTTCTTTAGAATGAAGATAGTTCTTCTGTTAACGTAGTTCATAATAATTGTTTTATTAATTGTATTTTTCCCCCCAAATTGTTTGCTGGGACATTGCAAGCCTTTCTTAATATTGTTTTTTTTTTTTTTGTTTTCGTTGTTGTTGCCATCATAGTTTCATTGCGACCAACTATGCTGGCTGGCGCTATTAAGACAAATGTGAATTGAATTATTTTGCTAACAATATTTAATTAAAGTACGTGTCTCTCTTCTGTTTTTTTTTCGTTTTAGACAATTGTCGCATTGACATTTGCCCAGTATGCAGCCAAGCCGTTTTTCGAAGATTGTGAACCGCCCGATAATGCCGTGAAACTTTTGGGTGCTGTCTGTTTGTGTAAGTACTATGAAGAAAAGAAAATGACACTTTTTTTAAACCCAATGACTGTTGTTCATTTGCAAAACCACCACCAGATACTAACAGAGACCTCAATATCAAATTTCGGGATCCCAGCTTTATACACTCACTCAATATCAAATTTTGAACCAATTACTACTTTTCGTATAATTTTAGTGCTCATTTGCAAAACAGTTCCATATCTCAATGCTAGACATTAACAGTTATAGTAATATAAATTTTCACGGTTCCAGCTTTCTCCCTTCACCCAATACCAAATTTAGTACTTTTTGTACAATTATAATACACATTTCCAAAACCACCTCCATATCTCAATTTGAGATACCAAAAGAGACCTAAATATTGAATTTGAGGATTTCAGCTCTACCTCTTCACCCAATACCCAATTTAGTACTTTTCGAACCACTATAGTACACATTTTGAAGACCACCGACATATCTTAACCACAGACACTAATAGCTAAATCTATATCAAATTTCAGGATTTATACTCTATTCTTTAACCCAATACCGAATTTAGCAACATTTAGTACTTTTCGTGCAATTTTAGCACACATTTCCGAAACCATCTCCATATCTCAATTTTAGATATCAACAGAGATCTAAATATCGAATTTTAGGATTCCATCATTATTCATTCACCCAAAACCAAATTTAGTACTTTTCGTACCATTATATTACACTTTTCTAAAACCACCGCCTAATCTCAAACGTACACACCATTAGTAATCTAAATAGCAACTTTCGGAATTTTATCTCTATCCCTTCAACCAATACCAAATTACTTTTCGTACAAATATAGGACACTTTTCCAACTCCATATCCTACCCACAGACACAAAAAGCGACATCTACATCAAGTCTCAGGTTTTAAATTCTATTCCTTCCCCCAATACCCAATTTAGTACTCTTCGAAAAACTATAGTACACAGTTACAACACCACATCCATATCTCAATTCCAGATACCAACAGAGAACTCAATATCGAATTTTGGGATTCCAGCCCCATCCCTTCGCCCAATACCGAATTTATTAACATCTAGTACTTTTCGTATAATTATAGTACACATTTCCAAAACCATCTCCACATCTTAACCACAGACGCCAACAGCGACACCAATATCAAATTTCATGATTTAAGCCTTTTTCCTTCACCCAACCATCTCCAAATCCCACATTAGATACCAACAGAGACCTCGAAATCGAATTGGAAAATATGACAGTAAAGTATTGAAAATTGTGACCCTTTGTGGGTTAGGTACAAGAAGGGGTTCGCAGATATATATCATCTTCACAACAGATCCTGCGTTAGCAAAAATATTTGGTTGCGTGAAATTTGAAGAGAGTTGGAGGCTTATTTCGCTTTCTTAGTTTGCTTTTCAAAATCTTGAACCCTATGTGTGGGAGGTACCAGAAACAATGGTCCGATCTCTACCATCTTTATAACAGACCTTGTGTTAATTGAAATATTGAGATGTACCAAGTCTGAATGGAATCGCATATTAATGTCGCATTTTATGAACTTCATGGATACTCAAAATGTTGACCCTTTGTGGGTGAGATGCCAGAAGGAGTGGACCGAAATATCCCATCTGCATACTAGACCTTGGGTTCATAAAAAAATGCAATGTGTGTCGTTTAAAGAGAATCGGATGCTTATTTCGTATTTTATAATCGTTTTGTTATTCAAAACTTTGACTCTTTGTGGGTGAGGTACTAGAAGAAATGGTCCGATCTCTACCATCTTTCTAAAAGATCTTGTGTTGATGGAAATATTGAGATGTACCAAGTGTGAATGGAATCGGATGCTAATTTCGTGTTTTATGAGCTTCATGATTATTCAAAAATTTGACCCTTTGTGTGGGAGGTACCAGAAGGAGTGTTCCGATATATTCCATCTTCACACCAGACCTTGGGTTAATAAAAATATTGTGATGTATGTAACTTGAAGCCAAACGTACCCTTACTTCACATTTTATAAGATTTTGATTATTCAAAATGTTGGCCCTTTTTGAGAGAGGTACTTGATGGAGTGGACCGATATTGTCCATTTCCGCACTTGGCCTAGCACTGATGCAAATATTAGGATTTTCAAAGTTTGAGCAAAATCGTATTATCCTTTCTCGCTCTATGCAGTAAATTATTTTCTTTTAAAAAGTGTTGACATTTTGTGGGTAAGGTACCAGAAGGAGTGGACCGACATTGCCCATATCTGAACTCGATCTTAGTTTGACAATAATATTACGATGTACAAAGTCTGAACCAAATCAGATACTCCCTTCGAGATCGTGCGCATCAGACAACCAGACGGACGAACATCGATAGATCGACTCCAAAAGTCCTGAAACGGATTTGGTTCAAAGAGACGTAGGGTCGAAAACCATTATTTCTATGAGGTACGGTTTGGCCGTATCAAGTGACCGTATCTATAGCCATATGGCTGAGGGTATAAAAATCCATGAATATGTACCTCAAAACGTTTTATTTAAAAAATATGTTTTTGATGATCCTTGCTAAAATCTATTTAAAATATCAAGATTATGTATCTGAAGAGTCTTGAAAAATCTATTAAAAAAATACGATTATATCTCTACAGGGTCCTAAAAAATCTATTTAAAACGTCCACGATTATGTCTCTGAAAGGTCTTGAAAAAATCTATTTAAAAATCCACGATTATGTTTCTGAAGGGTCCTGAAAAAATCTGTTCAAAATATTCACAATTATGTCTCTGAAGGGTCTTGAATAAACCAATTTAAAAAATCCACGATTATCAGGCATGTCACAGAAGTTTTACGAAATCGATTTATTTCACCTTATCCAAATCGTTACGATTTGCTTTTGCTTCTTCAGCACTCGAACGTTTTGACTAATCCGGAAAAAAAATCATTTCACATTTTTGAAATAAAAATATGGTAACTCCATGAAAAAAAAAATCGTAAACAAATTATTGACAATTAAAAAAGGAGTTTGAATTGTTTTTTATAATGTAAACACCAAAAGTAAAAATGCCAGGGGCTTCAATACTTGCTGTAAATGATGATGTAATGAATAAATCAGCGGTCTACTGAAAAAATTCGTCGCCGGACATTGAGGAACGCATCGGATCCTTTATCTCACTCAAATGCAGAGTAAGGATCCACCATTTTTAGTCCATTGTGTAAAATAATGTAAAGTTAAGAACGAGTCGTATTTGCTTTTTCCTGTTCTACAGCATATTTAAGAGTTTCAAGTTCAACTATTTTGAGTTTCATTTCGTTCCGTTCACGCATTCTCTTTTGCATTTCAATATTATGTAACTGCTCTTCCACATACTTTTTTCCAGGATGTTACAAAGTCTGTCCAACTTTTCAGTTTGTTTTTTCATTTCCTTACTGTTTTGTAAATGAGAATTTTCCTCAACTAAGAGCGCATTTAGATCTTGCTTTGATGGAGTTCTTGCCCGGGGTCTTTTTACTGCAGGCGTGGGTTTTGCTTTTGTTAGGCTGCCCGACACTTGTCTTATTGGTGTAGATGGCGGAGAACACGATAAGCTTTTATTTCTAAGTCGTTTTTGAATAGGTGTTCGCGAACGGTTTTCTTCCAATGTTGGTGTTCTTGGATCAATTGCCAATGTAGAAACATTTTTAAAAGCAGCTGGAATGCATGATCTTGGTCTATCTTTTTTATTTAAAATCGAAGTGGTCTGCTTTGAAGTTGAGGGTGAAAAATTAAGCTCTTCGTTTTCAGATTCACTTAAAACTAATTGACTTGATTTTCGAGTTCTTGGAATATGTGTAGATGATGACGAATCAAAGTTTTCTTTTTCAGAACAACTGAGGTCTAATTCACTTACAAAATCCCCAAAGCTTACTGCACCACCAACTCCATCGACACTTTTATACAATCCGCAAATTCTGATTAAACTGTTCTCGTGTTCACTGAAAACATATTAATTGATATCACCACCACCAGTTCCTCGCAAGTCCTTTTTATTATTTTTCATCATGGAAAAATTTTTTGTATAATAAATTCCAAAAACATGTTCATTCTAAGAGAATTTAGTTAATACAATATTTTCTGTTAAATGTATGTTTCTTCTGTTTATTTTTTACGTTAAAATCACTGAACATTTCAATTTCACCCCGCTTTTTGAAAGTGATATCAAAACGCAAAATTTTTGCGTTTTCCGTTTTTTAGAGAAGCTAAAACCGTTTTCGTTTTCACTCTTGAACGATTTTACATTCTGTGACATGCCTGTATATCTCTGAATGGTTCTGAAAAAAATCTATTTAAAAAAAACACGGTTATGTCTCTATAGGGTCCTAAAAA
The DNA here is from genome assembly GCF_030504385.1 of Musca domestica. NCBI lineage: Eukaryota > Metazoa > Arthropoda > Insecta > Diptera > Muscidae > Musca > Musca domestica. The sequence continues at coordinate 9,089,302 of NW_026712299.1, forward strand.
ATCTATTTAAAAAATCCACGATTATGTCTCTGAAAGGTCTTGAAAAAATCTATTTAAAAAGTCCACGGTTATGTCTCTGAAGGGTCTTCAAAAATCTTTTTAAAAAATCCAAGACGCGTTTTATCTCTGAAATCGATCGGGCCTTGAAAAAATTTATTTAAAAAAAACCAAGATTATGTCTATGAAGGTTCTTGAAGAAATCTATTTAGAAAATCTGTGATTACGTGTCTGATGGGTCTTGAAAGAATATATTTAAAAAAATCCATGATTATGTATCTGAAGGGTCTTGATTTTTTTGTTTTTTAAATCCATCTCTCTGTAGGTTCTTGAAAAATATCCAAGATTATGTCTCTGAGGGGTCTTGGAAAAACTATTTAAAAATCCACGATTATGTCCTTGAGGGTCCTTGCAAAATGTGATTTCAAAAATCCTAGACTATGTCTCAGGTTATCCTTAAAAAATCTACTTGAACGAACTATTATATCCTTGGTTGTCCTTCGAAAAATCTATTTTAAAAATCCATGTTTATTTGAACTCTGTTTTTCTTTCTCTCTCTCTCTTTCCAGGTCTCCTCACGGCCATCAATTGCCTGTCGGTGAAGTGGGCAATGAAAGTTCAAGATATCTTTACGGCTGGCAAACTCTTGGCTTTGGCCTTAATTATTCTGGCCGGTGTCTATCAAATGGCCACGGGGCAAATGGAGAACTTTGAAAATATGTGGGAAGGCAATTATGGTATTGAAAATATTGGCTTTGCCTTCTATTCGGGACTGTTTGCCTTTGGCGGCTGGAACTATTTGAATTTTGTTACCGAAGAACTGCAGGATCCTTACAAGTAAGTGATTAGCTCGAATTCACATCCCTCTCCTCTCCTCTTCCCCTTTTGCTTTTTCTTTGGAGCATTTAATCTTTGGCATTTACGTCATTTACTATGATGTTGTCGTCCCCTATGGCCGTTGTCTAAACCAATATCTTTAAAAGCTTTAACAAAATTCGTCCTCCCCAGCAACTAAAGTAAATGATATTTTTTAGTGATTCTTGAATAGTTTGTAAGGACCTGTTGCTGCTTTACATCCCATGTGGCTGCCTTCTACTTCCCCTCCTATCTCTCTCTCTATCCTCACAAATCCTTAATGTGACCCATTTATGTTATTTGTTTCTCTGTCTTCGTTTCCACTGCTCGTTGACTTTGTATGGTGTCTCGCTTAAGTGGTTTCCTTAAGCTAAAAATCAAACTCAACATAAAATCTTGCAAGTCAGACACTTGGCAGAACGAGGACGTTGGCACCACAAAGGATTCCTTGTTGTACAATTTCTAAATGATGCATGAAGAGGAGGAGGAGGAGAATCCAAGGATGCGGATGAAAAATGGGTAGCATTCAACAAGTTGTTGATTTAATGAATGTTATCGAATATCCTTGTAAATGAATGAACTTCGTTAAATGTTCTACTTTGTTGCTATTTTTGTTCGAGAGAGATGGAGTGAGAGAGTGTTGAATGTGCTTAAGATGTCTCTGACGCACATGCGTTAAATCAAGGGACATGTTACACATGTTAAAATGCATAGTTCCTTCAATAACACTGGGCAACACCAAAAATTATTACAGGGAAATATCCAGCAGATTATGAAAATAGACCTAAAATAAGAAGAAGACACGATATTGGCGCTTTGAAAGTTAACATCGCAAAGTAACCAAAATAGAGCTGGGGCAAGTTTCCCCCACTTTTTGGAAATATTCGGATTACGATTCCTTGAAATCCATGCATTTTAGGTACATAGTGTCTGCAGATAAAAAAACAAGACTTACTTCGATCAACAAATGGGTCTTTTTGGTACTTTTTTCAAAATATGGTTAAAAATTCCCTTTAAATGGGATCGTAGCAAGTCAAAATGTTCTACAAAATAATTTGTCATAAAATTCTACTATAGGTCCTTGACGACATCAAAAGTCTAAATCTTACCTAAACAACAGGAATTCATAAGCATTGAAAACTCATTTTAGGGTCAAAGCCCTACTTTGTGTAAGTTTATGCAATAATCTCCTACAAAGCATCATTTTAGAAGAATGGCGTCAAAGGCAAAAATATTCTACATCAAATTTCACTATAAGTCACCGAAGAAGGGAAATCTCTATTTTCGTTGTCTACCCAAAAATATCTGAATCACGGTTCCCGCAGAAAAAAAATTTTGTTGGTCTTTGGAGAAAATATTCTGGAAAAAAACACGTTAGTTGGTCCCTGGAAAAAATATTCTTTAAAAAATCCACGGTTGTTGATCCTTGGAAAAAATATTCTTTGAAAACTCCATGTTTTCTAGTCCTTGAAAAAAATATTCTTTAAAAAATCCACGTTTGTTGATCCTTGGAAAAAATATTCTTTAAAAAATCCACGTTTGTTGATCCTTGGAAAAAATATTCTTTAAAAAATCCACGTTTGTTGATCCTTGGAAAAAATATTCTTTAAAAAATCCACGTTTGTTGATCCTTGGAAAAAATATTCTTTAAAAAATCCACGTTTGTTGATCCTTGGAAAAAATATTCTTTAAAAAATCCACGTTTGTTGATCCTTGGAAAAAATATTCTTTAAAAAATCCACGTTTGTTGATCCTTGGAAAAAATATTCTTTAAAAAATCCACGTTTGTTGATCCTTGGAAAAAATATTCTTTAAAAAATCCACGTTTGTTGATCCTTGGAAAAAATATTCTTTAAAAAATCCACGTTTCTTGATCCTTGGAAAAAATATTCTTTAAAAAATCCACGTTTGTTGATCCTTGGAAAAAATATTCTTTAAAAAATCCACGTTTGTTGATCCTTGGAAAAAATATTCTTTAAAAAAAACACGTTTGTTGATCCTTGAAAATAATATTCTTAAAAAAATATTCTTTAAAAAATCCACGTTTGTTGATCCTTGGAAAAAATATTCTTTAAAAAATCCACGTTTGTTGGTCCTTGGAAAAAATATCCTTAAAAAAATCCACGTTTGTTGGTCCTTGGAAAAAATATTCTTAAAAAAACCCACGTTTGTTGGTCCTTGGAAAAATATTCTTTAAAAAAACCACGTTTGTTGGTCCTTGGTAAAAAAATATTCTTTTAAAATTCCCCGTTAATCGGTCCTGGGAAAAAATATTCTTTAAAAAATCGATGTTTGTTGGTCCTTGGAAAAAATATTCTTTAAAAAATCCAGGACCAACACCTTGTAGAAAATATTCTTTAAAAAAACACGTTAGTTGATTCTTGGAAAAAATATTCTTTGAGAAATCCACTTTTGTTGGTCCATGGAAAAAATATTCTTTAAAAAATCCACATTTTTTGGTCCTTGGAAAAAAGTCTTCTTTAAAAAATCCATTTTTGTTGGTCCTTAGAAAAAATATTCTTAAAAAAATCCACGTTTGTTGGTACTTGGAAAAAATATTCTTTTAAAAATCCACGTTTGTTGGTCCTTGGAAAAAATATTCTTTAAAATATCCACGTTTGTTGGTCCTTGGAAAAAATATTCTTTAAAAAATCCACGTTTGTTGGTCCTTGGAAAAAATATTCTTTAAAAAATCCACGTTTGTTGGTCCTTGGAAAAAATATTCTTTAAAAAATCCACATTTGTTGGTCCTTGGAAAAAATATTCTTTAAAAAATCCACGTTTGTTGGTCCCTAGAAAAAATAATCTTTAAAAAATCCACGTTTGTTGGTCCTTAGAAAAAATATTCTTTAAAAAATCCACGTTTGTTGGTCCTTGGAAAAAATAATCTTTAAAAAATCCACGTTTGTTGGTCCTTGGAAAAAATATTCTTTAAAAAATCCACGTTTGTTGGTCCTTGGAAAAAATATTCTTTAAAAAATCCACGTTTGTTGGTCCTTGGAAAAAATATTCTTTAAAAAATCCACGTTTGTTGGTCCTTGGAAAAAATATTCTTTAAAAAATCCACGTTTGTGGGTCCTTGGAAAAAATATTCTTTAAAAAATCCACGTTTGTTGGTCCTTGGAAAAAATATTCTTTAAAAAATCCACGTTTGTTGGTCCTTGGAAAAAATATTCTTTAAAAAATCCACGTTTGTTGGTCCTTGGAAAAAATATTCTTTAAAAAATCCACGTTTGTTGGTCCTTGGAAAAAATATTCTTTAAAAAATCCACGTTTGTTGGTCCTTGGAAAAAATATTCTTTAAAAAATCCACGTTTGTTGGTCCTTGGAAAAAATATTCTTTAAAAAATCCACGTTTGTTGGTCCTTGGAAAAAATATTCTTTAAAAAATCCACGTTTGTTGGTCCTTGGAAAAAATATTCTTTAAAAAATCCACGTTTGTTGGTCCTTGGAAAAAATATTCTTTAAAAAATCCACGTTTGTTGGTCCTTGGAAAAAATATTCTTTAAAAAATCCACGTTTGTTGGTCCTTGGAAAAAATATTCTTTAAAAAATCCACGTTTGTTGGTCCTTGGAAAAAATATTCTTTAAAAAATCCACGTTTGTTGGTCCTTGGAAAAAATATTCTTTAAAAAATCCACGTTTGTTGGTCCTTGGAAAAAATATTCTTTAAAAAATCCACGTTTGTTGGTCCTTGGAAAAAATATTCTTTAAAAAATCCAAGTTTGTTGATCCTTGGAAAAAATATTCTTTAAAAAAATCCACGTTTGTTGGTCCTTGGAAAAAATATTCTTTAAAAAATCCACGTTTGTTGGTCCTTGGAAAAAATATTCTTTAAAAAATCCACGTTTGTTGGTCCTTGGAAAAAATATTCTTTAAAAAATCCAAGTTTGTTGATCCTTGGAAAAAATATTCTTTAAAAAAATCCACGTTTGTTGATCCTTGGAAAAAAGTCTTCTTTAAAAAATCCACGTTTGTTGGTCCTTGGAAAAAATATTCTTTAAAAAATCCACGTTTATTGGTCCTTGGAAAAAATATTCTTTAAAAAATCCACGTTTGTTGGTCCTTGGAAAAAATATTCTTTAAAAAATCCACGTTTGTTGGTCCTTGGAAAAAATATTCTTTAAAAAATACACGTTTGTTGGTCCTTGGAAAAAGTATTCTTTAAAAAATCCACGTTCGTTGGTCCTTTGAAAAAATTCTTCTGTAAAAAATCCACGTTTTTTGGTCCTTGGAAAAAATATTCTTTAAAAAATCTACGTTTGTTGGTCCTTGGAAAAAATATTCCTTAAAAAATCCACGTTTGTTGGTCCTTGGAAAAAATATTCTTTAAAAAATCCACGTTTGTTGGTCCTTGGAAAAAATTCTTCTTTAAAAAATCCACGTAACTTTGGTCCTTGGAAAAAATATTGTTTAAAAAATCTACGTTTGTTGGTCCTTGGAAAAATATTATTCAAAAAATCCACGTTTGTTGGTCCTTGGAAAAATATTCTTTAAAAAATCCACGTTTGTTGGTCTTTGGAAAAAATATTCTTTAAAAAATCCACGTTTGTTGGTCTTTGGAAAAAATATTCTTTAAAAAATCCACGTTTGTTGGTCCTTGGAAAAAATATTCTTTAAAAAATCCACGTTTGTTGGTCCTTGGAAAAAATATTCTTTAAAAAATCCACGTTTGTTGGTCCTTGGAAAAAATATTCTTTAAAAAATCCACGTTTGTTGGTCCTTGGAAAAAATATTCTCTAAAAAATCCACGTTTGTTGGTGCTTGGAAAAAATATTCTTTAAAAAATCCACGTTTGTTGGTCCTTGGAAAAATATTCTTTAAAAAATCCACGTTTGTTGATCCTTGGAAAAAATATTCTCAAAAAATATCCACGTTTGTTGGTCCTTGGAAAAAATATATTTTAAAAAATCCACGTTTGTTGGTCCTTGGAAAAAATATATTTTAAAAAATCCACGTTTGTTGGTCCTTGGAAAAAATATTCTTTAAAAAATCCACGTTTGTTGGTCCTTGGAAAAAATATTCTTTAAAAAATCCACGTTTGTTGGTCCTTGGAAAAAATATTCTCTAAAAAATCCACGTTTGTTGGTCCTTGGAAAAAATATTGTTTAAAAAATCTACGTTTGTTGGTCCTTGGAAAAATATTATTCAAAAAATCCACGTTTGTTGGTCCTTGGAAAAATATTCTTTAAAAAATCCACGTTTGTTGGTCTTTGGAAAAAATATTCTTTAAAAAATCCACGTTTGTTGGTCTTTGGAAAAAATATTCTTTAAAAAATCCACGTTTGTTGGTCCTTGGAAAAAATATTCTTTAAAAAATCCACGTTTGTTGGTCCTTGGAAAAAATATTCTTTAAAAAATCCACGTTTGTTGGTCCTTGGAAAAAATATTCTCTAAAAAATCCACGTTTGTTGGTGCTTGGAAAAAATATTCTTTAAAAAATCCACGTTTGTTGGTCCTTGGAAAAATATTCTTTAAAAAATCCACGTTTGTTGGTCCTTGGAAAATATTCTTTAAAAAATCCACGTTTGTTGGTCCATGGAAACAATTTTCTTTAAAAAATCCATGTTTGCGGCTCTTTGGAAAAGATCTTCTTTAAAAAATCCAAGTTTTCTGGTCCTTGGAAAAAGGAAAAAATAAAAAAATCCGTGGTTATATATCAAATAGTCCGTGAAAAGTATGCAATTAAGGCTCTGATGCTCCTATTTAAAACAATCAAAAAGAAAATCCTTTAAAAATCCCAAGATTGTCTCAGATTATTCCTGAAAAAAAAAAAAAAAATAAATTTAAAATATACTGATAGTCCTTGACTAAATAGTCTTTAATCATAATCCCTTTCTTATCTTCCTTTCAGAAATCTCCCCCGAGCCATTTGGATTGCCATGCCCCTGGTAACGGGCATTTATGTTCTCGTAAACCTGGCCTATTTCGCCGTGGTATCGAAAACCGAAATGCTTAGCTCGCTAGCGGTGGCGGTAACATTCGGCAACCGGATGTTTGGTTCTTTGGCATTTATGGTTCCGATTTTTGTTGCCTTGAGTACTTTCGGTGGTGTCAATGGAGTATTGTTTACATCGGCACGCCTGTTTGCTACCGGTGCCCAAGAGGGTCACTTACCAAAATTCTTTCAACTATTTCACATCAAACAGCAGACACCCATACCTTCATTGATTTTTTCGGTAAGAATAACAAATTTTTTTTATGAAAAATATTTCTCATGTTGTTATTTTTGTAATTTCCAGTGTCTGATGTCATTGCTGATGCTGCTGACGGCCGACGTTTATGCCTTAATCAATTACTTTAGTTCGGTGTTGTGGTTATCTGTGGTCGCCAGTATAGCTGGCATGTTGTGGTTACGGAAAACGAGGTAAGCCGAGCACAACAAGGAAATGTTTTATTGATTGGACCCAAAGTGAAAAGACGATAAATCTTAATTACAAAGAACAGGGAGATATGGGAATGAGATACATTCGTTGTTTTCTTAATTCCATATCAGTTTTGCATTCCATTAGTAATTTGCAATTAATTAAACAAGATGCCCCATGTCGGCCCCCAGCTTTGGGAGAAAATTGAAGGTGTCGTTGTTAACATTAATGGGAATATAAAATATAGACAATTGCATTACATTTAAACGCATTCGAATTGGTGATATGATCATCAATGAGAAAACTGTTCAGTCCTCTATTCGTGCATGTATTGATCTTACATCAGATCACACAGTCTTCTATAGAATCGACCTCGTCGTGTGAAAGAAATTCTCCTTGTAATTTATTAGAAGGCATTTTAGAATTCTATAAAAAAGATCCTGAGGTCTTCTATAAGAAGACATATTAGAATTCTATAAAAAGATTCTCAGGTCTTCCAAGTGAAGAGCTTCTGGATTTTAATACTTTCTTTCAGAAGTTATTCTAGTCTTCTTTAAAACGATTTGTTACTAAAGAGCATACTTATGCATTCCTGTAAAAGTATTTTTTGGTCATCAATTAGAAAACACCATTTATTAAAATAATTTCTTGGATCTTCTTCGTTTTCTTTGGAAAGTCCTCTGGGTCTTCTTAAATTTGGAGTCGATCTAGCTATGTCCATCCATCCGTCCGCCTGTCTGTCTATCTGTCTGGCTGGTGCGCACGATAACTCTCTCGATTTGATCTAAATTTGAAACATCGTAATATTATTGTCAAACTAAGATCGAGTTCGGTGATGAACATTTTCAATGAAAATAATTTACGTCACAGAAAGAGAGAGGATAATCTGATTTTGCTGCAACTATACAAATCCTAATATTTGCATCAGTGCTATGTCAGGTGCGAAAATGAACAATATCGGTCCACTCCATCCAATACCTCCCCCACAAAGGGTCAAAATTTTGAATAATTATAACTCTTATAAAATGTGATGTAAGTGACCTATTGTCTTCAAATTTCACACATCACAATATTTTTATTAACTCAAGGTCTGGTGTGAAGATGGAATATATCGGTCCACTCTTTTTGGCACCTCCCCCACAAAGGGTCAAAATTTTAAATAATCGTGAAGCTCATGAAACTCGAAATTAATATCCGATTCAATTTAGACTTGGCACATCTCAATATTTCAAAACAAGATCTGTTATAAATACGATAGAAATCGGACCATTCCTCCTGGTACCTCCCCCACAAAGGGTCAAAGTTTTGAATAACAAAATCGATATTTCTCTATATTTCCATAAACTAAAAGATCTGTTATAAAGGTGGTAGAATCGGACCTCCCCACAAAAGGGTCAAATTTTTCCAAAGCCAAAATTATTATAAAATTCGAAATAAGCATGCGGTTCTCTTCAAATTACACACATCTTAATATTTGTATTTACCAAAGTTCTGGTGTGAAAATGGGATATATCGGTCCACTCCTTCTGGTCAAAATTTTGAATATTTGTGAAGCTCATAAAACACGAAATTAACATCCGATGCCATTCAGACTTAGCACATCTCAATATTTCTATAAACTAAAAGATCTGTTATAAAAATGGTTGATTTCGGACTATTTCTTCTGGTACCTCCCACTCATAGGGTTCAAGATTTTGAAAAACAAAACGCTCAAAGAAAGCGAAATAATCATCCAAATCTCTTCAAATTTCACACATCCACATATTTTTGCTAACGCAAGATATGTTGTGAAGATTATATACATCTGCCAACCCCTTCTGGTACCTCTCCCACAAATACTTATATCTGACATAACTTGCGAAAAAAAGTTTCATAAAATTGGATATAAATGTTTCCTTCAAATTTTACACATATCAATATTTTTTATCTGGATTAGATGAAGTATGAAAATTGAATACTTCGATCCGCTATATTTGGTACCTCACGCATATTTCCACATTTTCCAAAAATTTGCACATATCTCATATAAAGTATAGGAAATAGTCGAAATCCGTCACGTTGTAATATTTATATCAGTCTTATGTCAGATACGAATTGGCCAACTGCTCCGGAATCTCCCCACCTAAAGGGTCAACGTTTTAATAATCATAACTCAAGGCTGGAGTATACATCTGTCGCAAAAAAAACGGCTGATACTATTTTACTTGTTATTAATAATATTTATTTTTCCTACCTTTTCAGACCCGATATACCCCGTCCAATACGAGTCCACACAGCCTTGCCAATCATTTTCATCATATGTTGCATTGTCCTCGTACTAATGCCCAGTTTTACGCAGCCAATGAATTTACTCGTGGGTTTGGCCATAACCCTAGCCGGTGTGCCATTCTATTATGTTTGTATCGCCTGGAAGGATAAACCCAAATGCTATGGACGTTTTTCTCACGGCATTGTTAGGCTGTGTCGGGCTATATTTAATACCACCATCATTGAGGGTAGTGATAGTGTTACAAAATAGATGATAAGAACTATGGTGAAACATAAAGTATATAATATTATTAGAGATGTATGTATTGCTATGCCCTAATTGAGACTATCACCCTATGTATACAAAACATATTGTCAGTTATATTAAATATAATTTTAGTTTAATCAATTTTTTACCCTCAACATAAATTTGTGAATGCAGTGAATCTCCACTTAAATTTCAAATGTTAGCTAGAATTTTATTTTGAAAATGGCCCATATAAGTTGACTTTGTGACCTACCTTATATAGGCCATTGATTGAATCTTATTGTTTTCCAAAACGTTTAGCCCCCTTAATCTCCACCCAAATATCCAATAAAAACTGTAGTATTAAGTTTTGCATTTCTTTGTTTGTGTGTATTGACCCCCCACCCATGCCTATTTATATATATCCATTATATATATGTATGTATGTATTTATCTTAAAGATAATGTAATGAAACACTTAATATCGTTATAAAGAAAGTATATATATATATATATATATATATATATATATATATATATATATATATATATATATATATATATATATATATATATATATATATATATATATATATATATATATATATATATATATATATATTTATAGAGATAATTGTAACTATTTAATTAGTTTATAACACCATCATATTATTATTCTCTTAAAGTATTTATAATTTAAATATTTCTAAATATTTTTTGTTACAAAGATATCATAAAAGAAATTATTCTCAAAATAATGAATCTTAAAAAAACACTTTGAGATGAGAGGGAATATTCCAAAGAAAATCGACTCATTTCAATATTTATACCTATAAGTCTCTGATATTAAATTCTGTATACATGGAACATGGACATTTTGAATTCTATATTTAAATTTCAGTGTATATTCACAAATGGGAATAACCCCCATATACCTATATCACACGATTTAAAGTATTTGAATGTTGAGCTATACTTTTTCATTGGAATTGAAATTGAAAGACTGTCTTTCATGCCAGACATGTGGAAAGCCATATTTTTATAGATAAAATGTCGGAGATTTAATCTTAATGGAAGACTTTCCAAAGCCTTCAGTTAATAGAAGACCAGTAGACAGTCGTTTATGATGAAGACTTTGGCAAAGTTTTCTATCAATTTCTATTAATTGAAGAATTTCAGAAAGTAGTTTTTCCAGCTGTAGCAGGCTTCTAGAAAGCCCTTTATTTGTAGAAGTCTTCTAGGAAATTTTCTATCTATAGAAGTCTGATATTAAGCATGTTTACAAATCGTCTACCCATACGCAAGCTTAATTGTTGTTTCTTGTTGGAAACATCCTATAAATAGACATAAAGTTCTCCGTGGGATGGGAGTAGCAAAGGGTGCAGTTCACACTAATCGAATAACCTGTAATTTGTCGATTCTGTTTCTTAATATACTGTTTTGAACAAGGCTCAATTTTGGTATTGTGGCTTTAATGGGAAACTCCTATCCACCCTTTCTGTCTAAGCAATTTCCAACCCTTTATGCCCTCAGCCATATGGCTAGAGAGGGTATATATCATTTGATAAGGCCAAACCGTGCCTCATAGAAATAACGATTTTAGGTCTCTTTGGACCAAATCCGTTTCAGTACATTTGGAGTCGATCTAGCGATGTCCGTCCGTAAGTCTGTCTGGCCGGCTGGTGCGAACGGTAACTCTCGAAGGGAGTATCCGATCCGATCCAAACTTGGTACATCGTAATATTATTGTCAAACTTAGATCAAGTTCGGAGATGGGCAATATCGGTTCACTCCTTCTGGTACCTCCCCAACAAAATGTCAACATTTTCAAAGAAAATAATTAACTGCACAGATGAAGAAAGGATGATTCAACTTTGCGAATCCTAATATTTGCATCAGTGCTAGGACAGGTGCGAAAACGGACAATATCGGTCACCTTCTTCAAATACCTCCCCCACAAAGGGTCAAATTTTTGAATAAGTATATCTCTTATAAAATGTGTTAAAAGATACCGATTGTCTTTAAATTGCACACATCACAATATTTTTATTAACCCATGGTCTCGTGTGAAGATGAAACATATCGGTTCACAGTTTCGGTTATCGTGGGGGGGAGGGTCAAGATTTTGAATATTCATAAAGCTAATAAAACACGTAATTAACATCAGATTCCATTCAGACTTAGTACATCTCAATATTTAAATCAACATAAGATCTGTTACAAAGATGGTAGAGATCGGTTTTTGAATAACAAAAACTATTATAATTTTTTATACAAAATTGTTACTATATAGCCCCTTTAATTGGTGTTTTGTGAGATTACCCCTTCCACAGTTTAATATCATCAATCAAATTATGTAAAAATTGACTCGATTTTTTTTGGAACTCCTCAATACTTAAATTATAAAATATATTGTCTCTCGTGATAATTTATAAGATTATATTTATAATGCCTTTATATTGATATTATTGCCGAATATATAATAACAAATACTTACTATTTACACACGTTATTTAAGTACTGTTTGTATGTGTATGTAAGCTTGCATTTAAACACTGACACGTTTAGGGAAACATTTGTAATCGCAAAATAAATAATGTTCTAAGAAACAAAGGTATATTTATAAAATGTTCTTAAATAAATATAAATGTAATTTTAAATATATAATGGTTGGAATGTGTTTATTAAAGTCATGTAGCATAGGTTACCCGTAAAGTGAGCCATTGAGGGTTTCATTCATTGAAAATATTCTCAAATAAAATATTCAATCTATATATAACCGTGTATTGATATAACTGACTGACTGATCGAGAATCAACGCCCCGATAAAACTTGAATCTTGTAAATTTACAGGAAGGTCAGTCTTAGTGCGTATGCGTGAGATAAGCCTGGATTCTTCGGAAATACGTACTAAAATACCAATAATACTACGTACTAAAAATATCTGGAATTAAGATAAGAACGTGGTTTTTGAAATGTCTAGTATATTCGTACTAAATATTACTAAATTGGGCATTTGGTGAAGTGATTGAGCTTAAATCCTGAAATTTGATAGAGATGTTACTGTTGGTGTCTTGCGGTTAAGATAGGGAGGTGGTTTAGGAAATGTATACTATAATTGAGGAGGAGTACTAAGTGGTACTAAATTGGGTATTGAACAAAGGGATAGGGGAGAAATAAATGTAAAATTTAGAAGGTAAAGTCATTTCGAAGTATAAGTATATCCATCTCTGCATTTTCTGTAATTTACCTTGACAAATTTCACTAAATAAAAACAGTTTGCAATCTCTGATTTCTATGTATACAATGGATTTATAAATATAAATTTTGACAATGAGATGTTGTCAAGCGAATAATTTTGAAAAATTGTAAACACATGATTGCTTGACTTTACCTTCTTAATTCTTCCATGGTACGATGTATCATGGTACAATAAGGAGGTAGAACAGCTTCGTAAAACTACAGAAATACAGCCCTGAGGCTATGCCCACTTCCAGTCAAATTTGCATGCAAACAAGTTATTTTCAATTATTCAATATTTTCCTCATTTTTAAAAACAGTTAAACCGCGCGAAAAATGAATGAAATGCCTGGTTTTTCCTCCAAAAATGTGATTTAATAGTTTGATCTTTCAATTACATAGCAAAATTCGCGAATAGCTTCAATGCGAATTTTGCCGTCGTTTTCCACTATAATTTGACATTAATAGCCATGACGTCAAGTTTTTTATGTACTTGCAGCTTTAATTACATGTTTACATTTTTGTAAGCAGTTATTGTGAGGTTATAGAATGATGTCATTTTTACACCTATCCCAAATATTGGGCATTATCAAGCCCCTAGATTTGACTATGATTTAATTTTTATGCCAGTGAAAAGTATAAAAAATTCAGTACGTGAAAACTTGTTACATGTTTCTTACACGTTTTAGTAAAAAAAGGCAATCTTAGTCCCCAAACTAATGAAAACCTGGTCATGCAAAGATCCTTTGTTCTTTTACGAAAAACCAACCCATTACCTTTCTACCTTAAAATTCTATTATACATCTCTACAATTAATCCTGAAGGGATTTCCATATGTATTGATTTTTTCTCTTTTGACATCACAATTTTACAATGTCCACCTTGCAGTTACGTATAACTAATTAACGTTTCATACAGCTGATTGAGATAATATTTAGCAGCTGATAAACAAACAGTCACAAACAACAACAATCACATGAGAATCATAAACAAACGTCGTTGAAATCAATAGACGCTTCTATTGTTAATCATTTCGCACAAAATTGCATTTAAAAAATTGGTCTCAAAACTAATTTAAATACTATTGAATCTGGAATTCAACAGCACAATATATGTAAGTAGAAAACCGCGAAGACATTCTCGTACATACAAACATCAATTCATGAGGTTCACTCCATTAATATTGCACCTTCAAAATAAATAAATATTAGAAGTTCTTGTGTGAAACCTAACAATGGAAATGAGTCATGTTTTAGAAAGGTATGAAAGCCAGTAAACCAGTGAAATTTAACCTAGCGGATTCTGGCGGTCGTATAACTATATGCTTGAATATGACAATACATTTATGGCTAAAACAAATAAATAATCCTGGATTAAGTACTGTAGCTGGAGAAAATTAAACTGCACAAAGTTAAAAGATAAGGATAAGGATTGTCGTGAAAGTTTTAACACACAAAGGTATTTGTATACCCTGCATACTATGGAGGGTATATTAACTTTGTCATTCCGTTTGTAACTCTTTGAAATACTCATGTCAGACCCAACAAAGTATATATATTCTTGGTCAGCGTAAAATTCTAAGTCGATATAGCTATGTCCGTCTGTCTGACTGTCTGTCCGTCAATTCTTTCGAACGCATTGAGATAGAAGGCTACAATTTTGAACACATGTGTATTTTATTAGTAGGCCATCGGTTATGTCGGTCCACGTTTTCGTTTTATTGTCCCCATATAACAGTACCTCTAAATATTCGGAACTTTGATGATTTTGTCGAGATTATAGATCGGAATTGTTCCAAATTTCGTATTAGATGATATTAGTGGGTACTACAACCTATGACAAACAAGTAAAAAACTGTATGTTCGGCCGGGTCGAACTTTGAATACTCTCCACTATTTGGCACGGATTTGTCAATTTTTTAAACCAATAAAATCCGTTAAAAATTCTTTGGACCTGCACAGACAATTTTATGTTTTAGGCTGTAGTATCCATTACGAACTTCAAATACCAAATTTTAAATAATTCCGGTGAATAATGCCACTAAAATCATCAAAATACCGAATAGCGGGAGGTACTTTTACATGGGGGCGACACGAAGACGTGGACCTGCACAGATAATGTTCTGTCTTAGTCTGTAGTATCTATTACAAACTTCAAATACTAAATTTGAAACAATTCCGGTGAATAACGTAGCTTAAGTCACCCAGATACCGAAAATAGGGAGGTACCGTTATATTGGGGCTATATCAAAACGTGGACCTACATGGCTCACTTTCAATAACAAAAGTCCTGCAGACATAATATACATTTGAGTACAATTTTATCAACCTACACACATCCGATTTCATTCAGACATGGTACAACCCAATATTTAAATCAACACAAGATCTGTTATGAAAATGGCAAAGATCAGACCATTTCTTCTGGTACCTCCCCCACAAAGGTTTAACGTTTTTAATAATCAGAATGATTATAAAATCCAAAATAAGCATCCGTTTCTCTTAATATTTCACACATCCCACTATTTCCACTAATAAAAGTTCTGGTGTGAAGATGGAATATAACGATAAACTCCTTTAGGTACCTCTCCCACAAAAGTATCAAAATTTTTAATATCCAAGAAGCTCATAAAAAGCTAAATTAATATCCGATTCCATTCAGATTTGGCACATCTCAATATTTCTAGCAACACAAGATCTTTCCATTTCTCTGGTACCTCCCCCACAGAGGGTAAACGTTTTTAATAACCAAAACTATTATAAAATCCGAAATAAGCATCCAATTCTATTCATATTTCACACATCCCATTATTTCTACTAACACAAGGTCTGGTGTGAAGATAGATATAAATATAAACTCCGTCTGATACCTCCCCCACAAAGGATCAAAATTTTGAATATCCATGAACCTCATAAAACGCTAAATTAAGATCCGATTCCATCCTGACTTGACACATCTCAATATTTCTAGCAACACAAGGTCTTTTATGAAAATGGCAGAGATCGGACCATTTCTTCTTGTACCTCCCCCACAAAGGGTCAACGTTCTTATTAACCAAAACGATTATAAAATCCAAAATAAGCATCCGGTTCTCTTCATATTTCACACATCTAATTATTTCTACTAATACAAGTTCTGGTGTGAAGATGGAATATATAGATAAACTCCTTCTGGTAGTTCCCCCACAAAGGGTCAATATTTTGAATATCCATGAAGCTCATCAAACGCGAAATTAATATCCGATTCCATTCAGACTTGGCACATCTCAATATTTCCATCAACACAATATCTTTTATAATTGTGGTAGAGATCGGAACATTCCTTCTGGTACCTCCCCTACAAAGGTTTAACGTTTTTAATAATCCATCAACACAAGATCTGTTGTAAAGATAGAGGAGATCGGGTCATTTCTTCTGGTACCTCCCCCACAATATTTATTTCATATTTATTTAGGTCTGATAAGAAATTGAGAATATTGGTCCATTCCTTCGGAACCTATTCTATAGACAGTCAAATCTTTAAATAATCGAACATCTGTCTCTGACTGATACTTTTTAAATTGTTAGATATGAACATTCGATATTCTGTTCCTTTTTAAAATTCCAAAAAAAAAACCAAAGTAAATTCAAACCTACTTACCTCTATAGGAAAGATCTTGCTATCCTTCTATTATAAAATCTCATGTTATCTTTTTGAAAGAGCTTCTGTTAGCCTTGAAGAATAACTACTACTTATCTATAAAGAATTATTTTAGGTCTTCTTTTATTATGTCTTAAAAATCCGGTTGGTTTTCTAATTAGAATCGGACAAACTAATTTAACTCTCCAACTCAAGAGAAATGACTAGAAATCATAAATTATTCTCCAATTGAGAGAGAGTGAGAGAGATAATTATATGAACTCTTAAATCCCCCTGCTCAGGGAGTTAAGTCTGAAAATAATTTATTTTTTTACTCAAACCCAAATCATTTATCATCTCCACATAGCCAGCCGGCAATCAGATGGGCCCCAAAATAAAACTAACCACAATCATTAATTTTCTCCATCAAATCATTCTGAATCGGATCGGCATCATTTAAATGTGGGAGCATGGC
Source organism: Musca domestica (assembly GCF_030504385.1). Classification (NCBI taxonomy): domain Eukaryota; kingdom Metazoa; phylum Arthropoda; class Insecta; order Diptera; family Muscidae; genus Musca; species Musca domestica. The sequence continues at coordinate 9,106,346 of NW_026712299.1, forward strand.
AATTTCACTCATCACCACCATTCATGTGGCTGTGGCTTTAGTTGAGAATCGGACTTAAATGTGAGCGGTGTTGAATCGGAAATTTAGTTTCACTATAAAATAGAATACCAATAACAATGGCAAGAACATTCTAAGTGCATCAATGAAAACCAGAAAACAATAACTTTAACATTCTCACAAAAATTGTAAAAAAAATTAATTGAAATAATTACAACAACAAAACGGAAACATATAATTAATATTGGGAAAAACAATAGAAATTAGAAAATTCAGTGAAAATGAAAAATCATCTATTCAAACGATTTCCACAAACTTCAACAACGCAGAAAAAGTGATAGTCCGTCCGACACTACTTATTGTAATGACTATTGGCCTATCGCGACATTATTTATAGAAAAAAATTATTATTTGTTTAATAGTTTCACCCCCTCTCCTACATTCCGGCGGCAATTAGCCAAACACGACATTTGTGTCAATATTTTTTGCAATTCATATTTGAAATGCATTTGATGTAAAGATAACAATGTTTGATCGCTGAGTCACCTAAGAATAGGTCAAACAACGTTTAATTGCCATTTTTTTGTAGAATGGACTGAAAAAATTGAAAACTTTAAAATAAGGTGGTAACACAATTTTTTATAATTTGGAATAATTTTACAAATTAGTTGCAGTTCCAGGGCAATTATTCTTTGTGCGGCATTTTCTTCAAATTTGTCTCATGCGATTTAGGAATGGTGAATTGATTTGGCATAGACAATTTTAGAAAATCCATAACACTGTGCAACATAAAAAATAATTACATAATTACAAAAAATAAGTAAAAATTCCAAAAATTTACATGGCGCCCGATGGCAAAAATGGTAAAAAAACAAGTAAAAAAACATTAAGTTCGACCGGGCCAAACTTTTAATACACTCCACCCTAGGGTAAAAGAACATTAGAAGAAATGTGGCAAAAAACATTAAAATGCCGAATATCGGGAGGTACCGTTATATAGGGACTACACCAACACGTGCACCTATAATTACAATGTTTCGCCACACGAACTAGGACCCATTATGACCCACAAATACCAACTTTTACACAAATCAGTGAAAAAATGTGGCATAAATCATCAAAATACCGAATATCGGGAGGTACCGTTATATGGGGACTATACCAGAACGTGGACCTATACATGCAATGTTTTGCCACACGCTCAGGGACCCGTTGTGACCTACAAATACCAATTTTCAGACAAATCCGTGAAAAAATGTGGCATAAATCATCAAAATACCGAATATCGGTAGGTACCGTTATATGGGGGCTATACCAAAACGTGGACCGATATATCTCATTTTCAATACCAACCATCCTAGGGATAATACACACACTTGTGCCAAATTTCAAAGGTCTACGTCAAATAATGTGGGCTCTATCGTGATTTCAACAGACAGACAGACAGACAGACAGACGGACATCGCTAAATCGTCTTAGAATTTTATGCTGATTATGAATATATATACTTTATGGGGTCTACGACGAATATTTAGAGGTGTTACAAACGGAATGACAAAGTTAATATACCCTCCTACCCATGGTGGAGGGTATAACAAGTAAAATAGTATCAGTCGGTTTTGCGAAATACGTATACCCCCAGCTTTGAGTCATGATTATTTAAACTGTTGACCTTTTTAGGTAAGGTTAAGAAGTTCTGAAGTTGGCCAATATTAACCAATTCGTATCTGAGCTAAGACTGATATAAATATTAAAACGTGCCAGATTTGGGCTATATCGACTACTTCCTATACTTTATATGTGGAAATTTTTGGAAAATGTGGAAATATGCCTGAGGTAACAGATATAGCGTGCCGAAGTATTCCATTTTCATATTTCATCTAATACAGATAAAAATATTTGTATGGGCAAAATTTGAAGGAAATCGAAATGCGAAATCATAAATTTCGATAATTTACATATTCATATCAGATTTCTGGTTAAGGGAAATATTTAGCCAGGTACCAGAGGAGGTCGGCAGATATATATCATCTTCACAAAATATTTTGCGTTAGAAAAAAAGTGTGTATTTAAAGAGAGAGTTGGAGCTTATTTCGCTTTCTTTGAGCGTTTTGTTTTTCAAAAGCTTGAAACCTATGTGGGGGAGATACCAGAAGAAGTGGTCCGATCTCTACCATCTTTATAACATATTTTGTGTTGATGGAAATATTGAGATGTAACAAGTCTGAATGGAAACGGATGTTAATTCCGCGTTTTATAAGCTTCATGGATATTCAAAATTTTGAGGATTTGTGAGGAAGGTACCAGAAAGAGTGGACCGATATATTCCATTTTCATAGTATATCTTGAGTTAGCAGAAGTAATGGGATGTGTGAAATGTAAAGAGAATCTGATGCTCATTTCGGATTTTATTTTCGTTTTTGTTATTCAAAACTTTGACCCTTTGTGGGGGAGCTACCAGAAGGAATGGTCCGATCTCTGCCATCCTTATAATATATCTTGTGTTAATGAAAATATCGAGATGTTAATTTCGTATGTTAATTTCGTATGGGCTTCATGAATATTCAAAATTTTGACCATTTGTGGGGAGGTATCAGAAGGAATAGACCGATATATCCCATTTTACTGGAGACCTTGGGTTGAGAAAAATATTGTGAAGTTTGTAATTTAAAGAGAACCGGATCCTTATTTCGGATTTTAAGATTGTTTGGTTATTCAAAACTTTGACCCTTTGAGGGGGAGGTACCAGAAGGAATGATCCGATCTCAGATTCTGTGTTGATAAAAATATTCAGATGTACCAAGTCTAAATGGAATCGGAAGTTTATTTAGTGTTTTATGAGCTTCATGGATATTCAAAATTTCGACCTATTGCGGGGGAGGTACCAGAAGGAGTGGACCGATATACTGAATATTCACACCAGATCTTGAGTTAATGAAAATATTGTGATGTGTGAAATTTGAAGACAATTGGACTCTTATTTCACATTTTAAAAGAGTTATAATTATTTAGAATTTTAAACCTTTGTGGGGAGGTACTTGATGGAGTGGACCGATACTGTCCATTTTCGCACTGATGGAAATATTGGAATTTGCAAAGTTAGGGAAAAATTGAATTATTCTTTCTCTTTCTGTGCAATAAAATATTTTTTTTGAGAATTTCGACATTTTGTGTGGGAGGTACCAGAAGGAGTGGACCGATATTGCCCATCTCCGAACTCGGTCTAAGTTAATAATAATATTACGATGTACCAAGTTTGGATCAAATCAGATACTCCCTTCGAGAGTTATCATGCGCACCAGCTAGACAGACGTTCTTCGACGGACATCGCTAGATCGACTCCAAATGTCCTGAAACGAATTTGGTCCAAAGAGACCTAGGGTCTAAAACCGTCATTTCGATGAGGCACGTTTGGCCGAATCAAATGATATATTTCCAATGGCGCCCAATTAGGAACATAGTAAAATGCCAACAATTTTACATGGCGCACAATTACAAAAATGGCAAAAAAATAAGGAACAAGGCAATGTTTTTCGCTTTTCCTCGCATGCATCACAAAATAGGATTTCTCTCAGAAAATATTTACTAATTTCGGCAAATAGATGGCGCCCAATAGTAAAATGCCAAAAATTGTACATGGCGCCCAAGTGAAAAAATTGTAAAAAATAAGGAACAAGGAAATGTTTATGTTTTTCCTCGGTTCCATAGTATGTGTATCAATTTTAATGGCACCCAATTGTTCAAAATAACAAAATAGAATTTCCCTCAGAAATTATTTACTAATTTCGGCAAACAGATGGACCTCAATTAGTAAAATACCAAAATTTTTACATGGCGCCCAGTTGCAAAAATGCTAAAAAAAATAAGGAACTAGGCAATGTTTATGCGTTTCCTCGGTTCCGTAGTATGCGTAGCGATTAAAGGCGCCCATTTGTTAAAATCACAAAATAGGATTTCATTCAGAAATGATTTATCAATTTCGGCAAATAGATGGGGCCAAATTAAACACACAATAAAATGCAAAAAAATGAGCATGACGCCCAATTGTATGAATGGTTAAAGTAAAGGAACAATGCTCCACCTCGGTATGGTAGTCAGCGTATCGATTTTAATGGCACCCAATTGTTAAAATCACAGAATAGGATTTCTTTTAAAAATTATTTATCAATTTCTGCAAATAGATAGCGCCCAATTAGTAAAATGTTAAAGTTAATGAACAAGGCTCTTCCTCGATCTCTAGTATGCGCATGGATTTTAATGGCGCCCAATTGTCAAAATCGCAAATTAGGATCTCAGAAATAATTTATCAATATCTGCAAATAGATGGCGCCCAATTAAACACATAGTAAAATGCCAAAAAAAAATACATTTTACAAAAATGTAAAAAAAAATGAGGAAGAATGTGTTTTTCCTCGGTATCATAGTACGCATATCAATTTTAATGGCCTCCAATTGTTAAAATCGAACAATAATATTTCTCTCAGAAATTATTTATAAATTTCTGAAATAGATGGCGCCCAATTAGTAAAATGCCAAAATGCTAAAAAATAAGGAACTAGGCAATGTTGATACTTTTTTTTTTACATGGCGCCCAATTGCAAAAATTGTAAAAAAAATAAGGAACAAGGCAATTTTTATGCTTTTCCTCACATGCATTACAAAATAGGATTTCTCTCAGAAAATATTTACCATTTTCGGCAAATAGATGGCGCCCAATAGTAAAATGCCAAAAATTGTACATGGCGCCCAAGTGAAAAAATTGTAAAAAATAAGGAACAAGGAAAGGTTTATGCTTTTCCTCGGTTCCATAGTATGCAGAATAGAATTTTTTCTTAGAAATCATTTATCAATTTCTGCAAGTAGATGGCGCCCAATTAAACACACAGCAAAATGCATACAAAAATGTGCATGGCGCCCAATTGCATAAATGGTTAAAGTAAAGGAACAATGCTCCTCCTCGGTATGGTAGTCAGCGTATCGATTTTAATGGCACACAATTGTTAAAATCACAAAATAGGATTTCTTTTAGAAATTATTTATCAATTTTTACAAATAGATGGCGGCCAATTAGTAAAATGCCAACATTTGTACACGGCGCCCAAGTGAAAAAATGCTAAAAAAACAAGGAACTAAGCAGGTTGATGCTTTTCCTCGGTTCCATAGTATGCGTATCAATTTTAATGGCGCTCAATTCAAAATTGCAGAATAGGATTTCTCAGAAATTATTAATCAATTTCGGCAAATGGATGGCGTCCAATTAAAAACATAGTAAAATACCAACAATTTTACATGGCTCCCAATCGCAAAAATAGTAAAAAAATAAGGAACAAGGCAATTTTTATGCTTTTCCTCGAATACATCACAAAATAGGGTTTCTCCCAGAAATTATTTATCGATTTCTGCAAATAGATGACGCCCAATTAGTAAAATGGCAAAATTTTTACATGGCGCCCAATTGCAAAAATGCTAAAAAATAAGGAACTAGGCAGTGTTGATGATTTTCCTCGGTTCCATAGCATTTGTATCGCTTTTAATGGCGCCCAATTGTAAAAATCGCAAAATAAGATTTCTCTCTGCAAATAGATGGCGCCCAATTAAACACATAGTAATGCCAAAAATTTTACATGGCGCCCAATTGCAAAAATGGTAAAAATTAAGGAAACACGAGATTTTCCATCAGTCTCATGGTAGGCGCATCGATTTTAATGGCGCCCAATTGTTAAAATCGCAAGTTAGGATTTCTCTTAGAAATTACTTATCAATTTCTGCAAGTGAATGGCGCCCAATTAAACACATAGTAAAATGCCAAAATTTTGTCTCCTCCCCATCACAATCTTTGCCCTATAGATGTCTATAGTTGCACTAAATTGTTGTTATGTCCGATTAAATGACTTAAAATTTGTTTCTCTTCCTTGTGACATTTGCTCGAGTAGGAAGCAAATGAAGGAACACTCAAAAATCTACGTTGCACTTCAAACGAACAATGGCCAAATTTTTAAACAAAGTAAGTTTGTTTACAACATTTTTTCCAATCCATAAATGGACAGTTACTAAATTTCTCAGATAGCTGTCGTCGTCGTCATTGATAAAAAGAAATGTCCGGCTACTATTGCTTTTGTTGTTGTTTTTGGAGTATATAAATAGAGGCTCGTCTGAATAGAATGGTTTCAGTACGGGGTGTCATTCTAAATTAAAAACAATTTAAGATTGAAACGGATCGGAATAGCAGCTTGTAAGCTAGCCAGCCAGTCAAACAGTCAGTCAGTCAATCAGTCTCCGCTTGAACTTGTGTGCGACCATCATATTTAGTGAAGAAACAAAGCAGGCGTCGAATTTTTCCCAAAAAAAAAGAAGACCTGCCGGCGGCATAAGATGTTCATGAACATGAGATTTTATTGAAGATTGCGATAATCGTCCATAATCCAATTTTGAAAAGTGCAAAAAACAAAAACAACTGCGACAAGAACTAAATTGAATTAAGTCAAGAGCAAAGACCCATTTCATTGAGAGAAAAGCAAGCACTACTTGAGGCCTCGGCATCCACTTCCATTCACACATTACACCCAGTTTCGTTCGTTCATTCATTCATATCTCAAGAGACACAAAGCAAGGAGATTATTTAAAATGCTGCACAATTTCTACAGACACCAGCAACAACAACAACATGTGCTTGGAATTATCACCCTGGTGGTCTTGATTTGTCAACACATCGTGCCCACAATGTCTGCCAATGACAATGAATTCTGGGATTTGGGAGCCTCCCGACCCGATGACAATCTCTCCAAATTACGGCTGTGGCTGACGATAAGTGCCCAAAAACGTTTCCTGGAGATATCGTGGGTAAATGCTCCAGCCCTGGAAGATGATCGTATTATGCTAACCTCAGGGGAGCCCTATCATTTTGAGAAACTGAAATATATACCCACTGAACGGACCCCAATGGCAGAGTTCAGCAAGGATGAGCAGGGAGTGGGGGTAGATTCTGATGATTTATCAATACAAGAGGATGGCAGTGGTGCGGGAGTGGAACCCACCTCCACCACAGCCCCCTCCAAAGGGTCACCCTACAATGCCAAAGACATACACTATTGGATTTCCAACAATGGCAGCAATCACATTGTGGCCGCCCTCAAACCCACAGCAAATTCCCTATGGTTCACCACCGGAGTACCCTTCGACTATGATCTCTCGAAAAATGTGACCAGTCAGACGAGTTGTTATGGTTACTGGGCCGCCTATGTAAACGGCGATGGATCGATTCTGGCCACCACCTGTTTGCGTGCCTTTCCTCGCTGGATGAATGAAATGCGATCGCAAATTGGATCGCTGCGCATGCGTGACCTTTTCATACCTGGTTCCCATGATTCCGGTTCATATCGCATTAATTTTGATCCTTTACATCACGAAACGCTGGTCACCAAATATTCCCTGTGTCAGGATGATGATGTGCGAGGCCAGCTAATGCATGGCATCCGCTATTTGGACATCCGGGTGGGATATCATCGCAATACGCCGGAATTGTTTTTCATAAATCATGGCATTACACGGCAGAGACCTTTGGTGGAGATTATTGATCAAGTCAAGGATTTTGTGGAGGAGACAAATGAAATTGTTATATTCGGTTTAAAGGAGTTTCCAGTGGGTAGGTATTCGGATATGAGAAGGGTCTTTTATGACAAAAAAAAGTGGACCCATTAAATGGGCTTTAGGAAGATACCTTTCCAAGAAAACTTCGTCTGTGGGAGGTTTTACGGCCTTTCTTTTCTCTGAAAAGTCCTATACGGCATTCTCAGAGAAGGCCGTATGGCCTTCTTTCAGAAAAGCTGAAGGTTTTCTCCCAGAGGAGCTGAAAGTCTTCTCCATATAAGAGCTGAAAATCTTCTCCTATGCGACCTTCTCTGTGAGAAGAAGTCCTATACTGCCTTCTCTGTCAGAAAAAATCCTCTACGGCCTTCTCTGTGCGAGAAGTCCTCGACGGCCTTCTCTGTGTGAGAAGTCCTCTTCGGCCTTCTCTGTGCGATAAGTCCTCTACGGCCTTCTCAATGTGAGAAGACCTATACGGCCTTCTCAGTGTGAGAAGACCTATACGGCCTTCTCAGTGTGAGAAGACCTATACGGCCTTCTCAGTGTGAGAAGACCTATACGGCCTTCACAGTGTGAGAAGACCTCTACAGCCTTCTCTGTGAGAGAAGACCTATACGGCCTTCTCTGTGAGAGAAGACCTATACGGCCTTCTCTGTGAGAGAAGACCTATACGGGCTTCTCTGTGAGAGAAGACCTATTCTGCTTTCTATTTGGAAATTTCTTTTATTTCATATTTGCTTACTTCTTTACATTAGTTCTTAAGATCTTGCGGAGTTATCCTAGCTAATCTACATCTGAATTCCTCATTTAAAATAAATTTTATTTTTTTTTTCATTTCAGGATTCGGTAAAAATCTAACAATTCATCACAAATTGGCTGAATTCCTTAAGGAACACTTTGGCGAATTGGTTGTACATCCGTCGGCAACATGGCGGGCGACATTAAATGACATCTGGTCACGAAGACAAAATGTCATACTGGCCTATGATAAACCTGAAATGGTACAAAGATATCCACATCTCCTGTTTGGCTCTGTCGAACAGCGATGGGGTAATGTTCAAAAGTGGTCGGATTTAGAGGCTTTCCTAAGGTCCATCAATGACAGTGATGTTTCGTAAGTAAATCAAAAGTTTTCGAAAATCAGAGGAATAAAAAATAATCGTTCTCTTTGTTTTTAGACGCCTCTCAAGTCGCCCTCTGGCCGATATGGCTGAACTGACACCCAAAGCCTGGGATGTAATTGTCAATAAATTTGGTGGTCTGCGGAAAATGGCAGACAAAGTTAATTGGCGTGTCTCCCAGCTGTATGCCAATGACTTGGGTGCCAATGCCAATATTGTAGCTGTGGATTTTTATCGGGGCACAACAATTGTTGAGACCGCCATGGATTGGAATCGAAGAAAAATTGTATTTTGAATTAAAAAGAGTAAAAAATAAATAAAATTAATTGTTCTTTAAGGGTACATAAATCGTAAAAGCTTAATAGATAGACAGGTGGACCTTTAGAACTGTTAATTGAGGGCCGGTTACGTCTGTTTACAAACCTTTGTGGCATGCGCTTCTAAATCGGTTACGGCTTAAAAATAAGTGAAAGAAGAAGGAATGTAATTCACTCAAACAAAATCAGCTGATTTCGTTAAACATGACATGGAGAGGGATATAAAAGAGAATATAAAAAAATGACAAGAAAAACCAAGATGAGAGCTTTGGGGCTTCCTGACAAAAGGAGGATTTTCGAGAATATTGGATGTGTGGGCCCGATTTCTGAATTTGTAATGCCATTGGATGTGTTTAAAAAAGTTTTGTTTAGATGACAATATCAAATACATTTGACAAACCTTAACAGTTTTCGAAGAAAATACCAGGGGCTGGATTCTTCTTCTATACCAAGGCCTTCTCTGAGAAGAAGACATGATGTCTGCCAAGAAGGCTACTTTTGATAATAACTTAGTAGTTTTTACATCTATTGTTATGTGACCCTCTTTGGCCGACAATATGTAGGTCATGTTCTATGAAAACATGAAATGAAAAATATTTTCTTATTATAGCCTTAGCCATATGGGTAGAGAGGATATATATCATTTGATACGGCCAAAATGTGTCTCATCCTAATAACGATTTTAGACCCTAGGCCTCTTTGGACCAAATCCGTTTCAGGACATTTGATGTCGATCTAGCGATGTCCATCCGTCCGTCCATCTGTGTCTGGATGTCGAGCACGATGGATCTTTGTTGTAAATCTGAGTCGATTTATGCATGTCTGTCCTTCCATGTATTGTTGGAAACAAAATGCAGGTGGCATTTTTTATCCGATTATGATGAAATTTTCCAAACAATATTTGTTTGGCCCAAGGACTAACCCTATTGAAATTGGTGAGAATTGGTTCAAATTTAAATATAGCTCCCATATATATATTCAACCGATTTCGGGTTAATTGTGCACCAAATGGCCAATATCAATCCAAATGTTCTGCATTTGGGCACATGCGACCGAATTCAGTCTAGAAGTAAGTACATCAAATTTATAGAAAATCGGTTTAGATATAGTTGTAGCTCCCATATCTATGTTTCATCCGATTTGGGGTTTTAAGTCCTTCACTTGCGTAATAGGCACTCCACAAGAATATTTGGTACCAGATAACCTATGGAACTCAAAAATACCTCTGTTAATTTGTATCAAGATCGCCTCAGATTTGGATATAGCTTCCATATACATCTTCAACCGATTTCGGGTTAATTGTGCACCAAGTGGCCAATATCCGACCAAATGGCCTGAATTTTGGCAATTATTGCTTAATTCATCCTAAAAACATGTACTTTAAATTTGGTGAAAATCGGTTCCGATATAGCTATAGCTCATCCGATTTGGAGTTTTAAGTCCCTCAAATGCATAAAATGTACTCCACAACAATTATCTTTGGTACCAAATATCAAATATAGCTCTGAAATAAGTGTATCAAATCTTGTCAAGATCGGTTCAGATTTGGATATGGCTCCCTCATATATCCTCGACCGATTTCGGATTAATTGAGCACCAAATAGCCAATATACGACCAAATGGCCTGAATTTGGCACACCCAATTCAGTCCGGAAGCAAGTAATTTAAAGTTGATGAAAATCGGTTCAAATATAGCCATAGCTCCCATATACATGTTTCATCCGATTTGGTGTTTAAGTTCCTCACATTCGTAATATACATTCGATATCCAGATATCTTATAGAGCTCGGAAATATCTCTGCCAAATTTTATCGAGATAGGCTAAGATTTGGATATAGCTCCCATATGTATTCTTAATCCGATTTCAGATTTGTTGTGCAAAATTTCGGGACGTAAATTTCTATTTTGTGGAATTCGGCTCCTATATGTATTTTTTTTCAATATAAGCCTTCTCGGCATCTTTTCCACTAATTTAAACTTCTTTTGAATTCCTGCAAATATTTTGATGGCTCCCGTCTGAAATGAGATTGAAATAATAAATATATACCACCAGATACCAGATTCCCAGATTTATTACTCATCATTACCTTAAGAATTCCGTCTTTAAATCGCGTGATTGCTTTTTACATAAATGTTTCTCAACCATTGTTTTAAAATTTTGAAACACCATTTTTATTATATTGTTCACGACCGAATTGTCGTCTAATATATGTTTGGTATGTTGGGGAAAACCAAGCAGAATTAGAATAGAAAAACAAATACAAGAAATTGCGTTCAAGGCAAACAAAATCCTTTATATGTGCTAAACATTCTTTTATATTTTCAACCACAGGGCAACGCAATAACCGACAATTTTACTGGGTCTTATTAAAATAAATCGATCTGGTAACATAGCCATGTTGATATCTATTGTGAATGATTGTTTTATACTCAGCTGTTTGGTTTCTTTGTTTGGTCATTCACAGTTGCTGCATTAGTTACCAATTGACTTTGACCGTTACTTTCAATTTGATTGACATGTAAAAAGAAGAATTCAATGGAAATGGCAAAATGTGACAAGTGAAAGCCTCTCTTTATTGCTCAAATTAGCAAAAAAAGAGTTTCCGTTTTATGTTATGAGTTAAAAAAACAACGGTGAAATGGTTATTTTTAAAGAAAAACTATGTAACAACGGCTCAAATGTTGATTATGTTTTAGGTTATAATCCTGCATTTTAATAATTCATTTAAACTGTAATCCTCCTCAGTAATTGTTGCTTTCTTAAAACCCATTTCTGATATAAAAATGTTGTTTTGCAAAAGTAAATTCAAGCCACCACTTCCCTCGCTTGACATCTTCAACCTAGCTCATGCGTCACCTTCGCTTAGCACAAGCTGAACGAACACCTTTCTCATATTTTCTAGAGACGTACCTATGTTGTTTTCGTTTCTACAAGTGTTTTGCAAAAAAAAAAACAGCAACAACAACAGTAAAACAATAGGTCAACTACCTTATGCCGCATGAATGTTAAACGTTCGAATGTGTGCGGTTGATTGTTGTGCGACTCCACAATTGCGAATTGTGAACGTTATCAGCATTTTGCAAACATGTCAATACATTATAACACTCTTCATAAATACAAACATACATACCTACATACACATGAAGATTGTGGTCTTCTCGTCGATTTGCCATCGTTAACCCGCTGAAAAGTGATTTAAAAATGCAAAAGTTTTGCTGCGGAGAAAAAGTATTGTGTTTTGATGAATATAATTTAATTATGTTGCTATAATAGTTTGGAGAAGTATCGTATATTTAATAGGAGGAATGGGTAATTTATTCGTCTAAATTTAAGTCTAAGTTAAATTGTGGAAGCCTTAAAAAAAATATTGCGGGTTTTTTTGTACATGACCAGGAAACATGGTAGGATACAGGAAGGTCACATTGACACTGCTCCAATGGACAATAGATTGTCCAACCGATTTTGGAATTGAAAATGTATGAAAAAATATTGAAATTTGTAAAAATTGTTGAAAAATGCATATCATAACAACTTCCGATTTGGTTCGCAAAAGAAAACATAAACATTTACTTATATTTGACAAAACATTTAAAAATGTTGACATATCAATGTTCCCACCCGTTGATGCATCTACTTGTATACTTCGACTATGGCAACCAGTAAACAAAACGAAAACTAATTCTGAAATTTAGTCTGATTGGTGAACCCCTTATTATACCCTCAGCCATATGGCTAGAGAGGGTATATATCATTTGATACGACGAAAAACGTGCCTTATCGAGATAACGGCTTTGGACCCTAGGTTCAGGGCATTTGGAATCGATCTAGCGATGTCTGTCCGTCTGTCTGGCTGGTGCCCCCGATAACTCTCGAAAGGAGTATCCGATTTGGTTCAAACTAAATAGTAATATTATTATCAAACTTAGATTGAGTACGGAGATCGGCACAAAAGGTCGAAATTTTGAAAAAAGAAATATTTTACAGCACAGAAAGGGAAAATATAATCCGATTTTGCTCCAACTCTCCAAATCCTAATATTTGCATCAGTGCTAGGTCAGGTGCGAAAATGGACAATATCTCTACACTTCATCAAGTACCTCCCCTCCCCCACAAAGGGTCAACATTTTTAACAATTATAACTCTTATAAAATGTTCAAATTACACACATCACAATATTTTTATTGACCCAAAGTCTTATGTGAAGATGGATTATATCGGACGACTTCTTCTGGTACCTCCTCCCACAAGGGTCAAAATTTTGAATATCCATGAAGTTCATAAATCGAGAAATGAACATCCGATTTCATTTAGACTTGGTACATCTCAATATTTCTATCAACACAAAATCTGTTATAAAGACGGTAGAGATCAGACCATTCCTTCTGGTACCTCCCCCACAAAGGGTCAAAGTTTTGAATAACCAAAACGATAATAACATCCGAAATAAGCATCAGATTCTCTCACACAATGTGCTGTGAATATGGGATATATTGGGCAACTACTTCTGGTACCTCCCCCACAAATGAGGTTCCTCGCTTCATTTCAAACGCACAATGGCCACCAAAATCTCCGGATTCCAATCCGTTGGACTATTGTGTCTGGAGTATTTTGGAAAGCAAGGTTGGCACTAAAAAATACCAAAGTGTCGATCACCTCAAGCAAGCGCCTCGCCGGGAATGGGCCAAAATACAGCAGAGCAACATTCGGGCAGCGTGTGACGGTTTCATTTGCCGTTTGAAGGGCATAATTCGTGCCAAAGGTGATCAATTTGAACAAATCTAAACTTATATTAATATTTGATGATTTTCTGACATTTTTTGATTTCATTCAATAAAATTTAAAAAAATGTAAAAATTATGGAGTTTGACTTTGTTGCAGTTTTTTTATCTCACCCTGTACATCTGTCGTCAAAACCCACCTTATTTTTCTGCCATAAACCTTAGATCTCGCTTTACTAAAAGCTCACCTTGTGATTCTTGCCACTGACAGAGTGTCAACATAGACTTTTCAAGACCAAAAGTTGACTAACGTATCGCCAATTAAAATTGTTCTTAACTGGAAGTAGAGTTATAAAATGTTTCTCATTCCGTTACAGTTATCAGTAAATTGTGAACCTGAAATACATTAACAAAAAAAGATTACAAAACAACAAAGCAAAATGTTGTAATATTTACATTCAATATTATTTTCACTTACCCCACCTCCTGGTCCAGTGGAATATTCCATAGACATGCCTGACATGTGATTCTGTCAACCACCCGGCCACTGCTACAAATAACATTGGCCGAAAAGGGTACAACCCGTTCGACTTGAACACATCGGCCATCGTGCCATTTCCTATTTTTGTTTTGTTTCCATTTTCGCATCTAAACAAAAATCAACCGGTTGGCCCAGGTATGTAGATGAAAATAACGAAACAAAGCGCAAAAAAAATAAAATGACTCATTTGCAAAAAGTGATTTTTAGGAAACCACTTTTTTCTCTCTCTTATCTAATTTTCCCCCGAAAAAAACAGTGCGCCATTTGGGCCAAATATTATGAAATAATTAACAAGGTATTTCATAATAATAAAATAAAAAAATAAGAATCTATAAACAAAGACCCAAACTAAAAACAACAACTATACCACATGCAAGGTAATGTTCTATGTATGTATGTATATGTATTCTTCATGTGGGTCAACATTAGATGAAGAAAGAGGACAATATTCTACAAATTTCTATGGCTAGAAATTTGTCGAAAAAAGAAAAACAAAAACTAACAACGTAAATAAACCAAAAAAAAAACGAAATAAAACCGCTTTATGAGAGTAAAGAGCATGTAAATTTGTAAATAGAGAGAGAGAGAGATAAATACATAAGAAATTCTCATTAGCAGAGGAGAGAAATGAATTTCTTGTGCGCCGCACATACGGAGAGTAGTGTTGTTTTCAAAAGAGATTTTGTAAATTGATGTTTGTATGTAAACAATTTATTGTTTTTTTTTGTTTCTTTCAGCAAACAAAAGATGCCAATCCGGTTGTTTATGGCACCACCAGCGTGACCGTTGTGCCACTAAAGTATCAATTTTGCCACCTTTTTTGGGCTTTGATACCTTTGTGCCACTTTTTTATTTTGATCCTAAATGAGCCACTTTTTTGAATTTTTGTGCCACTTTTTTATACATTGTGCCACCTTTTTTTAAACTACGTATATTTTAATCTAAATGCTGTATTTAAAACAATAAAATGAAATGAAACAATGAAAAGCGTCGTACGCTGCCATTTCCAATTTGCGATAGCAAATTTCAGAGCGAACGCTCTTATATTAGGTGTTTGTAAGTGGTTTTCGCATGCTCAAAGTTGTCAACATGGTTCTGTTGGTTTATTTCTGGAACAACATTAAGAGACATTTTTAATTACTTTACTACAGCCTATGACAGAAAATTGTCTGTGCAGGTCCTCGTATAGCCCCCATATAACGGTACCCCCTGATATTCGGTATTTTGGTGATTCTAGCGACATTATTTACCGGAATTGTTTCAATTTTCGCATTTGAAGTTCGTAATGGATATTACAGCCTGTGATAGAAAATTGTTCGTTCAGGTCCACGTCTTCGTATAGCCCACATATTACGGTACCCCGATATTCAGTATTTTGTTGATTTTAGATGCAATTTTTACCGGAATTATTTCAAATTTTGTATTTGATGTTCGTAATGGATACTACATCCTGTGCCAGAAAATTGTCTGTGCAGGCTTATGACAAAAGTTGCGTATGCAGATCCACGTCGTCGTAAAGACCCTAATATCCGGCTACATTCGGTATTTTTAAGATTTTCACAGAATTTTTAATGGATTTTAGTTTTTTGAAAATTGCCAAATTTGTACCATATGGTGGAGGGTATTCAAAGTTCGGCCCGGCCGAACTTACAGCTTTTTTACTTGTTATACCCTACACCACAAGGTGGTCACAAGGAAACGTGATAGACCCATAGTCCCTTTTGATGATCTGCATAGAATCACATTCTGATTCGATTTGTGCATGTCCGTCCGTCCGTCTGTCTGTTCATGTATTTTTTGTAAACAAAGTACAGTTCGCATTTATTGCCCTATCCAGATGAAATTTTGTACAAATCATTTGTTTGGCCCAAGGACGAAGTTCAGGTTTGGATATAGCTCCCATATATAACTTCGTCCGATTTACCTCTGATTGTTCACCAAACGTCTAATATTTGCCCAAATTGGATAAAATTTGGCACTTACGACCGAATTGAGTCTAGAAGCTAGTATGTCAAATTTGGTGTAGATCGGTTCATATATAGCTATAGCTCCCATATATATATTTGTCATATTTGTTACCCACAACCGTAATATGCACTCCGTAACAACCATATTCAGGGAAATATATCAAATACAGCTCAGAAATAACTTTTGCCAAATTTTATCGAGATCGGTTCCGATTTGGATATAGCTGCCATATATATCTTTATCCGATTTCAAACTAATTGTGCACCAAATGGGCAATACAAGTCCGAATTTAAAAGATACAAATGCTTCGGCATATTTAGTCCTTTGAACTTTAAATTATAATTATAATCATAGCGTGTATGATTTAGTTCTCCCATAAAAACTTTTAATTGTTATGCGGAGCTCTACTAAATTAGCAAAGTGGTGTAGGGTATCATAAAGTCGGCCCCGTCCGACTTCAAGGCTTTATTTACTGGTTAAATATGCAATATGTACATACATATATTATTACTATATAGTATTACATATAGATGAATTTGTTGTTTTGTTCTAAACTGTTATTTTTTAAATGAAATGTGAAATAAATTGTGCCACTTTCTGTGCCACCATTTAAAATGATATGTGCCACTTTTTTCAAGAAATGATACTTTTTGTGACACTTTTTGAAAATTTCCAGCGGTCACACTGGGCACCACTATATTGAAGCCTCATGTTGTTGTTACAATCAATTGAATTATATGCCGTTTTTATAAGACTCACACCAGCATATATTTTTTTAAAAATTCGGAAAAAATGTGAAAAAATCACTACCTTTTTTAAAAATTCGGAAAAAATTTGAAAAAAATCAAAACCTTATTTAAAAATTCGGAAAAAATGTGAAAAAATGTGTTCATAGAACAAGAATTCAGCCCCAGGACTACAATTTTTAACCATTGTTTGCTTTATACATGTGAAAAGTTTTGCGAGGTTTCCCAGAGTTACAAACGGTATGACGAAACTCGATATACCCTACATGCTATGATAGAGGCTTTAAAATTTGCTAAATTTTAATTATTTCAAACATACATATTCATCGTATACTTTTATTCAACCTTTTACTGTATTCTGTACGTGAGTATAGGCAGGCAAGCATACCTTGTTTGTTTGCAAATGTTGTGTTCAGCGAAAAAAGTCGAAAATCAAAAGAAAGCGGGAGAGAAACGTTAAGGGTGAAGCATGGCCACAATAGGATTTTGAGGAAGAAACAAAATCAGAAATTGCGCATTAATTTTTTAAACAAGAATGCATTATAGAATTTAACACTACAGAAGCTCAAGGGGACGTTTTGGAATACGCAAAAATAAACGAAATTGGGCGCCAAACGAAATCATGTTTATACCCTCCACCATTCTATGGAGGGTATATTAGCTTTATCATTCCGTTTGTAACTCCTCGTAATACTCATGTCAGACTCAAAAGAGTATATATATTCTTGATCAACGTAAAATTCTAAGTCGATTTAGCGATGTCCGTCTGTTTGAGTGTCTGTCTATTGTAATCATGCTATCTTTCGAAGGAATTGAGATGGAAGGCTAACATTTTGCATACATGCATATTTTCTCAGTGGGCAGCTTACGTTCCTAAATGGGACAGGTCGGTACACGTTTTCGTATAGCCCACCCGATATTCGGTATTTTAATGATTTCAGCAACATTATTCACCTGAAGCGTTTCAAATTTCGTTTTGAAAGATCTTAATGGGTATTACAACCTATGGCAAAAATTTTCGTATGCAGGTTCAGGTCTTCGTATGGCCCTCAAATAACGGTACCTCCCGATATTCGGTGTTTTGACGATTTTAGCGACATTATTCACCGGAATTATTTAAAATTTCATATTTGAAGTTCGTAATGGGTACTAAAGCCTATGACAAAAATTTTTGTATGCAGGTCCAAGTCTTCGTGTGGCCCTCAAATAACGGTACCTTTCGATATTCGGTATTTTGATAATTTCAACAACATTATTCACCGAATCGTTTTAAATTTCGTATTGGAAGATCTTAATTGGTACTACAACCTATGTCAATTATGTCTGTTGCTCTTGTTGTTAGAGAGCTTATGCAGTTATAGGTGTTTCTAAGTCCCTATTTTTAACAGCAGGGCAGTAAAATAGGACGTGTTCAACTGTCACAGAAGACAGAACCCACTACAAACTCTTCACACCGAATTTTAAAAGATTTCTCTGAAAAATATTGCTAAAATCATCTCATACCAAATACAGGGAATTCTGGAGGGCTATAGCAAAATATGAAACTATATAGGCAATGATCTGGCACAGGAGGTAGAACCCGTTTCCATAACTTCGGTTATTGATGTACTTGCTTCTAGACTGAGTTCGGGTGGATGTGCCAAAATTTAGGTCATTTGGACTTATATTGGCCATTTGGTGCACACTTAACCCGAAATCGGTTGAAGATATATATGGGACCTATATCCAACACTGAATCGATCTTGATACAATTTGGCAGAGGTATTTCCGAGCTGTATCTGATATCTAATACTAAACATCATTGGTATGGACATTAAGAATGTGGGGGACTAAAATACCAAATCGGATGGAACCTATATATGGGAGCTATAACTATATCTGAACCAGTTTTCTCCGAATTCGATGTACTTGTTTCTAGACTGAATTCGGTTGGATGTTAGGTCTTTTGGACCGATATTGGTCTTTTGGTATACAATTAACCCGAAGTTGGTTGAAGATATTTATATGAAATCTAAACCGATCTTGATAAAATTTGGCAGAGGTTTTTCTGGGTTGTATCTTATATATGGTACCAAATATCATTAAAACCTCAAATCGGATGAAACATATATATAGGAGCTATAGCCATATTTGAACCGATTTTCTCTAAATTTGATTTAATTGTTTCTAGACTTAATTCAGTAGGATGTGCCAAAATACAGGTAGTTTGGACTGATATTGGCCATTTAGTGCACAATAACCAGACTTCGTGTACAGTCTAAAAATAACTCTATAAAATTAAAATTTGTAAAGATTTTAGTTTCCATTCGATTTCACATTTTATCAGTTCCAATGCTTAATAACATCGGCCTGGATATAAAGCTTTCTGCATTCGAACTAGGTTTTGAAATTTTATGCTTATCAGAAATTATCCAATGATGACTATAGTTCTATTTTTATCATTACCCCAAATTTGTGTTAAATTTCATCAATAATTTTTTTTTAAGGAAATGCAATGAATTGTCACTTCAAATGGGGAATTTATCTAATGAATCAGTCAAAAATTTAAAGTTATATGACTGTACCCCCAGACATCTTGTGCTACTTCATATGTGCATTCTTGTTTTTGTAGAATTCCATTCTAGAACGCAATATCTGTAACAACAAATAGGTTATCGTAAAATTGTCAAAAATCAATCAGATGTTTTGACGACCACCACACAAACCAATAAGTGAGGTTATCTTCTGAGTGTTAAGACAGAAACAAAAACAACAACGACGAAAAAAAAACAAACAAAGATAATTGAACAAAACATTGAATGGTGGGAGACCGGGTGAGAGAGGTTTAAAAAAGAAAACAGAGATATGAAATGGGTATTTTTAAAATCGAGAGAAATTTGTCTCTGTCTCTCATTTGTTTACATGCTCTCCCCAAATGTTTTGAGCGCCATGGGGGAGACATATATAAAAGGCCCGGCAATGCTGAGGCAAGTTTAATTGTGAGTAAATCACTGTGCTGCATAGACTTAACGGAAGTCTCCATCGTTTAACAAACAAACAAACAACAACAAAGAAAACCGTTCGTTTTTTCTTTCTTTGAAAGAGTGCATTTGGAAAACAAACACAACTACTGAATATCAAAGCAAGCGATTTTAAAGGAACCAGAAAACACACATCCAAGTGAAATTTAAAAAAAAAAAACTTTTTTTTGTCGCTTGAAGGGAAGTTCCACATCGTCAACGCCAACATGTCTGAGGCTTACTTTGATGAATACGAACACTACAACTATGATCAGGACAAATATGTGTTCTCTGGTCACAGCGGTAAAAATCGTACCAAACGTGAGGCCCATGAAAATACCAATCATTTTGATCCCAGTGGACATTCCAGAAAACTGTTAACCAAATTTATGAACACTAACAATAATAAGAAAGCCGTAACGGCCGGAGGCAAGAACTGAGACGCAATTAATTATTCCATGCAACAACAATTAAACACAAAGAAAAGAAACTACTGAAAGAAAAACAAGTTGAAAAGAAAAAAAAGCAAAATACACAGAAGGTGAAAAACAAGTCGTCCAGGAGTAGAAGCAAACAAGAAGAAAGGAAAGAAAGCAGTTATACCTACACAAAAAAATCGAATTTAAGGAATAGAGTTAGCTGATAATTCCCCCTTGAATTGGAAACCAAAAAAAAGCCAGGAGCTAATTAGCGCAACGGCCTAAAAATCCGTTTGCAATCCTAAAAAAATCTTTGGTATTTTTGTAAATTAAAAAAATCCTAAAATATTTGGTTACATTTAGGGTTTAGCACTGCCATGCAGTGCTAGACTTTAATTGTAACCATACAAAAATCACCATTCTTCTTTGACAAAAATCGTTTTAAAATCACCTAAAAATCCCTCTCTATAACTTTTTTGTAGTTTTTAGAAAATTTATATCGTTACTATTAAATAAGTTATATATTATCCCTCCCTCTTTATTATAATGCAAATCTCTTGTGATTTATAATAATTTTATTTCAATAATTTATCAAATCACAAAAGTTTTGCCATTACAAAGAATAAAAAACTAATCCTCTAATATTACTATTAGTCCCAAGAAAAAGAAAATACACAACAAACGTGAATTATATTAATGCATAAGTATTAATTTTTTTTATAATTATGCTTATCAAACATATTAATAAATATGCGTTTAATTATAACATTTTTGAATACAAAAAAAAACGTGTGTTTCAATTTTACATTTATTTCGCTATTCTTTTGCGTTGTTAAGTTTTTTTTTTCGTCTTCTTATTGTCTTCTACATTGTGTATTTGTGTGTATACATATTTTATTTATAGCTAGTTGGTGTGTGTGTATGTGCGTGCGAGCAGTTGCTTTGTATGCACAGCTTGGCCTTTACATTTAATATCTTTCTTGTTGTTTGTTAAACAGTTATTGCACTTTTGCACTGAACACTTTTTTTTATCGCAGTTGTTGTTTTTTTTTCTCTGTTTTAGTTTTCATTTTATTGTGTCCTCACTGATACACATACGCCACAAGATGGGGAAACTTGTTTTTCTTTGTTTTGAAAATCATAGGCATTCAGTGGTAGGGCGAAAAGGTTTTGGGGAAAAGTTATTAGTTAGGGATTTCGAAGGCTTCGTTCATGTTTTTCTACGGAAATGGACAATAATTTGGAATCTAAAGTTTTCTCCCCTATATAACAGTGCCGTTCGATATTAGTTATATTGATATTATCGATATTGATTCTGGGAAAAAAATGTTCTTAGGGGACGGACCCGGGACCCCAGATTATTGACCCGAATGTCCGGGATCAAGACCTGGGCTGGACCCGGATCCACTTACCTGATATAGACAATTTAGGTCGTTGGAAAGCTTATGAAAACCTACCCATCAAGTGGTCACATGATGGTAACTTTTTCGGGTCATTTATTGTCTATATCGCGAAATTGGATCCGGGTCTAGTAGGGGTCTTGAATCCGGACTTTCGGGTCCCGGGTCTGTTAAAATTAAAATACCTACCACTGAAAAAATTTCGAAAAAAATTAAGAGATTTTATTAAACTAGAGTTAAGCCCAGATCGATTATATGTACCAACAGTCCTGGAATCCGAAATTTTCAGAGCTTTAAAAAGCATTTGACAATAGTATTGGAATTTAGAATTATTCGTAAGAACAAAAATGCTTATAAAGATTATTCGGATCGAGTCCATTCGGTAGTATTTCTATTCCCTGATGAATGATTGAGGGTATTGTGAGTTTGGCCCATTAATACTTATCGCCTTCCTATAGAATCAGTCATATGGCCACAGAGGTCTATTTATCTAGCGTGCAACCCTCTTACAGGGTGAGATAAAAAAACTGCAACCAACTTCAGACTGCTGTCATTTCTAAGACACTCATCCGACAAGCGTACAAAAGCATTTTGGTGAGAATTTTTCAGAAAAAAAAAACGTTATTCGTGATGGAATTCAAGCGTGATAGTGTGATTTCTTTATATTTGGCTGGAAAATCACAGCTGGCTATCATTAGAGCACTCCAGCATTTAAATGTGAATAAATATTTTGTGTCTCGTACCATTGCTCGTTACCGTGATACTGGTAGTGTAGCCCGACGTCAAGGAAGTGGACGGAAGAAATCAGCAACATCAGCAGAAATGATTCGAAAAGTAAAGAAGCGACTTGTGGGCTGAACATATCGCAATATTCCATTCGGCAAAATATTGAAAAATGAGCTCGAAAAAGCTGAGTTGAGAAATCAGCTAAAAAGTGCAAGAACTTACATCGCAACACAAAAAAAAAAAGACTCAAAAGAGCTAAAGATTTGCTTCGCTTGGACGAAAGAGGTGAACTGCCGAATTTGGTTTTCTCCGATGAGAAAACATTCGTTGTCCAGCAGCTTGAAAACAAACAAAATGATAGTGTTTACTTGCCCAAGAGGTCAGCTGAAAAGGTGCACCTTCAGTTGGCCACCAGAACTCAAGCGCCGGCCACGTCCGCCATAACAGCCCATGGTCGCTCTCGCTCGTATTAATCGACCGTGGCATCGGTTACAAAATGAGGTTACTCGCTTTATTTCGAGCGCACAATGGCCACCAAAATCTCCGGATACCAATCCGTTGGACTATTGTATCTGGAGTATTTTGGAAAGCTAGGTTGGCACTAAAATATACCAAAGTGTCGATCACCTCAAGCAAGCGCTTCACCGGGAATGGGCCATAATACCGCAGAGCAACATTCGGGTAGCGTGTGACAGTTTCATTGACTGTTTTAAGGTCATAATTTGTGCCAAAGGTGATCAATTCGAACAAATCTAAACGTATTCTAAAATTTGATGCTATTTCCGACATTTTTTGTTTTCATTCAATAAAATTAAAAAAAAAAATGTTAAAATTATGGCGTCTGACTTTGTTGTAGTTTTTTTTATTTTTTTTTATCTCACCCTGTAATCCAAATCTGGCACTTTATAATATTTATATCAGACTTATTGGCCCATTCCTTCAGAACCAACCCCATAAAGGGGCAATAATTTGAAAAATCAAAACGGAAGCCAAAATATATTTAAATTAACGAATATTAACTGAGGGAATTCACCTGTTGGCAAAACCGGCTGATACTTTTAAGATTGTTTTAATACGTATTTACCACCCAATATCGAATTGAATGTAAACATTTCTTTCAAACACCCAAAGTGATTTTTTAAATGTAAATAGTCAGCTTTCCGGACTTTGATTCTATTCTCAATTCACAATTTTCCAATTGACGAAGTGTTCTCCATATCGTTCATTTATGTATATAATAGTTTATAAACAACAATTAATTAAAAAGGAAATAAATAAATATTGGCGGAAGTTGAAATAAACTTGAAGGATAACCAACCCACTTGGTTCCACTAACTAGAATTATTATTAATAGAATAACAATATTATTCATAGGCATATATACTTCATAATAAAAATTAAGACCGCATCAGAAATAGGATTGGAATACCATTTGCAAATATTGTCTTTGAAAATATCTTTTTTATGGTTTATTGGAAATTTAGAAAAAATAGCTTACATTATTTTTTTGCCCCTTAAAAATATAATAATACTTATAATTGTAATATAATAGTTCTTTAACAATTTTCTTCATTAATAATTTTCTACAACTTCCACACAGAACAAATAAAATGTTAGGTTTTCTTTATTTTTTTTTTTTCTTTAAACCCCTTAAATTTTCGGACTTTGTAAACCCCAACATAGTAAGTCCCCACCAGCTAGTTCCATGTACAAGCTGCCATTCCCTGTGGAACACTGGTGCACCAGCACCTTGTCCCCCAAAATCACACCGATGGCTATATCGACATGCCGGTCGGTCAAACCCACACATTGCATAAGCTGACAAATAGACAAGCAAAGAAAGTACAAGTAATACAAAACAAAAAATCAAAAACGAATGGTGTATTGAAAGAGTATAAAAGAATAATCGATAGATACCAAAAATAGGCTGAACATACTATACACAATGTGTAGCAGGCAATTATATACTTTTAAATAAATGAAATTGTATGTATGTACATACGGTTTCATTAATGTACGTATGGTGGGTGTGAAAACACGTTATGGTAGACAGTTCAAATTGTTAGTATTTTTCAATATCATTTGGATGTAAAAACAGTCAGTGTGAGTATTTTATTAGGTACATAGACTGTCAAAAAAGTTGTTCAGTTCCAGTGTTGCAAACCATTAGCTTCTAGAACAGAGCACGCATTTGGTGGTATTTAGAACATGTCCAACATTGGAGAGGTGAATTTACATGTAGAATGTACCATAATGTTGGAGGGGACCAGACCGCCTGCATAGAGGTACAGGACATTAGTTCCTCTTTGAACAATACCCAACATTTTCCTTTACTGATCTATTAAGATATATCTTCTGATTTTAAGCATGCGGATTTGTGCCTACCAAGGCATATTTTCAGTCATATGGATAGAGGCCGTATCAAATGATATATACCCTATATCATTTCATACGGCTAAAACGTGCCTCATCGAAATAACGGTTTTATACCCTAGGTCTCTTTGGACCAAATCCGTTCCGGGACATTTGGAGTCGATCTAGCCATGTCCGTCCGTCTGCCTGTCTGGCTGGCTAGTGTGCACGATAACTCTCGAAGGGAGTATCCGATTTTATCCATACTTGGTACATCGTAATATTATTGTCAAGCATAGATCGAGTTTGGAGATGGACACAAAATATCAACATTTTCAAAGAAAATAATTTACTGCACAGCAAGAGAAAGGATAATCCAATTTTGCTCTAACTTTGCAAATCCTAATATTTGCATCAGTACTTGATAAGGTGCAAAAATGGGAAGTATCGGCCCACTCCACAAAAGGTCAACATTTTGAATAATAATAACACTTATAAGTTGTGATAAAAGTATCCGATTATCTTCAAATTACACTTATCACAATATTTTTATTAACCCAAGATCTGGTGTGAAGATGGAATATACCGGTTCACTCCTTCTGGTACTTCCCCCACAAAAGGTCACAATTTTGAGAATGCATTTAGCTCATAAAATGCGAAATTAACATCCGATTCCATATAGACTTGTTACATCTCAATATTTCTATCAGCACAATCTGTTATAAAGATGGTAGAGATCAGACCATCCCCACAAAGGGTCAAAGTATTGAATAACCAAAACGATAATCAAATCCGAAATAAGCACCCAGTTCTCTTCATATTTCCCACATCCCATTATTTTTACTAACACAAAATCTGCTGTGAATATGGGATATACCGGTCCACTACTTCTGGTACCTCCGCTACAAAGGGTCAACATTTTGAATATTCAAGAAGCTCATGATACAAGAAATGAACTTCCGATTCCATTGGCACATCTCAATATTTCTATCAACACAAGATAAGTTATAAAGATGGTGAATATCGGACCATTCCTTTTGGTACCTCCCCCACAAAGGGTCACAATTTTGAATAACTGAAACGATCATAAAATCCGAAATAAGCATCCGGTTCTCTTCCTATTTCACACATCCTATTACTACTACTAACTAAAGATCTGCTGTGAAGATAGGATATATCAGTCCACCTCTTCTTGTACCTCTCTCACAAAGGGTTAAAATATTGAATATTCATGAAGCTCATAAAAAGCGAAATTTCATTTGATTTTATACAGACTTGTAACATCTCAATATTTCTATCAACACAAGATCTGTTATAAAGAAGATACAGATCGGACAATTTGTTCTGGTACCTCCCCCACAAAGGGTCAAAGTTTTGAATAACCAAATCGATTACATAATCCGAAATAAGTATCCGATTATTGTTATATTTCAAACATCCCATTATTTCTACTAGCTCTAGGTCCGTTGTGAAGATGATATATATCTGCCAACACCTTCTGGTACCTCATGTAGGGGTTTTCCCATATTTACTTTGAACATTTAACTTTGCTTTTTAATTGAAACTATGTAGCCTTAGGTTTTGGTTTATACATATTTTGAATTCATGTAATACACATTTTTTCATTCTTAAAAATATTTTCAACTAACGAAGTTGGTTTTTATTAAAAATAAATAATTATTAATATTTTTATAATAAATTGTGTTTTAACCACAATTTGGTGACCCCGATAATTGAAATGGCTGAAGAAAACGTTCGCACATCGCAGTCAGGAGGAGATACGCATTTAGTTGGGGATTCTCATCCCTCGAATTCAATGCACATTTTTGCTGCTAGAATTGCAAAACTGCCCCCATTTTGGCGTGAGGAGCCCGAAATTTGGTTCTTACAAGTCGAATCCAGCTTCAATTTAAATGGAATTACGCAAGATTCTACTAAATATGAATATCTGATTAGTCATCTGGACCCATCAATTTTGTTTGTATTGAAGGATATCGTGATAAATCCACCATCAACTGGAAGATACGCAGCAATGAAAGCTAGAATAA
This sequence comes from Musca domestica, assembly GCF_030504385.1. Taxonomy (NCBI): domain Eukaryota; kingdom Metazoa; phylum Arthropoda; class Insecta; order Diptera; family Muscidae; genus Musca; species Musca domestica. The sequence continues at coordinate 9,133,283 of NW_026712299.1, forward strand.
TCAAACATTTCGCTGAATCAGATGAGTCGCAGTTGAAGAAATTGCTGAGCGGTTTGGAATTAGGTGATCAAAAGCCGTCACATCTTCTACATAGAATGAAATCTCTTGCTGGCACCAGGGTAAGCAATGAAATTATGCGCACGTTGTTTATGGACCGTCTTCCAGAAAATGTTAAATGCATCCTCGCTGTAACCGATACCATGGACTTAGATAATCTATCTGGTATAGCAGACAAAATTTACGAACAATTTTCAGCATCAACAACAATTTCCGAAATTTCTTCAAATAATAAAACTAACCAAGATTCATCCGGGTTGGATGGTAAGTTGAATGAAATTATTCATCGAATTGATGCGCTCGAACGGCGCTCCCGTCAACACCAAGCGAAACAAATTGTGCAAGTCCCACGAGCTCGATCTAAATCTAGAAGCCGTAAAGACTCGGGTTTGTGTTGGTATCATTGGCGATTTGCTGATAAAGCATCAAAATGCGTTCAACCATGTAAGTTTCAATTATCAAAAAACTAGTAAAACCATCGTGTGACAGTTCGGCGTCTCTCGGCGATGGTAGTAATAATCGTTTATTTATTACTGAACGCCGTACTAAAATAAAATACTTGATTGATTCTGGAGCTGACATTTCAATTTTTCCATGCAAATCCTCAAAAAACCCTTCAAAGCTAGTTTTATATGCTGCCAACAATACTCCTATCTCAACGTTTGGTGAGAAACTTATTGTTCTCGATTTGGGTTTAAGAAGAGAATTTAAATGGGTATTCATTTTGGCCGATGTACCCAAACCAATCATTGGTGCCGATTTTTTAAAATTCTTTCATTTATTGCCAGATCTTCAAAGAAAATGCTTAGTCGATGGGAACACTTTTTTGAATTCACCACTATCAAGCTTGGGTTGCTCTAATATTCAAATAAAAATGGTTACAGATGAAAGCAAATATCACGAAATTGTAAAACAATATCCTGAATTACTTTCGCATAACCTTAACAAAATAGATGTCCAACACCAAGTGTTACATCAAATTACTACTAACGGAAACCCAGTTAAGGCAAGGCCCCGAAGATTAGATCCTGAGAAATTAGCTGCTGCAAAGGTTGAGTTTCAGTATCTTATGGAAAAAGGTATTATTCGTCCCAGTAATAGTAATTGGTCCAATCCATTACATATGGTCCGCAAATCGGATGGTTCTTGGCGTCCTTGTGGGGACTATAGGGCACTGAACAAAATAACTGTCCCAGATAGTTACCCTATACCATACCTTAACGATTTTTCCATGTTATTATCTGGTTCCACTGTATTTTCAAAATTTGACTTGCTGAAAGCTTATTACCAGATACCAGTAAATCAAGCGGACATTCCAAAAACTGCTGTCATAACTCCGTTTGGTCTGTTCGAATTCTTAAGAATGCCATTCGGGTTATGTAACGCGGCGCAGACTTTTCAGCGTTTTATGGATGAAGTTGTTAGAGGCCTTGATTTCGTCGTAGTATATCTGGATGATGTGCTAGTTTTCTCCAAATCTGAAGAAGAACATTTGGAACATATTAAGCAGTTTTAAGAAGTACGGCATTATTATAAATGCCGGTAAGTGTGAACTTGGTGTGAACGAAATTGATTTTTTAGGCCATACAATATCATATAAAGGCGTCAGTCCAATGAAGAAAAAGGTTGAAGCAGTTCTGAGTTACAATCAACCATCAACAATCCATTCACTTCGTCAATTTTTGGCACTAATCAATTTTTATCGGAAGTTTTTACCAAAAGGAGCCGAAACACAGGCGCCTCTGAATAGTTTATTGATCGGTGCAAAAAAGAAGGATATGCGTCCAGTTCCATGGACTAACGAAACCCGGGAAGCCTTCATTAAATGTAAACAGGAGTTAGCCGATGCAACTACTTTGTCTTTTCCTTTGCCGAACGCAACAATAGGCCTTAAAGTCGATGCGAGTTCTTTTGGAATGGGTGCTGTGCTTGAACAAAATGTAAACGGTTCATGGCAACCATTGGGATTTTTCTCTAAAAAACTAAATGACGCTCAGAAGAAGTATAGTACTTATGATCGAGAATTATTAGCCATATATTCCGCTATCAAGTACTTTCGACATTTACTTGAGGGAAGGCCATTTAAAATATTCACGGATCATAAGCCTCTCATTTACGCATTCCATCAAAATTTGGACAAGGCCTCACCTCGGCAATGCCGTCATCTGGATTATATAGCGCAGTTTTCCACTGATATTAACCACATCGCTGGAAAAGAGAATATAGTAGCTGATTCTCTTTCAAGAATAGAAGAAATCAGTACGAAAGGAATAGATTATAGCAAATTGTGTCAACAACAGCAGCAAGACATAGAAATTAAGGAATTAATTAATAAGGATGGACCTTATTCAATTAAGTTGCTAAATTTTCCATTGGGGAATTATCAAATATATTGTGATGTTTCTCAAGGAACTATACGACCTTATATTCCATCTACTTTTAGAAAAGATGTCTTCAATGCAGTACATAATTTATCTCATGGTGGTATTCGGACAACGAGAAAGATGATATCGCAACGATTTTTTTGGCCATCCATGAATAAGGATGTTGGCAATATGGTTCGAAGCTGTTTACCATGTCAACGCAATAAAATTGACAGACATACTTCGAGTCCAACTATGAATATTCCAATTGAAAGCAGCCGTTTTTCAGAGGTACACATAGACATAGTTGGACCATTACCACAATCTGAGGGTAATACATACTTGTTAACGTGTATGGATCGTTTTACTCGATGGCCAGAAGCATTTCCGATCCCTGATATTAGGGCGGAAACAATTTGCAAAACATTTTGGAACGGATGGATATGTAGATTTGGTTGTCCGAATGCTTTAATTTCAGATAGAGGAAGCCAATTTTTATCTAGTCTTATGAAACAATTAACAACATCACTCGGTATACAACATCGTTTTTCAACATCTTATCACCCACAAAGTAACGGGTTGCTGGAGAGATTCCACAGGACATTAAAGGCGGGTCTACGATGCTCTGAAAACAATCAATGGACAGTTTCACTTTATCCAGTACTACTCGGAATACGTGCTAGTTACAAAGAAGATTTAAAAGCATCGGTTGCAGAATTGGTCTATGGTCAATCCCTCAAAATACCAGGAGATTTCTTCACAGTTCCGAAATTTGAAGATCCTAGTTCCCTAGTAACCACTCTTCGGAAATCCATGTGTGATTTGCAGCCAACACCAACATCAATGCATTCGAACAACAAACCTTTTATTAGCAAGAACCTCTTAACATGCACTCATGTTTGGATTCGAGTTGATGCAAAAACAAAATCTTTAGGACAGAAATACACCGGCCCATATGAAATCTGCAAACGAACCCCGAAATATTTCCAAGTTAAGATAAACGACAAATTGCAAAACGTTTCCATAAACCGACTTAAAGCAGTATATACTGAATATGATATATAATTGGTTTGCTAAATTTAGTTTAAATTCAGGGGGGAGTGTTGTAGGGGTTTTCCCATATTTACTTTGAACATTTAACTTTGCTTTTTAATTGAAACTATGTAGCCTTAGGTTTTGGTTTATACATATTTTGAATTCATGTAATACACATTTTTTCATTCTTAAAAATATTTTCAACTAACGAAGTTGGTTTTTATTAAAAATAAATAATTATTAATATTTTTATAATAAATTGTGTTTTAACCACACCTCACCCACGAAGGGTCACAATTTCCAATACTTATATCTGTCATAACTTGCGAAACAAATCGGTGATTCTTTACAACTTGCTATATCTAAATATTTATCTCAACCACCTATGAAATTTATGATTTCGCATAAAATTGTATGTAAATGTTCCATTTCCTTCAAATTTTGTACATACCAATATTTGTATCTGTATTAGATGAAGTATGAAAATGGAGTTCTTCGGTCCGCTATATCTGTTACCTTACGGATATTTACAAAAATTTGCACATAATATAAAGTATAGGAAGTAGTCGATATAGTTTAAATCTGGGCCGTTGTAATATTTTATCAGTCTTAGGAAATGGAAATTATTAAATTAAAACTTTGTTTTGGTACCAACTGTATTTGTACGAAATGAAAAAAAAAAAATCAATCGTGACCTTAATAAAGACACACATGGGGTGTTGGCATGGCTGACCCTCAATATAACAAAATATTTAAAAATTTTCCACTGCTATTGATTTGTACCTTATCTTTTTTTTCGTTCCGAGTTGAATGAGTTTCTTTGCTTAAAATGAAATGGTATTACAAGACCCAAGAGAGTAGATAATTACCAATGTAACAAATTTATCTACGAATGACGAACCAGAGGTTTCTCTGAGTTTTAGCTGGCACTGTTTATATGGGAGGCATAGCAAATTTTTAAAAGATTTTAAAATTAGAGATTTATATCAATACCAATAATATTAAGTGTGTATCTAATATAATATTCAATCGATTTTATATTTATATTTCAATCCAATGAGAAATTTATTGACTTGAATAGGTAGATCCTATAAAAGATCAAATAAATATATCTATTTCCAATTGTCAATTTAAAAAAAAGAAATATTATCAAGAAGTAACAAGTAAAAAACATTAAGTTCGCCCGGGCCTAACTTTTAATACTCTCCATAATTGGGTAAAGAAAACATTTTTATAAAACAATATCTGAATTCAAACATGTTCCACTACAAACCACAAATAGCAGTAAGACCGTTTGGATAATTCAGTTAAACTTTTCAAAAAAAACATAAAATGGGTGAGGGCCACACCAAAACGAAAATCTCTATACACAATTTTATTCCTCCCGGGATTGTAATCTACCAAATCTTCTTAAATACCAAATTTGAAACAATTTCGTCTGTAAATGTGATTAGGATTATTAAAATACCAAATATCGGTGGGTAGCGTTGTATGTCCGCTATAGGAAAACGTGGACCTAACTATTCAATGTTCTGCCAACGGAGATAGATTTTTAGTCAAATCTGTGGGAATATTTGGCAAAAATCATTAAAGTACTGAATATCGTGAGGTTCCGTTATATGGGGGCTATACAAAAACGTGGACTTATATATACTATGTTCCACCACCGGAGATAGAACTAATTACGAAATACAAATACCAGTTTTTAGACAATTCCGTGGAAAAATGTGGCAAAAATAATTGAAATACCGAATATAAGGAGTTACCGTTATATGGGGATTATACAAAAACACAGACCTATACATACAGTGTTTCGTCACCGAAGCTGGAACGCATTGCGAACTACAAATACCAATTTTTAGACAAATCCGTTGCGAAAATCATTAATATACCCAATGTCGGGAGGTACCGTTATATGGGGGCTATGCGAAAGTCTGGACCTATACATACAATGTTCCGCCATAGGAGTTTGAATCCTTTAGGAACTACATATACCAATTTTTTGATAAATCGTGCAAAAATCATTGAAATACCGAACATCAAAATACCGGATATCGGTATATATATGGAGACTATACTAAAATGTGAACCGATATATCTCATTTTTGATACCAACCATTCTAGACACAATCGTGATTTCAACAAACAGACTGACGGAAATAGTTAAATTGACTTAAAATTTTATGCTGATGAATATATATACTTTATGGGATCTACGACGAATATTAAGGGATGTTACAAACGGAATGACAAAGTTAATATACCCTCCTTTCCAAGGTGGAGGGTATAAAAAGCCACGTTCCACCCATATAATCATAGCATCCGTAACCTTTACATCACCCTAAGGGACCAATGCAAATTTGTTTTGCTTATTGTTGTGGTCAGAAGATCTTTTGTTTAAATTTCGAAATTAAAAAATGAAATTTATCGATTAAAAATTCTTTATTCGATTCATGACTATGATTCTTTTGTTTTTTGTATAAAAAATATTATTAAATCTTTTTATAAATAAGAACTTATCAGTAAAATTGAAATTAAATTTAAAGGCTGTTGTTTTTTTATTAACAAACGAAGAAATGCAAAATACGCAGATAAATTTGCTTTAAATACCTAGTAATGGGGGGAATGGAAATAAAATTATTATATTGCTGTTCTTAATATGTCTCACACTAAGCTTAATGAGTTGTTCCATAATCCTTAAAGATTGTGCCATTTGTTTTGCTTTTTTTAGATTTCATCTTCCAAGTTAAAATCTTCCTCGGGAAAATCTCCAACTTCCACCCAGAGTGGTGAAACAAACCCACCATAATTGGGGGGACAGGTAAAGTAACGTTTACCCTGTACGGAACCATCATTTTTACCCAATGGCTCGTCGTATTTGACACCAATAAACACACCATTCTTGCCCTCCAATGGACCGTTGTACATAACGGTTCCACGACGGGTGGGACACCCTTTGAGGGTTACCTGGCAACGTGATCCCACTGTACATTGTTCAGCCTTTTGTTTCTCCAAAGCTTCCTTCTCCAAACGCTTCGCCTCCTCCCTTTTCTGTTCCTCTTCATTGTATTTGCCCATTTGATTCTTTTTCAGGAAACTTCGCACAGTGTTATCCTTCTTGTCATACTCATCTTCGGGCAATTCGAATTTTTTCACCTCTTCACCATCGTGCATATCGAAGAGGATAAAATCATCGACCACATGAAACCGCATATTGGGTTCAATTGGCAAAGCTCCCAGCATCATCGAGTCATCGCCAAGTGACGTCACCAACTCGCCTCCCTTATATAGTTCCACCTTCATGGTACCGGCATTTCCACCAGTAATCACTTGCAATTTCTGCTTGAGCTCAGCAACTGTTAGCGATTTGGCAAATTTAATGTCGAAGGCAACATGATCGGTTTTGGAATTTGTGACGTTGATTTGTATGAAATCGGAACCACCAAGGGAAATCATTTTCTGGGATCGGTAATTAAATTGCTTTTAATTTATTTGAGATTTTTTTCTTAACGCTGGTACTTTCTTCCAATCTATCCAATTTAAAGTTTGTTTTGTTGTGTTGGTAGGGTTGCCAACAGCGACAATGTGTGTGGATGACTCACAGATGATTGCTTTGTTCGTTGAATATGGCCAGACTTTTTTGGGGGGATGAATGAAAGCAACAATTTGTGTAAAACTCACCAGTTAGGTGTTATTGTGAATGGTTGCTAAAAGCTTTGGCTCCGTCTGTTTTTTTGTGTCAAAAGAAAAACAATCCTACGTGGTTTTAAGTTTTAGATTTTTATTCAATCAAAAATATTAAATAATTTTAAAACCTACATATCCCTAATATAGTTATACAGCATTTTATTGTTTACATTTTCTTAAGATGAGAGAAAGATTGAGGCTTCGTTTATGAAAAACTAGAGAGAATCGTAGAAATGCTCTTACCAACAGATGACATATTTTCATGATTTTGATAAATACAAAAGAAAAGATTTTTGCTGGACAGATGGAAAATGCGCACCAGGATAAAACAAATTTTGCCATGGCGTATGTCTGGTTACATTTTCTTCCAAGATTGTCCAGCAACTTCTTTGTCAGAGAGAAAGGTGGTTCTATTCTCTTTTTCAAGAAAAGTGTAAAAGGTAAAAAACAGCATCCTTGTAAAAACGTGCAAGCAATCAGCTGATTTGTCGAAATTAAACAACTACGAAATTTGAAACAACTCCGGTGAGTAATGTTCCTAATATCACCACAATACCGAATATCGGGGGTGCCGTTGTATGGAAGCTATACGATATCGTTGACCTATAAAGACAATTCTCTTCTAAGGGTTAAAGTGCTTAGGAAGAACTTCTTGTGTGGATTTTTAAACAGTTCCATTGAAAAATGCAGCTAAAATCATAAAAATACCGAATATAGAGAGGTACCGTTTTATGGGGTCTATATGATATCGTGGATCCAAACTTGAAACTTAAACTTGACCTGCTTGCAGATAAAAGACTACTCTGTGCAAAATTTTAGCTTCCTATCTTAATTCATTTTGACTCTAGCGTGATTACAACAGGCGGACAAACGGACTAAATCGTCTTGAAAATTCACCATAAATATATATACTTTGTTAGGTCTAAAATTATTATTTCGATGAGTTACAAACGGATTGACAAACTTAATATACAATCCATATCATGTATGGGGGAGGGTATAAAAATGCGGAATTACAGTCTACCAATTAAGTTCTAAGTCGCCTGGGTATCAATGTTAACCTTCCTAATAGGTTGCTAAACGTGGCTTCCCAACTAAAATTTTATTCCGAATCTCTGCTGAAATTCCCGATTCTGATACCGAATTCCTTTCGATTTCGGTACAAGAGTTGCTTGGACGTGGTCACCGAGATCGAAAAGATTTTCCAAAAAACGTGTTAGGTGAAAATACATAAAATTTTTTTTTCGACTGGCTTCTTCGAAAAATAGCAAAGGAGCGTAGGGCCAAAATCGAACTAAATCAACCTAAAACTCATTTATTTCTATACGAAAAAGCAAGCCGATGACTTAAGCCCTTCAAAAACACGTTTTACATATTCTCACCTTTAGACTTTCCAGACAAACTCGCTCCGTTTGAATATTTTGTTGCAGATTTTTATGAGTATGTTCAGATATACGCTAAAAGAAAAAGCGGGAAAATGTGCAGTGATTCTTAAAGAAAAAGTTTTGAAAAAATCGGTCGAATTTCTAGGAGAAATTTAAAGAAATCGTCAAATTTCAAAAAAAATAATTACAAATGTAGGGAAAAGTATAAAATCAGAGCTCTCGGAAAAATATGAAAGTGGGGTTAGTTCCAAATATTTGAAATTAATAAGTGGTGTTGCAGACGTCATCGCTTTGCAACTTCCCAACTTGGGCGCCATGAATATCATTGTTAAGTTTCAAAGTCAATTTGATTGCAAATTTTCTGACGTAGGATCATTGATTCTCTCTCTCCCTATGAGCAAGTCTGAGATATATGCTCTGCATTTGCATTGCATTTTTTCCGATATCATAATGGGAAAATCGGTTATCGTAGTAAAAAATGTTACATTTTTGCAGATCTGGAACGGACGAAATATTGAATCCTGAGCTCTTGGAGTGTACAAGAATGAATGGATCATCCAAAATGTGTACAAGCGAAATTTATACTCTTTTCTTTCAACAATTCTACGATCTCAAAAAGGGCTCGGCGATATTAGACGCATTTGAAATTCCTCTGATTTTCTTTATTTTTTGGTTGTCTCTTAAAAATTCACTTTTTTTAAAAGCGGCGGAATTACATTGTGCACTTACGTGGTAAATAAAAATTTCAAACCAAAATATTTGAAAATTTGCAATGTCCTAATCACATTTTTCGCATTCATTTCTCAAACATGCCAAAAGCAGAATTTGTTTACTTCGAGCATTTCAAAGATAAGGTAAACAATAATAATAAAAAATGCCGGTCGAAATTTTGTGTCATTGTCAGTAGAGTCTGTCTGCGATTGCACTTTCGCACGTCTCATCCGCCCGTCCTTCGTTCCAATTATTCAATGTTTTGTATTGTTTACGACTCACCTTTTGGTGCCTTGCAATCAATTCGATTATTATGGGGTCTTAGAGGGGGATTGCATTGCATTGCTGTTGTTAAATGATATCGGCGATCAGAAGACAGGTATATTATACACAATTTGTGTTTTTGTTTTCGATTTATTTTTTAATAAAACCTGTTGCATTGGCTGTTTCTCAGCCGATCGGAAATTGCGTCGTTTTAATTTTAGAGAAATTATACAAAAAATGACAGAAATAAATTCTTGACGCACGTTAAGCACATGTTTGCTTAAATGTTTTTATTTTTAAGAATTTATTATTTCCTCACCCGGTTGATATGTTATTTAAGAAAAAAAAATTCAAAATTATGTGGGTAATTCCAATGAGTAGGTAACTACACATGTGGTGCCCTATGGTCTTCTTGAACAATGGTACTTCGTTATTTGAAAATAGGCCAGCTAAATTAAAACAAGATGTTTATTAGCTGAAAAATATTAATATTTTAATAGATTTTAAAAAGGGTACACAAATCATCGATAGTTTCCCGGGGGGTTTTCTGGGGATTTTCTCACCTGGAATATATACCCAAGTGAATGTCAATGAGTCTTCTAAAGAGTAATTACATGCTGAGGGGCAATGTTGTCAATAATATTGTTATTTTTTTATTATGGCCAAATGCTCGCTCCCAATTTTTTATACCCGTCACCGTACATAGTATGGAGGGTGCATTAAGTTCGTCAGCGTTAAATTCTAAGACGATTTACCCTGTCCATCCGTCTGTTGTAATCACGCTAGAGTCAAAAAGTCAATATAGGAAGCTAAAATTTGCACAGATCTGTCTTTTGTCTTCAGGCAGATCAAGTTTGAAGATGGGCTATATGGGTTCACGATATCATATAACCCCCATATAACGGTAACCCCGATATTCGGAATTTTGATGATTGTAGCCAAATTTTTCAATGAAATTGGATTTTCAATCCACACAAGGAGTTCTTTCTATGCACTTTACCCCCTGAAAGAGAATTGTCTAAATAGGTTTACGATATCGTAAAACCCCTTATACAACGGTACCCTCCGATATTCGGTATTTTGATGATTTTAGGGACATTATTTAACGAAGTTGTTTCAAATTTCCTAATTAGAGTTCGTAATGGGTACCGCAGCCTATAACAAAAAATTGTGTATGAAGACCCACGTCTTCGTATAGCTTATATATAACGGTACCTCGCAATATTCGGCATTTTGACATTTGTTCAATATTCACCCAAATTGTTTGAAATTTCGTATTTGAAGTTCTGAATAGGTACTACAGTCTGTGGCAGAAAATCGTCTATCCAGGTCAAGGTCTTCGTATAGCCCCCATATAGCGGTACCTCTCTATATGCGGTATTTTGATGACTATAGCTACATTATTCACAGGATTTTTTCAAGTTTCATATTTGAATTTTGTAAGGGGCTATGACAAAAGTTGTCTATGCAGGTCCACGTCTTCGTATAGACATCATTTTAACGGCTATATTCGGTATTTTTAAGATTTTAACAGAATTTTTAACGGATTTTTTAAAAAATCTCGTTCCAAATAGTGGAGGGTATTCGGAGTTCGGCCCTGCTTTTTTACTTGTTTTGTACATCAATTCGTTAATATGATGTCATGTTAATGTGTTTATTGTCATTTTAGCCCTTTTTATGGCATTTTGCATCACTTTGGCCAAAACTTCCGGTGATAGGACCTCACATTTTTGCCTTCAAGAGCTGAAATAGTCTGAGGCTTGTTGACATAAACCCGCGACTTTAAAATAGAAGTATGGAACGGTCAAATCTGGCGATCTTCCTGGCCAGTGCAAATCCCCAAAACTGGAGATTGGGCGTCCGGAAACATGCATGCAGCATATCGATTGTGGCACGTGCAGTGTGTGCCGTTGCACCGTCCTATTGGAACCACATGTTTTCCAATTCCAACTCAACAAGTTGCGACAAAAAGAGGTCAGCGAAAACAGTACATCATAGAGTGACCTTGAGCGGGTGTTATGGCTCTTCGTGGGTTACACGCGGATTAGTGCCCCAGAAGCGTAAATTTTGCTTATTTACGTAACCCCTATTATGCAAATGTTCCTCATCACTCATTGCCATTTTTGATGAAAAATCATCTTCTTCTTGGTGCTGATTAAGGATGGCTTTAGCGTATGTTAGACGCGATTGGCGGTCGGCAGCTAACTGCTGATGCACCATTTTTGTACAAAAACATCTTCAAATCTTGTACCGAAATTCGCTGGTAAGACCGTCGACTTATGCCCATTTGCGTGGCACGTCATCTGGTCGATGTCGACGGCTCCTCCATGACATCCTCGGCTACAGCAGCAATATTCTCTGCAGTACGGATGCTCCGGGGTCTGCCACGCCTGGCAGCATCTTTTATTGTGCTACTTTTTTCGAGGCGAGCGGCTAAGCTTTGCAGTGCTTGACCAGTAGGCGTTGTAATCTGCGACGAAATTCGCGCTTAATCCAAAGTCATCAACCAAAATACCGGATATCGGGAGGTATCGAGGTATAGGCTGTAATACCTATTAAGAACTTTAAATATGAAACTAGAAACAATTTCGATAAAAATGTGTTTGAAATCATCAAAATACCGAATATTGGGAGATATCATTATATGGAGGCTATACGCAGATCTGCATACGCGATTTTTGCCATAGGCTGTAGTACTGGTTCTAAACTTCAAATATGAAATTTGAAGCAATTCGATAAAAAAATCTCAAAATATCGAATATCGCGAGGTATCGTTATAAGAAGGACCTGCGTAGACAATTTCTCGTCATAGGCAGTAGTACCCGTTTCGAACTGCAAATATGAAATTTGAAATAATGTCGTTAAAATCATCGAAATACCGAAGGTACCGTTATATGCGGCCTATACGAATACGAGAATCTGCATAGTCAAATTTATGTTATTGCTTGCAGTACCCATTAGTAACTTCAAATACAAAATTTGAAACAATTCCGGCGAATAATATCGCTAAAATGATCAAAATACCGAATGGAGAGTTATAGTTATATGAAAGCTATACGAATACGCGGCTGTTGTACCTATTACGAAGTTTCAATGCGAAATTTGAAACAATTACGATAAAAATGTAGCTAAAATTATCAAAATACCGAATTTTAGAGGTGCCGTTTTGTATGAATTATCTGCCTTAATCTGCATACAGGCAAAATACACTTGTGTACAAAATATTAGCCTTCTATCTTACTTCGTTCCAAAGATAGCGTGATTACAACAGACAGAAGAATTTTACACTGATCAAGAATAGATATACTTTGATGGGTTTGACATAAGTATTTCGAGGAGTTACAAACGGAATGACAAAGTAAATATTCCCTCCATCCAGCAGTTTAGTATTCTCGAAAACGAATTGAAAACAATAATCAAAATCGAATCGAATTGTATATGGAATAACAACGAATTATATAAGTACTTTTTTATGCATGAATAACTTGTAGGAAATAAGTACGTGACTTCCATATTAATTCAATATTTGTAATAGCTTTACACCATAAATTTACTGAATTCCGTTTTCGGTGGATTTTATTCACAGATTTACAAACAGGTTTTATTCATCACTTTTTCCGGTGTAATTAATTTTATTTTTGTCTAAACGTATTAAAGTAGTTCCTTGTCGCAATAAAATAGTTTTGTTACCTGTAATACCTATTCAGTTCGTGTTTCAAAAGGTTTGATGCTACTGTTTTGCTACTACTCTATTTTTAGTGGAAGTAAGGTTCACGATATGTAGACAAAATAAATTTGTCACAAAAGTACCTTATCGAAGGGGTGGGGTTTAGACTAGCGTACAGTGGTTCCACAATTTTGGCAAAGTGTGACAAAAATATTTCTCTACATCGATCTGGTTTTTTTGAGAAGCTTCATAATGAGTAAAAAATAATGTTACAAATAGTTGTTTATATTTAGACATTTGAAAATTTAGAAATTTGAACATTTCTAGGTACATTTCTAATTAAAATGGACGGTAATTTTACATTTGATGTTCTAAAAGGGTACCTGATGTCCTTGCAAAAAAACATATTTTATTTTTGGCGGGTTTTTACCATCTTTTTTAGTCTGAAATTTAACATTAATGGCATACCCAAAAAGTTTTCAAAATTGAACATGTTTTTGATATAGCCCCCGTATAACCGTAAGGGACTTTCAATGTTTAAGTGACATGAGTAGGAACCACAAATGCAGATATATGTAGCTGAAATCACTTTGTTCATGATCTACATAGCTTTTTCACCTGGACAAACTTTTAAGATTGGCTAGGAATGCCCTCGGAAGTAGAACTTAACCGACTATACTGCAATGAGTACTTCAAGTTTCTCCAAAATTAAAAAAAAACAAGTTATGCCGACAGATGTACACCCTCAGCCAATGTATGATTACTTTAAAATATTTTGAGTTCTGTTATGATTATTCAAATTGTTTACCCTCTATGGATTACTTTCCGAAGGAATGGACCAATATTGTCCATTTCGTATCGAACGGAAATAAATATGATACAAATATTGCGACGTGCCAAATTAAGACTATATTGGTTACTTCCTTCATTTTATATGAGATATGTAAGGTACCAGATCGACCGAAGTATTCCATTCATACTTCATCTAACGCAGTTAAAAATATTGGTATGGGCAAAATTACAAGAAAATCGTATAATTATATCCAATTTTATGCAAAATCATAAATTCCATATTCGTTTTGTTTTTCCAAAGCTTGAACCCTATGTTGGGGAGGTACAAGAGGAGATGGTCCGATGTCTACCATTTTTATAACATATCTTGTGTTGATGGAAATATTGTGTGTACCAAGTCTGAATGGAATCTGATTTTAATTTCGTGTTTCATGATACTCAAAAATTTGACCCTTAGTGGGGGAGTTACCAGAAGGAGTGAACATATATATCCCATTCCCACACCAGACCTTGGGTTAATAAAAATATTGTGATGTGTGTAATTGGAATAGAACCGGATACTTATTTCGGATTTTATGAACGTTTTGGTTATTCAAAACATCGACCCTTTGTGGGGGAGGTACACAAAGGAATGGTCCGATATCCACAATCTTCACAACATATCTTGTGTTGATAAAAATATTAAGATGTGTCAAGTCTGAATGGAATCGGATGTTAATTTCGTGTTTTATGAGCTTCAAGAATATTCAAAATTTTGACCCTTTGTGAGGGAGGTACCAGAAAGAGTGGACCGATATATTCCATTTTCACACCAGGTATTGGGTTAGTAAAAATATTAGAATGTGTGTAATTTAAAGACAATCGGACACTTACATCACATTTTATGAGAGTTATAATTATTCAAAATGTTGACCCATTGTGGGGGAGGTACTTGATGGAGTGCACCGGTATTGTCCATTTTCGCACCTGGCGTAGTACTGACGTAAATATAAGGATTTGCAAAGTTGAGGCAAAATCGAATCACCCTTTCTCTTTCTGTGCAGTATTTTTTTTTTTTTTTTAAATTTTCGACCTTTTGTTTGGGAGGTAGCAGTAGGAGTGGACCGATATCTAGGTTTGATAATAATATTGCTATGTACCAAGTTTGGACTTAATCGGATACTCTATTCGAGAGTTATTTGGTGCGCAGACAGACGGGCGGACATCGCTAAATCGACTCCAAATGTCCTGGCCCAAGGGGACGGAACCTAAGGTCTAAAAACGTAATTTCGATGAGGCACGTTTTGGCCGTATCAAATGATATTTACCCTCTCTAGTCATATGGCTGAGCGTATAAAAATCCTTTGGATCTCCCAAAAATATGCTATAAAAATGCTTAACTTAAAACAATTTCTTGTTTTAGTCATTTTAAATATGCCTTCGTCGTTAACTTTCCGACAAATTTCGTTAATAATTCGGCTATACCAACTAGTGGATTTGTATTGAAAATGTTCTTCTGGGAGGGTATATGTACTCTGAAAACACCACAATTAATTCGCAATTTAATCCCAAAACAGAAACCAGTCTTCTTCTATCAGTCTTCACAACTAATTCGACAGGGATAATAAAAGTGGAAGTGGTCCAAGAACAAAAAAAAAAATATTTAACCATCACCTACCAAGCTTTGCCATTGTGATTGTTTTCATTTCATTCTATAAAACAGTTTATGCTCTCATTCTCCCGCTCTCTTACATGCAGGCTATGATCACCATGGTAACAGCCAACATATGGTGGTGAAAACTAGTATAGACATGGCTTATTTCTGTAGCTGCAGCTTAAACCTTGTTTGTCCATGAAAACAGTACACATAACTTTAACTTTTCTTAGAGATCAATAAAATCCCTAACATAATTCCATAACAAAATGGATTGGGCTGAAGAATTGAAAATGTCCATAAGGAAGGTATAAATATAAAACATGTATAGCTGAAATAAATCTAAAAATTAATTATTTTTACATTCTAAGACTACTGCCCGCAAAGGTAGACGTTCCAAGAGCCGAGATGTGCTCAAAGATTCGCCACAAACGTCCAGCAGTACAGCTCAGAATTCAACAAATCCCGAGTTATCAATAGACTTGAATTTGGATTTACAAACACAAAGACAAACGAATACAGCATCAACTGGTAATAATATATCGGGTACATTTTCACCGGACTCTACAACGTCGGGAGGAGCCACAGGTGCTGGTGTCCTCTCCAGTTTGTTGTCGGGTGACTCAAAGAGACCACCAATGTTGCGAAGAATATCTGGTGGCTGGGCCGATTCGGCAAGTGGTGGTAAACTCAAGTAAGTTGCTATCCATTAAATAGAATATTAATTTAACAGTAATTGATTTAAAAAAATATTTTATTAACAATTTAATGTCAATGTTTTTCTTTTTTTATTTAGATCTAAGAAGGGTTCTTTTGAAGAGTGAGTTTAATTTAGTTTTTTTATTATTTATTAAAAAGTAAACTAATCAACTGCTTTACTTGTTGACAGCGAACGTTTTGGTATTAAATCATCGGAGAATACATCACCCATAGATGATATACCCATAATTCCGGATTTAGATGACATAAAAGATGAAATGATAATGCATGAAATAGCCCAGCCAGAATCGTAAGTAAATGAGAAGAATATGTAAGTTTTATAAGAAAAAAAAAGAGGATTTTCCTTCCTCAATTAAATTTATTAATTTATTAATTATACCCTACACCACATGGTAGGTCTTTGTGTATTTGTTTGTAACCTGGGGAAGGAGGGAGATAGACCCATAGTTTCTTTTGTGAATCTTCATAGGATCACTTTCTGAGTCCATTCATGCATGTCAGTCCATCCGTCTGTTCAGGTATTTTTGTGAACCAAATGTAGGTCGCATTGCCAATATCACTGGACACTGCCAATATCAGTCCAAATGTCTTGAATTTTGGCACATCCGACCGAATTTAGTCTAGAAGCAAGTACATCGAATTCAGTGAAAATATAGCTCCCCTATATATGTTTCATCCGATTTGGGATTTAAAGTCCCTCAGATTCGTAATATGCATTCTATAACAATGATATTTAATACCAGATATCACATACAGCCCAGAAATACCTAAACCAAATTTTATCAAGATCGGTTCAGATTTGGATATAACTCCAATATATATATCCTCATCCGATTTCGGGTTAATTGTGCACCAAATGCGCAATATCAGTCCAATGACCTAAATTTTGGCAACTCCGACCGAATTTAGTCAGGAAGCAAGTACATCGAATTCGGTGAAAATCTGTTCAGATATAGCTATAGCTCCCATATATATATTTAATCCGATTTCGTGTTAAAGACCCTCACATTCGTAATATGCATTCGAAAACCATGATATTTGGTACCAGAAATACCTTTGCAAATTTTTTCGAGATCGGACGCGAATTTCAGAAGACACTAATTCTGATTCTGCAGATTAGAAATAATAACAAAACATTTATTTTTTTATTTACAGATTTGCCGTTGATCGTGTGGTCACTTTAAAAGAACTTAACTCCGATTTATTGGCTCAAACAGCTTTCTCGGTTATAGAAGATGTGGATTTATCGATCTTGACCAAGTGTCTGCAGCCGCAAGAAGTTCTCGATGAGCCCGATGAAGTGTGGGAATGGCAAAAGTTATTTACCGATGTTGTGGCAGAAATACATTCAGATAAACCCATAGAAAAGCCTAAAAAATTGGAATTGAAACCCGATGAATTGCCGGAAACCAATTCAGATTGAATTTAGTATTTAATTTGTTATTCAAAAACTTATTTAAATTGATCTCCTTGTTTTAAATTAATTTAATGCAAACACATTGTGTATTGTTAAAGTCTTTGAAAAACCCCTCAACTAATATTAAGAAAAAATCACAATAAAACAATGAACTAAAACCTAATAATGGGGGCACCATCCTTGCCAGCTGTATTAGAAGATTCCATTTGTTCTGCATTTGACTTAGATGAACTGCTGCTTTCTTTCTCTTGTATCAGCTTTGTCAATTTCTCTTCATCTATCAGACCATATTCATCGGTATAGCCCGTTAGGGCACATACAATTGGTGCCTCGAAAACCAAAATATATTGACATGTTTTTGGTTCCAATAAATACATGGAAACAGCACTGGGATTAAGAGAGCCCATGCCACCGGCGCCACCACCACCACTGCACGTGAGTTTGACATCAACTTCACGAGGTAAACCAGTTTTGTCACAGCGAGAACCTTTCTCATAATGATGCCATATGGAAGAGGATTGAGCCTGAGGTCTTTTGTCGGGATTAGCCTGCAACCATTGACGATGGGCAGTGGCACTGAAATGTCCCAGAAATAGCTCAGTTTCCGATTTTTTGTCTTTGTGGAATTGACGAACATAGTTGCCATAACAGAACTCATATTTCCACCAGCCGGTTCCCTGGAAATGGGATGATTATTAACAAAATATCCACAATTTTAAATTACTCTTAAACCTACCCCTGTTAGACATTTTTTACCCTTTACAAATTCGAGCAACGGCGTGAGATCCTGTAAAGCCGGAGTTGTGGGAGGAGTTTTCAGGGCACTCGTCTCCTCTGCACTGGTGTCAGCTGTATGGGCAGTAAGACTACCATCTTTGGTAATGCTCAGTACAATTTTATCCACGTCTTCTCCGATGCGATTGAAATAAGCAAAACGTCCTTCACTTGATGTATCACTGTCCTCCTTCGAAACTGGAAACTCATCCAATGACAATTGCATTTCATTCAACTCCTGGCGCAACATACTTAATGGCTTATGCGCATCATCGGGAGAATTGTAACATTTAATCGACGTCTCCTTATATTCTTCCGGATGAAATGCGGGTATGACACACAATGCTGAGGTAAGGATAATTGCCTCATAATTACAAGATGAGGTTTCTTTGAATGAGTAAATTTCATTCTTGCCATGAGGATAACAAACGTATCGCACAATTGTTGTACGCGGTGCATTGATAATGTCACATTTGGTACCATCAGTGAATTCCATTTCAAAGTAGGGATATTTGATGTTGTCGATTTTGGTGGTCTTATATTTCATGCCAGCCTTGCGACTCTCCTCCCATTCCTTTTGTAATTGTTCCGACTTATCGTCATTCCATTTGCCCAAATAGTATTCTTGGAATTTAACAGCCTTACCCTCACGTTCTTCGTGATACTGGCGCACATGAAGGCCATGGCAAATCTCGTAAGACCAATAGGCCTCAATGCGATATGAACAGCTGGGGGTATTGAAAATGCTTTTCAGCAATGCAAAGGGAGCTGAAATACGTACAAAAATCATGAAATCTGATACTTCCCCCTTGAAACCATCATTTACTCACATAGCTCCGGCTCATCGGATTTGGTTTCTTCTTTGGCCTCTGTCACAGAGGGTATGACACAATGATACTCCTCCTTTTCGTGAGTGTAGAATGTGCGTATTTGATTCTTAAGTTCCTACAATAGCAAAACAAAAAAAACATTTGAACATGTTTTGTCTTTATAAAAATAATATTTACTCACTGGATTTTGATCGAAATCGGGAATGTCGAAATCAATTTTATATAAAATGGTATCATCGAAATCCTTGGCTTCATGTGATGTAATGTTTTGGGCGAGCAGAGCTAAGCCTATTATTTGCACTATTAATAGGCCGTCAAACCGTAGCTTTATCATATTTATTTTCGCAATAACTTAAAACAAAATTACAAAATATTCCTCGGGGCAAGGTAGATCTAACAGGTAACCGCATCGGCGAATTGCTACAACAAAGCAACTTTTGTGGTCCCCTCAAATGTCAAAATTGACATCTAAGGCGAAAAACATAGATTCGCCATGACATTTAAAGGTTGCGGCAAATTTGTTTCAACCAATCAGAAACGAGGTGTTTGTTTACATTTTATTTTGTGTGCCTCTCGTCGTAAACGAACTTCGCAATAAAAGTTTTTATTGTAAAACAAATAAGAGTAAAATAAGTATTATGCTAGGAACACAATTGGAGCGAACGACGAATTTTTTCGCGGCGTATGTTCGTCGTCAAAAATAAAACACATATGTGTATATGGAAGTGCACACAATCACGGCACCGGCGAAAATTTCGTCGGTCGCCGCGAACTCAATTAGCTTTATTTCTATTTCATACGCCGGCGACCGGCGAACAAAACAGTACAAGGTGGCCATACTTGTACGAATTTTATGTGTTTTAGTAAATAAAGTTACTTTTTACTTTAAAATTTGTTATGGTCACTCTACTATCTGTTACTCGTATTTAAAAAATCTTAATTAATTTGTTTATTTATTTGTGTACTTGCGCCTGAGTGAAGATGGATATCAGTGAATTTATAATAGAGAAGATGGACATAAGTGAAATTATAATAGAGAACGTAAAGAATTATGTGTTCTTGTATAATTCATTGTAGTCATCAAATGAGCAAAAAGTAAACAACTTCATCAGCTGTTTTATAATTTCGTCGGTATTGTGTTCCATACGACGAATTTTCGCGGCTCATTTTGTCGCCGCGTAGGGCGAAATTCGTCGTTCGCTCCAATTGTGTTCCTAGCATTAATTGTAGTATTGCGATATTTTTTAAATCAAGAAACTTATAATGACTATATTTTACTGGTTTAAACCGAAAGTTTTCCGGAACTGCAAATGACAAGAGTCGAATTCTTGCACCACTTCCCGTGATCTGCTTTGGGAATCTTAGATGTTGAGGCTAACTTAATTCTTAAAGCTGCACTCCATTCTATACTCCTTCCTTCATTTTCTTTTAATTATTTTTACTGGTTTCACTCTTAACTTGCTCTTAAATTATTTGAAATATTATAAAAATAGTTTTAGGGAAGACAACATAAACAAATTTGTTGTTGCATTCATTTAGGGCGAATTCTTCATTACAACAATTTGTTTTGACATTTAATGGTGCCGTCAGCTGGGCTGATGTTACCTAGTACATTACCTTGCCTCGGAGGCTACGTGTTACAAAAAAATAATTAGACTACAAAGCTTCATTAGAAAACATCGCCGTCGAAGATAGGTACGAACAACAAAACGGGAGTGTGCAATAAAGTTAAAAAACAAAACAAAAACAACGACTGCCAATTTCTGCCCAGCTGCGATTTTCACTGAATGAACTAAGGAACTAATGCTAAAACAGAGATGCTATTGTGAATGGAACAGGTGACTAGAAGCATTGGTGAATTCAAAATATTCGAAGTACTAAGAACAGTTATATAACACATATTTTTGTTATAACGAATTTGCCCTGTCTACTTACTTCTTACGAATGAGCATTAAAATAGCTTAAGGTGCAGTACATAAAGGGCTTTTCTATCTGGCTTAGGTCATCGGCTGGCATCTTCAAAAAAGAACAATGGAGTTTTATGTTGACTTCCGAGTTCAATTTTGGCTCATAATATATACTTTTTCGCCTTATGCTTCGTTGCTCTTGTATGTAGACCTAATGTGTGGCATTTTTAAAAGACAGTAAATGCTATAAATTTTTGACTTTGTAAAAATGTGAAAGAACATCAAACAAACGACAATTGAGGATAATGATGCTGTCTGCTTACTTTTTGTAGTGTTTTTTTTATGAAAGAAAACGGTGGCTTAGCCGGTAAAAGAAACTCAATATATCTCCACCTTAGGAATGTTTGAAAGAGTTAAAAACAGAACTTATTTAGAGGCATTCATACAGCCCAAGCATGCGTTTTTGTAAAAAGAAGCATACATTCAAGACCCAGAGTAAATGATGTTGATAAATTGTTAGAAGAAGAAAATATTAATGGAAGTTGTTGAATTTGATGCAAAGTTTAAAGAATGTTGGGCGCTCAAAAAACTATCCCATAGCGGTGCAAGATATAAATAGGAGGGTTCGTTTACTCCATAATTTGTACAATTTTTTACTGGAAACTGTTTGTTTACCCAAAATTCCAGTAAGTGAGAGCGAAATGAGAGAGACATTTTAATTAGTGAGAGTTTGCAAAATCTTACTGGGAAACTTTCCCCAGTAAGATTTATCCAGCAACATCAGTTGTTCAATAATCAGTTGTTTTGTAAACAAACAAACAAATTTAACCAATCTATTCTTTTTTTATACCCTCCAGCATAGTATGGAGGGTATATTAAGTTTGTCGTTACGTTTGTAACTCCTCGAAATATATATTTTAGACCTCACAAAGTATATATATTCTTGATCAGCATAAAATACTATGTCGATTTAGCGATGTCCATCCGTCTGTGGAAATCAGTCTAGCTTCCCAACGAAATGACGTAGGTTGATCAAATTTTACTCAAATATATATTATGTCTACAGGAATTTTGGTATTGAAAATGGGCAATGTAGGTCCACGTCTTCGTATATCTCCGTTATATGGGTACCTCCCGATATTCGGTACTTTGATGATTTGAGCGACATTATTCACCGGAATTGTTTCAAATTTGGTATTTGAAGTTCATAATAGATATTACAGCTTATGATAGAAAATTGTCTTTGCTGGTTTACGTTTTCGTATGGCCCCCATAAACAATCTTTCCGCAAACTTAATTCATCGGTTTACAGACATATGAGTCCAACACAAAATGTCAACTATTCCTTAACAAACCGTAAGCTTACCAAAGTGGCTGCGTTGCTTACAAAGATATGGTCATATAAACCAAATACGCCATAACCATAACTCTATTAAAACCAACTAAATCTAAAAATCATCAAAGTGTTAAATTGCGTTGACTTATCTCAAATATTTCAATATTAGCACATTTTTTCAATATTATGTTTTATATTATTATTATTTTATACAAAATCCCCATTAAATAGCGTGTTTAAGAGTTAACACGGCAACACTGTTGTTAAAAAATATCAACTCTAATTAAGACGTTATTGTGAATGTGTGACACTTGTCATATCTCTCATTGTACATACCCCTTCTTAACGCAAACAACTAAAAGTATACTTCTATTTTTGCAAAGAATATTTGGTGTTATTTTAACGGTATTTTGCGGATTTCTTAAGCAAGAAAATTGTTTAAATCAATCGGCCGAGATGTTAACGGACACAGATGATGATTTCTTCTTTGAAGAAGATAAAATGTAAGTGGAATTTATCACATCAAGATTTGGTGAATGCCACAAGAAGACAACACCGTTCAACATATGTTGAATGTTTTTTGTTGGCGTTTATTTTTCTCAATCGTCGAATTTTGTTATGGTTTCAACGATTCGGTGGGGAGTTGATGGGGTTGCAACCAAAGAAGGCGGCTGTTTTTAACTCTCTCTTTCTCTTGAGAGATAAGAGAGTGAGTGAGTGTGTGAGCAAGTTTTCGCTTGCTGTTACTAATCGATACTACCCAGAGCAAAAGAAAAATTCATTTGCGAAAGCCAAGATTTTTTTCCGTCCAATTTTTGTTGTTATTTTATAACTTAAAAAGATAATAATTTATTAACGTTTTTGTTTAACAACAACTTTTTTCTTTGACAATTATACCACACAAAAAAGTTCAAAACCCGAAATGGAAGACAATAATGCACCTTTATTACCAATAGAGGCCTTATCGTAAGTCAATTATTTAAGGAAAGGAATCCCATAACTCATTACAACAAAGACGTATCAAAAACTTAACCTACATTTCTTTGTCTGTGTGTATGTCTTCTTTTTCCAAAGCTTTGATATTACACCAATTGCCACATCCAGCAATAGCATTACATCGGCTAAAGAATCCCAAGAAGCTGCAATAGAATCAAACCAACTGATAAACATTACAAATGATGAAGAGACCAAACCCATGGAGGAAAATGGTGATTCGATGGCAGAAGCATCTTGTGACGACAATTTGACAATTGTCGATGATGATTTAGTGACGGGCGATGTAACAACAGTTGTTTATACTGCCACTTCATTTGAATCGGAAAAGTTTGATGATTTTACTAAACAAAAATTCGAATTAGAAAGATTGTAAGTTTCGATAAAGTCTCCCATACTACGATAGAAGGATAGAGCCATCAATATGACAATATTAATTAATCTGCTAGAATAATTTTAATAATAAGATCTTAAAAAGTGGGTAGAGTTAGTTCCATTACATCATTAGTGGCCTCAAGGCTATCATCGTCCCTTGTTCCCCAATTTGAAGAACAGTAATTTGCCATTCATAGATGGTTTGGAAAATCACTTATCATTTGTGCCGTTTGTTACAACCTTAAAAAACACCTAGTGGCCAGTTTTATATGTTGTACCTAGAACACCGCCTCCCAATATGAAACTTCTCACTATTACTTATTTTCTAAATATCAAACTAATCAATTTCCTTTATCTTGACAGGGGCATGACGGTCAGTACAAAATCTGTGGTGATAGTTAAGGATGACACCAATCTCATAGGCATTAGCATTGGCGGTGGTGCCCCATTGTGTCCATGTTTGTATATTGTACAGGTATGAAATGAAAAACTTTTTCAAATTCGTAATAAATTTCGTTGCACAATTTATTTTCAGGTTTTCGATGGTACACCTGCCGCCAAGGAGGGCTCGCTTGAAAGCGGTGACGAACTGCTGGCCATAAATAGTACCAGTGTAAAGGGCAAGACCAAGGTACAAGTGGCCAAAATGATTCAAGCTGCCAGCCAACAAGTCACCATACACTACAATAAATTACACGCTGACCCGGAAAGAGGAAAATCGCTGGACATTATATTAAAAAAATTAAAACATCGAATTGTTGATAATATGTCCAGTAATACGGCCGACACACTGGGTTTATCTAGAGCGATACTTTGTAACGATTCCCTGGTCAAGAGACTTGAAGAATTGGAGGGTACTGAAATGATGTATAAAGGCATGGTGGATCATGCCCGTCGCATGCTCAAAGCTTATTATGATCTATTACAAAGTTATCGGGCATTTGGTGATTGTTTTATGCGCATAAGCACCCGAGAGCCTCAGATGAGAGCTTCCGAGGCATTTCGCCTGTTTGGAGAATTTCATAGAAATTTGGAAAAAGATGGTCTGGCTATAATAAAGAAAATCAAACCAATATTGGATGATTTGGGGACATATCTACATAAAGCCATACCGGATACAAAGCTAACTGTAAAACGTTATATGGATGCCAAATTTACCTATTTATCGTATTGTCTGAAGGTCAAGGAAATGGATGACGAGGAACATGGCTTTAGTGCCATTCAAGAGCCACTTTATCGCGTCGAAACCGGCAACTATGAATATCGTCTCATATTAAGATGTCGTCAAGATGCCCGCACGAAATTTGCCAAACTAAGAACTGATGTCTTGGAAAAAATGGAGTTACTGGAATGTAAACATGCCAATGATTTAACAAAACAGCTGCGCAGCCTGTTAGATTGTCTAAGGCAACTCTGTTCGTCTATTGTGGAGCGCATGGAGACATTACCAAATCTCTTTCCCATAGAAGTTGATTTTAAGGAAACTGATTTCCAGTATAAATCAAAAATCCTGGAGCCACAAAAACTCGATGATGACGAAGAGGAAGAACAACAGCAGGCGGCAAAGAAATCCTCTAGCACTAGTAAAGTGGGTGAAATTGTATGCGGTGTGGAGGCAGTGGAAAACCCCGCAGCCATAATAAATGTTCCAGCCGCCAAGGCAAATGTCTCAGAAGATATCCTCTTCTTAACTGAGAACACAAATACTGCAGAGACACTGACCACAAAACAATCAACCACAAACCTAAATGAAAACGATCAACTCCTAAAAGATCTTGGGCTTTTGGGTATTGATCTAACAGCTTCTTCTAATCATCCTGCTACTGATCCATTTTCGTTAGGAAACAGCATAACACAAACCCCGCTATCACCTTCCAATGGAACATATGATTTTGATTTGTTTCTAAATCAAAAATCTTCTTCAGCTGCTGAGAGTACAAAACAATTGGAAAAGGATTTAATGGCTTGTAATGCTTTAGAAACTGATTTGTTGTTGCAATAAGGAAACATATTCGGTTCTTGTCATTACTTCTTAATTATCATCATCTATGGTGATGATTCGTTACAAATACTGTGTAATTCATTCTTTCCCATATTAATACAATTTAAATCACAAAAAGTAGCTAGCAAAAATACTATTTTCCGCAAATAGTTTTCAAAATTCTGTTTCATTATTTTCCATATGATTTTAAATAGAAAATTTAAAATCGTTATCTTTAATGATTTGGAGATTTGTACATTAAAGAAATATCTTATATATACCTATATTGAATACATTTATAAAACCTATTATTTATGTGTTACCAAAAAAAAAATAATAAATACTTGCATTTTGGAGAAAAATGGTTTTATTAAACATTTTCGAATTTCAAAGTTTAACCATAAGGGTTAATATCAGTCCAAATGACATGCATTTTTGTACTTCCGACCGTATGTAGTTCAGAAGCAAGTACATCGAAAACGGAGAAAATCGGTTCAGATATAGCTATAGCTCCCATATAGGGTGAGATGAAAAAACTGCAACCAACTACAGACTGCTGTCATTTCTAAGCCACTCGTCCGACAGCTGTTAAAATTATTCCAGTGACAGCTCATTATATGTTATATATTGTAGAACCGTACAGAAGAATTTTTTTGAGAATTTTCCAGAAAAAAAGTTATTCGTGATGGAATTCAAGCGTGATTTCTTTATATTTGGCTGGAAAACCACAAGTGTCTATGGTTAGAGCACTCCAGCATTTAAAAGTGAATAAATATTTTGTTTCTAGTACCATCGATCGTTACCGTGATACTGGTAGCGTAGCCCCACGTCAAGAAAAGTGGAAGTGAACGGAAGAAAACAACAACATCAGAAGAAATGGTTCGGAAAGTAAATAAGTGACTTGATCGAAACCCGCGTAGCAGTGGCCGAAAAATGGCTCGTGCGCTGAACATATTGCAATATCCCATTCGGCAAATATTGAAAAATGAGCTCGGGGTAAAGCCATTGAAATTCCAAAAATTGCAAGAAGTTACACCACTACAGAAAGAAAATAGACTCAAAAGAGCTACAGAGTTGTTTCGCTTGGCCGAAAGTGGTGAGCTGCCGAATTTGGTTTTCTCCGATGAGGAAACATTCGTAGTCCAGCAGTGTGTAAAGAAACAAAATGATCGTGTTTACTTGCCAAAGAGGTCAGCTGAAATGTGCACATTCGACTGGTCAACAGAAGTCAAGCGCCGGCCATGGTGATGGTGTGGGCCGCCATAACAGCTCGTATTAATCGACCTCTCGTATTAATCGACCGTGGCATCAGAATAAATGCCGAAATTTTCTGGAGGGTGTATTAAAGCCTTTGGCACGCAAACATTATTCTAAAATAAAAACATCTAAAAACATCTAAAAAAGTTACTCTCAAGCGTAATATGCATTTGACAACAATGATATTTGGTACCAGATCTATCTTATATCTTATAGAGCTCAGAAATACCTTTGCCAAATTTTATCGAGATCGGCTAAGATTTGGAGATCAGGTTTATCGTGCAAAAAATGACTAATATCAGCACAAATGGAGCGAATTTTGGGACTTACCTTTTCATTTTGTGGAACTCGGCTCCGATATATATTTTTATATATAAATAAAATTCTTTTCCCTACGATTTGGAACGAATAAACGTTTTTACGTACCAAGAAAATCCAAAAATAAAAGCTTATTTCATGGCTTATTTATTGTGTTTGCAAAATATGCCACTCGTCATACGTAAGCATTTTAGGTATGTCAAAATAATTTCTCTTTGAAAAATGACAAGGTCGAATTCGTTGGAAAAGGGTTGCCATATGAGATTTAGCAAAGAAGTCAAATAATATTGTATTGTCATCTTTTTTTTTCTAACAAATCGTTGCTTTTATTTATTCAACTGTGTTGGCACGACTACCCTTATTATTTTTATCATTTTTACACCTGATGAGCCAACGTCGCCGTCAAAAAATTCTTCCCACTTCGTTGTCTGATTGGACTCATGCTTCTATATTTTGTAAACAAATCCAATCCATGCCGCATGAGATTCTTTGAAGATCTTAGACTCCTTAAATATGCCACCAAAATCCTCCAATAAAAAGAGTTCAAATAAAGCTGCCGCAATTTGGTATACCTGTGAAAAATGTGATGCCCACATTACGTCCAACGATCGGGAAAGACATGAAAATGTGTGTCCAATCGGAGCCGGTCAATATGAGAACAAGAAAGGTGAACCTTTGGAATACATACGCAAGGGTGTCTTCTACTCCAGCAGCATGGAGGTGAGAAAGTACGAAATAGAAACCCTAAAGGATATGCCTGAAAAATATTTAAATAATATGATATTCATATCGGAAGGGGCGATACGTTTATCTGGATTTCATATTGGGCAACAACTGCTGATCAAATCTACCAAAGAAAATGTGACATATGTGCGCAGTGTTTGGCCAATACCGGATAAATTTCTAACCACCATATTTGTCAATGAGGAGGGTAGGTATTACATTATTATTATCGGATTATAATGAATATTAAATTTAATATTTTTTTCGTTTATAGATTTCAAAAATAACTGGTCCAACTATAGGGGGCACATCTGGCAAATACAATGTCTACCCAAAGGACAGCCCGTAACTGCAAAAAGTTTAGTGTTAACAATTCACACAGAGGAACCAGAACCCATAGATTTAAATGAACAACAATTAAAAGATCTGGAACGTTTACTAAAACATGAATTGAAAAATCTTTGCTTTGCCAAAAATTCTATTATCCATTATAATTTTTTTAACAAACAATTGAAGCTCCTTGTCTTGGATGGTACAAGTGTAGCAGCAAATACGTCGAATTCTGGCGAACTTGAAAGAACTTTTGACAAATTAAGTTTGGACTCGAGCTCAGTGGGAGATATATTTAAAGTGACAAATTCAACGGAAATCAAAATTTCGAGTGATAGTTGGAAGAATTCAGATAATAATGGTCTGGAGGAGTCTGGCTACTCGATAACGAAAGATGATATTGGTGGCCTACATCCACAATTGAATATTATAGAGGAAGCAATCGATTTTGCACTGGGTTTGCGTGAGATTCCCAAAGGTAAATATCTCCCTTTTTCTGGACGTTTTTATAAATTGGACTACAATTTCGTGACCTTCTTTTTTCCAAACGATTTTAAATTATAAAAATCCTCTATTTGGAGTCTGAATACAACAGGACTATGATTGTTTTTCTATTGAAATAACATCGATTTGGAACATTTTTCAAATAATATAAAATTTAATATTAAGTTCTTTAGTTTACTTTAATTTATTTGTATTTATTACAGGTGTTAAAATATCACGCGGTCTGCTAGTTTACGGTTCATCAGGCTGTGGCAAAACAATGATGTGTGAAGCAATGTCCAGCAAGTTGTTACAACAGCAGCAACTGACAAAATCCACATTCAATCCTCTAATACTACGCTTGAATACAAGTGAATTGTTTAGCAAATTCTTGGGTGAAACAGAAAAGAATTTGAATATTCAATTTGACAAGGTCTTCCAACATTATCCCCACCCGTCGCTGGTCGTTATTGAAGATGTTCACAATCTCTGTCCGAAACAAGAAACCAATGATGTTGTAAAACGTGTAGCAATAGCATTCTTTAATTTACTCGATTCGTTGAGCCACAAGAGGGAAGCTCAAAAATGTTTTGTCCTTGCCACTACCTCCAATATTGAATTGCTAAATCCCAGTATTCGGCGATGTGGACGTTTGGATTGTGAAGTGGAGGTAGCGGCACCAACTCCAGTTGGTAGGGAAGAAATATTACACTGTTTGCTGAAGAAAGTGGAGAAACATAAACTCCGGGAGGAAGATATACATGAAATAGCTCAAATAACTCACGGTTTTGTGGGAGCCGATTTGGCTAATCTCATTTATAATGCCACACTGAAAGCCATGATAAATGCATTCAAAGCCGGCGATGTTGTACTACAAATGGAGGATATTAATTCGGCTTTGTTGATTGTCAAACCCTCTGCCATGCGTGAGGTCTTAATAGAATGTCCCAATGTGCGATGGTCTGATATAGGTGGTCAAGATGAATTGAAATTGAAGCTACAGCAAGCCATAGAATGGCCTTTAAAACATGCCGAGCAGTTTCAACGTTTGGGCATTAAACCACCTCGTGGCATATTAATGTATGGTCCTCCGGGTTGTTCCAAAACCATGATAGCCAAAGCTTTGGCCACAGAGAGTCAATTAAATTTTCTGTCTATCAAAGGCCCTGAGCTGTTCTCAATGTGGGTTGGTGAATCCGAACGGGCGGTTAGAGAAGTTTTTCGCAAAGCTCGACAAGTGGCGCCATCTATTGTCTTTTTCGATGAAATTGATGCCATTGGCGGAGAACGTTCAGAGGGAGCTTCTGGTGGTTCGGGTAGTTCGGTCAAAGAACGTGTTCTAACCCAACTTCTAACTGAAATGGATGGCGTTGAGTCCTTACAAAATGTTACCATTGTTGCGGCCACAAACCGTCCAGATATGATTGATAAAGCCCTATTACGACCCGGACGTATTGATCGTATCATCTATGTTGGCCTACCCAATGCTGAAGCAAGACGTCAAATTTTCTCAATAAAACTGAAGAAAATGCCCTTGGCAGAAGATGTGAAAATTGATGAATTGGTCCAACGTACCGAAGGTTATTCGGGTGCCGAAATACAGGCTGTATGTCATGAGGCTGCCCTCAAAACATTGGAGGAAAGTTTTGATGCAACCGCTGTAACTATGACACAATTCGATTATGCCTTAACAGTGGTGAGGCCTCGAACAAGTTCAGAGCTATTACGTTTATATGAGGAGTATCAAAAGAAAACGTAATGAATGTGAGTTGTTATTAGGTTTATAATGTTACTGGACCACTGCAAAAGAACAATTTGTAAAAGATAGGAAATATTGTTTTTTAATAAAAAAATACCACCAAAAGAAAAAACGATGTCACAAGTTTGAAGAAATGTGCCAGGACAGTTTGCTGGCCTTTCGGTAAGCATCACAGGTGTTGATTGATTTACCTTTTGTTATGCTTTTTCATGTGTCTTCTCAACGACGATGATTGAGCAAATTTCCAATAGCATGTGGGACATTCGAAAGGCTTCTCGCCACTGTGTGTTCTACAAAGAAAATCAAAAAAAAAAAAACATTTACTTTGTCAATTTCGTAGTGTGTTTTTTGTTAATCAATTCATCGAACCTCATGTGGTTGATAAGATTTGATTTCTTGCCAAAAATCTTATCACATTCGCTGCATTTATGTTTACGTACACGACGATGCACCATTGTCAGGTGGGCACTCAATGATGCATGTTTGCTAAATGATTTTCCACATATTTGACAAAAGATCTCACTGTCTTGCCGTTCATCGCTATCGATGGCTTGATGCACAGCTTGATGTCGTTTTAAATTCCGTTGCGATTTAAATGACATCTTACACATTTCACATGAATAATTACGAACGGTCGCGTGTGTCAATTTGTGTGATTTGAAATTCGATGATGTTGCAAAAAATGCCGAACAAATTTCACATTGAAAACGTTTGCGCCAATCTGTCGCATTGTGTGTAGGTTGATGCAATAAAAGTTTTGTTGATGTAATAAATTCTCGCGAGCAAAGCTGTAAAGAAGGCAAAAACAATAAGAGAAAGAGATGAAATACCGACACCGTTGACAAAATTGAGGAGAAGGCTGTTAAGAGAACTGTATATAGAAATACAGCAACGTGTATAATTACATCTGAGTATGGATATTGAGGGCAGTATATGACTTATATGGCTAAAATTATAAGAAATCAACTTGTCAGCAGATCATATTACGGCATTGTTTTTCCACAAAACGTGAGTGTTTGCTTTGTAATTATTAATAAATTAACCCTTTTCATGTCAGACTAACCAACAGAGGTTGTAACCGTAAAGATACTGTCTCACCCAACTAGCTAGACAAGAGCTATATCTAAACATAGTTGTTGCTAGTAGTTTTGACATTTATACCATTAATGGAATCTTAACTTTACTAGCCAGGACAAATTTGTGTGCATTATTTGTTAATCGAATGTAAAAGTATTGTAAAAAAACTATGCATAAAAATTCTAGGTTAGGTATGTATATTTTTGTAATTAAGTATTATTTTGAATAATTAATTGTGCCCTCAGTCATATGGCTAACGCCTTAATTTTTACATTTTTTTTTCAAAGTTTATTGAATGAAAGCAAACATGTCGGAAATAGCATAAAATTTTAGAATACGTTTAGATTTCTTTGAATTGGTCACCTTCGGCACAAATTATGGCCTTCAAACGGCCATGAAACCGTCACACGCTGCCCGAATGTTGCTCTGCGGTATTTTGGCCTATTCCCGCCGAACGGCTTGCTTGAGGTGATTGATACTTTGGCATTTTTATTGCCAACCTTGCTTTCCAAAATACTCCAGACACAATAGTCCAACGGATTGGTATCCGGAGATTTTGCTGGTCATTGTGAGCTGGAAATGAAGCGAGCAACCTCATTTTGTAATCATTCTTGGGTGGCGCGTGCTGAGTGCGATGTTGCTGAGTCCTGTTGGGATGTTCCAGTTCTGCGGCCAAAATGTTTGTGTGTCCAAGTCTTTAATACACCCTCCAGAATATTTTCGCGATAATATTCGGCATTTATTCTAATACCACGGTCGATTAATACGAGCGGAGAGCGACCATCGGCTGTTATGGCGGCCCACACCATCACCATGGCCGGCGCTTGAGTTCTGGTGGCCAACCGAAGGTGCAAATTTTCACCTGACTTCTTGGGCAAGTTAACACGATCATTTTGTTTGTTTACAAACTACTGGCCAACGAATGTTTTCTCATCGGAGAAACACAGTTCATCACTTTCGGCCAAGCGAAGCAACTTTTTAGCTCTTTTCTGTTGCACACTATCACGCTTGAATTCTATCACGAATAACTTTTTTTCTGGAAAATTCTCTCCAAAATGCTTTTGTACTGTCATTGGAATAATTTTAACAGCTGTCGGACGAGTGGCTTAGAAATGACAGCAGTCTGAAGTTGGTTGCAGTTTTTTTCATCTCACCCTGTATATATGTTTCTCAAACAGAAACCTGGAATGAATATGGAACTTATGATTTCGCATAAAATTGGATATAAATGATCGATTTTCTTGTAATTTTGCCCATATTAAATGAAGTATTAACATGGAATACTTCGGTCGACCATATACGGTAACTCACGCTCATTTTTATATTTTCCAAAAATGATCACATATTTCACATAAAGTGAAGGAAGTAACCAATATAGTGCGAAACTGGCACGTCGCAATATTTATATCATATTTATTTAGGTCCGATACGAAAGGAACAAAATTGGCTCATTCCTTCGGAACCTACTCTCTAGAAGGCAAACATATGAAAAATCATAAGAGAAGTTAAAATATATTTAAATAATCGAACATTGGCTGTGGGTATGCATCTGTCAGCCAAACCGACTGATACTTTTTAACTTGTTTTTATTTTCCATTATTTTGCGCCATACTGCTTTCGCTGTATATATAGGTAAATACAACTGTTGCATTTGGTTTTGCAATTAATCGTAATTAGGTCTGTTTAATAAAAATTTTAACAATCAAATCATTTACAGTATGATCTACGTTAATACTATCATTTAGTATATGATATTTTGAAAAAATCGTAATTTCTACCCAAATTTTCTTAGAACTATAAATAAAACAAGTAAAATAGTATGAGTTGGTTTTACCGACAGATGTATACCCCCCAGTTAGCCAATATGTTGACCCTTTGTGGGGGCGGCATTTGAAAGAGTGGACCGATATTGTCCATTTTCGCACCTGACCTAGCTCTGATGCAAATATTAGGAATTGCAAAGTTCGAGCAAAATCGGATTATCCTTTCTCTTTCTGTGCAATAAATTATTTTCTTTGAAAATTTTGACATTTTGTGGGGGGAGGTACATGTAGGAGTGCGCCGAAATTGCTCATCTCCGACCTCGATCTAGGTTTGACAATAATAATACGATGTACGAAGTTTGAATCAAATCGGATACTCTGTTCGAGAGTTATGGTGCGCACCAGCCAGACAGACAAACAGACCGATGGAAGGGCGGAGGGACATCGCTAGATCGACTCCAAATGTCCTGAAAGGGATTTAGTCCAAAGAGACCTAGGCTCTAAAAACGTTATTTCGATGAGGCACGTTTTGTCCATATTAAATGATATATACCCTCTGTAGCCATATCGCTGAGGGTATAATTACTAAAATGTCCACCTACATACAAGCAACCAAAATTGATAAATGCATTTTGAGAATAATTAAACAATTTCATGAATTATAAAATTATTTTAAGAACAATAACAAACAATAAAAATAAAAAAAAAACTTTTTTTAGAAACAAACAAATAAAACACGAGTATGGAATTTTTCTCTTGTCTTGTCGATCATAAACGAAGCACAAACAAATATCCAGTCTTTTACTAACTTAGGGGGTTAATGATTGAACAAAACATTTAAAAAAAAATCGCGTGTTTATGACATTTTGACAACTCGCTCAATTGATTGTTTTGAATTGGTACTATAAAATGACAAAAATAAAATAAATAGATAACGATTAAGCGCAAACGCTACCCCATCTCTCTAT
Organism: Musca domestica; assembly: GCF_030504385.1. NCBI lineage: Eukaryota > Metazoa > Arthropoda > Insecta > Diptera > Muscidae > Musca > Musca domestica. The sequence continues at coordinate 9,167,888 of NW_026712299.1, forward strand.
ACTGCTGGGTATTTACATACATGGGCACACACAGATGTGTCTCTGTAATTAAATACTGAACACCATTTATTAGAGAAATGAATTTGAATCGTCACTTTTAATTGAAAGAGATTGCCGACAGAATTAATTCTTTATTTAATTGTTGATAGAACAATTTCGATAGAACAAGTTCGATAGATACAAATGATATGGCTGGCAATACGTAATGCCGATGACGATGATGACAAATAAAGAATGTTAAATGGCATTTTCAATTTCATTCGGTAGGCATGTGTATAACCGGCAATTGTATGTATGTGCATGTGTATAACAATCAAATATTTGGGCTTTTCGATACATTTTGTTGCAGACAAAAAAATGTTTTTTTTTTTTTCTTGATGATTTAAAAAGATGATATTAAACGGCTAAAAATATCCCTTTTAAATCAGGTTTTTAAGGCAAGCTTCATTTTGAAATTAGGCCTTTATAAGTTAAGGATTTACAGAAGACAGAAACCCAAGTGATGTTAGAATCAGGTTAACTTTTTAATCTAATTGTCGCGATAAGCGAATAATCGCAGTAGTGTCTGAACATTTTTTTCTTAACTAATTTTAAAAGATTTTTTGCCCACTAGGGTTTCATTAAAGGATTTCTGGGGAAATCTATTAACACTATGCAACACCAAAAATAATCACAGGAAAAATCCAGCAGATTATGAAAGTAGATATAAAACTTTACGTCACAAAGTAACGAAAATAGAGGGAGGTAGTTCCTCCTTTTCCACATTCTTGGAAATTTAAGGTTTAAGATCCATAGGAACACTTACATTCTAGGTATACAGTGTCTTCGGCAATATTACAGATAACGTTGCGTGGATTATTTTGGTTAAAAATTTTAATCCTCTAACCCTTAATCAAAGGATCTTTTTGGTTATTTTTATACCCTCAGGATATATATAATTTTATACGGCCAAAAGGTATCTTATCAAAATAACGGTTTTAGACCCTAGGTCTCTTTGGACCAAATCCGTTTCAGGACATTTGGAGACGATCTAGCGATATCCGTCCGTCTGTCTGTCTGGCTACTTCACACGATATCTCTCGAAGGGAGTATCCGATTTGATCCAAACTCGGTACATCGTAATGTTATTGCCAAACTTAAATCAAGTTCTGAGATGGGCAATATCGGTATACTCCTTCTGGTACCTTCCACACAAAATGTCAAAATTTTCAAAGAACAAAATTTACTGCACAGAAAGAGAAAATATAATCTGATTTTGCACAAACTTTGCATATCATAATATTTGCATAAGTTCTAGGTCACGTGCTAAAATGGACAGTACCGGTCCACCGCACATTTTGAAAAATTATAACTCTTATAAAATGTGATGTAAGTGTCCGATTGTCTTCCAATTACACACATTACAATATTTTCAATAACCTGAAGTCTGTTGTAATGATGGAATATATCGGTCCACTCCTTGTGGTACCTCCCCCACCAAGGGTCAACATTTTGAATATTCATGAAGCTCATAAAACACGAAATTAACATCCGATTTCTTTCAGACTTGGCACATCTCAATATTTCCATTCACACAAGATCTGTTATAATAATGGTAGAGATCGGACCATTCCTTCTAGTACCTCCCCCACAAAAGGTCAAAGTTTTGAATAACCAAAACCATCATAAAATAAGAAATAAGCATCCGGTTTCCTTCAAATTACACACATCACAATATTTTTATTAACCCAAGGTCTGGTGTGATGATGAGATATATCGTTCCACTCCTTCTGGTACCTCCCCCACAATGGGTCAAAATTTTGAATATTTATGAAGCTCATAAAAAACAAGATTTACATTCGATTCCATTCAAACTTGGCACATATCAATATTTTCATCAAAACAAGGTCTGTTTTAAAAATAATGAAGATCGGACCATTTCTTTTAGTACCTCCCCCACATAGGGTTCAAGATTTTGAGAAACAAAACGCTCACAAATAACGAGATAAGCATCCAACTCTCTTCAAATTTCACACATCCAAATATTTTTGCTAACGCAAGATCTGCTGTGAAGATGATGTATATCTGCCAACCACTTCGCGTACTTCTGGCACCTTGCTATATCTAAATATTTCTCTTAATCAGAAATCAGATATGAATATGATAATTATCGAAATTTATGATTTCGCATAAAATTGGATATAAACATTTGCATATACCCATATTTTTATCTGCGTTATATGAAGTATGAAAAAGGAATACTTAGGTCCGCTATATCTGTTACCTCACGCATATTTCCACACTTTCCGAACATTTACACATCTCTTATAAAGTATAGGAAGTAGTCGATATAGTCCAAATATGTCACGTTGTAATATTGATTTATTTATTTAACCGCTCTAATACACTATTTTGTTGCTTGATGATCAACCGGTTATGTTGTTGAACCCACCAAACAACAACTATTCGGAAATATGTATTTCTACGAAGAGACACACACGAAAAAACTAAAGAGTATTGGAAAATAACAATATATTTGCCAAGAGAAAGAAGAGAAGAGAATTCACACTTTTATAACGAATCTAACACAACAATCTGATGATTACTGCTAAGGTGTTAAGAGGAGGAGGAAAAATAAAAACAAAACGTTTTTAATTCACTCGTAGAAACGGCGGAGTAGCAAGACGTTCTCCGTCGCGGAAACAAACATATATCAAAAAAATAAAAAATAAAATCAAAAGTGATCGGGGGTTAATAGCATCGGCGGCAATTAAGCAAAAAAAAACATATTAACATAAAATAGCTGACAGCTTGGAAACAAGCGACAAATAGATCGGACAAAACAATGCAATCATGGTTACGTATATCCTTGCTCTTGTGCACATTTGGTTTTTTTCGCGAAATGCGTCCATCCGAACCGTTTGTTGTCGAATATCTTACCGGTCCGGATCGTAATATAACAAGTGAAGAATTGAATCGTGAAATCTATCCGTTCGGAACATATTCCGTACTCGTCCAGCTTGTTATTGTGTTTCTAATCACCGATATTTTACGATATAAGGCAATTATTATTGTTTCCGCTCTGTCGGGCATTGTTCTCTTCGGCATTTTGCTGTGGACTCGCACCGTATGGGAACTATTAATAGGTCAGGTATTCTATGGCACCTTTATGGCTAGCGAAGTAGCCTATTATACGTATATATATGCAAAGGTGGAAAAATCTCGCTATCAAATTGTCTCCGGTCATACGCGATCGGCAATATTGTGTGGCAAGTTTTTGGGCGGTGTTTTGGCCCAGGTTCTGGTATCAACTGATACTTTGGATTATCGTGAATTACATTACATATCGTTTGCTTCACAAATCTTATCACTATTCGTGGCGATTGCACTGCCGAGTGTTAGCCAAAGTATATATTTTTATAAGACGACAACTGATGTTGATGGTGTTGGCGCTGTTGATGATGGTAATAAAGATAAAGGTGAAAACATTGAAGGAACGCCACAACAAATCCAATCGCCTGATGAATTGGAAAATGGATGTGCCGCGGAGAACCACAATAATAAAATTGTTGAGCGAAGTGGTAAGTTCTCTAGGTGGTATGAATGTAGAAATTTAATTGTGGTAATGAAATTAAAATATCTTTGAGAACGAAAACAAAAGAGAACATCTATTTTCTCTGCTAACTATGAACCTATTTCTGTAGGACGATTCGAGAGTGAATGCAAAAGAAACAAGTAAAATAGTATCAGTCGGTTTTGCCAACAGATGTATACCCCCAGCCTTGAGTTATGATCATTGGAAGTGTTGATCCTTTATGGGGGAGGTTCCGAAGCAGTTGGCCAATTCAGATCTTACCTAAGACTGACAAAAAATATTAAAACGTGCCAGATTTGGACTATATCGACTACTTTCTATACTTTGAGTGAGATATGTGCAAATTTATGGAAAATGTGAAAATATGCGTGAGTTAACAGTTATAGCGGACCGCGAAGTATTCCATTTTCATAATTCATCTAATACAGATAAAAATATCGATATAAGCAAAATTTGAAGGAAATCGAAAATTTATATCAAATTTTATGCGAAATCATAAATTTCGATAAATCACATATTAATATCAGATTTCTGGTAAAGAGAAATATTTGTTTCGCAGGTTATGACAGATACAGTATTGAAAATTGTGATCCTTTGTGGGTGAGGTACCAGAAGGGTTTCGAAGTTATATATCATCATCACATCAGTTCTTGTGTTAGCAAAAATATTTGTATGTAGGAAATTTGAGGAGATGGATGGATTTGGACGCTTATTTCGCTTTCTTTGAGCGTTTTGTTTTTCAAAATCTTGAACCCCATGTGGGGGAGGTACTATAAGAAATGTCCCGATCTCTACCATCTTTATAAAAGATATTGTGTTGGTAGAAATATTGAGATGTACCAATTCTGAATGGAATCGGACGTTAATTTCCCTTTCTATGAGGTTCATGAATGTTCAAAATTTAGACCCTTTTGTGGGGAAGGTATCTGAGGGAGTGAACCGATATATCCCATCTCCGAACAAGACCTTGGGTCAATACAAATATTGTGAAGTGTGTAATTCGAAGAGGACCGGATGCTTATTTCAGATTTTATGATAGGTTTTGTTATTCAAAGCTTTGTCCCTTTGTGGGGGAGGTACCAGAAGGAATGGTCCGATCTCTACCATCTTTGTAACAAATCTTGTGTTGTTATAAATATTGAGATGTGCCAATGGAATCGGATGTTAATTTCGTGTTTTATGAGCTTCGTGAATATTCAAAATTTTGGCCGTTTGTGGGGGAATTACCAGAAGGAGTAGACCAGTATATTCCATTTTCACACCGGACCTCGGATTAAAAAAAAATATTGGGATGTGTGTAATATCTGGACTACCGGTCGCTTATATCACATTTTATAAGAGTTATAATTATTAAAAATGTTAACCCTTGGTGGGTGAGGTACTGGATGGAGTAGACCGATATTGTTCATTTTCGCACCTGACATAGCACTGATGCAAATATCATGGTACAATAAAAAGGTAAGGTAGAGCTCCCAGCTGATTACAATTTTTTTCTAAGTGTGCCCGACTTCTGCCAATTTTGTGAATGTATTTGTTGTTTTGAAAAATAAAAACAAAATATTTTCAAAATCAATGATTGGAAGAAACTTAAATTGCGGGGCGCGCATTAATAATGTTAACCACATTTGAAATGGAATTGAAAGATTGAACACTTAGGATCATATTTTTGAGAGAGCATTCAGACATTTCATTCATCTTTCGCGCTATTTTACTCATTTTAGAAATTAACAAAAAATATTAAATAAATGAAAACAACTTGTTGGATATAATATTGAATAATTCTGACAGGAAGCGGGCATAGCCTCAGAGCTGTATTTTTGATGTTTTACGAAGCTGTTCTACCTCCTTATTGTACCATGGCAAATATTAGAATTGGCAAAGTTGGAGCAAAATCGGGTTATCATTCCACTTTCTGTGCAGTAAATTATTTTCTTCGAAAATGTTGATATTTTGTGTGGGAGGTACCAGAAGGAGTGCACCGATATTGGCCATCACCGAATTCGATCTAAGTTTGATAATAATATTACGATGTACCAAATTTCGAATAAATCGGATACTTTCTTCGAGAGTTATCATACGCAACAGCCAGACAGACGAACGGACTCCAAATGTCCTGAAACGGATTTGGTCTAAAGAGACCTAGGGTTTAAAACCGTTATTTCGATGAGGCACGTTCTGGCCATATCAAATGATATATACCTTCTGTAGCCATATGACTGAGGGTATAAAGAATGGTATAGCTATTGTATTTCAAGAAATGGAATTAAATCACAAAACGTCATATCGGATTTGACACTAGTATTGCTATAGAGACATTGAAAAAACTGGAAGGTTGTCCCACAAAAAAATACTTTTAAAAAATTAACGATTTTGATTTGGCAGACCTTGAAAAATACTTCTAAAAGCCTGCGGTTATATTTTTGCCTTTGAAATAGAATTTAAAAACACTATTCTGACTTAGGTATTACCTATGAAAGACTAAATAATTTTTTAATATTAACTAAAATATCATTTTTATTAAATTTTTTGCAGACTCATCGACCAGCAATGATGTTCAACCGAAATTCTCCTGGAGAAATGCCTCGCGACTTCTGCTGCAACATACTGTGAGTGCCTACACAAATCCCACGGTCTTAAAATGGAGCATTTGGTGGGCATTGGCCACATGTGGTCAACTGCAAGTTATTTCATATGCTCAAATTCTATGGAAAGAAATCGATGAAAATCACGAGAGTTACTATAATGGTGCCGTCGAGGCGACAGTTACTCTGTTAGGTGCTGTTGGTGCGATGACTGCGGGCCTTATGAATGGTGTCTTTCGTTCTCAGTGGATTCTAACAATATGTTCGATACTCATGGGAGCATTTATGATAATATCGGCTGTAACGAATATCCTCTGGGTGGCATATGCCATGTATGTTATGTTCGGTATTTTGTATTTCTTTGTCATAACCATAGCCAGTGCCATAGTGGCACGTAATTTAAGCGATGATAGTTTTGGTCTAATATTTGGCATAAATACTTTAATAGCTCTTATACTGCAAACAATTTTGACATTAGTTGTTGTTACCGATGCCGGTTTGGGTCTATTGCCACGCGACCAATATATTGTATATGGTTCATATTTTGTAGTATTAGCTATAATTTTTGTAGCCGTTGTTATTGTAGAGCAATTTACGAAATGTACAAAGAAATCGAAAGATTTGGATGTGAAATCTATTCAATAATTTTCGAATAGAGTTATACAAATATTTCTATTAACAACATTCTTTAGACATTGAACGACAAATCAGGGATTTTTACATCTAGTATATATTCCTCATATTGTATACGTTGTTTTTTTTATAGTTTTAAGTATATAGGTTTATCGAAATATTTTTATTTTTAACAATAAAAAATATGAAAAGAAATGTCGTGATTTTTTCATGCAGAAAAAAAATATATTTTTTAAATTATATAGATTATATTTATTATTTTTCCAGAACCTGTGAGAAACTATTAGTTCTGCTACTCTTTTTCTGTATCATAAAGGGAAAATCGGCTATCGCAATAAAAACTTTAACATTGTTGCAGTTCTGGAACAGACCATATTTTGACATTTTATTATAATTCTTTATTATAATTTTAAATATAACTATTGTTTTTATATTAATTATAAATATTAATTTCTATGAAGTCAAAGGCGGGACCGACTATATGATAGCCTACACCACTATGCATATTTAGTAGAGCTCCGTAACAAAATAATTTATTTGAAGTAGATCATACCACCTATCAATATTTGGCTTTAGTAGCCATAATCTGGTTTCAATGGAACTAATACAGGGTGAAATAAAAAAAATTGCAACAAAGTCAAAAGCCATTTTTTTAAATTTTATTGAATGAAAGCAAAAAATATCGGAAATAGCGTCAAATATTAGAAAAAGTTGAAATTTGTTCGAATTCGTCACCTTTGGCAAGAATTACGGCCTTCAAACGGCCAATAAAAACCGTCACCCACTGCCCGAATGTTGCTCTGCCAACCTTGCTTTCCAAAATACTCCAGACACAATAGTCCAACGGATTGGTATCCGAAAATTTTGTAAGCATTCTTGGGTGGCGCGTGCTGAGTGCGATGGTGCTGAGTCCTGTTGGAATGACCAAGGTCTGCGGCCAAAATGTTTGCGTGCCCAAGGCTTTAATACACCTTCCAGAATATTTTCTCGATAATATTCGGCATTTATTCTGATGCCACGGTCGATTAATACGAGCGGAGAGCGACCATCGACTGTTATGGTGGCCCACACCATCACCATGACCGGCACTTGAGTTCTGGTGGCCAACCGAAGGTGCACATTTTCAGCTGGCCTCTTTGGCAAGTAAACACGATCATTTTGTTTGTTTACTAACTGCTGGACAACTAATGTTTTCTCATCGGAGAAAACCATATTCGGCAGTTCACCACTTTCGGCCAAGGAAGCAACTCTTTAGCTCTTTCGAGTCTATTTTCTTTCTGTTGCGGTGTAAGTTTTAATGGGTTTACTCCGAGCTCATTTTTCAATATTTGCTGAATGGAATATTGCGATATGTTCAGCTCATGAGCCATTTTTCGGCAACTGTGACGCGGGTTTCGATCAAGTCGCTTCTTTACTTCTCGGACAATTTCTTCTGATGCTACAGTTTTTGTCTGTCCCACTTCTTTGACGTCGGGCTACGCTACCAGGATCACGGTAACTAGCGATGGTACAAGACACAAAATATTTATTCACATTTAAATGCCGGAGTGCTCTAACCATAGCCACTTGTGGTTTCGCAGCCAAATATAAACAAATCACACTATCACGCTTGAATTCTATCTCGAATAACTTTTTTTATGGAAAATTCTGATCAAAATGCTTTTGTACTCTTGTAAGCAATATAATGAGCTGTCACTGGAATAATTTTAACAGCTGTCGGACGAGTGGCTTAAAAATGACAGCAGTCTGAAGTTGGTTGCAGTTTTTTCATCACACCATGTATAAATGGGAGCTATAGCTACATCTAAACCGATTTTCTCCAAATTTGATGTACTTTCTTCCAGACTCAATTTTGTGGGATGTACCAACATTTAGGTCATTTGGACTTATATTGGCGATTTGGTGCCCAACTAACCCGAAATCGGTGGAAGATCTATATGGGAGCTATATGTAAATCTGACCCGTTTTTCACCAACTTTAATAGGGTTCGTCCTTGGGCCAAACAAATATTGTTTGGAAAATTTCATCCCAATCGGATAATAAATGCGCCCTACATTTTGTTCACAAGAATGGACAGACGGACGGACATACATAAATCGACTCAGAAAGTGATTCTATGAAGATCCCCAAAAGTAACTATGGGTCCAACTCGCTTCCTTCTCCATGTTACAAACAAATACACAAAGACATAATACCCTTACCAATATGTGGTGTAGGGTAAAAAAACTCCATAGCTTTACTATTTAAATAGCATTTTTAATTTCTACTTACCTCACATTTAAATGGCCTTTCTCCGGTGTGGACACGTTTGTGTATCAACAAATAACCCTTGTAGTGGAAAACCTTTCCACAATCTAAGCATTTATCTGGTATTTTTAGAGTTTTCTTAACACTTCGCCCTTGACCCTTTGTTGACTCATGTATTCTCTTTTTCCCCTCCACTTGCTGCTGCATTTCACAAAGACTATTTCCACTATTCTTATTTTCATATCGCTTTTCCTCATCATGAGACGTCCCAATTAAGGTAGCATCCATTGATACACTTGAATTTCTACCAAACACCTCACTTAACGTTTCATCAGCCTCCGAGCGCGTTAGGCTACTAACATCGATTTCAACGTCATTTAACAACTCCACATCGTCACCGACAACTTCAACTATATCATTGGTGACATCACGATAGAACATCATATCGCATAGATTTGCAACTGACACACTATCATCGGGTGTTTCCAGGGGCTTGGGTGAGATGGATATATTCAGCACCGAACCCAGACTGCTACGAAGATACATGGAAATATTAAAAACACATGAAAAAAGTAGTTAAAATACTTGGCAACCTACCTCATCGTAGATTGTGATGGAATACCAAAGAAATATTCTCTCAAACGTCGTTCAGAAGCCTCAGCCAATTGTTGTAGATTGTAGGCATCCAAGAGGCGATATAAGCAGGATTGACACAGAAGGGCGGGAAAGGCATCATCGTTTGTCTGAGGAAATAGAAGAGAGAATTATTAGAGATAGATATTTTATCGACCCAAATATATGGAAAAATTTGTTATAATTTAAAAAAAAATGCTTTAATTTAAACAAAGACACTATGTTCTGGAACAAATTAAACACATTAAACATCACAACATCACAGTATCTCTCTTCAAATCTTAGCCACAAGTCAATCATGGACCTTAAACTTACATTAAAATTGGCTATTTTTAGCTTCTGCATCATTTCAATGGGTCGTATTAAAAATGTTGGACTATAGATGGAAACAAGGATGTCGCTTTTCAAACAAATGCGACAGATTTTGTGCAGTGACAATGATTCCATTTCTAATAATATTGGCCAGGTAATTTGTAAATGAACATTTCACCCTTCAAATCCTTTCTACTTGTATTCGTAAACAAAATAAGTAATGTCCTTATTATCTTTAAACTTTGTTTCCTGTTGGAAAGAGTGATGAAGCCACTATTAGTGCGTAACGTGTCGTAGCATATCAAAGTGTTACAAATTTTAAAGCATACTTTTAGGAGTGGAATGAAACGAAACAATTGGATTTTTTGTTTTGTAGTGGTTCTTATGATCTCGTTTTAAAAGAAAGTGTAATTCTCAATTCAGCAGATAACAAGTAATATGGTATCAGTCGGTTTGGCCGACAGATGTAAACCCCCAGCCTTAAGTTATGATTATTCAAACTGTTGATCCTTTATGTGAGAAGTTCCGAAGCAGTTGGCCAATATTGACCAATTCGTATCTGACCTAAGTCTGATAAAAATATTACAACGTGCCAGATTTGGACTACATTGACTACTCCCTAAACTTTATAAGAGATATGTGTAAAGTTTTGGAAAATGTGGAAATATGCGTGATGTAACAGATAAAGCGGACCGAAGTATTCCATTTTCATACTTCATCCAATATAGATAAAAATATCAGCGTATGCAAAATTTGAAGGAAATCGAACATTTATAACCAATTTAATGCGAAATCATGAATTTCGATAATTTACATATTCATATCAGATTTATGGTAAAAAGATATATTTAAATATAGCAAGTTGTAAAGTTGTTTGGCAAGTTGGCTGATCTTGCGTTAGGAAAAATATTTGGGTTTGGGAAATTTGAAGAGAGTTGGATGCTTATTTCGTTTCCTTTGAGCGTTTTGTTTTTCAAAGTCTTGAACCCTATGTGGAGGAGATACCAGAAGAAATGGTCCGATCTCTGCCATCTTTATAACAGATCTTATGTTGATGGAAATATTGAGATGTAGCAAGTCTGGAATGGATGTTAATTTCGTGTTTTCTGAGCTTCAAAATTTTGACCCTTTGTGGGGGAGGTACCAGAAAGAATGGTCCGATCTCTACCATCTTTATAACATATCTTGTGCTGATAGAAAAATTGAGATATGTTAAGTCTGAATGGAGTCGGATTTTAATTTCGTGTTTTCTGAGCTGCATGAATATTCAAAATTTTGACCCTCTGTGTGGGAAGTACCAGACGGAGTGGACCGATATATTCCATCTTCACACCAGACCTTGGATTAATAAAAGTATTGTGATGTGTGTAATTTACAAAGTTGGAGCAAAATCGGACCTCTTTTCTCTTTCTGTGCAACAAAATATTTTCTTTGAAATGTTGCATTTTTGTGGGGGAGGTGCCAGAAGGAGTGGACCGATATTGTCCATCTCCGAAATCGATCTAAGTTGGACAATAATATTACGATGTACCAAGGTTGGACCAAATTACATACTCCTTTCAAGAGTTATCAAGCGCACCAGACTTACATCGGTAGATCGACTCTAAATGTCCTGGAACGGATTTGGACCAAAGAGACCTGTGGTCTAAAACCGTAATTTCGATGAGGCATGTTTTGGCCGTATCAAAGAGAAAGAATCTTCATCTCCTCACTATAGTCCTGATAAGGCACCAGTTTTCATGTCTGTGTTTTGAATAGCCTGAATACTACTTCATTGTGAAGCATTACTTTTCGTGACTGGACGACAAACCCTCTTTGTCTGCAGCCAAGTGATGCCTAATTAATCCACTAGGCTATTCGATAAAAAGTGGTCGTAATGTTCTGTCTATCGACCAGCACATTAAGTTGCACTCTCAGCTCCTCAATCCATGTGAAGAATGGCAAAAGAGCTAAATTTGAACGTATGTCATCAACAGAAGTATCCTATGTCATCCCAATAAGTAAGCGGTACAAAATTTTCAAAAATATTATTAATTTTATTTGCATGGGTAAGTACCGACGTTCAAACACCCCATCCATTTGGAATTTATTAATGAAAAAGCAAATTCAAATCCATACTTTTTTATAGACTCTGGGAATATAGTCTTTATTCTCAATAAAAATATTTGTTCTTTTTTCAAAAAAAAATGTTCTTACAATGCTAGCTTATACAAATATACAAAACAAAAAAGAAAAAGCAAATGAATGTATAAAGGACTTAGACTTATTTCATAGGACTTTGGATTAGGTCTTCTACATCATTAACAATGTATAAATATTTTTTAAAATCACACCAACAACAATTTCGTTAAAAATAGTATAATAACACAAAACAGCAATGTTCGAGGGGGGAAAGGAAGGAGAAAGAGAGAAAAGGAAAGTGGAGTATGGTAAAGTGAAAAGGCCTTGAAGTATTTTATCAATTAATAGCAGTGGGTTACACTTGATAACGTTGCTTATGTCATGCTGTACGATAAATATCTCCCGATCCATAGGTATAACGACGATCCTTGAGTGTTGGTTCTTCCACCATTACTTCATCATCGTATTGATTAAGTTTCTGCATCTTGGGACGCATAATGCCGCGTACATCATTCAACGATACATCCATATCCTTAAACGCGTTTAACATAAATACTGCACTTATGACTACAAGGAATCCACAAATATCACCCAATATATCTTCGAAACGCATGTGAGTGAATTCTTTGAATAATATCGCCGAAGCTGTGATGACCAATGTTGTAAACATCACATAGTATATGGGAGTTACAATGCCCGTATTGAAGATATCCAAAGCCTTGTTCAAATAATTCATTTGTATGGCAATAAATGTTACCGTGACAAGTATTAAAAACCATGGCATCCAGGTGGCAAAATCATTTGTTCCCGCTATTGTATCACGTATGGCCAAACCCAAGGCCTTGCATGACATTACCGTCAACGAACCAATTCCCGAGCATAGGAATATATAGATCACCACATTGTTATGACCATGTCGTGGTGCAACAAAAAATGCCACAAATATTGTTGAGCCAATAATTAGAATGACATAAAATATAAAGCCAGGATCTTGTAATTTCTCGAACAGAACTTGCAAATCTTCAATTTCTTTTTCCTTGGGTGAGTGTATGACAATAATCGTTGAACCCACAATGCACAGGAAACAGCCGAGTTTGCCAAGTAAGTTAAGTTTTTCGTTGAGGAATTGTGATGCCATAACTGCAGATATGATAACACTCAAGGCGCCCAACGGGGTTACCAGCGAGGCAGGTGCAAAAGCATATGCGGCGAAATTTGCCGCCTCTCCAAGGCCCACTAGAAATAAAGTAAGGTAAAAATTTGCATTAAAATATACATATTTATTATTGTAGTCAGAATAAATTTAAAAATCTTAAAAGTATGAAGAAATAAACTGTCAAGGAAAGAATTCAACAACTTGGAAATTCGTAGAAAAAACTCCCATCATTAACAGGGTGAGATGAAAAAACTGCAACCAACTTCAGACTGTTGTCACCTCTAAGCCAATCTCCCGACAGCTGTTAGAATTATTCTAGTTTACAAGCGTACAAAAGCATTTTGGTGAGAATTTTCCAGAAAAGTTATTCGTGATGGAATTCAACCGTGATAGTGTGAGTTTTTTATATTTGGTTGGCAAACCACAAGTGGCTATCGTTAGAGCACTCCAGCATTTAAACGTAAATAAATCATTTGTGTCTCGTGCCATCGCTCGTTACAGTGATACTGGTAGCGTAGCCCGACGTCAAGGAAATAGACGGAAGTAAACAGCAACATTAGAAGAAATGGTTCGAAAAGTAAAGAAGCGACTCGATCGAAACCAGCATCGCAGTGGCCGAAAAGTGGCCCGTGAGCTGAATATATTGCAATATTCCATTCGGCAAATATTGAAAAAAGAGCTCGAGGTAAAGCCATTGAAATTCCAAAAAGTGCAAGAACTTACACCGCAACAGAAAGAAAATAGACCGAAACAGAATTTGGTTTTCTCCGATGAGAAAATATTCGTTTTGTCCTGCAGTTTTTAAACAAACAAAATGATCGTGTTTACTTGTCAAAGAGGTGAGCTGAGTGCACCTTCGGTTGGCCACCAGAACTCAAGCGCCGGCCATGGTGATGGTGTGTGCCGCCATAACAGCCGATGGTCGTTCTCCGCTCGTATTAATCGACCATGGCATCAGAATAAATGACGAATATTATCGCGAAAATATTCTGGAGGGTGTATTAAAGCCTTGGGCACGCAAACATTTTGACCGCAGACCTTGGACATTGCAACAGAACTCGGCACCATCGCACTCAGCACGTGCCACACAAGAATGGTTATAAAATGAGGTTCCTCGCTTCATTTTCAGCGCATAATGGCCGCCTGGAGTATTTTGGAAAGCAAGGTTGGCACTAAAAAATACCAAAGTGCCGAACACCTCAAGCGCTTCGCCGAGAATGGGCCAAGATACCACAGTGCAACATTCCAGCAGCGTATGACGGTTTCATTGGCCGTTTGAAGGTCATAATTCGTGCCAAAGGTGACCAATTCGAACAAATCTAAACATATTCTAAAATTTGATGCTATTTCCGACGTTTTTTGTTTTCATTCAAAAAAATCTTTAAAAAAATGTAAAAATGCTGGAGTTTTACCTTGTTGCAGTTTTGTTTTATCTCACCCTGTATTCAATAGGCAGAATACCTTCTACAAGACTATTAGAAAGAGTTCTTTTCAAAGGTCATGAGAGATCGGGTGTACTTTGAAAGCTACAAAGGGAAATGGGGCTCTAAATTTGATGTTCATATTTGAACTTTGAAATTCTCTGCTACATCGAAGATTCTAGTTCATTATAGGAAGCAAAGAAACCTTATTTAGGACAACGCCCTGTGCACTTTTACACGAACAAAGATGATTACATATTAGCATGTGCCAGAACAATAAGTACCATTGTAACATCTCAAAGAATTGCTTTTCTTTCGACATAAGCAAAACAAAAATCAACATCATTCAGCAATACAATTCACTTACTTGTCAACAAACCAGCCCACCATATCCACTCCTTCAAATAACCAAAACCCCCGGCCGATGCCCTTAGTTCGCCATGACGATTGAGACGCATCAATCCCTTTTTCTTAATAATAAAGCTAGAACCAATGAAGAAACACGAACTGATTGCCAGGCCAACACCAATATAGAAATCCGTTTGCCCATACAATTCGGATAGAGAGGGCGATGAAACATTGCCGCTACTGGCGACAGCATTGTTGGCATCTGTCACCATCGACGGTGAGGCGTCTGCACCAGCTTCAACAGTCATTTGTTTTCGATTAATTTACTGCAAGAGAAAAACTGTAGATAAAATTGTAAATTGTCTTGTCTTATCGCGAATTTCCTTCAATTTATGAGACGTGAAAGCCCCCCAGCACTCAGTCCATGACTCACATTCGATTGTTTTGTAATTTATGTTAAGAACTCCAAATTGGATTTGTTTTTTAAATACGGTTATATATGGATATGTTCAATTCGTTTGTAAATCGTTAAATCACAGCTTTGTTATGTTATTCCATATTTACTATTTTGTTATTATTATTATTTTTTTTATTTGACTGCTTGATTGGCTTCAAGGTAGATCTAACAGGCAGCGATGCCAACTTAGTGCTTTTCGCGCTATTTATGGTGCTTTTTAGACCCCCTAAAACGCCAAAATAGTGGGCATAGCGCGAAACGAAAAAAAAGCACTGTACGTACGCTTTTCATCTTTTCTGTTGGTGCTTCTAGCGCGTTTTAGATTTTTAAATATAACAATGTTTATACATTCGAATATTTTGATAGTATGACATCTACTTGTCGCAAGTTCTTTACGTGTCATTCCTGTCATTGAAGTTCTTTTGTTTACTCTTTTTTAATAAACCATAATAAAATGAAGAATTTTGTGTATTATAAACCAATTGAAGGAAAAGTGAAATGAACGAGAAAAAAACGTAAGTTTATACATGGCTGCTTTCTTGTACGAGTTTACAAAACTTCAACTGAATTTGAAGCTATGGGTTTTATGGTTGAACATAATTGTTTGTAAAAATGTATATGTCTGCAAGTTTTAACCACATGTAAAATGTTCCTAATATATCATATTTTTTTAAAAATATGTATGCACTTATATACATGAAATATTTATATATGTTGTTGTTGATTTAAGACACATTTTTCAATGGAATTGTCTGCAATTCTACACAAGGAGTTCTTTGTGAGTACTTTACCCCCTGAA
The DNA here is from genome assembly GCF_030504385.1 of Musca domestica. Lineage (NCBI taxonomy): Eukaryota > Metazoa > Arthropoda > Insecta > Diptera > Muscidae > Musca > Musca domestica. Next base: position 9,184,171 of record NW_026712299.1, read on the forward strand.
ATAGAATTGTCGGTAAGGTCCACAATATCGTATATCCTCAATATATCGGCATCTTCCGATATTGGGTATTTTTGTAGATTTTAACAGAATTTTTAATGGATTTTTTTTTTGTAAATTTCCTAATTCGTTTTAAATGGTGGAGGGTATTCAAAGTTCGGCCCGGCCGAACTTACTGCTTTTTTACTTGTTTAAAAATATGTATGCGCTTATATATATGAAATGTTTATTTTGTTGTTGCAAAATGGTCAGGCTTTATCTCTTTATTGTTGTTTTTATGAAAACAACGTTTGTTCAATGAAATGTTTATATAAGATACGATCTAAATTTTTGAATAAAACAGTATTTAGTTTTAAAAAAAGTGTTTTATTGACAATTTTGGTTAGAAAAAAATACATAGCGCTTTTTACGCTTTTTTAAGGAAAATTTTTACGCCATTTACGCTTTTCTGGTTTTTAATTACGCTTTTAGCTCTCAAAATGTTGGCATCACTGCTAACAGGTAACCGCATCGGCGAATTGCTACAACAAAGCAACTTTTGTGGTCCCCTCAAATGTCAAAATTGACATCTAAGGCGAAAAACATAGATTCGCCATGACATTTAAAGGTTGCGGCAAATTTGTTTCAATCAATCAGAAACGAGGTGTTTGTTTACATTTTATTTTGTGTGCCTCTCGTCGTAAACGAACTTCGCAATAAAAGTTTTTATTGTAAAACAAATAAGAGTAAAATAAGTATTAATTGTAGTATTGCGATATTTTTTAAACCAAGAAAATTATAATGACTATATTTTACTGGTTTAAACCGAAAGTTTTCCGGAACTGCGAATGACAAGAGTCGAATTCTTGCACCACTTCCCGTGATGTGCTTTGGGAATCTTATATGTTGAGGCTAACTTAATTCTTAAAGCTGCACTCCATTCTATACTCCTTCCTTCATTTTCTTTTAATTATTTTTACTGGTTTCACTCTTAACTTGCTCTTAAATTATTTGAAATATTATATATTATAAAAATATTTTTAGGGAAGACAACATAAACGAATTTGTTGTTGCATTCATTTAGGGCGAATTCGCCATTACAACAATTTGTTTTGACATTTAATGGTGCCGAAGGAATGGGCCAATATTATCCACTTCGTATCAGACCCAAAAATATGATATAAATATTCCAACGTTCCTGGTATGGATTATATCGACTCACTCACTAATTTTTAGAAAATGTTAAAAAGTGCGTGATGTACCATATAGAGTCTACTGAAATATTCCATTTTTATACTTCATCTGATATTGAGCGAAATATAATATGGGGCAAAATTACAAGAAAGGATATTTATGTCCAATTTTATGCGAAGTCATAAATTCCGATAAATGTCATATTCATATCAGGCTTCTTATTGAGAGAAATATTTGACATAGCAAGTAGTAAAGTATTGCTAAATTGTCTAAATTGTTTCGAAAGTTATGACAGATAAAATTATTTAAAATTGACCCTTTGTGGGTGAGGTACCAGAAAGGATTCGCAGATATATATCGACTTCATAACAGATCTTGTGTTAGCAAAAATATGTGTGTGTGAAATTTGAAGAGAGTTGGATATTTATTTCGCTTTATTTGAGTGTTTTGTTTTTCAAAATCTTGAAACCTATGTATGGGGGAGAAGAAATGGTTTAATCTATACCACCTTTATAACAGATCTTGTGTTGATAGAAATATTGAGATGTGCCAAGTCTAAATGGAATCGCATGTTAATTTGGCGTTTTATGTGCTTCATGGGTATTCAAAATTTCGACACTTTGTGGGGGAGGTACCAGAAGGAGTGGACCGATACATCCCATGTTAACATCAGATCTTGGGTTTATAAAAATATTAAATGTGTGCAATTTAAGACGTTCGGATCCTTACATCACATTATTTAAGAGTTGTAATTATTCAAAATTTTGACCCTTTGTGGGGGAGGTACTTGATGGAGTGGACCGATCTTGTCCATTTTCTTACCTGACCTAGAATTGATGCAAATAGTAGAATTCGCAAAGTTGGAGCAAAATCAGATCAACCCTTCTCTTTCTGTGCAGCATTTCTTTGAAAATTTGGACATACATTTTGTGTGGGAGGTACCAGAAGGAGTGGACCGATATTGTCCATCTCCGAACTCGATCTAAGTTTGACAAAAATATTACGATGTACCAAGTTTGGACCAAATCGGATACTCCCTTCGAGAGTTATCGTGCGACCAGCCAGCCAGAAAGACAAACAGACAGACGGACGGACGGACATCGGTAGATCGACTCCAAATGTTCTGAAACGGATTTGGTCCAAAGAGACCTAGGGTTTAAAACCGTTATTTCGACTAGGCACGTTTTGACCGTATCAAATGTAGCCATATGGCTGAGGGTACAACAAAGGTCTGATTGTCAAATTTCAAGAAGAAGATGGGATGTATCGGCACATCGGCAGTAACATTTACTCAGTAGGATGTTACTGAGAAATAATACGATTTTCTCTCTCGATAAAAAATGCAACTTGCAAAACATTTGTGAGATAACAGCTGATGCATCAAAATAACTTTGGCGCAAATCGTAACAACAGAAATGTTTGGATGCAGTTTATTTGTTTTTACATTTTCATATTCAAAAATAATAGTAAATAAAATAAACCATCCACGCTTGGGAACACTAATATGTCAAGAATTTTTAAATGTCTTTTCAAATATAAGTAGATTTTTATATGTTTTCTAATACGACGTCATTCAGAGGTTATTAAAATACATACTTTTCTTTTGGTTTGGTTCCATTCAAGCATTTCATAACTAATTATTACATGACTTTCAGAGTAATACTTAACTTTTCTGTTTTATATTATATTCTTACTTGACTTTTATACCCTCTAAAATGCGTGAAAATAGCAAAATAATTGGTCTGAAATTGTAATCGTATGATAGCATGAGATTACCTTGGATTATGACCGCTTCCATGGACAAAGATTACAGACAGTAACAAATTTAATTTTTGCAAAAAAAAAATATATATATAATAATAATAAAAATAACAAATAGTTTTCATGCACTTGTTCTGTTCCAGAACTACAAGAATGCAACATTTTTCGCTACGATAACCGATTTTCCTTTTATGATAACAAAGAAAATTGCAAAACTAATAGATTCGTGCAGGTACTGGAACAGAGCAATTGTTGCATCTCCAATTGATGTAGGCCTGGGCAATGGTGTTCCATGGATGTAAAATTTTTTTATCTTAATTTCGAACCAACATAAACAATATAGCTCATTATCCGCTTCTAAATTATTTATTTTTAATCTTTAAATACGTCTGCCTTATTCTTTGTACTTAATAAATGTAATAGGCTTTTTCTTCAACAATAATATATTTTTTAAATTAGCCTGTTTACAAAACAACTGATTATTGAACAGCTTTTGTTACTGGATAATTTTAGGGGAAATTCTCAGTAATAATTTGCAAACTCCCATAACTCAATTGTCAAAATGTCTCTTTTATTTCGATCTCACTTATTACTTTTCGGTAAACGAACAGCTTCCAGTACAATTTTGAATAAATGACGGAAAGAGTGCATAACTGAGTGATTTATAAATTTAATTAGTGTAAAAACTATTAAGTTCTGGACAAATTGTTGTCAAAAGTAATATTCTTGTCCGATCTTACATAGACCTTGAAAATTATCATTTCACTCGTAGTGTTATCAGTTTACTTGGCTTTCTGATTTTTCTCCCCACAAAGAAGGACAAGAAGAAGCATTTGTTTTGGTTTGAATACGGACACACACATAGGAATATTCTCGTTGTTATTGGCTGACCCCTGTTTAGAAATATTCTTTTTTAAACTATCCGTAAACATTACACTCATTCGTAAACAACAGAGTTCTCCGGAATTTTGCTTTCTTTTTATTTTTTATCGGGCATTACTTGTTTGCCTTCTTATTTGCTTATTTGGTTTTGTTGGGGAAGGTTTGCCACGCAATTTTTTTGTTAATAAAATCCGTAGAAAACATTGCAGAAAGTTGAAAAGTTTTTAGTTTTTTAATTCTCCATCATGTCGTGTGAAGTGAAGACATATGGAAATCTAAAAGATTTTCACAAAGTCCAGGAATATTTTGGGCTCAAACATGGTAACACGATTTGCCTGAAGAAGTATACAATGCCACCACTAAGAAAATTCTATACTGTTGACTCATTACAGATGATAATTGGTTGAATGGCATAAACTATTCCATATCGCCAGCGGGGGATATGATTGCCATGGCTTTGGGCGAGAAATTGGCTTTGCTTAGCTCGAGTTGGGACAGCAAATTGCAAACATCCACATACACATTGAGTTGGTGTGGAGAACTTGAGGATCCGAATCAAATTGTTAGTTCAGTTCTGTGTTTACCCATGTTCGGCAAGGCTGTGAGCTCGGGAGCCGAATGGACCTGCATTGCAATGGGTCTAAGTTCGGGCATGGTGGTATTCTATACAGATTCTGGTATAAAATTATACTCACAAAGGTAAATTTTATATAGGAAACGATAAACGAATATAATTTTAATTTGCATACATTTCTAGTTATCACGAAAGTCCTGTACAGGCAATTAAGGCCTACACACCTCCCAGACATTCCGAAGCTGATGCCTTTGTATATGTTGTCTACGACCATTGTGTTTGCATCTTAAAGGGATCCGATTTGATACCACATCTAAATAATTTACGACAAAATCTTAATCGAACAATTGGTCGTAGTACGACTTCCATTGCTGAGACTGCCGACTTACTGCCATTTCAAAAATTCGCTTTTCCCAATGAGCGGGAGACAATTATAAATGATGCCATTATCGATTCTACACAGATACCGCGAGTGTATGACAACATTGTTGACCAATGTGTTTCGTTTGGTTATCATGCTCGTGTCTCTTCCACAACGATGAAAAGTTCTACGGTTGTGGGTGTGGGTGCTGAGCCATGTTTGGGTTTTTACCAGGCTGAAGAAGGTTATAAGACAATTTCAATTGGCGAAGTGGCCAAGGATGTAATTGGTATGGCCTATCGCAATATTATGGGTAATCTTTTTGGACGCCCTGCTCCGCCAACAACACCCTCACCCGATGAACAGCCCTCATTGGAAGCCGGCAAAGAATTAAAAATGCGCATGAAATGTAGATTTTTTGATGAAAAACGTGATGGTAATACTATTGTGATAGCACCGAATGGTCGCCTTGCTGCCATAATTGATAGTTTGGATAGAGTGTTATTGGTGGATACACAAAAATCGGAAATCATTCGAGTTTGGAAAGGTTATCGTGAAGCCCAGTGTGCATTTGTACCGGTCAAGGAGAAAACACTGAAAGGTGTGCAAACGACAAAAAGAAAAACACTGTTTTTGGTCATCTATGCTCCACGTCTGGGTTGTCTTGAAATTTGGCCTCTGCAACATGGACCAAAAGTTGCTGCATTCACCGTTACCAAAAATGGACAATTAGCTTATAATACACATGGACTATTGGGTGAGTGAGCTGTAATCAGGAATAATTTTTGAATAACAGCTTCCTTTTCCATTTAGGTCTAACACCAGATAGTAAAAATCGCACACATATCAGTACATGTTTGTTTTTGGATCCCAGTGATGCCAGTGTCAAAGAAATACAAATACCCTTTCACTATGCCTTGAGCACAGCCAATTCGGCCACCTCCAAGGATATACATCTTATGAGACGTTTGAAAAATTTACTACGCTCCAGCGATAATACCAAACTGGATATAGAAGAAATAAGCTCCATGGCTGCGGACTTTCAAACGATTGAAGTGCGTCAACAGTGTTTGGAAATGATATTGAAAAGTAAACAACTGCGTGCTCCAATTTTTCAAAGTATCATCCATGCCTTTGATCTAACGCTGCAGCAACAGATTGAAAATCCCGAAAAATATAACATTAAATCGCTAGATGATTATCGGCATTTTCAAATTGTCATACGCAACTATAAACGTCTTTGTGTATTCTATATGGAAATGAAGGTGCCACAGAAGCGTGAATATGTTGAAACCTTGGAATTGGATGAATCTGATTTGGTGATAATGCAGCAATTGGTATTGCTGTTAAGTGAGTCATATCTTTTGAAACAACAAATGAATGAATTTGGAGTAACGGCACGTGGCGTAACATTCGGTGCAGAGTTTGATGATGTTGGAGAATTTGTGGAATTTCTAAATATCTTTCAAGTTGATCAGGCATCACGGATTCCGTTGCTAAAGGAAAAGTCGAGTAACTTTGGGGAAGTTAGTTCAAAACTTTTCAATCGTTTCTTCACAGAAGGCCTGTGCTTTGATCAGTTCAAATTGGCAGCTGAAAAATCATTAATACCACATCAAGATTTATTGATATTGGCACTTTACTACTGGCTGGAGAAACCCTTCACCTATAAAAACTGGTAAGAAATCCATTCTACAAAAATTAATACTTTTTTAATATTTCTATTTTCTTTCGAAGTGATGAAGTTATTGCTGACATGTCTCGTTTGGCCGAAATGATCAAGGCTATTTGCCAACTGGCTGGGGATGTTGTTAATAATTATGCTTACAATGCTATATCGCCCTGGTGGCAGTATGTAAGAGAATTGCTCTTGGATAGTCCGAAATCATTGGGCCTACTTGTGGCTATTGTGTGCAAAACTGTGGCTGTATCTGTCAGGCGAGAATTTAAGGAGGTATTAAGCGCCACTTCACAGTTATTACCAGTTTTATTTTTATATATTGCCTTTCAGGGTTCTTGTGATGAAAGTCCACAGCAAGAAGATGACAATTTTGAACGCATATCCCATGATGAAGCCCAGTGGGGTTTGTTAATTGGTAAATTGGAAGATATTGCAGTACTGGGAGCAATTTTAGAGTAAGCATAAAAAGTTTTAAGAATTTTTTTTTATTTACAAACATAACTAATTTATTGATGCAGATATCCCATAATAAGCCTGGAACCAATAATGCCTGAAATCCCCTATGAACAGCCGGACTGTAGTCTAAAAGCCATTGTCAGTGGTGGCAAAGGAATTGTTACCGATTTAACAGCAAAATGGTTAATAAACACCAGAATACATCCATCGAAAATTGTGGAAATTGATAAGGCAGAAATAGTGCAAGAAGGTGAAACTGACTTGAATGCTACAACAAAAACGTCGCACTACGAAGAAACTGGCGATTTGGACGCGGTTCTTATGAAGTTATCATTGCTGCGTAAACATTTTCCATTCAGTTTAGAATCAGGTTCTCTGCTGAGTCTTTTGACTTGGCATTACTTGATCTACTGGAGTAAGAATCTAACAAGTTTAGAACATTTTCGTGCTGCCATAGAATGCCTAAAACAATTCCGTGTAACAGATTTGGCATTGAAACATGGTACTGGCTGTATGTTGTGGCAGGCAGCCATTAAATATCCCCTACAAAGTACAGCAAAATTAATCCATAAAGTTGGACGTTTGCCAAAGGATAAATTATGTCAACAGGATATTGAAATGTCTGCTTCATGTGTTCCAGAATTTCTTGAGCTATGTCTATTGTTTCTGGAGCACTTGGAAGATTCGCTGGATCATCAATCATATGACTTGAAGTTTGAAGTGTCTTTGGCTGAGGGACAGACCCCCTTGCAGTTTTTGGCTCTGCAACAACATCATGCCATCAAAGAGCAACTGAAATTACATTATGAACTGTGCTCAGTTTTACACTTCATTGCCTTTTTCCAACTGAGAGTTTCGAAGCCCTTAACCCTGGTGTTTGATGCCATGAGTAATAAGGCATTCTTTGGTGATATAAATAAAGAACTGAATTTTATACTACCAGCAGCTGATATGGTTTTACAACAACATCGCACCGAATTTCTATCGAAAGTTATCACGGCCTCAATGGATTTAATAAGGGAGGATTTGGAACAGCTTTTTGTTGCCGAACATTTTCAATATATGGATAAAATTTTCAAATTGGCCGAAAGCTGGGGTGTTGACCAAAAGGCCTTGAGAAGACGACAGGTAAGTATACATATATTTCATGTGACATTAATATATATAACACATATTTCAAAGATTGTAGATCTCTATGCCCATGGATTTGATGCCAATGCTGAGTTATTGCTAAATGATGTAGCCGAAGATGAATTTATTGGCCGAATGTTACTTGAAATAGCTGGAAGGCGTTTACATTTATATTCCAACAAATCACAGGGGACATTTTTACAAATTGCCTCTGTTGGTCAACAGCTACTGAGTTATTTGGATAATCTCGTAAGTGTTGCGGCTGTCTATTACCCTCAAAAATAATTTATAGTCGGTACGCCACTTTACCCCTGAAATATTGATATTCTCATGTGCCATACAAAGTCATATATTACACACTTGATTATATATGCTTATGATGATGATGATATTTTCTATTGTCTTCTATTTCACATAGAATGATACAAGTGGTAACTATGATTTACAAATCACTGCTTCGGAACCTCATGAAATTCAGCTGAATGCCTTAAGCAAATTGGTACACATTGCCATGAGATATATACCTGGAAAGGAGTCGGCGTATTTACGAATTGGTGCACAAATGTATGATGCCTCCACGTTACTACAAGAATAAAGAAGTACAATTGCAATGAAAGTCTGTAGCCACCGTTAGAAATTATCATTTTTTAAAAACACAATAGCAATATTATTCTTTTTATTGTTTAAAACGTTTCTATACAAATTATGACATATTTTATACAAATATTATTCATTAACTGATGGCATGTGGTAAGCCGGTTAATGTAAAACGTAAGCTTTAAAATTGTATTTTCAATGTAAACGATATTAAAAAAATATTATTCACAAATAGATGTATAAATATTTGATTTTTTAGTTAATTGTTTTTATTATTTAGTATTAAACAAATTATAAAATGATTTACATGCGGTAAAATTGATATATTTCAAAAATTAAAAGAAAATTGTGGTGAATAAAGTAAAAGTTAAAATTACTAGAAAGGTTGCTTACAATTTATGTTGCATATTTTGAGGCGCTATTCATTTCTTTTGGGAAAATTTTATTGGCAAATGTATTTAAATTTGTAAAGGATGTAAACGTCTTCTTCTTGACACTCGTCCCTTGGTTCATTTAGTGAACACATACATTTTGCAAACTGTCATTGGACGATATTGGGCAAACAAACAGCTAATGCTTTCTGTAGCCTCTTCCTTTTTCGCAACTCTCTATGAATTGAGTATTGTACAGAGTACGTAAAAAGCCCAGCACGCCGCCGTCGTTTGGCTGGATAAATTGCCGCCGCCAAACAAAATCATTTCACTTTGTTGTGTGCTCGTTTGGATCGATATTCGTCCCATTCGATAGTTTCGATAGTTTGTTGTAAAACTATCGATAGTATCGGATATGTAACCAGCGCAATTATGAATGAAAATTTCTCCCTTTAAAAAATCCTCAGGAACAATTCACCAATTCAATTTCCAATTTTCCAACTCAATTTTTCAAATAATTTTTTTCATTAGGAATTTTTATTTATAATTGGACTGAATATTGCATTTCTCGCCTGGTTAGTGCAGCATGACGAATTTGACTAGTATCTAAAGTCATATGGAGTTTTTCGAGCCTCGGAGACTAATATTGGGAGGGATATTTTGTATAGAGGCGAGCCTAATATGGGGAGGGATATTTTGTAAGACATACAAGAAACAGATGGACAGATTCGAATTCGTAACATTCTTTCAGATGTTACAATCACCAACACTTAGTCATATAACGCAACGGTATAGGACCGGTTATTGTGGCCGGAAAGGCAATATGACTAAATCATGTTTACTGATTATCTACAAATCAGTATTATTCAAGAATATAAAAAGGAAAAACAAAAGCGCTAAGAGCAATGACTTAGTAAATTCATGAGATCATTGAATGAACTATATATAGTGCTTTAAGGCGAATCCATAAAATTACATTTAAAATTAAAATACGTTCTATTAAAAATAAATATTTTTAAATCCATCTTTCGTTTTTTCAAAAAAGGCCCATGCTTCTGATGACATCTTTCTTGTTCTTATTTTTTCAAATCCTATATCAGATTCACTACCACTGTTGATATTGCCAATATCAATTACATTTTCTTTGCTGGCTGAGTCTGCTATATACGTTGTTAATAAAATGTTAATAGCATGTTTCCATTGGAAACCGAACAACGTTGTTCGCTCTCAGAATTAGGTACACGAATTAACCCGTTCATACGGCACGATTCGTAATTCATAGTAAAAAAATTCCTTTTTTCAAAAAAATTGTTTGTTGATTTTAAAGGGAATGTATACGAAAATACATGAAATTCTCACTAATATGAATATAAGAAATTATTGTTTTTCTCCCAAAGATTTATTATGTCATTAATTTTACAATTTTCATTCACGTTTTCAACTTTTTGTGTAAATGAACATATTTTTGTGTTTTTCCATTTTTAAATTCCGCTGAAGAGACACTTGTCAAACATTTTTTTTTTTGCCGATAGACACATTTTGAAAATATTGACTATTTTGTTTGCAGTTTTCTGTAGAAATTTTAACTCGTGGACCAAATGCGTAACTCGAATGAGAGATAAAACAAAATTTACTTTCGTTTGAATGTACATACGCCATTCAACATTGTAGTTTTCATTCATAATTTTCAGTCTTCCCAAAAATTTTTAAAATTTCATTAAATTTTTCTATTATTAATTTTTAAATGTCATAATTTATTTTTTCGATAAATGCTCTCATTTGTTAGGGATGGGACATATTTTTTCGTTGTTCTGAGAGTGATTTGATTTGAACAACGTACAAATATGAGTGTTCGCTCAGGAAATTTTGTGTGAAGAATTAGGTAGTTTTTTCATAGTCATAGAACTTCTCCATGATTTGTAGAACCGTCAACTTAAATATAATTATAACTTAGCTGTTGTTTATTTCTCTTACCCAAAAAGTCGCAGCGTCACAACATATGCGTAAGTGATGACATTTTGCCGATACTATCGATAGTGATTAAAAACTATCGATATTCGCTAAAAAAAAAATAAACTATCGATACTATCGATAGTGTTTTCGATAGTTTGACAGCTCTACGTTTGGACCGCTTTTCTGTTGAATTACGTTTTGGAACAATAAGTGAAGACTTCAACTCCGTTGTCCCTCATTGTCCACATATTTTCTTGAAAATGGAACAGCGACGCAATTTTCTGGATGCTGATAATAGCATTTTGGAAAATAATTTACGATTTGTAAAGGTAAACGGAAGAAATAGCTTCGAATAGACATAAATAATTAATGGGGAATTCATTTCTTTAGAGCGACTTGGAAGAAAATTTGAATCAGTTTTTTGGTGCCAGCGGAGGCACTAAAAGTTCTCCTGGATCTGGAAAATCGAAATCGGTTGCCCCACCACGTGAATATAAAGTTGTACAACCAACACCCGGTAAGAAGAGAAATATCCAGAACATTTTTTGTTTTGGGCCCTGATATTGGTTGCATGGTAACTGTTGTCGTAAAAGAAAACTCCAAGGATGTCACAAATCGCCAATTTAAGGTGCGAATTGCGGCATTCTTCTTAGCAAAAGCATTCCCGTTGAGTTGTACTCGACGCTTTCCTGCTGGTAGTCTCAAATGCCCTTGAAAAAGCTCTTTCGAAGAATTCAACAGTCGTTGTTTTTTCGGCGTCTCAAATTTTACGCAAATATTAAAGTTGTCATCCCTCTTTTTTATCTTAAAGGATTCTGTATTAAAACCTTCAAAGTCAACACCAATGAGAAATATTTCATCAATGTCTGCCAGGCTGAGGAGATACCACCGCCAGAAGATATTTCCGAAGCCCAGCTAACAGAAATCCTAAATTCCGATGAACCCAGTTCTTATCGTATACCCATGAGCATTTCCGAACCCAGGGTCACCAAAGACAAATCCGATAATCCAGTTGATGCCGTCGATTTCGCCATCAATCCGAAATTTTTTGCCAAAATTGAAAAGTCGGCGCTGTTCAGAGATTTCTTTTTGGTTTTGATTGCCGAGGCCCTAAGCGACAAATATAATGTACAAATCAAAGTCGATAAAGCCATAATATTAACTAAGCGTAAATTTATTGGTACACTGTTGTCACATCGGGTACGTAATACGGATGTTAAAACGGTTTTGAGTTCATACAAAAATCCAACAAACGAAGATTTAAATAAGCTAAAATCTTTGGAAAACTCCAAAACATTGGTACAAGAAATCGATGCCAAAGAATTGCAAAATTTGAAAAAGAAATCCGAAGAACTGAAGCAGCAACAGTCGAATCGCATTAAACAGGAAATTGCCCAGGCGGCATCTACCGTACCGGATTATAAGCTGAGGGCACGCATCAAAAACGAAGAGGTGGAAGAGGTGCAAGCTGAATTTTATCTACCCAAATGTGTAAGTTTTGGAGATAGGAATACCATAAATTTCATGAAATAAAAAATGAAGTTACAGTAAAGAGGGATGTTGGAAAATTATCACATATTCTTCGACTCAATGGCTCTCAAAAACTAGGCCTTTTTATTTCATGAAAATTGCTGATGCCCAAAATAGATATTTAATAATGTCTTCAAATCTTTTTCAGATCTCCTCCCAAGAATTGACATTGGACATTGGAGAAGATCGTATCTTGCTGGAATCCATGAAACATGGCTATCTCTTTGATAAATTTGTAAACTATCGCTTGAACCAAGACAGGGCAAGGGCAATATTTGATAAAACGAATAAGGTTAGTAAAAACGTGCCTCTTTAATTAATTACTCTATTAATATTTGGTTCTCTCCACCCTAGATGCTGCAAATTCGTATTCCAGTCATACCAGCTCAGTAGTATATTTAAAAAAATTAAAAAATTAAATTATTATATTGTTAATTCCAATTAATTATAATAAATATCTCTTGAGGATCATTATTGGAACTTGATTTAGTAGTATTACCAAAGCGTAACAATTTTCAGCAAAAGCAATTAATAAAAAAACCAAGAACCAATACCAAGCCCTCGACAATGAGCTGATCTGAGGACAGAAAAGTACAAAAATCTTCAAATATTTCCATATACTTCCGGCATCCATCTGGCAGAAACGACCTATCCGAAGACTATGTTAGTAACTTAAAAAACGGTTTTTCTAAAGTTTAGTCAATAGAATGAAGAGACCTTAGTTGAGTTGGTACCTCACACTCGTTCACCTATCTTGACATCGTCAAGCTCCTAAAACAATGTATGCAGAGGCAAGGCAAATATATTTTTTATACCCTCAGCCATACGGCTCATTAAGCTTATATATATGAGCTTCAAATGATTAGATTTTGACAGAATATGCCTGCACCGGTGCCTTCTACCATCTCGGGAACGCGGTGCAACTAAGACAAAAACAAACATCAACACAATTTCACTTCAATCAAATTTTATTTGTTTTAGGCAATGTATTTCATTTTTCAGTTTCGTATCTGTAAATATGCATATAATTCCTTTGATGAAACTCAGTTTCATTAAGATTATGTAATAAATTTCTTCATCTTTTTATTAAACCTCTTCTTCAGAGACACCAACCACTTAAGCTCCCAATTGCTCGTACAATTTGGGCACATAATCATCCCATTCAGCTTGGTAGAAATTACCGGCTACAGGGTTGCCCAACTTGTATTTCTCAGCAAATGAGGCAATCTTAAAGCAGCCACGACCATCTCCACTATTGTTGGGTAGGCGTTTTTCGTCGAATGTCAACTTGCCTTCTTGTTTGTAAATCAGGAAAATATAACGATGCAAACCGGTTCCTTGTGGTGGTCCCGAACCGATGTAGGCAGACAAAACTTCACCGGCACTAATGTCGCTGCCAGGTACATTACCAACCAACCAGTGATGCCATTCGCGGTATGTGGCCTCCTTGCGGCTGGGTGCATCTGGATCGGTCATGCAAACCGTGTAGAAGGCATTGGGATCAGCATTCCAGCTAAGTTTGGGTTGATCTTTCACCTGGGTCGGTGTCAAAACATTGCCTTCCTTAACCTCTACACCGCTATCATACTTAACGCTCACTAATTCGCTGGGTGCCACATTTATGACATCGGGCACAACTTCGTGTTCTGCGAAACTTTTCAGCGACATTTTTTTCTTGCCAAAAAATGATCGTTTACTTGTACAATTACTTAAATTAGCCGGTCCGACAGCAGTTCTTGTGTTATAATTAAAGTTTTTGACAGCTTCAGCTGATAAACAAGCGAAGTTTCTCGATTTAAAGAGCAATTGTTCTTGCTGTTGCTGTACGGCAAATATGCGGCGAGCAGCGGGCAGACGATGTGCAAACCGAGCAAAACGCAAACAATTAATGGACATTTTTTGCCAATATGATTGGAACGACTACGTACGATTCGTTCGCCGGCAGATTGCAGGGACTGCAGACTACAGCGTTGCCATATCGTGGTGTTGGTGTTATATTAGAGGGGGCCATACAAGTTCATGCAATAAGTGTGTCTTTGCATTTAATATTTTTCTCTGATAATTCGCAAAAAATAGGTACTTAGTAAAAAGGCTTATATTCTTAAAAATAGAGGATTGCCAAGTTTGAAACACTCTCTATTATGTTTATGAAATAAGTGAAAATTAGATATTATTCACGGATAAATTTGGGTTCTTTTTGTTCTCGTAAGATGGACATTAGAAAAACTTGGGCTTTTAAAACATCTGTTTACGGGTTGTTTGAAAAATGGATCTAAAAGTGAATTAACCGATAGCATGAGAAGAAGGGTGCTGTTGATTGTTAATTGCCGATGCCATTGAAAATAGGGTATTATAGATAGTTTTCTGTTTAAAGATCTTAAGGCAAAACCGAACTCACGTTTGACCACAAAAATCAAATTGGAAGTGCTTATTGGTCGCTTTCATGGCAAAACCTAGGTAGACCCATTTGCTAAAACGAATATTGCAAGCCTTATCTGATGTACTAGCCCTATCATTACTTTTAAATAACATTTTCATATTTGAATAAAAGCCATTATTAATCTATATACATGCATTTTATTCAAAAATTTCAAAATTGCACTGCATGTTAGTTTTATACTCAAAACTTTAGAAAATGAGAGAATGGATTGAGAAAGGTTTACACAGAGAACTTAAACAACTTTATTCCAAAATTTTTTAAGTAACATTAGGATATATCTAATTTAGAAATTAAGTTTTGTGCACGATTTTAATAATTAAAAAAAAAAAAAATAAAAGAATAAATTCACTTCACATATTTAGAAATAAAATAATTTTATTTTTTCTTCTCCAGTCGGAAACGAATGCTTCCCAAACCAAAATTTAACTTTCCATTACATTGCTTTAGATATGACTCTCCTTCTTTGTTCGCGATAACATGAATTGTTTGTCCTCCTTTCTCAGAGCTTGAATTCGATTTAATGACTTTCCAGTTACCGGTTTGCAAATTTGGATTTTGTTTTTCGAGTAATTTCAGGATGTGCTCTGCGTCTATTTGTGGGGGAGGAATCCATGCAGTCAATGTCGCCGTATATGGAATGTCAGTAATTGAAACTGCGAATAGTTGACTTCCATCCCATAGATTATCAAGATTACTTACTGTTTGGACAAGAAAATCAAGAGATTCCTTGTTTGCACAGGTAATAACTTTAACTCCCTTGTAGGAATATGCACTGCCGAATTGTTTGTTATGCACACCAGTATCGTTTAAAATGATATCCCTCAGTCGACCCTCAACTATCAGCCAATTATAGTGGCTGATTATCCCTGCGGAATCAGATCTATCAATTATTGCTATTCTATTGTCGACTGGGGAATCTTTTCGTTCGATCCTACCATCTTCATTCCTCTGAATATTTCTGGAAAAATTCTCACATAGTCCAAATTCAATTGTATTCCCAGTTGTTGTTTCTATGGTCTTGCAATAAGTTGTTGGCATGTCTGAAGCTGTGCTGAAGGCAGCCTGATGATCTGGTGTATTTACAATTTCCTCACCAACATCTCTTGTTTCTCTTCCAGCTCCACTAACTGTGTTTATTGTATTGCAATCATTTGTCTTTTTATTTTTACATTCTTTTGTTGCCTTTACCTTCCATGGATTTGTTGTTGGCAGTAAAATTCTTTCAATCGGAAAGCTGCACTTGGGTTCTTCAACATAAATTCTTTTAAATTTTCGCATGAACTTAAGACTTCGTTTTATAAGCTTGATTTCCTTCTCAGTGTGTAGGTTTGGGTCCTTATCAATAAACCCACTAAGAAAATCTATAGCCCTTTTATGACACTTCATATCCTTTTCCCTCATTTTCTTAAGGAATGCTGGGGAATAAGACGGTGGGGATTGATTATATCCTTGAAGTAACGTATCATCATGCTCTTTCATTTCAATGGAGTCCAGCCCATTAGTGGTTAGTATTGCAACATTATCTTCGGAAATGTTCTCTGAGGTATTTGATGTATTTTCTTCCAAATAGCTATAAGAATCTTCATCACTTGGTGTAGCACATTGGTTTTCCGCTTTTGATATTTGATCAAGCAGCGCGCCTAATGAATGGTTCGACATATTGATATGCTGTCCTGTGAGAGAACAGGGGAGGGGGGAATAAAACGTTTATTTATTAATGTTAATACCAAGCCGGCACCAGTAACTACTAACAAACAACATTTTAATGACTTATTTTAACATGGAGATGCCAAAAAGGTAACTAATTACCACACTACCAAGATCCAAATGGGTAAAAAATAAAAGGTCTATATTTAGAACTCTTTTACATTTTTTATTTTCGAAAAAATGCATTATTCTTGATCTTACTGGTAATGCGAGTATATATAGTTGTCATTACCAGTCAAGTTAAGAAAGTTGCCTGTCTGTTTGAAAACATTGCCGTTTGGTACCTATAGTCCGCTCTAGCACAGTGATTTTGTAGGTGGACTAGTTGAATTTTGTTTCATAGCTTGTACTGAAATCTAGTGTCAATTTCATTACCCACAGTCACTTTTCAAAGGACATTTGAGGCGTGGGTGAAACTATAAGCTCATAAATGGGGCATCGTTGTCTTGAGAAGAATGTAAGCAAGTAAAATGTTAAACTGCGACATTCCGAGGGCTTACATTTGGAAATGACTCGCGAGGGGCTCTTTGTTTGATTTGTTTAATTGCTGGTTGGGCTTGAAGTACTGTTATAATTGTTTTTAATGATAAAGGGCCTGGCAGGAATCTTCACCTGATGAGAACATTTACTCTAGATCACTTGAAATACTTGTTTAAATTTGTTACAATAGGTACTTAGAAAAAAGAACTTACACTCTTGAAAATCGAGGTATGGGAGTATTTTTGCCAAGTTGTCAACACCCTCTTTTATGTTAATGAAATAAGTGTAAATTAGATATTCAGGCATGTCACAGAATGTAAAATCGTTCAAGAGTGAAAACGAAAACGATTTTAGCTTCTCTAAAAAACGGAAAACGCAAAAATTTTGCGTTTTGATATCACTTTCAAAAAGCAGGGTGAAATTGAAATGTTTAGTGATTTTAACGTAAAAAATAAACAGAAGACACATACATTTAACAGAAAATATTGTATTAACCAAATTCTCTTAGAATGAACATGTTTTTGGAATTTATTTTACAAAAAATCTATTATTTTTCTAATCCATGATGAAAACGCAAAAAAATATGCAGAAATGAACGGCAGACTTGTATTGTTGAATTATTGCCATATGTGTTGAAGAAGAAGGTGTAGAAATGTACAACTGACAGGAAAGAAAGGGGAAAAACAAAAAAAAAAACAATTAATTGTTTGGTTTCGACTTTCTTTTTTCTTCGGAAGACATTCTTAATTTGATCCAATGTGAACAAATTTCAGCTTCAATTGCATTAATAACTCTCCACATAATTGTAGAAACTTTACTTCTCCCAAGGCTTAGCTCCACATCTCTACCTATAACTCCTTGAAATGCACCCGTAGCCAAAAACCTAAGCGCTGTTGCATGCTGGATAATAGCCGGTATATTGGAACGTTTGAGGTGGGGAGAAAATTAAAACAAAAGCTTCTTTATTTAGCCGATAATAAGTTATAAACCTGTAGAAATAAATTATTATTAAAATAAATTTGAAAATAACTCATTGCTGGTGGATCCTTACTCTGCATTTGAGTGAGATAAAGGATCTGATGCGTTCCTCAATGTCCGGCGACGAATTTTTTCAGTAGACCGCTGATTTATTTCTTCATCCATTACAGCAAGTATTGAAGCCCCTGGCATTTTTACTTTTGGTGTTTATCAGGCATGTCACAGAAGTTTTACGAAATCGATTTATTTCACCTTTTCCAAATCGTTACGATTTGCTTTTGCTTCTTCAGCACTCGTACGTTTTGACTAATCCGGAAAAAAATCATTTCACATTTTTGAAATAAAAATATGGTAACTCCATGAAAAAAAAAAGTCGTAAAAAATTATTGACAATTAAAAAAGGAGTTTAAATTGTTTTTTATAATATACAGGCATGTCACAGAATGTAAAATCGTTCAAGAGTGAAAACGAAAACGATTTTAGCTTCTCTAAAAAACGGAAAACGCAAAAATTTTGCGTTTTGATATCACTTTCAAAAAGCAGGGTGAAATTGAAATGTTTAGTGATTTTAACGTAAAAAATAAACAGAAGACACATACATTTAACAGAAAATATTGTATTAACCAAATTCTCTTAGAATGAACATGTTTTTGGAATTTATTTTACAAAAAATCTATTATTTTTCTAATCCATGATGAAAACGCAAAAAAATATGCAGAAATGAACGGCAGACTTGTATTGTTGAATTATTGCCATATGTGTTGAAGAAGAAGGTGTAGAAATGTACAACTGACAGGAAAGAAAGGGGAAAAACAAAAAAAAAAACAATTAATTGTTTGGTTTCGACTTTCTTTTTTCTTCGGAAGACATTCTTAATTTGATCCAATGTGAACAAATTTCAGCTTCAATTGCATTAATAACTCTCCACATAATTGTAGAAACTTTACTTCTCCCAAGGCTTAGCTCCACATCTCTACCTATAACTCCTTGAAATGCACCCGTAGCCAAAAACCTAAGCGCTGTTGCATGCTGGATAATAGCCGGTATATTGGAACGTTTGAGGTGGGGAGAAAATTAAAACAAAAGCTTCTTTATTTAGCCGATAATAAGTTATAAACCTGTAGAAATAAATTATTATTAAAATAAATTTGAAAATAACTCATTGCTGGTGGATCCTTACTCTGCATTTGAGTGAGATAAAGGATCTGATGCGTTCCTCAATGTCCGGCGACGAATTTTTTCAGTAGACCGCTGATTTATTTCTTCATCCATTACAGCAAGTATTGAAGCCCCTGGCATTTTTACTTTTGGTGTTTATATTATAAAAAACAATTTAAACTCCTTTTTTAATTGTCAATAATTTTTTACGACTTTTTTTTTTCATGGAGTTACCATATTTTTATTTCAAAAATGTGAAATGATTTTTTTCCGGATTAGTCAAAACGTACGAGTGCTGAAGAAGCAAAAGCAAATCGTAACGATTTGGAAAAGGTGAAATAAATCGATTTCGTAAAACTTCTGTGACATGCCTGATTATACACTGTTGACTTTTCTTTCTTTGTTCTTTTTGTCCTCGTAAGATGCGCATTAGAAAGAACTCGGGCGTTTAAAATAACTGTTTACGGATTGTTTGAAAAAGGGTTCTAAAAATGAATTAACCGATATCATCAAATTGTAGGGTGCTAAAGATTGTTAGTTGACCGATGCCATCGAAAGTAGGGTGCTATAGATAGTTTTTTGTTTAAATATCTTAAGTCAAAAACCGAGTTCACTTTTGGGCCGTTGTTACATAGCATTGCATTGACCGCAAAAAAATCAAATTGGAAGTTCATGCCGTACCAAATCGAAATTATTTTGGCAACGTGAGCCACACCAAAAACAGTATTTGTCAAGAATTTACGTTTTTTTACTAAGTACCCATTGAAAGTGAAGGCCAATTTCAACAATGTTTCTTCTTGGACGCTTTCATGGCAAAACAATAAAAGTAGAGTCAATTGCTACAACGAATATTACAACTGGTGTACTCAACCTTGTCATTATTTTTCAAATAAAATTTATTTTAATAACAGTGTTGGCATGTTTGTTTGGGATACCGTAGTATTTTGTTGTTGCAAAAATCGTCAAGCTTAATCCCATTATTGTTGTTTTTATAAATTATTTTATTTTATAAAAACAACAATAATGGGATTAAGCCTGACGATTTTTGCAACAATTTATTTTAATGTTTGAAGTATCTACGCATGGTAAAATCAAGAAGTGTAGCATGCATGGGTTAAATCGATTACAATTTTCCTGTAGATATTTTCAGATGAATCATATGGCCTGGCACGCATAGTTCACCAGCCTTATTGCTCGTCGTTGGGGTGGGATCTTGCCTAAATTCATCAAGAAATTATGCCAACTACCAGTCTATTTAATTATAATGCGTGCATAAATGATAGAAAGAAGTACAAGAAGGAAAGAGATATATGAAGAAGGATATCTATAGTCCAAAGCAAAATATCGAAAAGAGGAGTCTATTTCCTTCATAATTTGATAATGCCATGCTTAGCTGTAGATGCATGGTTAGCCCTCCCATCCTGTTTGCCATGAAAATCCAAAAAAACAAAAATAAATTGTTTAACACATATGGCAAACCCATATTTGTTTACCCTATGTTACTTTTCTGACCCCTGTTTCAAATTAAACATAGAACATTCGTTTAGCACATGGTTAACAATACCAAAAATTTATTGAAAATAAAATTCATTATAACTACTCAAAAAGAAACAATTCAGATAAATATTGAAAATCCTAAATTTATAAAGATTTTAAAATTCAATATTTTTGAAACTATCATATTTATCACCGATATCAAATACTTGACCAATTACTAATAATTTCCACAAAAAAATCAGAAAAAAAACTAAAAATAGCTAAATAATTACGTATCAAATTATACTAAATGTATATCTATAAAATTATATTATTGAAAAACATAAGTTAAAATTTTTAAATTTTTCAAAAAAAAGTAGAATTTCAAAATTCAGAAACAAAATTCGGGCTTGAACGTTAGATGTTAAATTGAAAAAAAAGAATCTTTATTCAGTTCTGTATATGTTTGTGTGTTTCTGTTTCCTTCATGTGAACAGCTGTTAAGTACATTGACCTTTTACAGCCATCATCAACACAAGCACAAATTATTGCAATCGGAGATTTTTTTATATTTTCATTTCAAGTTAAATTATTTAAAGATCATTCCCCAAAAATAAATTCATATGTAAAGCAAATGGGTTTCAATAAATATACAATGTTGGATTTGTTATTGAAAGCAAAACAAAATAAAATTAATTTAAAATAAGAAAGAAAATCATTAGCAAAGAATACATTAAAGCAGTGCTTTTCAAACTATGCTCTCTCAACAACATAGTTAACAGCGCCAATTGTTCGCAACAGCGAGCTGCCTGTTAACCCAATACTTAACATTAACACATCCAACACTTGTACATTTTTTTGCATAGCGAGTAAAATTCAAACAATCATCAACATCCGTATCCTTTAGAAATATTTTAATTGCAAAACAAGTAATTTTAAAGCCATGTAAAAAGTTTTATGATCATTTTATAATATCAGCAAAATATTTGCAAATTTAAAAATATCAATGCAAATATTTTGTGGAACGTGAGAGCAATAACGGTTCACCCGCTTACTCTCTGTACAATAGATCGATTGGTTGGTTGATGGTGGTTTGATGGAAGTTAAAGAGAGTTAACTTACTTTGAATATGTCGGAGCTCCCACGTTGAAAGGCCTTCCAGAATGGGTTGGTTGATATTTACAACAGCAAACTCCCGCAAATTAACCAATTTAACAGTCGTTGGATCTGTTCTCTCTTCTCAAACAAAACACTTATCATATGAACTTTTAACAGAGAATGATCTTCACTTTGATCTGTACTTTTCTTATTTTGTTCTCTGGCCTTCAATTTGGTTAACCACACAAACACTCACTTTCGTTTCAATGCCGAATGTTTCTGATTTTTTTACATTTTTTTCTTTCTTTTTTTTTTAGAAAACTAATGCAACCAATAAAAAATATATGGGTATTAATAATAATTTTGACGGGATAAACTACCAATATGGCGTAATATTTAAATTTTTGGTTTTTTTTTCTTCACTTGGTATACCCGCACTCAAATATTAATAATTATAAGATTTCCAAAAAAACTACCGTTCGCTTTAAAGCCTACGAAACCACTAAACACTGAAAGTTGTTGAAGAAGTTTGGCAGACATAACAGCTTGTGGACGGCATCGGTGTATCAAGGCAGGGAAATAAGGGGGAATCCTTAAACCAAAGAGGAATGACAAAATTAAAACTATGGCAAAAGAGAGACATCTCCTATAGAAGATCTTACCAAGTGAAAACAACGACATGGAGCATATATGGTACTGCTGCCAAGTAAAAAAAACAGGAACTCCAAAGAATCCAATAAAAAGATGTATCTGGGCCACCAGTTAAGTTTCAGTATTGCAAGTTTTTTTAGAGTTCCTTGCTCCGGCAAGAATTTATTCCAACAATCGTGGAAACAGGCAAAAGAAAATTATTTCACCAACAATTACAACCACGCTTGAAAACTGGCTGGCTGTTTTACAAACAATTAGGAAAACTTCAAAGTTTTTTTTTTTTGATTAAAAATTTTTGGTTATGACTTGCAAAAATGCAAAAAAAATAAACTTTTCTTTTCAAACTTTCAAATAACTTTGCAGGTGAACAGCTTCGAGGTTAAGATAAAATGATCAAAATGTCTCCTCAGTTACCCCCTTTTGTATCCTCGGCTAAAACCAATCAAAAACGGCTGAATAACCAATACTATCTTAAATTTCCAAAAACAATTATGGCGACTTTTCTAGCACAAAGACATGGTAAAAGCACTCAGTTGAGGTGTTGTGCATGTACAAATGTATGAAATAAGAACATACCAAAAAAAAGGTTAAAGAAAGTTTCACCACTATCATCAAAAAAAAAAATTATAGCATTTCCCCTTATGGCAAATTATAGCATTCAGAAGTGAAGGTGAACTTCAATCTGCTATAATTTGTTGAAATTAAATTTTATGTTTCAAAATGAATTTAATTACCATTTAGAAAATAAAAAAAATTAAAAAGACAAAAAAAAAAATAATAATAATGTCGGGGCTGGGATTTGAACCTGGTTCTCCCGGTCCATAGGCAGAAGCTCTTCCACTGAGCTATAACACATCTCGAAGTCGGTTCAGCTAAGTAAGATCAACATGCGATCGCGAACAGCATTATAGATTTAATGGAATGCATTAAGGGAAAAATGGCATTACATCAATGTAATGAACCAATAGAAACGTAACAAAGCAAACAAACAAAACAAAAAAAAACTATAGACTAGAATCTCACAACAACGAGATCAAACGGTTGAAGAGGCGATCATGTGGATCGAAAAGTACGATCTAGTAATTATGTGTAGTGATATGTAACTAAATGTTAATTAACATTGCGTTACACTGCAATGCTTCACCAGAGCTGTCCAATCCCTAGTTGTGAGGGTGCCAAAGAAAACATTAATATTTTTCAACTGAAAATCTATATGCGCCACTACAAATACCCCCCGCTAAAATCAGACTTGTGGGATTAAAATGGACAACAAGGATGATCCCGCATGTAGATTTTCACTACTGTCTCAAATCTTTCGCATGATATGTACCAAGTAATTTACCTTGAAGGTCCTCCAGTTCATAATAGCTATTACCAAGCTTCCGACGAACTCTGCTTTTAATAAATGTTGGCGCTAGTTTCGCATTATACCCTTTCTCAAAATTACTTTGACTGAAGTTTCGCCTATATATCTCTTGGCCAACCTCATAGGAGACTTGTCGTGATCTTAGATTATAATGTTTTTCATTACGTTGTTGTTGTTTTTGCATTACCCTTACCGCTTTTGACCTAACGATGTCGAATGTGTCTGATCTATTGAAATTGATTGATCTATCTTCTAAAAGGTTCAAGTTCCTCAATATTTGGTAAGTGGAACCGTTTGTGACCATATGTTGGCCAAACGCCATAAAGTAAGGAGAAGTTCCTATTGCACTATGGACAGTTGAACGTAAAGCGCAAGCTATGTGACTTAGCTTTTCGTCCCAATCTTTTTGGTCTGGTTTTACATAAGCCTTGATTGCTGAAATGACCGATCTGTTAACTCTTTCAGATGCATTCGCCTGTGGCGAGTGTACTGCAGTATAAATATGTCTAATTTTGTAGGAATTCAAGAGATCGTTAAACTTTTTTGCTTTAAATTGTGTCCCATTATCTGAGATGACACATTCTGGTACCCCGAAAATGTGGAATAACTCTTCTTCCATGTATTTGATTACAACATCAGCCGTGAATTTTTTTACTGGTCGGAGAAATGAAAATTTAGAAAAATGATCTAAAACTATAAAAATCCCTATATTTCCTGACCTGGACCTCGGGTAGGGTCCAATAAAGTCCACATACAGACGCTGGAAAAATCTCTGTGTTATACCTGTATCGCCAATAGGTGGTCTCATGATAACGTTTGGATGTTTGGTACTTTTACATACTTCACACGAGTTAATGTAATTTTTAACATCGCAAACTAGATTTGGCCAGTAATAATATCTACGAAGTCGTTCTAATGTTTTGTTAATACCACTGTGAGAAGACAATGGATCATCGTGATGTTTTTGAAGAAGTTCTGGTACCATTGCTTTAGGGATCCATAACTTCCATGACATATCGTCAGTAACCTGTTCTCCTACAGAATGCTCTGTTCTTCTATAGAGATAACCATCTATAATCTTTAAATCTGGAGTCGAATCTAAATTTCTCTCAACCTTCTTCAAAAGATCCTTGTATTCGTCCGAAGAAAAATGACTGGACGCTAAATCCACGAATACTCCACGTTCATTATCAATGCCAGATAAACAGCAGATCCCCGACAAATCATCAGTGTTGGTACGCGAGAGCGCATCAGGAACTATGTTTTGAGACCCCTTTCTATGCTCTATTTTGAACCTGTATCCCTGAAGTTTTAAAGCCCACCTTGCCAGCCGTGAACTTAAGTCGGTTTGGGACATGAGCCATTTAAGAGAAGCGTGGTCTGTTATCACCGTAAACTCATGTCCCTCGACATAAGCCCTAAATTTTTTAATGCATAGCATTGCTGCCAAGCACTCTTGTTCGGTGACACTATAGTTGCGTTGGGCTTGGTTTAGTTTCTTCGACATAAATGCGATTGGAAACTCATCACCCTCCGCATTCTTTTGCACCAAAACTCCTCCTATTCCTGTTTTGCTTGCATCACAGTGTATGAAGAACGGCTGTGAGAAGTCAGGACTGTGCAAAACAGGGGCTGTGCAAAGAATGGACTTTAATTTTTCAAAGGATAACTGGGCTTCATTGGTCCAAATAAACCTTCTATTAGTTTTTAACAAGTCGGTTAAGGGACTCGAAATCGCAGCATAGTTCCTAATGAACTTTCGGTACCAACCTGACATTCCCAGAAATCGACGCACCTGTTTGACAGATCTGGGCTTAGGAAATTCCATGATAGCCGAAATTTTGTCAGGATCCGTTCGAATGGTGCCATTACCGATTACATGACCCAAATACCGAACTTCGCTCATACAAAATTTACTTTTTCCCACGTTAATCGTTAACCCTGCCTGTCGAAGGCACTTAGCCAATTCCCTGAGCACTTCGATATGCCTCTCAAAGTTAGGAGATACCACCAGAAGATCGTCCAGGTAGACCAACACTTCAGTTCTGAGAGACGCTGGTACTACTCTATCCATCAACCTACACATCGTTTGAGGGGCGTTGCATAAGCCGAATGGCATAACCTTAAAATGGTAGAGTGGTCTCCCAGGAACCGTGAAGGCAGTCTTACCTTTCGACGAATCATCAAGAGGTATCTGCCAAAAAGCGTCTTTAAGGTCAATGCTCGATATGTACTCTGCCTTAGGCAGACGGCTCAAAATTCCTTCGATGTGAGGAAGCGGATAAGCGTCCCCTTCTGTTACGGAATTAAGTTTTCTGCTATCTAAGCATAGGCGATTCTTCCCTGGTTTCCTATGTAGAACAATGGGAGAAGACCACGCACTGGATGATTCTTCTATAACCCCCATAGCTAGCATTCTATCAAGCTCTTCATAGATTAATTTCTCAATTGCCGGAGAGACAGGGAAATGCCTTTGTTTGATTGGTGTTGCGTCACCTGTATTTATTGTGTGGCATATTAGGTTGGTTTTTCCCAGGCCCTCTTTCGCAAATGATGGAAATATATCTATGACGCTTTGTAGTTGAAATTTTTGTTCTAATGTCAGATTTTTCTGATCTAAGAGATTATCGATGTTAAAGGACATTCCAAGGCTCGAAACATTATTTATTAAGGACAATGGAAGAAGATTGTATAACCTCCAAAAATCTATACCCAATATTAAATTCTGAGATAAGCTAGGAACAATATAAATCGTCATAGGCAGACTTTTCTCTCTAAAAACTATTTCGGTTGTGAAAACTCCAACTATGTTTTGAGGCTTACCATCAGCCGTATTAACCTTGGTATTTAATTTTTTGTATGGTGTTTGAGAGGACAGAAAGTCGATAGCAGCTTGAGAACCCAAACAGGTCACAGAAGCTCCAGTATCTAACAACCCCATCATACTCTTGCCTAATAGACGAACCTCGGCATATGGTCTAACATCTCCTGGCCGCTCTAATATAGAGATATTAAAATTCTTCCTGAATAATTTAACATTTTTCCAAAAATTTCGCATTCTCGCATTAGACCGAGTAATTTTAGGTTCTTCACTGAAGATACGTTCTCTGATTTTATTATAATTACTTAACCTGACATGAAAAGGAATAATCGGTCTAGGACCTATCTGAGAAGAAGAAGAACTCCGAGATAAAATTGTAACATGATTTGGGTCTTGGTTTGACACACTCAAAGGTTCTTTGTGTATCACTTCCTGAAATGATTGATTTTTAATGGTATCTGGACAAAAAGTGGAATAAAGAATATTTTTCACATCGTCTGCGAGGACTGCTGACATGTTGTCGGTTTGTGTGCACTTTTCAGTGCAGGAATACGCAAGTTTTTTGAATTGTTGCATTTTCTACAGTTGGGCTTATATACTTGTGGCGTACCACAACCATAACAAAATATTGTTCGATCAGCTAAGCACTCCTGGTATGTGTGGCCAGATTTTCTACAGTTCCAACATACCAATGAAACTTCAGATAATTCTTCGAATTCCAGCAACTCTGGATCTGTACCATCATTGTAATCTAATTCAGTAACTCTGCTTGCAAACTTATTTTGTCGATTGCCACCAAAACCTTGTTTTCGACTGATATCTTGCATGAAAAATTCCCGTCTACGACAAATTTCCCGAAGCTGACCAACAGAATTTATGGACATATTCAAAATCTCGTGCTGTATATCTGGTTGCAAATTACGGCGCAAGATTTCTACCAGGGTTTTATCATCTAACGGTTTATCTAACCTATCGACTAAATCAATAACCGAATCATAAAAGGTGTCAAATGGTTCGTTTGGCTTTTGCTTTCTATCTCTAATCAATTCTCTAAAGTCGATATCTGTTCTAGAATCTCGGTATTGCTGGCGTAAAGCTTTACAAAGATCTCTCCAAATGACAACTGGTACCGTGCGATGAAACCTCCAATACCAGTCACTTGCCTTTCCTTCAAACAACGAACTGGCACTACGACATAAAATATCAAAATCGCCGTTGAGCGTCTGCTTTGTAAGGGCTTCAACACGATAAATAAAGTTATCGACGGGTAAACTAGTAGAACTGCCATTAAACTTGATTTTCCAGTTAGTGATAATCTGGCTAACTTTATCAGGTCTTGAGGACAAATCACGACTAGAGGTAGGAAAGCTTAAACGAGACCTATTCAAATTTACCTCGTTATTAGCTTGGCCAAATCCACCATTGATAACATTGTTAACATTGTTGGAAGGCAATCCCAAAAGTTGCTCCAAGGTTCTCTGTTCAACCTCACAAACATTTTGTATGCCTTGATTATTCCTAATCTCCACAGGAGAAGAAGCATTATAAATTTGAGGGACAGAGTTGATATTTAAACGAGCCAGACTCGCTTCAACACTTTTTTCTACTAAAGAAGAAATCTGACTTGAAATACTTTCAATTATTGTTGCCTGTTGACTACTCATGAGTGAAGCTACCATTTCTCTGACGGCATCTAAATTTAAATTTGCCTGAGAGGTTGATGTTCCCGCTGAAGGATTCGAGGTAGAAGCTATATCCTGTTGAGGAATTTCTTCTGTCCTGCTTGCATCAAAATTCCTGGCTTTAGATGATGATCTTGTTGTAATTGTGGAAGTTGATTTCTGAGAAGCTGAAGAATTGGACGATTTAATATCCTTAATAATTTTAACACCACAAACCGGGCAATCCGAATGAGTTTTTATGTAACTGTTAATGCATATCTTATGAAACGAATGTCTGCATATGGTTTCAGACAAAACTGAGGGACTCTGAATCGCAGAACTGCATATTTTACATATTAGACAATTATCCACCACAACAGGACCACCGGAAGCCATATCATCAGAACTCCTTTCAAGAGGCATTATTAACAACAAAATCTCAAAATCAAAAGGACAACAAGTGAATTGGAACAAATGAAGAAATAAAAAAAGTTTCAAAATCAAAATGAAAAATATTAAATAGGAAAATAGTTAATTTTTTACAAGTTTAATTTGTTCAGGAGATCAGAAATTACATAGGGCAATGAATAAAAAAATAAATAATCAAAATTTGAGGAAATAGCAGAAAAGAGAAAGAAGCAAGAAAGATATAGAAATAGAAAGGACTATAGACTTTCATTTTCGATGGTTAAAAAACATAATCGATAACGTGTTTTAAATTCCAAATCGCAAAAATTGATAGAGGTAGAAGCTTCTTATAAGGTCTTAGAATTGAAGCCAGAATTAGACCACCGTCCAAAATCTGCATTCATTCAAACCTAATACCAGAAAGAACCTTTTACAAAGAATATAAATAGAACAAGTCAACAGAACTTCTGGTTATAAACTTAAGCACAACTGCATATCAAATTTATAAATTCCAAAGAAATTTTGTTAACAAGACATATGAAAAATGAAGAAGGGAAATGAAAGGATTAAAAGAAGAAAGGACCTGAGTGATAAAACTATGATATAAACTATATCAAGTCGTTTTGTGTCTAAAAATCTAAAATATACTCATCACTCGGGCCCCACGTTGGGCGCCAAAATAACTGTAGCATGCATGGGTTAAATCGATTACAATTTTCCTGTAGATATTTTCAGATGAATCATATGGCCTGGCACGCATAGTTCACCAGCCTTATTGCTCGTCGTTGGGGTGGGATCTTGCCTAAATTCATCAAGAAATTATGCCAACTACCAGTCTATTTAATTATAATGCGTGCATAAATGATAGAAAGAAGTACAAGAAGGAAAGAGATATATGAAGAAGGATATCTATAGTCCAAAGCAAAATATCGAAAAGAGGAGTCTATTTCCTTCATAATTTGATAATGCCATGCTTAGCTGTAGATGCATGGTTAGCCCTCCCATCCTGTTTGCCATGAAAATCCAAAAAAACAAAAATAAATTGTTTAACACATATGGCAAACCCATATTTGTTTACCCTATGTTACTTTTCTGACCCCTGTTTCAAATTAAACATAGAACATTCGTTTAGCACATGGTTAACAATACCAAAAATTTATTGAAAATAAAATTCATTATAACTACTCAAAAAGAAACAATTCAGATAAATATTGAAAATCCTAAATTTATAAAGATTTTAAAATTCAATATTTTTGAAACTATCATATTTATCACCGATATCAAATACTTGACCAATTACTAATAATTTCCACAAAAAAATCAGAAAAAAAACTAAAAATAGCTAAATAATTACGTATCAAATTATACTAAATGTATATCTATAAAATTATATTATTGAAAAACATAAGTTAAAATTTTTAAATTTTTCAAAAAAAAGTAGAATTTCAAAATTCAGAAACAAAATTCGGGCTTGAACGTTAGATGTTAAATTGAAAAAAAAGAATCTTTATTCAGTTCTGTATATGTTTGTGTGTTTCTGTTTCCTTCATGTGAACAGCTGTTAAGTACATTGACCTTTTACAGCCATCATCAACACAAGCACAAATTATTGCAATCGGAGATTTTTTTATATTTTCATTTCAAGTTAAATTATTTAAAGATCATTCCCCAAAAATAAATTCATATGTAAAGCAAATGGGTTTCAATAAATATACAATGTTGGATTTGTTATTGAAAGCAAAACAAAATAAAATTAATTTAAAATAAGAAAGAAAATCATTAGCAAAGAATACATTAAAGCAGTGCTTTTCAAACTATGCTCTCTCAACAACATAGTTAACAGCGCCAATTGTTCGCAACAGCGAGCTGCCTGTTAACCCAATACTTAACATTAACACATCCAACACTTGTACATTTTTTTGCATAGCGAGTAAAATTCAAACAATCATCAACATCCGTATCCTTTAGAAATATTTTAATTGCAAAACAAGTAATTTTAAAGCCATGTAAAAAGTTTTATGATCATTTTATAATATCAGCAAAATATTTGCAAATTTAAAAATATCAATGCAAATATTTTGTGGAACGTGAGAGCAATAACGGTTCACCCGCTTACTCTCTGTACAATAGATCGATTGGTTGGTTGATGGTGGTTTGATGGAAGTTAAAGAGAGTTAACTTACTTTGAATATGTCGGAGCTCCCACGTTGAAAGGCCTTCCAGAATGGGTTGGTTGATATTTACAACAGCAAACTCCCGCAAATTAACCAATTTAACAGTCGTTGGATCTGTTCTCTCTTCTCAAACAAAACACTTATCATATGAACTTTTAACAGAGAATGATCTTCACTTTGATCTGTACTTTTCTTATTTTGTTCTCTGGCCTTCAATTTGGTTAACCACACAAACACTCACTTTCGTTTCAATGCCGAATGTTTCTGATTTTTTTACATTTTTTTCTTTCTTTTTTTTTTAGAAAACTAATGCAACCAATAAAAAATATATGGGTATTAATAATAATTTTGACGGGATAAACTACCAATATGGCGTAATATTTAAATTTTTGGTTTTTTTTTCTTCACTTGGTATACCCGCACTCAAATATTAATAATTATAAGATTTCCAAAAAAACTACCGTTCGCTTTAAAGCCTACGAAACCACTAAACACTGAAAGTTGTTGAAGAAGTTTGGCAGACATAACAGCTTGTGGACGGCATCGGTGTATCAAGGCAGGGAAATAAGGGGGAATCCTTAAACCAAAGAGGAATGACAAAATTAAAACTATGGCAAAAGAGAGACATCTCCTATAGAAGATCTTACCAAGTGAAAACAACGACATGGAGCATATATGGTACTGCTGCCAAGTAAAAAAAACAGGAACTCCAAAGAATCCAATAAAAAGATGTATCTGGGCCACCAGTTAAGTTTCAGTATTGCAAGTTTTTTTAGAGTTCCTTGCTCCGGCAAGAATTTATTCCAACAATCGTGGAAACAGGCAAAAGAAAATTATTTCACCAACAATTACAACCACGCTTGAAAACTGGCTGGCTGTTTTACAAACAATTAGGAAAACTTCAAAGTTTTTTTTTTTTGATTAAAAATTTTTGGTTATGACTTGCAAAAATGCAAAAAAAATAAACTTTTCTTTTCAAACTTTCAAATAACTTTGCAGGTGAACAGCTTCGAGGTTAAGATAAAATGATCAAAATGTCTCCTCAGTTACCCCCTTTTGTATCCTCGGCTAAAACCAATCAAAAACGGCTGAATAACCAATACTATCTTAAATTTCCAAAAACAATTATGGCGACTTTTCTAGCACAAAGACATGGTAAAAGCACTCAGTTGAGGTGTTGTGCATGTACAAATGTATGAAATAAGAACATACCAAAAAAAAGGTTAAAGAAAGTTTCACCACTATCATCAAAAAAAAAAATTATAGCATTTCCCCTTATGGCAAATTATAGCATTCAGAAGTGAAGGTGAACTTCAATCTGCTATAATTTGTTGAAATTAAATTTTATGTTTCAAAATGAATTTAATTACCATTTAGAAAATAAAAAAAATTAAAAAGACAAAAAAAAAAATAATAATAATGTCGGGGCTGGGATTTGAACCTGGTTCTCCCGGTCCATAGGCAGAAGCTCTTCCACTGAGCTATAACACATCTCGAAGTCGGTTCAGCTAAGTAAGATCAACATGCGATCGCGAACAGCATTATAGATTTAATGGAATGCATTAAGGGAAAAATGGCATTACATCAATGTAATGAACCAATAGAAACGTAACAAAGCAAACAAACAAAACAAAAAAAAACTATAGACTAGAATCTCACAACAACGAGATCAAACGGTTGAAGAGGCGATCATGTGGATCGAAAAGTACGATCTAGTAATTATGTGTAGTGATATGTAACTAAATGTTAATTAACATTGCGTTACACTGCAATGCTTCACCAGAGCTGTCCAATCCCTAGTTGTGAGGGTGCCAAAGAAAACATTAATATTTTTCAACTGAAAATCTATATGCGCCACTACAGAAGGTGAAGTCATGCAAACATATGTCTACATTTTTTTTCAAAATTATTGGTTTGACAACATCTCATTGTCAAAATATATATTTATTAATCCATTCTTAATACACAAATCAGAGATGGAAACCATGATATAATAAGGAGGTAGAACAGCTTCGTAAAACTACAGAAATACAGCCACGAGACTATGCCCGATTCCAGTCAAACTACATGCAACAAGTTGTTTTCATTTATCCAATATTTTTCATCATTTTTAAAATCAGTTAAACAGCGGAAAATTCCTGGATTTTCTTTAAAAAAATCTATCTATATCTTTCAATTCCATGGCAAAACTGGCTTATAGATTTACTGCGCGTCTCCCAATCATTGATTTTGAAAATATTCTGTTTTTATTTTTCAAATCAATTAACACATACACAAAACTGGTAGAAGTCGGGCACGTTCAGAAAAAAATTGTAATCACTGGTAGCTCTACCTTACCTTTTTATTGTACCATGATGGAAACCAAGTTTTATGCTGTGAAATTTGACAAAGCAAATAACAAGAAATGCAGAGATGGGTATGCTTATTTGAAATGTCTTTACCTTCTTAATTTTACAATGTATTTATAAAAATAAATAATATATTATTTCGCCAACTATTGCATGTTGCATACCCATGCTAACCAAAGGTAACCTCATTTCAAATAAGCATTCCCAGCTCTGCGTTTTCTGTTTTTTACCTTACCTTCTTAGTTCTGCCATGTCCATACCTTAGGAAAACGAATTTTATTTAGCTAACAAGATAAGCATCAACATATAAAAATAGAGATTTTAAACCTTTCAGTCCTCGAAGACGTTTTAAATAAAAAATAAAAAAAATGGTAAAAATGAACAGAGGATTACATTAACATTGAAGATAGGGAAACATTTTACAACCACGTTGTATTAGATTTCAAGGAATGTCATAAAAAGCGATTCCATTTATCTTCTTTGTTTAATTTTTGTCATATTTTAATATAATTAAAACACATTGAATTTCATTCCATAACATTATTATTTGTATCAGCTAGCGTATTCGCAGGAAACTCCTTAAATTCACGTGGTAGTAGTTTTTGTTTTCGCTAGTTTCATTTGTAAGCCTTTATAAAACTTGAGAAAACTTGGGTATTCACTAACGCATATGACCTGAAAAGAACAAAACGATATATATTAATTATTTAAATGTTATAAAAATATACAATTTTTAAGAATTTTCTATTTATTTATTTATTACTATACAGAGTGAGATGAAAATACCACAACCAACATCAGACTGCTGTCATTCCTAAGCCACTAGTCCGACAGCTGCTAAAATTATTCCAGTGACAGCTCATTTTATTGTTTTCATTTTATGAGCATTTTCAAGAGAAAAAGTTATTCGTGATGGAATCTAAGCGTGATATTGTGATTTCTGGAAAACCACAAGTGGCTATCGTTAGAGCACTCTAGCATTTAAATGTGAATAAATCTTTTGTGTTTCGTACCATCGCTCGTTACCGTGTTACTGGTAGCGTAGCCCGATACATGTCAAGGAAGTGGACGGAAGAAAACAGCAACATCAGCAGATATGGTTCGAAAAGTAAAGAAGAGACTTGATCGAAGCTGCGTCGCATTGGCCGAAAAATGGCTCGTGAGTTGAACATATCGCAAAATTCCATTCGGCGAGTATTGAACAATAAGCTCAGGGTAAAAACATTTAAATTGAAAAAAGTGCAAGAACTTACACCGCAACAGAAAGAAAATAGAATCAAAAGAGCTAAAGAGTTAGTTCGCTTGGCCGAAAGTGGTGAACTGCCGAATTTGGTTTTCTCCTATGAGAAAACATTCGTTGTCCAGCAGTTTGTTAACAAACAAAATGATTGTGTTTACTTGCTAAAGATGTCAGCTGAAAATGTACAC
Source organism: Musca domestica (assembly GCF_030504385.1). Taxonomy (NCBI): domain Eukaryota; kingdom Metazoa; phylum Arthropoda; class Insecta; order Diptera; family Muscidae; genus Musca; species Musca domestica. The sequence continues at coordinate 9,218,832 of NW_026712299.1, forward strand.
CTTCGGTTGGCCACCAGAACTCAAGAACTCATTTTGGCCGCAGACCGTGGACATTCCAACAGATGGTTACAAAATGAGGTTCCTCGCTTCATTTCCAGCGCAAAATTGCAACCTTAATTTCTGGTTGGCAAGCAGTACTCAAACGCCGGCCATGGTGATGGTGTGGGCCGCCATAACAGCCGATAGGCGCTCTCCGCTCGTATTTATGGACCGTGGAATCAGAAAAAATGCCGAATATTATGGAGAAAATATTCTGGAGGGTGTATTAAAGACTTGGGCACGCAAACCTTGTACATTCCAACAGGAGTCAGCACCATCGCACTGAGGACCCGCCCCCCAAGAATGGTTACAAAATGAGGTTCCTCGCTTCATTTCCCGCCCACAATGGCCACCAAAATCTCCGCATACCAATCCGTTGGACTATTGTGTCTGGAGTATTTTGGAAAGCAAGGTTAGCACTAAAAAAATCCAAAGTGTCGATCACCTCAAGCAAGAGCTTCGCCGGGAATGGGCCAAAATAACGTAGAGCAACATTCGCTCAGCGTGTGACAGTTTCATTGCCCGTTTGAAGGCCATAATTCGTACTATAGTGACCAATTCGAACAAATCTAAACTTATTCTAAAATTTGATACTATTTCCGAGATGTTTTGCTTTCGTTCAATAAAATTAAAAAGAAGGTAACAATTATGGTGTTTGACTTTGTTGCAGCTTTTTTACCTCACCCTGTATCCAGTAACCGATATCATAAATGCTGTCCTAGGAGTACACATTTCTTTGCAACTGAAGAATGTGAGACATATGCTATATAAAATACTATACATAGTTTTTACCTACCTTCAATTGTATTATTGATTCGTATAGAAAATGAATATATAAACGATCATTCAATACGACATAGGCCTGTGTCACTTCGTCCGACAATGAAATTTCCGCATTCTCAAAACGTCTAACCGTTTCTTTGCATCGATGCCAGAATTCGATGATGTCTTGATAAATGAATGCCAATTTCACTTTGTGATTCATCAAAAGTAACAGGAAATGGCAACGAGCCTGCTCCTTCTTCGTTAACGCCACATTGAAGAGTATATTATACACCGTACCGCGCATTTTAAGTATGGTGCGTAAGTCTCGATTACGGAAATTTTGCTCAGTCAACCTTCTTGTTGCTGTACTGAAGTATTTCATTGCTGCATTTATAAAATCCCCAGCTTCTTTGTGTATGTCATCATCAGTTAGGGGTTGGAATTTGAGTTTATGTTTGACATATTCATCATTTTTATCGACTTGCTCGATACTATTCTCAATGTAAACATATTTTGGCCACCAGTTTCTCCAATATGCTTTCGGATTGCGTTTTGTTGGCCCAGCTGGATATGGTTTTAGTATCAATTGACCGGTGTAAACGGTCGCTTCGCTGCCACAGTCATTGATATCATCGCCATAATTGTAAGCATCATCATTGTCATCGTAGTCGTGATGATCCGACAGGGTGTCATGGTGTTCAAATTCAAATGAATTTGGAGCCTCGTGTGAATGTCTATTGTAACTGGTATCTCTTTTTGCTGGGAATTTTGCTTTTTGATTGTTGCTCTGGAAACCATCGTCATTACTGTTTCTCCTTCTACGTTTCCTCAATAGCTCTTCTTCATCAAGGTCATTTGCGTTATTTTGCCTACCACTTGCTACTGGGTAGTTTCTTTGCATATTATGTGACTTATTGTGGCTCATTGCATTGGGATTCCCATAACGATTATCCAAATGCCTTTTCCTCACTTCATCCAGCATTTGTTTTCTTGGGGAAAACATTAGTTCATTTCTTCCAAAACGTTGGTCTTCTAGTTGCCTCGGATCAACTCGAAAATCGTCATTACGAGAATTTATCTCAAAATTATTATTGCTACGCACTGGAATGTTGGTTGCAAAGGTCTCCTCGTTAGAACGTCTATTATAGTTATCCGGGGTTTTATTCCAACTGGTATTGTTGTCCGGTGTAAAAAAGTCGTCGGGCCCATTAAACCTTCGATCATCAAAGTTCATATTATTTATGCTGAAACTTTTATGTGGCCTATTGTTTTGGTTTTCCAGATTTCTGGTAATATCCACAGCAAAGTTATTGGATGGAAATGTGTTGTTGGCATTTCTAGGCGGCCGTGATTCAAAATCATTGGGGAAGGGTCGATTGATGCCTCTTTCACAATCCCATGAATTGGTATTGGCCACATTTCCAAAGTTTTTGAATGTTTGGAAATCAATTGAATTACGCGGGCCAAAAGTATTCCAATTATTATTTCCTCCTTCAAAGTTATTGTTATCCTTTTTGAAATCTTTAGGATTGTTTGGCCCGAAATTTGTGTTGTTTTTCCATCGATTGAAATTTTCCGCATCCCTAGCAGCAGGGTCAAAGTTTGGTTCATTGTTGGAACTATAAATATCTCTGCCACCGCTATTAAGTTCCTTTTCAAAAGGCCGATTATTATTCCCCCATTTTGAGCTGTTCGGTCCAACGTTTCTGTTATTATTGCTCCAGCCATTACCTCCTTTTGAATTATTTCGTAGGTCATCCACATTACCTCTGCCTCCGTTTTTAAACTCCTTTTCAAATGGAAAATTTTTACACCATTTTGTATTGTCCAATCCAATGTTTCTGTTATTATTACTCCAGCCATCACCTCCTCGACCACTTTTTGAATTATTTCGTAGTTCATCCACATTTCCAGGGCCAAAGTTTTGTCTATTGTTGGTATTATTGATATCACTGCCCCCATCATTAAAATCCCTTTTGAATGGAACATTATTAATCTCACATTTAGAGTTGTCCAGCCCAAAGTTTGGGTTATTTTTTCTCCAGCCATCATCACCACCTCGACCAACTTTTGAATTATTCCGTAGGTCATTGTTACTATTCCAATTTTGAGGTACATTATCATTGTTCCTCCCCAAATTATTGTTGACATTGGAATTAAAGTTTCGCCAGTTGCTGTTATTTCCATAACCCTCCTCATCTCTTCTAAAATCATCATCAAAATTATTACGTTCAATCATGTTACTATTCATGCTTTTAGCTGTATCAAGCCTTTCGAAGACATTATTGTTGTTTTTTCGTGGATAATTGTCATTGCTGTTGTTGTTTTCACTGCCAAAATAATTCCAATGTTCTCCTTTACCGCTTACAAAGGTTTGCTGTTTGTAATCTGTATTATTGTCCCTGTTGTTGTTTATTCCAAATGAAGAGTTTGGATTGTCGGAACCTCCTCCTCCGGGCATTTGAACATTGTTGCGAAATGGACCTGTAGAAAAAAAAATTATAATAAATTAAAAAGTATATACGAATAAAAACAAGTAAAAAAGCTGTAAGTTCGGCCGGGCCGAACTTTGAATACCCCTCACAAGTTGGAGCGAATTTGACAATTTTCAAAAAAATAAAATCCGTTAAAAATTATCTTAATATCTAAAAAATACCGAATGTAGTCGTTATTTTAGGAACTATACGACGATGTCGATAGGCAACTTTTGTCATAAGCCATTACCATATTCAAATGCGAAACTTGAAAAAAAAAATTTGGTGAATATAGGGAGATACCATTATATGGGGGCTACATTAAAACGTGGACATGCACAGACAGTTTTCTGTCATAGGCTGTAGCATCCATGATGAACTACAAATACCAAATTTGAAACAAATCCGGTGAATAATGTCGCTAAAATTATCAAAATACCGAATATAGGGAGGTACCGTTATATGGTGGCCATACGAAGACGTGGACCTGCACAGAAATTTTTCTGTCATAGGCTGTAGTATCCGCTACGAACTTCAAATACCAAATTTGAAACAATTCCGGTGAATAATGTCGTTAAAATCATCAAAATACCGAATATCGGGAGGTACCGTTAGGTGGGGGCTACACCAATACGTGAACCTACATGGTCCATTTTCAATACCAAAAGCTCTGCAGACATAATATACATTTGAGTAAAATTTTATCAACCTACTTCATTTCGTTCGGAAACTAGAGTGATTTCCACAGAAGGATGGACGGACGGACATTGCTAAATCGATATAGAATTTTATGCTGATCCAGAATTTTATACTTTGTGGGGTCTAAAATGTATATTTCGAGGTGTTACAAACGGAATGACAAACTTAATATACCCTCCATATCAAAATAAGATTTGATATCAAATCTTCAGTGTGCATTTGTGTATCATTTTCTTTGTTTAATATTTTCCCGCTAGGACCATCTGCTTTGTGATTGGTCCCAAATTCAATTATTTTTTTTTTTTCAATCTATCTAAAGATTAGGATGTACCAAAAAGCCTACAATTGTTCGGATAAATATTCATATGAACATTTTTTTATTTCATACTTTAAAATAAATATATATTTATGTAATTCAATCGTGGGTGTTTGCTTGTATTTAAAAAATACAACACGAGTAGTGTTAGGTTCTTATTCTAAAGGTAGATGCATTTATTCTTCTTGTTTATCTGTAGTTTCAGCATTCTCTGCATTATCGTCTTCCTCCTCTTCTTCTGCATTGTCATCATCAGCAATATCTTCCTCTCCTTCGGCCTCATCATTATCATCATCATCTGTGCCTTCTTCTGCATCCTCATGGTCTTCCTTATTTTCAGATAATACTGGGTTGCTAGGATATGTTTTGCCTTCAAGTGATGTCATCAATGTTTGATGGAAATCTTCAAAACCAGGCCATTCATTGGCACACAAAGTCTAAAAATGGAATTAATTGTAATTTATATACATTTTTGATATAATAAAATGCATTTACAGAGAAGCCAAACAGTTAGCGTCTGGCAGTCGAGAATTAGTTGACAAATTAAAATATCTTACTTTTGAAGCTTTGATCGCAACACTGTGTACATTTCAAGGTCTCCTATACAGAGAGGAAGACTTCTCAAGATCTCCTATAAACAACAAAAGACCTTTCAAGGTCTCCTATAGACAACAGAAGACCTTTCAAGGTCTCCTATAGACAATAGAAAGCTTCTCATGGTCTCCTATAGACAATAGAAGCCTTCTCATGGTCTACCATAGACAATATAAGACCTCTCAAGGTCTCCTAAAGACAATAGCAGACCTCTCAAGGTTTCCTATAGACAATATTAGACCTTTCAAGGTCTTCTATATATCCTAGAAGACTTCTCAATGTCTCCTATAGGCCCTAGAAGACCTCTCAATGTCTCCTATAGACCATAGAAGACCTCGCAAGGACTACTATAGACAATAGAAGACCTCTCATGGTCTCCTATAGACAAAAGAAGACCTCTTAAGGCCTTCTACAGACAATAGAAGACCTCGCAAGGTCTCCTATAGGCAATATCTTCTAAAGTATTTTAAAATCTTTGAAATTTAAAATTATCTCCAGCCATGATACACATACTCTCTGTTCAGCTCTGTAAAAATGCCATTGCAAACGTTGTTTAAAACCTACCTTCAAATCATCAATGGCCTCCAATACCAAATAATGAAATAGTTTATCGTTCTGTAATTTAATGGCATTTCGATTGCGAGTTGCTTCGTGTTGTTGTTCACTGGTGGCATGCCATTTGTGTATTAAACTCTGCAACAAAAGTGCCCATTTGGCTTTGTTTCTGAGATTGTCCAATGCCATTTTGACGGGACGTTTTTCCTCATCGTTGAGATGTTTTTGAAAGTTGGGATCTTGTAAATGTTTGCGATACACGAATAATTTATAAACATCCCGCAAGTGGTAGTTGATCTCATTAATGTTCAGGTTTTTCTGTATTTTCGCACAACCGATACGTAATAAAAGTTTTTTACGGTTTTCAAATTTAACACTCGTCGGTTCGTAGGTGAATTCAATGAACTCCTTAACAGCTTCATCGTTCGGATCGACTTTTTGAGCAGCCTTTTCAATGTAGGCGTACTTGGGCCACCAATCGGTCCAATATTTTTCTGGTTCACATTTGGAAAGATGTTTGGGGGGTTTCTTTAGAATACCCGCCTCGGCGAGACGTTTGGCCTCGTCCTTGAGAATGTTGGCTTGACGGCGACGTCTTATGAAATTGGCATCCTTTTTCTTTTTACCCTTTCGATTCCTTTTGTCATTTGCCTGATCTGTTGGAATTGCTTGTGGGGGTGTTGTATTGTTAGAGCGATTATCTGTCCGTTTTGGGTTTTTATTTCCGGGAGAAAATTCCCGACCACCTTTCGATTTATTCCTGGAACGGTTTCGTTTTTTGTTAAGAGGTCTGGAATTTCTTTCTTGATTGGAATGATTTCGATTATCATGAGCATGTGACCAGTTCCTTGGACCCATACCGTTTCCATTGTTGTTGAAATTTGTTGGAAAATTTGCAGAATTATTTCCTGAAGGAAATCCACGAGTATTTCCAAAATTCCTATCATTATTAAATCCTCCGTCATTACCACCAAATTGGGGAAAAGTATTGAAGCCATGCTGCTGATTGTTGCCAAAACCACCAGGAGTCTCATCAAATGTTGGTGGTGGTTGTTGATTGAAATAATCACCTCTGATGTCTTGGAAATCATCCCTAGGAAATTGTGCAAAATTATCATTAAATGATGGATTCAATTTGTTTCGTGTATCAGCGAATGCAGGAATATTTTCTAAACTAGAATTGTTACCAAACTCTCTATTGTAGTTGTTAGAAAATGGTGCTTCATTTTGGCGATTTCTATAGTCGTAATTGCCCAACTCTTGATCGTTTCGGAAATTTGTGCTATTACCAAAATCACCTCTTTGAAATTCATTATAATTTCTAGGGCCATCCTGAGTATTTGACATTTTTGATTCCCTTCGGGCAAAGAGATTTGTGTTGTCCATTTCCCGGTCATTTCGAGAGCGAGAACGTTCTCTATTACGCTCATTAAATACATCGTAACGAGTAACAGTATCCATCCTCTGATTATCCATTGGCATACGAGGGAATTCATCGTTATATCTATCATTTCGTTGATAGCCATCTCCATCTATCGCATTATCTCTATTCGAAAATTGCATTTCATTGTTCATTTCACCAAAATCCCTTGAAGAATCATGGCGATTGTTCCCTGCTCTTCGAGTAAAATCTGTGGCATTGTCTTGGCTTCTTCTAGCATTGAAGTTGTCGCGGCCATTGAAATCACGGTTACCACGAGAGTTTACATTAAAATCTTCCCTTCTTCTAAAATCCTGCGACTCGTTACGGGAATGCGGATTGAATTCTTCCCGGCTTCTGAAAACCTGTGACTCATCACGGGAGTTTAGGTTAAATTCGTTCATTTTTCCGAAACTCTGTTTGTCATTACGGAAATTTGAACTAAATTCTTTCCTTCTTCCGAAATGTTGCTGCTCATTACGGAAATTTGGATTAAATTCTTCCCGATTACTTCGGGAATTTCCATTATTTTCTTCTCTTCTTCCGAAACTAGGCGACTCATCACCGAAATTCATTTTAAATGGTTCATTTCTTTTAAAATCCTGCGACTTGTTGTGGGAATTTCGATTAATTTCTTGCCTTCTTTCAAAATTCGGGTGCTTGTTACGGGTACTTGGATGAAACTCTTCCCTACTTCGGAAATTCTGCTGCTCATTACCGGAACTTCGATTAAGCTCTTCGCTTCTTCCGAAATGCTGGCGCTCATCTTGACGTCTGTGCAAATCATCGTCATAATCTTTTTGATTTCGGTAATAATTGCCATCACCGAATTCTCGGGAGTCCATATCACGCCTACGTGTTGATTGTGAGGAACTCTGATCAAAAAAGCTAGGCACATTCACATCATCCCTTTTCGTGGTTCGTGATGGTCTTGCAGTAGGGATCATTGTATCATCATAACGATTACCTAATTATTAAAATGTCTTCATTATGATTTTTTAAGATTATTTGAAATATAAGTTATATGTTTTAAAATATTGAATAAATTACAGGAACAATTAGGATAACACATTTGAATTTTCACTTTTATATATCGATACGATTTCAATTTTTCTAAGATTTATCCGGAAATCTAGAGAGCGCGTAGAGGCAGTCGACCTATCAAAAGATTGGATATAAAAGGAATTTTAAATTGGATGTCAATCGAATGTTCAGCCATACTCCAATATGATTTAATAATGGCAATCATTGACAAATTACCCAATCAAATGGAGAGGACAAATGCTGGAATGGATAAATGCTTTCCATTTGTGTATGCACACATATATATACACAAATTAATAAGAAAAACAAAAATGATTAGGGGACATTCTGACATACATATCCTTTCCCTCTAATCTCACGTGTTAACCACTATCTGCGCGAACACTCACGACAAACGTACCTGCACAAATCTTAATTAGCTGGCTTATATTATTTACCTGGCCTATTGTTAAAGCCATTCATTGGCGGGTGTGAAAATGCGTTTGATTGCTGCTGCTGCCGATTGGATGAAAAATATTGGTCGAGATTTTGTTCCAAATTGCTCTAGACAAACAAATCAATTCATTTAGGAAACACATTTTCCAATCAAAGGTATAGCATGACTTACCCTTGGAAAGAGGGGACCATCCTGATCCAAATTCCGATTAAAATGACGGCGATCTCCCATTTTCACAAGGCGAAAGAGAAAATAATTTGCAACCAATAGATTTCCCTTTTCGAGTGATGTTTTTCTCGATATCAATCTTCGGTATCGTCTTGTATGTTTGTGCGGCAAATGATAGGGTTCACCAGGTCTAGTTTGATTTGATAACATTGCATTGTTTGCATACATGTTCATACAACAATGCTTAAATGTGGGTTACAATCAAAGCGTTGTCGTTTGTTAAATAACATTTAATGGCTGTAATTGAAGCCAAACGGACATAATATTCAATTATTGGTAAGACCCATTTCGCACGCAGAAAATTTGCCGCAAATGAAAGGGGATTTCTAAAATATTGAGAGCGGAATGTATGGCGCATAAAAAAGTTATCATGATTTCTTCTCCATATGGCGTTTTCTCTTTTTCCTTTTTTGCTATCATAAATAAAAATTGCTGTAGCAAAATAATTCCGTGGGAGAATAAATAAGTATCACGCATTAGGCATAATGTATGATGTAAAACACTTTCGTAAATATTGTGAAAATGCAACCCTGATGCCCGCTTTTTGTCAAAATCCTTTAAAACAAGTAAAAAAGTATCAGTCGCTTTTGTCGACAGGTGTATTATACTCCCAGCCTTAAGTTATGATTATTCAAACTGTTCACATTTATGGGGAGCTTCCGAAGCAGTTGGTCAATATTCACCAACTCGTATCTGACGTAAGACTGATATAAATAGTACAACGTACCAGATTTGGACTATTTCGACTACTTCCTATACCTTATATGAAATGTGTGCAAATTTTTGTTAAATCTGGAAATATGCGTGAGGTAACAGATATAGCGGATCGAAGTATTAAATTTTCAAACTTCATCTAATACAGATACAATATTGGTATGTGCAAAATTTGAAGGAAACCGAACAATTATATTCAATTTAATGCGAAATCATAAGTGCCGATAATTAACATATTCATATCAGATTTCTGCTTAAAAGAAATATTTAGATATAGCAAGTTGTAAAGAATCACCGGCTTGTTTCGCAAGTTATGACAGATATAAGTATGGGAAATTGTGACCCTTTGTGGATGAAGTACCAGAAGGGGTTGACAGATATAGATCATCTTCACAACAGATCTTGTTTGTATATAGGAAATTTGAGGAGATGGATGTTCGGATTTGGATGCTTATTTCCAGTTTTATGAGCGTTTTGTTTTTCAAAATCTTGAACCCTATGTGGAGGAGGTACCAGAAGAAATGGTGTGATCTCTAACATCTTTACAACAAATCTTGTGTTGAAGGAAATATTGAGATGTACCAAGTCTAAATAGAATCGGATGTTAATTTCATGTTTTATGAGCTTCATGCATATTTAAAATTTTGACCCTTTGTGGGGAGGTACCAGAAAGAGTGGACCGATATATTCCATCTTTACACCAGACCTTGGGCTTACAAAAATATTGTGATGTGTGTAATTTGAAGAGAACAAGATGTTTATTAGGGATTTTATGATTTTTATGGATATTCAAAATGTTAACCATTTGTGGGGGAGGTACCAGAAGAAATGGTGCGATCTCTACCATCTTTATAATAGATCTTGTGTTGATGGAAATATTAAGATGTGCCAAGTCTAAATAGAATCGGATGTTAATTTCGTGTTTTATGAGCTTCATGAATATTCAAAATTTTGACCATCTTTTGACCAATTCCATCTTCACTCCAGACCTTGGGTTAAAAAAAAAAAAACAAATGTGATGTGTGCAATTTGAAGACGATCGTACTCTTACATCACATTTTATAAGAGTACTTGATGGAGTGAGCCGATATTGTCAATTTTCGCACCTGACCTAGCACTGGTGCAAATATTAGGATTTACAAAGTTGGAGCAAAATCGAATTATCCTTTCTCCTTCTGTGCAATAAAATAGTTTTTTTTTTCAAAATTTCAACCATTTGCCCATTTTCGAGCTCGATGTAAGTTTGACAATAATATTACGATGTATGAAGTTTGGATCAATTCGGATACTTCCTTTGAGAGTTATCGTGTGCACAAACCATACTCTTTGATTCCTGCCGAACTGTTACACAAACTTATCTCTCAGATCCACTCTTTTTTCACTTAAAGTCTATCAACCTTACGCTTCTATTAATGTTGCATTTCTACAAACAGGATGGATCAGAAGGATCCCTAAACTAACATTGTAGAGGAAAAAATAAAAAAAAGGATTTTTAATACTTCTGAAAGTATATATTTATATATTTTATTTATTCATGCATATTTACATGTATGGCACTGAAGAACGATAGTATATAATATACAATCTGTGTGTGAATTTTCTTAATCTATGTACTTTGTAATGAATTATAGTACTCTTCAAATCCCGGCCAGTCTTCGTTAATTAGTTTCTGAAAATACAAAAAAAAAAAAAAAAAATAAATAAATAATTTACATATAGAAGAATAACATTCGTACAGAAGATTTACCCGAGGACTTTTAAGAAATGGCTAATTTTTTTAATTTCATTTTTAGAACTACAAACGTAGACCTTTTAATATTGTCTCTCAATAGCTTACCTTCAATTCCTGTATGGACTCGCAAACGAAATAAAGGAACACCTTGTTGGCCAACAGTTTTCTGGCATGACCAACTTTGAGCTGTTCCCCGCTTTCTGCACGTTGCACAATCTGCGTCGAGAAATGCCAACGACATATCATGCTTTGATAGAAGAATGCCCGACGAGTCTTTTTCCTGGCATTTTTCAATACCATTTCCAAGCGTTGCATTTCCTTTGCACTCAAATACTGTTGAAATTTTGAATCTTCCAATTGATGTCTGTATTTGAGAACATTAAAAATATCCCGTAAGGCATAATCCGTTTCATTGATACGTATGTGTTTAAGTATTTTTGCCACACCCATGGTGAGGAGGACACGTTTACGTTTGCGAAATTCCTTGTCGTTGGGTGTTAGTAGGAAATCTAGTACAGACGCCACAGTGGGATCATTACGATCCACTGGAGCAATTGAGTGTTCCACATAACCGTAAAGGGACCACCATTGTTTCCAATATTCTTCGGGGTCAGGTTTCAAATGGCCCTTGGCCGGTTTCTTTCCATTCACCTGGATGGGTTTAAAATCACCGAATACTTGTTTATTTATGTCGATATGATCATCTCCAGCGGTTTCCTGGTCCGGGCAAGTGTCTTTGGGTTTTAATTTTGTTTTCTTGGATTTCTTTTTTTCCGTTTTGGTTGTGTTTAATTTACTTTTTATGAGTTTTTTGGCGTATTTGTTTTGGACTCCAATGACAGCTCGGGACAACTTCCTTTGGAAATTGTGTTTCAGGCTTGATTTTAATAGGGGTATGGGTTTTCTATTGCCCCTTTGCACAAGGCGTCCTCTCACTGAAGGTGCTCTATTTATGAAGCCTCTTTGATTGAATTTTCCTATTCCAGGAAGGGGTTTTTGCAAATGCTGATACTTGAATGGTGGCCTGCCATTGCGATTGTCGAATGGCTTCATCCGTGGATTGTGGTTGCTGTACCGTTGATGGTTCTGCCGCAATTGTTGTCCACCATTATTGTTATTTTGTTCGATATTATTAGCGGGATTCACATTCTCAACAGGTGGAGCTGGATTGATATCCTCATAAAAACGCTGATTACCACCAAAGCTCGGATTAATTTGAAACCTATTATCATTTGATTTTGCAATCTGTTGTGTATTAAATCCCCTTCTTACAGGATATTTGGTGATTTCCTTATTTCCGAATTTTGAAAATTGCTTTTTAATACCAAAATGACGATCCATTTTATGATCCACCAAACGAATATTTGTTCGCCGGCGCATGCCAAATTGTATGTTTTTCGAATATTTCCCATTTTCATTACCATTCAAAGGGGGAGGGGGCACAGTAACATCAAATTGAACCGCCTGGAGGAGCTTATCATCGAAAGGATTTTGATTACTCATGGTCGGGAGACTTGTATTTTCTTTTTCGAAACTTCCCATAACTTCAGGTGGCCCATTATTTGGTTTATTTCCACATATATCATTGTTCCCAGTATTTTTATTTGCTTCATAACTTGAGGACTTATTATCTTCCAATCTTATATTTTCCTTATAAAAATCCCCAGTATTTTTTAGATTTTTATCAAATCGGTTTGCTATTTCATTGGAAGACCGTATTTGGTTTGTTGTTTGTTCCCAATTGTTGTTATTATTATTTTCCATACGATTACCAGTATTTTTGTTATTATTCATATTCCCAGTATTATTGGTGAAATGTTTATTCATTTCATTTGGACTTTGTGTAGCTGGCATATTATGTCCCCTGTTATGATTATATGGAGCCGGAGCATTACAAATGTTGTTGTTGTTGGATAAATTCCCAGTATTTTTATTTATTTCCACAATCCGAGGATTGTTTTCATCATATCTGTGGGGTTGGGAAGTTATATGTGCATTATATCCATGTGGCGAGGGAAAATTATATTCATGGGAATTTTGAGAAAAATTACCAATATTTTGTCTCACCACATTTCCAGTAAAATTCCCATTATTTTGATTGCCTTTTAAATTGCGATAATTGATCCCAGTATTTTGTGTATTGTTTCCAAACGCCGGTGGGCGTTTATAAAAACCAGTATAATTCCCATTATTTTGATTTATTCTATTTTCGAAATTATTTCTATTTGAATTAGTGGCATTTTTTTCCTGGTAGTGCCTGAATTCCATATTGCCAACGAGTGTAGGAGGGGGTTGAGTGAAGTTTGGAGGAAAGTTTCTAGGATTTATACTAGTATTTTGTTGATTTTGAAAATTTCCAAATTGATTTTTAAAAGGATTTTCTTCATTTGACATTTTTGGTAGTCCATATACCGGAGGGGGTTTATCAAATCTCATGTTGGGAGGAATAAAATTCCCAATATTTGGTGAATTATTTGCCATATTCCCTTTATTAGAGGCATATTGGTGAAGTTTAGATGGTGATTGGTTCATACTACCACCTGGTTTGTCATTATAACTGATTGGTGGAATCCCAGTATTTTTACTGAAGTTCGAATTGAAATTATTTGCACTATTTCTGGCATCATTAGTGTCATTTTGATTAATTTCTGATGAAGTTTGGCTCATAGGGCCATCTGGTTTCTCATAACGATGCATATGCGCAATCCCAGTATTTTTATTCAAATTTGAATTTGGGTTTCCTTCATTTATTTGTTTTGTAGAAAACAATAACGATGGCGGTGGCCCATTGAATTTGTTTACATTCGGTGGAAAATTCCCAGTATTTTGTTTGACCACTCCAGGATCGGGATTTAGGGAACTATCAAAAGGACTTTTATTGCACATGTTTTCTTGGCTTTCGGCTTGAGTAATTCTGCATTGAGAGGTAGATTTACCAGAGGCTTTCTTGCAAAAATTCCCAGTATTTTTATTGTGTGCGTTAAAGTTAGAGGTATCACTCTTTGAATTGCTATTTTTTCCGTCATCATATTGTGCTTTATTGACATATGGTGGGGCTACCTTATTTAATATATTGGTATGCGAAAATTTCCCAGTATTTTCATTGTGTTGCTTTCCATTATTCTCTAAAGCTTGTATATCAATATTTGGATTAACTTTGTTGGTATATTTCAAATTACTTTCTATTGTGGCTTCAATTATTTTCCCAGTATTTTTCTTAAAGTCCTTATTATTTCGATTAGTTTTCTCTCCATCGTCTTGCAATTGCTGAGTACACAAATTAGATATTTTATGGATGTGATTTGAATAACCAGTATTCTTTAAATACTGGGACTGCCTTGATGTATGCGGTTGAGCGAAATTCCCAGTATTTTCATTATTCTCTTGAGGCTGAATATTCATATTTGGATTATCTTTGTTGTCATATTTTAAATTACGTTCATTAATTTTCCCAGTATTTTTTTTAGAATCATTATTTTCATAGTTATCTCGATTAGTTGAATCTTTCTCGTGGTGCAATTGCTGCATACACGAATTCGAGTTTATGGGGGCTTGTTTAGAAAAATCGGTATTTTTAAAAAATTGGTTTTCCTTGGGACCCTTATCTTGTATGGGAGGGGAATTAGCCATAAAAGCTGTTTTAAAGGTGTTACTACCACTTGTGGAAGTGGTAAATGGTCCCTTCAAAATCCCAGTATTTTTATTGCAACTCTCATTTCCGGCCGTTTTATTTTTAATTTTATTTTCTTCGTTTTGTGTGATATTGCTTTGTACTCTGCCATCATTTGTTTTCAATTTATCAAATGTTTTGCTCCATTTGCTTACAACATTCCCAGTATATTTATGGGAATCTTTTTCTGTAGTATTTTCAATGCAATGAGTTTGGGACTTGTTCTTTATAGGAACTTGACTTGATCTGTTTAATTTTTCTGTATTAGACAATAATGTCTCTGAAGAAAGGGCTTGGATTTTCCCAGTATTTTCATTCTTCGACACTGTAATATCTTTGCTGGGCTCGTTTGCTTCATGAGTTCCTGTGTGCTTATTTTGTGCGTATGCATTTTGATGATGACCATGATATGTAGATGTCACTTTTTTCATTTCCTTGCGATGTTCCAATTCTTCGATATTACCAACATAACTGGAACTATCTGCCACTTGATTTTTTGTCGAATTAGTTTCATGGGAATCAGCAGTCTTTTCGATGGTATTTTCTTTCTTTGGAGCGAAATCGCTTCCTATATCGGCGGATTCTGCTGTCATGTTCAATGAAATCGGTTGTGTTGGCCTCTTAAGTCTTGGTGGTGACGGGGGCAAATGGGCATAGGGTGATGGGATATTTGATGATTTTGCTTGAAATGCATTGGAGTTTTTTGTCCGGTTTTCCATTAAGGATTTTTTGAAATCTTTTCTCTCAATGAACTCTTTGGATTTGCGATTACTTTCATGGTGTTCCTCGTACCTATCATACCGTGGTCTCTTTGCATGGTGGTCATACTCATCGTGCGCTCTGCGTTTATACGATGTGTGATGGTGTTTGTGTTCTGTATTGGCATGAGAATAGAATACCGTTAGAATATTTATAATAGAATAATAATAGAAAAGTTGAATTATGTAATGGATCGGGTTAAAAACTTTATTATAAAATGATGATCTATACGCCCACTCTCTCCCTGCCAAAGAAATCCCAACACGATTGCCGTAGTTCTCACGTGTTCACACGACAATGTTTGACATTGTATTACATTTTCTATCATTCCGATTCTTAGATAAGAAATTACAAAATATAACTGTCAACGATTTGGGAATTTCGAATTACGTGACAAATAGAATTCAAGGTGGCGGTGTATTTACACAAAAGATAGTTGATTTCTCCTCATAGGGAAGTGAAATGATTAGAAGACACTTCAAAAACGGTTGGCCAACACTTTAAAGGAAAGAATAAAAAGTACAGATTAGAATTTTTGAAAACGAGTTTTAGGAAAAGCATAAATAATTAAAAAAACAGTAAGGAAAAGTCAAAAGTCATTGGCCTGATATTAGCCATTATTTGTAGAATAAACCTAAAATCGGATTAAGGATATTTATGAGCTATATTAAAATCTTAGCCGATCTCGATAAAATTTGAAAGAGATATTTCCGAGCTCCATAAGATATATGGTACCAAATTTCATTGTTGTCGAATGGATATTACGAATTTTGGGGACTTAAACACCAAATCGGATCAAACATATATATGAGAGCTATAGCTATATCTGAACCGATTTTCACCAAATTTGAAGTACTTGCTTCGAGACTGAATTCGGTCGGACTGAAGTATTTTTAACGTTTTCGTCATATTCTCTATTTAAGTTCTTGGGTGTCAGTCATATTTTTCAATCGACTTGGTTGAAAATTTGGTCCATCCTCTTAGTCCAATTTTGGCATTGCAGCCGGTGTCTCACGAGTTAAATGATTCAATATCCAATTGACGGGTCTCGAACGTGAAATAAAATTTAATTTCTTTGAGTGTAAGCTTTCAAACGTTATTGCATTTTTATTTCAATAAATAAGAAAAATTATCTATCGCCGTCATCAAATGACATGCTTTATTGTGCAAATATGAATTTCGTGACGTATCGTAATTGTTAATCAATGTTTAACTTAGAATGAGAGCGAGAGAGGAGCGGAAGAACATTTCTCCTGATGATTTCAAAACTTCTGAGAATTCGTCTTAATTCCTCATAAAAAAAAACTTTTCACTTTTACTTCATTTATACCGGAGATGGGAAGTATATAGGAAGTTTATTAACAAAAAAAGTAAAAAAAGCAGGTAAGTTCGGCCGGGCCGAACATTTAATCCCCTCCACCATTTGGAAGGAACTTGTAAAATTAAAAAAAAACTTCCGGAAACTACCACTTAAATGAAAACTGTTATATGGAGACTATATGAAGACATGGAACGAGATTTTTTGTCATAGGCTGTAGTACCCATTAAGAACTGCAAATACGAAATTTGTAATAATTCAGGTAAATAATGTCGCTAAAATCATGAAAATACCGAATATCGGGAGGTACCGATATATGGGAGCTATACGAAGACGTGGACATGCACAGACAATTTTCTGTCATAGGCTGTAGTATCCATTACGAACTTCAAATACAAAATTTGAAACAATTCCGTTGAATAATGTCCTAAAATAAACAAAATACCGAATATCGGGAGGTACTGTTAAATGGGGGTTTTACGAAGACGTGGACATGTACAGACAATCTCATGTTATAGGCTGTAGCATCCATTACGAACATCAAATACCAAATTTGAAAGAATTCCGGTGAATAATGTCGCTAAAATCAACAAAGTATCGAATATCGGGGTGTACCTTTATATGGGGGCTATACGAAGACGTGGACATGCACAGACAATTTCATGTTTTAGGCTGTAGCATCCATTACGAACATCAAATACCAAATTTGAAAGAATTCCGGTGAATAATGTCGCTAAAATCAACAAAGTATGGAATATCGGGAGGTACCGCTATATGGGGGCTATACCAAAACGTCACCCATTTTCAATAGTAAAAGTCCCGAGACATAATACACATTTGAGTAAAATTTTTATCAACCTACTTCATTTCGTTCGGAAGCTAGAGTGATATCCACAGACGGACGGACATCGCTAAATCGACGTAGAATTTTATGCTGATCAAGAATGTATAAACTTTGGGGGGTCTAAAATGTATATTTCGAGGTGTTACAAACTGAATGACAAACTTAATATACCCTCCACACTATGGTGGAGGGTATATAAAATACTCTTTATCGTTTGATCTGCGATTTCAATCACAATAATGCATTTTGACATTAAATTTGTTAGTCCCCTGGCTTTGAATTGGTTTTAATTGTAGTCTACTTTGGCTCTGATAGAAGTTGCCGATCATTCCAATCGAAGATTTTTAAAATCTGCATCAAAGAAAAAAAATTTACTCTAAAGGAACAATTACGCCCATGTCGCAATTTTGAATGATAAATGTTTTTACAAGTGTGTTGTGGATGTATTACATTACTTATAATATTGCCCATCTCTGATACATGACACTTCTTAACACAAGCAAGCGCTCTCTCTCCCTCTCTCTTTATCTCTCAGTACACAATACATGAATAAATTGAAATGTTTTCACAATGACTTGACAACTTTAATGAAATAGCATACCCTCAACGATATTTAATAAGATAAAGTAGTAATAAAAAAGAAAATATTTTTAGCGTGAAATTGGCGTTTCTATCCGCTATAAATATCCCAATTGTGGAATTATAAATGTTTTATTTCTATTGCAACTCAGAGGATATAATAATTTTTTGTCGATCTTCTAGCACTCAAAAAGTGAAGGGTATTTTCTAGAGTTCGTTAGGACTTGTACCTAATCTAAATTGTCCTCCTAGCCTTGCGCGAGAAAATTCAATTTGTTCAATAATTACAGGAAAATTCCAGCAGATTATGAAATAAGAGTTAACAAGTAATCAGTAAGGAAAAATAAAAAGTCGGGCAGGGCCGACTATATGATATCCCACGCCACTATGCATATTTAGTAGAGCTCCTGTAACAAAAGAATTTATAGTGGGAATTTACCACCTATAAAGCTTTGGCTTTAGAGCAGTTATATTTTGGTTTCAGGGCGAACTAATATATGGGATGCATATCCTATTCTGAATCGATTTTCACTAAATTTGACGTAGATATTTTTTATACCAAAAAACATTACTATAGAGTGCAGTATATCACTTCGAGAAGGATTATTAAAAAATATATATATCGGAGTCGAGTTCCACTAAATGAAAACGTACGTTCCGAAATTCACTCAATTTGGGCTGATATTAGCCATTATTTGCACAATAAACCTGAATTCGGATTAAGGATATATATATATGGGAGCTATATCCAAATCCTACCCGATCTCGATAAAATTTGGCAAAGGATATCTGGTACCAAATATCATTGTTGTCGAATGCATATTACGAATGTGAGGGACTTAAATAACAAATCGGATGAAGCATATATATGGGTGTTATAGCTATATCTGAACCGATTTTCGAATGAAACATATATATTGGAGCTATAGCTATATCTGAACCGATTTTCACCAGATTTGATGTACTTGCTTCTATGCTGAATTCCATCGGAAGTGCCAAATTTCAGCCTGTTTGGGCTGATATTAGTCATTTGGTGCATAATTAACCCGAAATCGGTTGAGGATATATATGGGAGCTATGTCCTAACCGATCTCGATAAACTTTGACAGAGGTATTTTCGAGCAGTATCTGATGTCCGGTAACAATTATCATTCTTCTGGAGTGCATATTACGCATGTGAGGGACTTAAGACGCCAAATCGGATGAAACATATATATGGGAGCTATAGCTATATCTGAACCGATTTTCTCCAAATTTTCATTAACTTGCTGCTAGATTAAATTCGGTAGGATGTACAGCAATACAAGTTATTAGGACTTATATTGACCGAAATCGGTTGAAGATATATGTGAGCTATATCTAAATCTGATCCGATTATCACAAATTTCAATAGGGTTCGTCTGTGGGCCAAACAAATATTGTTTGCAAAATTTCATCTCAATTGGATAATAAATCTGACCTGCATTTTGTTCACAAGAATACGTGAACGGACGGACTGACATGCATAAATCGACTCAGAAAGTAGTTCTATAAAGATCCTCAAAAGTAACTATGTGTCTATCTCGCTTCCTTCTCCATGTTACAAACAAATGCACATAATACTATTTGGTTTAGGGTATAATGACGTATGAACAGACTCTAGTCTTACCCCTGTTAGCAATGACACATTTTCTTGACTGTAAAAATATCGAAACGGGTTGCAATTGCAACAGATCAAATCAAACTCAGATCAGATGATGACAATCTCTTAGATAGGCTACACCGAGAGACTTATCACAGGCGCATCAAAAATCACGTCTCAAGCAACCTTAAACGTAATGCTTAAATCGCTCCTGTCGAACTTAGTATACAGTACCAAGCGGTACTAATTCGATAAGACTGTCCGAACAGAATATAATATACGATCAAAAATGTCTATGACTTTTATGCCACTGCCATGCTCCATCAAGGATTAAGAAGCAAGTACGTAAAAAGCTTGAAGTCATGGCTAGGCATATTAATGTCAAATTATAAAGGAAAACTACGGCAGGATTTTAGTGCGGCTCTGTAATTCCTTTATGAAATGTCACAAAATATGCCCAGCCATGACTTCAAGCTTCTTATGTACTTGCGCCCTTAGACTCAGTGTCCATTCCGACTCGGATCCCTTAATCATCTTGATGTAATTTCGCAAAGAGGTTTTATTGGCTCTGGCGTTAAAACACAACTCTGTTCGACGCATTTATCCATCCTCTCTACTTCTCTTCAAATACGTATGGCTTTTCTCAAACATTATTCCTTTTTCAAATATCTTTGTTTGGCTTTCTTGGCCTCACATTTGTATGATTTCCTTGTAGATTTGTCAAGCTTGACATGGCCTTAAGTCCACAGCACACTGGCTAGGGTGTCTTCCCAGAATAGGCGCTTCACTTCGTAATCTCAAACAATATTTCTTTCAAGAAAACAAAAGGTGTTAACTTTAGTTTCGTTTGTATTTGTTTAAAATGAGAAGAATTCCGATAGAAAGAGGCAAAGAAAAAAGTATTTTCCCATGTGCTGGCCATGTACTCTCCCCAACATTCGTTATCTTCATTCGTCCTACACATCTGATACCGGCCAAAACCTGATAACAATTTCTACAGAGTTGGCATGATTTTAATATTTTATTAGCATAGAGAGCGAGAGAGAGAGTTAAAAGAGCTAGTAATAACCTTGTCTCTTCCATTGGGCATTGCAAGAGGTTCGAAAAATCAGCGGTGCTCAAGAAGAAATATCTCTTTTCAGACAAATTTCTCTTTGCTTATTTAAATCAAGAACAAAACAGTGTTAAGTCATTATTTATAAAAATATTTTTAACCCATTTGCTTTATAAATTATTTTGGCAAACATTCTTATTTAAAAACAATTAAATTGAACCGTAAAATATAAAGAAAAACAGAATTTTAATTTTCTCTTAAATTATCTCTTTTTTCTCTTCATGTTCTAGAACACGGTTTTGAGCACCGCTGGAAAAATAGAAAACGAAATTATTTAAGAGAAAACTAACACTTCAATTTTCTTAATATTTCATTTATTTTAACACTGAATAAATGTTGTTAATAAAACTACCCATTAAAATAAATAAGCTACCAATTAAAATAAATAATGCGTGGTTTGGGGTTTAGAAGAGGAATCAAGAAAAAATTCTATCGATTATAAAATTGGTAAATTCCCATAGCTTTTGCATTGATTCCCATTTCTTTAAATGTCAGATGTGTAAACGACAAATCAATTTATTTATTTGAGTAAAAAATTTACAAACACCTGGGAGAAAAAAAGGCCTCCATAAATTAAGATGTATTTGAACAACTGATAAATACTCCTTAATACGTTGGGTATTATTTGAAGCAGCGGTGCTCAAAACCGTGTTCTAGAACATGAAGCAAAAAAAGAGATAATTTAAGAGAAAATTAAAATTTTGTTTTTCTTTATATTTTACGGTTCTATTAAATTGTTTTTAGACACGAATGTTTGCCAAATTAATTTATAAAGCAAATGGATAAATAATATTTTTATAAATAATGACTTAACACTGTTTTGTTCTTGATTTAAATAAGCAAAGAGAAATTTGACTCGAGAGAGATATTTTTTCTTGAGCACCCCTGTTTGAAGAGAAGTCAGAGTATTACTCGAAGAGCATAAATTGGCCAAATTTATGAAAGAGATATGCTCTACTTAAAAAAACTTTTCACATTGAATTCTTTTTTTTTGAATGTTTTTTTTATTATTTATTAATTTTGAAATAAAAACAAACAAATAACAGAATATCGGGAGGTACCTTTTATATGGGGGCTATACCAAAGCGTAGACCTATATATACTATGTTCCGCCACCGAAGCTAGAACCTATTGTGAACTACAAATTCCAATTTTATGACTAATCCGTGGAAAAACGTGGATGAAACCATCAAAATACCGAATATTGGGAGGTATCCTTATATGGGGGCTATACAAAAATGTGGACCTATATAACCAATCTTCTGTCGCCGAGCTGGAACCCATCCGTGAAAAAATGTAGCGAAAATCATCCAAGTACCGAATATCGGGAGTTACCGTTATATGGGGGCTATACAAAACTGTGGACCAACATATCTCATTTTCAATACCAAAGCCATCCTAGACACAATAGAAGTTGTTCTGCCAAATTTTGAAGCTCTACATCAAATAATGTGGGATGTATCGTAATTTCAACAGGCAGACTGACGAACATTGTTAAATCGACTTAGAATTTTATGCTGATCATGAATATATATATACTTTATGGGGTCTACGACGAATATTTAGGTATATTACAAACGGAATGACAAAGTTAATATACCCTCCTTTTCAAGATGGAGGGTATAAAAATCGGTCTATGCTACACACTTTTGGTTCAAAACAATGCAATGGTTAATCACAAAAAGAGACCAGTAAGGAAAAGTCAAAAGTCATAATTTGCACATTAAACCTGAAATCGGATTAAGGATATATATATGGGAGCTATATCCAAATCTTAGCCGATCTCTATAAAATTTGGCAAATGTATTCCGGAGCTCTATACGATATCTGGTACCAAATATCATTGTTGTCGAATGCATATTACACATGTGAGGGACTTAAAAGCCCAAATCGGATGAAACATATATATGGGAACTAAAGCTATATCTGAACCGAATTTCACTAAATTTAATCGACTTGCTTCTAGACTGAATTTGGTCGGATGTGCCAAAATTCAGGTCATTTTGACTGATATTGATCATTTTTGGTGCACAATTGATTAATCGGTTGAAGATATACAGGGTGAGATAAAAAAAAAACAGCAACAAAGTCAAACGCCATAATATTTACATTTTTTTTTAATTTGTTGAATGAAAGCAAAAATTGTCGGAAATAGCATCAACTTTTAGAACAAATTTAGATTTGTTCGAATTGGTCACCCTTGGCACGAATTATGGCCTTCAAACGGCCAATGAAACCGTCACACGCTGCCCGAATGTTGCTCTGCGGTAATTTGGCCTATTCCCGGCGAAGCCCTTGCTTGAGGTGATTGACACTTTGGTATTTTTTAGTGCCAAAATACTCTAGACACAATAGTCCAGCGGATTGGTATCCGGAGATTTTGATGACTATTGTGCGCTGGAAATGAATCGAGGAACCCCATTTTGTAACCATTCTTGGGTGGCGCGTGCTGAGTGCGATGGTGGGGAGTCCTGTTCTAATGTCCACGGTCTGCGGCCAAAATGTTTGCGTACCCAAAGTCTTTAATACACCGTACTTGCACTTTTTGGAATTTCAATGGCTTCAATGGCCCGATGTCATTTTTCAATATTTTCCGAATGGAATGTGTTCAGCTCACGAGTCATTTTTCGGCTACTGCGATGCGGGTTTCGATCAAGTCGCTTCTTTACTTTTTTACTTTTCGAACAATTTCTGCTGATGTTTCTGTTTTCCTCCGTCCACTTCCTTGACGTCGGGCTACGCTACCAGTATCACAGTAACGAGCGATGGTACGAGACACGAAAGATTTATTCATATTTAAATGCTGGAGTGCTCTAACGATAGCCACTTGTGGTTTTCCATCCAAATGTAAAGAAATTACATGATTATGAAGTTGGTTGCAGTTTTTTCGTCTCACCCTGTAGACAATTCTCCTTCAGGGGGTAAAGTACTCACACTCCTTGTGTAGAATTTCAGACAATTCCATTGAAAAATGTGGTTCAAATCATCAAAATGCCGAATATCGTTGGTACCGTTATATGGGACCTGCCTGCTAAATCGTCCTAGAATTTTACGCTGATCAAGAATATATATACTTTATTTGGTCTAAAATTATTTTTTGATGATGAGTTACAAACGGAATGACGAACTTATTATACCCTCCATACTATGACTGGTGGAGGGTATAAAAATCGGTCTATGGTACAAACATTTAGTTCCAAACATTATAATGGCCAATCGCAAGAAGAGAAATACGTAGCAGTCAAAACTCTGTTCAGTATTCGTCATAACAATGATGATTTAACAAAAAATTATACACTCTCAACTCTTACTCTCTTTTTTCCACTTTGCAAGAGATCTTATCAATACGCAATACAACCAAGCAAAAAAAAAACTTACTTAAGAGAGAGAAGGCTTTCAATTTGCAAATTCTCTCTTTGTTCAAAGAGAGCTTGACAAGATAATGAACAGCACTATCGATGTTTCGACTTTAGTTGTTGAATAAAAAAAAACAACAAAACGTTTAGTTAACGATTTTTAATAAATATTCAAACAAAACTCTGGCATCGAATTCATAAAAGTTCAGTTGGTGCGAGAGGTTCGAGCGTGACGGACGGTTGAAGTTCGAATTTGTGTTTAGACGACGGCGTGACAACAAAACAAGTGTGGTAGTGACATTAAATAAAAGAAAAAGAAGAAGAAGAAAAGGTAAATGAATTAACAAAAAAAAAAAAAAAAATGAATAAAAAAAATAAAACAAAACACAAATTGCCGGTTTTAGAAAGAGAAGCTGTAACCCAAGTTTAAGAAAAAAAACAAGAATTTTAAAAATATTGTGAAATAACGGCTGGAGATCGATAAAAACGAAACAAACATCTAAGAAAACAAAGAAAAAAACCAAACATGAGTGAAAGTTTGAACCAATAAAATTTTGTAAAATAAAATATAAAATGGTTATGAAATAGCGTTCATTTGAATATTTCGGGTTTTGTTTTTTTTTTCGAAATATGTATTAGAAAAAGTTATGGCTTTTTGTTCAGTTAAATAAATGTTGCAGTGTACAATTAAATTGTAATTGAGTTGTTTTATGTTCGATTCGATTCCGTTGCAATTTCAATTGAATAAAATCTAACCAGATCACAAAAACAAAGAATGAAACCTTGAAATACAACAACAACATCAATTAATTGTCATTTTAATGGTTACAATTACTAGGGTTGTTGTTGTTACTATTTTGAAAAAAAAACTACAACAAACATCAAATAAATGATTGATAAAAAAAAACGAAAAATACCAACAAAATAATCATCAATAATTAGTCAGAATTTAAACATTTCATGCTGTGGTGGTTTTTTGTTTTTTTTTTTTTGCTTTTTTTGAGGAATGTACGAAAAATCCCCACAAATGGAATATCTATGTATCTTCGCTGGATTTACATATGTACGTACATAAAAACACTCAAAACGTAACGTTCAACCAGCGAGCCAGCCAGCCAGCCAGCCAGCCATTTAACCAAGCAAAGCTATACAGCCAAGAGCAACACAGCACATGTCGTTCCCTATTATGACTCGCCATGACGTCACGTGTCAAATGACTTGGCGGTTTTGCTTTTGTTGTTGTTTTTTTCTTTAACGCTTCGAGTTAACGACACATTTACTGGCTCTCATAATCTCTGTTGATAACATTGACTAAAATTTGCGACAAAGGTACTCAGCGCTACTTCGCTACTTCATTGGGGATTTGGTATAACTTTCTTCGAGAATGGATTAGATTTTTTCTATGGAATACAGTAGCGCAATGAGGAATTATTTGCTATAGAATAAAGTTCGTCAGTAGCATTGAGGAATTATTTCTTATAGCAAAAAGTTCGTCAGGACCATTGAGGATTTATGTGCCATAGCAAAAAGTTGGTCAGTAGCATTGAGAATTTTTTTGCTATAGCAAAAAGTTCGTCAGTAGCACTCAGGATTTATTTGCTTTACCAAAAAGTTCGACAGTAGCATTGAGGAATTATTTGCTATAGCAAAAAGTTCGTCAGTAGCATTGAGGAATTATTTGCTATAGCAAAAAGGATTTATTTGTTATAGCAAACAGTTCGTGAGTAGCACTCAGGATTTATTTGCTATAGCAAAAATTTCGTCAGTAGCATTGAGGAATTATTTGCTATAGCGAAAAATTCGTCAGTAGCACTCAGGATTTATTTGCTTTAGCAAAAAGTTCGACAGTATCATTGAGGACTTATTTGCTATAGCAAAAAGTTCGTCGGTATCATTGAGGAATTATTTGCTATAGCAAAAAGGATTTATTTGTTATAGCAAGAAGTTCGTCAATAGCACTTAGGATTTATTTGCTATATCAAAAAGTTCGTCAGTAGCATTGAGGAATTATTCGCTATAGCAAAAAGTTTGTCGGTAGCATTGAGGAATTATTTGCTATAGCATAAAGTTCGCCAATTGCACTAAGGATTAATGTGCTATAGCGAAAAGTTCGTGAGTAGCACTCAGGATTGATTTGCTATAGCAAAAAGTTCGTCAGTAGCATTGAGGAATTATTTGCTATAGCAAAAAGTTCGTCAGTAGCATTGAGAATTTATTTGCTATAGCAAAAAGTTCGTCAGTAGCACTCAGGATTTATTTGCTATAGCAAAAAGTTCGTCAATAGCACTCAGGATTTATTTGCTATAGCAAAAAGTTCGTGAGTAGTACTCAGGATTTATTTGCTATTGCAAAAAATTCTTCAATAGCACTCAGGATTTATTTGCTATAGCAAAAAGTTCGTCAGTAGCACTAAGGATTTATTTGCTATAGCAAGAAATTCGTCAGTAGCACTCAGGATTTATTTGCTATAGCAATAAGTTCGACAGTAGCATTAAGGAATTATTTGCTATAGCAAAAAGTTCGTGAGTAGCACTAAGGATTTATGTGCTATAGCATAAAGTTCGTCAATAGCACTAAGGATTTATGTGCTATAGCCGAAAAATCGTCAGTAGCATTGAGGAATTATTTGCTATACAAAAAGTTCGCCAGTTGCACTGAGGATTTATTTGCTATATCAAAAAGTTCGTCAGTAGCATTGAGGAATTATTTGCTACAGGAAAAAGTTCGTCAGTAGCACTTAGGAATTATTTGCTATAGCAAAAATTCGTCAGTAGCCCTTATTATTATTAGGAATTATTTGCTATAGCGAAAAGTTGGTCCGTAGCACTGAGGAGTTAATCAGAAGTACTGAGTATTTATTTGCTATAGCATTGTATTCTGGAATACAAATAGTCTTTCACAACATACTTTAGAGGTATCAAACTTCATAAAATCTAATAAAATTTATATATTTTTATACCCCTCCACCTCGGAAAGGAGGTTATATCAAATTTGTGATTCTGTTTGTAACATCCATAAATATTCGTCATAGACCCCATAAAGTATATATCTTTATAATCAGCATAAAATTCTAAGTCGATTTAACAATGTCCGTCTGTCTGTTAAAATCACGATCCAGTCCACATTATTGGACGTAGTGCTTAAAAATTGGGCAGAACAATTTGTATTGTGTCTAGGATGGTTGGTATTGAAGATCACTTCATTTCCAGCGCACAATGGCCACCGAAATCTTCGGATACCAATCCATTGGATTATTTACAAGCGCTTCGCAGCGGGCAGCATGTGACGGTTTCATTGGCCGTGTGAAGGCCATAATTCGTGCCAAAGGTGACCAATTCGAATAAATCTAATAATAAATCTAATAAATAAATCTAAACTTATTCTAAAATCTGATGTAATTTCCGACATTTTTTAAAAATTAAAAAAAAAATGTAAAAATTATGACGTTTGACTTTGATGTAGTTTTTTCCTCTCACCCTGCATTTTTAATCCGATTTGGGATTTTAAGTCCTTCATATGTGTAACATGCCTTCTACAACAATGATATGTTGAACCAGATAACTAATGGAGCTCGAAAGTACCTCTGTCAAATTTTATCGAGATCGGATCAAATTAGGATATAGCTCCCATATATATCTTTAACCGATGACCAATATTAGTCCAAATGACCTGAAATTTGGCACATTTAACCGAATTCATTCTATAATCGGTTCAGATGTAGCTATAGCTCTCATATATATGTTTCATCTGATTTGGGGTTATAAATTCCTCACATGGGTAATATGCACACCACAAAAATAATCTTTGGTACTAGATACCAGATATAGCCCAGAAATAAGTGTTTACAATTTTGTCAAGATCGGTTCAGATTTGGATATAGCTCCCAAATATATATCATTATCCGATTTCAGGTTGTTTCGTGCACCAAATGGCTAATATCAGTCCAAGTGACCTGAATTTTGGCACAAGTAGAAGCAAGTACATCAAATTTGGAGAAAATCGGTTCAGATATAGCTACAGCTCCCATATATATGTTTCATCCGATTAGGGATTTCTCCTCACATGGGTAATTTGCCCGGACATCAGAGAGTGCTCGAAAATAAATCTGTCTGTCAAATTTTATCGAGATCGTTACGGATTTTTATATAGCTTCGATAAAAATCCTTATCCGATTTTACGGTTTTTGAATTCCACTTTTTGGGGTGTTAAAAAATTTAGTTTTTCAATGACGTTTACATTTAAGATTATCCATATCATAAATAATTTTGAAATCTCAACAAGCCAGTGAATTGTAAAAACACCAAAAACTACAACAAAATAACAAGCTTATCAAGTGGTGAAGTTGTGAACAACACGTTAACACTGCGAGGTGACAATAATTATTTTCCTCCCCCACCCCTAATACCATTCCAAAAAAGTAAAAGAAAAACCAAATAAATATTAATGATAATCATAATAACAGAGCAACAACAAAAGCGTAAGTAAAGCAAATAATAATTTCACAACTGAACTTTTGTTTTTAAATAAAAAAAAACAAGTAAATTATTTAACTACTACCGCCGAGGCTGCTTCTGCTGTTGCTGCTGCTGCGGCAAAAACAAAAGCAAACAATGTTGACTTTTATAAGTGTGCCACAATCAACCAGCGGCCCCGCCCCACAAATCTATCCACCCATCCGTCCATTTGTACCGAACAATAGCGCCGCAGTCTGGAACAATGAAACAACCTTCACGGCCGCTAAAACCAAGATTACGATTATAGAATTTACAACAACACAGTGAGATAGTTTTTCATTAATCGTAATTTTGGTTCTTTGTTTTTGCTTTTATGTTTTCTTCTCCTTTATTTCACCTGATTTTGAAATAGAGGCCACCCGGGTCCCAGAATTGTAAAAATTTTATCTCAAATAGTAAAAAATAGAAAAACGTTTATAAACGTTTGATAAAGCTTGAAAATACAGATGGGGAGATAAATACAGCAAGGTAATGAATGCTCTCCCGTCAATTTTTTTATAGAAAAAAGTTCGTCAGCAACGGCTGAGGAAGTTTTTTCAAAAAAAAAAAAGTTCGTCAGCAAAGGCTGAGGTAGCGTTTTTTCCTATAAAAAATTTAAAAAGCATCAGGTATCGTTTTTGCCGACAGATGTATACCCTTAGCCAATGTTCGATTATTTAAATATGAATGTGTATGAGCTACCAGATATAGTCGGCTGAAGTATTCCATTTTTATAATTCAAATAAAAATATTGGTATGGGCACAATTATAAGAAAATCGAACATTTCTATCCAATTTTATGCGAAACCATAAATTCCATAATCATCTCAGATTTCTGGTTGAGACAAATATTTACAGGGTGAGATGAAAAAACTGCAACCAACTTCAGACTGCTGTCATTTCTAAGCCACTCGTCCGACAGCTGTTAAAATTATTCCAGTGACAGCTCATTATATTGTTTACAAAACCTACAAAAGCATTTTGGTGAGAATTTTCCAGTAAAAAAAGTTATTCGTGATGGAATTTAAGCGAGGCTGAAAATGTGCATCTTCGGTTGGCCACCAGAACTCAAGCGGGGGCCATGGTGATGGTGTTGGCCGCCATAACAGCCGATGGTCGCTCTTCGCTCGTATTAATCGACCGTGGAATCAGAATAAATGACGAATACTATCGCGAAAATATTCTGAAGGGTGTACTAATGCCTTGGGCATGCAAACATTTTGGCCGCAGAACTTGGACATTCCAACAGGACTCAGCACCATCGCACTCAGCACGCGCCACCAAAATCTACGGATACCAATCCGTTGGACTATTGTGTTTGGAGTATTTTGGAAATCAAGGTCGATCACCTCAAGCAAACCCTTCGCCGGGAATGGGCCAAAATACCGCAGAGCAACATTCGAGCAGCGTGTGACGTGTCATTGGCCGTTTGAAGACCATAATTTGTGCCAAAAGTGACCAATTCGAATAAATCTAAACTTATTCTAAAATTTGATGCTATTTCCGACATTTTTAGCTTTCATTCAATAAAATTTAAAATTATGGCGTTTGACTTTGTTGCTGGAGCTTTAACTTTATCTTGAACCGACTTTCACCAAATTTACTTGCCAGATGTGCCAAAAATCAGGTAATTTAGACTGATATTGGCCATTTAGTGCACAATTAACCCAAAATTTATTGAATATATATATGGAGGCTTATCCAAATCTGAACCGATCACCACAAAATGTTATGCATTAATTTTTTAGGTGTATCTAATATCTGGTACCAAACAAAAATCATCGCTGTACTGTGCATATTACGCATGTTGGAAATTTAAATCCCCAAATTGGATGAAACATATATATGGGAGCTATAGCTTTATCCGAAACGATTTCCACCAAATCTCATGTACTACTTCTAGACTGAATTCGGTCGGATGTGTCAAACATCAGGTCATTTGGACTGATATTGGAAATTTGGTGCACAATTAACCCGAAATCGGATAAAGATATATATAGGAGCTATATCTAAATTTGAACCGATTCACACCAATTCCAATAGGGTTCGTCCTTGGGCCAAAGAAATATTGTTTGGAATATTTCATCTCAATCGACCTGCATTTTGTTCACAAGAATATATGAACAGACGGACTGACACGCATAAATCAACTCAGAATGTGATCCTATGAAGATCCTCAAAAGAAAATATGAGTCTATCTCTTATACCCTTACCACTATGTGATGTAGGGTATAAAAATTCGTCCGCAAAATTGCTTCAGATGATCTAGCGATGTCCCTCTGTCTTTCCGTCTGTTGTAATCACGCTATCTTTCGAACGAATTCAGGTAGAAAGCTAAAATTTTGCATACATGCATAGTTTACCAGTAGGCAGATTAAGTTCGAAAATACGCCATGCCGGTCCACGTTTTCGTATAGACCCCATATAACGGTACCTCCCGATATTCGGTATTTTCATGATTTTAGCGACATTATTTACCCGAATTATTTAAAATTTCGTATTTGAAGTTCGTAATGGGTACTACAGGCTATGACAAAAAATTTTGTATGCAGGTCCCAGTCTTCATATAGCCGCCACATAAGGGTACCTCCCGATATTCGGTATTTTGAGGACTTCAGCATAATTATTCACCGGCATCGTTTTAAATTTCGTACTGGAAGATACCAATGGGTACTACAGCCTATGGCAAAAATTTCTGTATGAAGGTTCACATCTTCGTATAGCCCCCATATAACGATACCCCCGATATTCGGTATTTTCATGATTTTAACGGTATTATTTACCGGAATTATTTCGAATTTCGTATTTGAAGTTCATAACGGGTACTGTAGTACTATGACAGGTCCACGTCTTTGTATAGCCCCCGGTATTTTGACGATTTCAGCAACATTATTCAACGAAATCGCTTCAAATTTCGTATTGAAAGATCTTGATGGGTACTACAATTTATGGTAAAAAAAATCTTATGCAGGTCTACATCTTCGTATGGCCTCCATATGACGGTTTTCATTTAAGTGGTACTTTTCGGAATTTTATGAAATTTTTAAATTTCCTTCGAAATGGTGGAGATTTTTTACTTGTTCCTACAGAGGCATGTTCTTATAGATTCTACTGAAAATAGCAATCCCATCAAAATTTTTAAAGTTTCCATCCCATTTTCAATGTAAATATTTTTTTATGTATTGATATGCTGTCCGCAAGAATTATACAAATAAATTAAGTTGTTGAATATTGCTGCTGTTTTTGTTTTTAGAATTTGACGCCGCTATCAATGAGAGTAACTCAGATCGTATTCCGAACAATTTGTCAGAATTTCACAATTCTTGATTAACAATGAGTGAGCGTTTTGTGTTTGTTTAACAAATTGTAATTGACTTTGTAATAAGCGAATGCAAAGGGAAACCGCTGGGATGGAGTGAAGTGGTGGAGAAATGGCAATTTGAGATGGAAAATTAATAAAAACAAAAACAATTTTTTTGCATAGCCAAGTTTGTATTCT
Organism: Musca domestica; assembly: GCF_030504385.1. Taxonomy (NCBI): domain Eukaryota; kingdom Metazoa; phylum Arthropoda; class Insecta; order Diptera; family Muscidae; genus Musca; species Musca domestica. The sequence goes on from NW_026712299.1 coordinate 9,251,101, forward strand.
GAAGGGTAATGAAAGCTTAAAAGCTATTGAAGATTAGGAAATTGTCGATACGGAAGTGAATAAGTCCCACAATTATAAGTGATTCTGGAATTAATGGTCAATTTTTATCAACTGAGTTCTTTTTCAAAAATCTTTTTTGAAATACAACCTTTGTTTGAAGATTTTTGAACTCGAACCTTTGTTCAATAAAAAAAAAACCCGGACTGTCTAAACTGACAGAAGAGGTTACGGACCCCTCTTTAAATATTGATTCTATAGAAGGAAAAAACAAGATTTATCATCATATATATCCGTCGTGTTGAACAAGATGACGATAAAGAATTTTCTTACAAGATAAGCAATGATTTGCGATGTGATGTAGATTGTGCTTTGTTGTGCTAAGAGGAAGGAAGAAAGAACAGAAGGCAAAACAATAAATTTGCATCTGCAAAATAAATATTGACTTACTTATGGGTTCGCTGTAGGATTTCACAACACATTGAAATGAAAACCATACCTTTCGAATGGGTGGACCGTTCTCAGAAATTTCGTTAAGGGTCTTGATTAAAGCGAATATTATCAAATCAAATTGAATTATTTGAAGATAATTTTTATCAAATTTATTGGCCTCCTACGATACCGTACAAATAGAGTTTTAACTATTATTTAGAAAAAAAGAGCATAATCCTTCCGGTGCCTTCTAGTACCTCCCTCACAAAATGTCAATATTTTCAAAGAAAATAATTTACTGCACAGAAAGAGGAAGGATAATCCGATTTTGCTACAAATCCTTATATTTGCATCAGTGCTAGGTCAAGTACGAAAATGGAAAATATCTGTCCACTCCATCAAGTACCTCCCCCACAAGGGATCAAGATTTTGAATAAATATAACTCTTATAAAATGTGATGTAAGTGTCCGATTGCCTTCAAATTACACACATCAAGATATTTTTATTATTCCAAGGTCTGATGTGAAAATGGGATACATCGGCCCACTCAATATCTATGAAGCCCATAAAACACGAAATGGTAACTGGTAAAGATCAGAACCAATTCTTCTGGTACCTCTCCCACATAGGGTTCAAGTTTTTGAAAAACAAAACGCTCAAAGAAAGCGAAACAATCATCCAAATCTCTTCAAATTTTACACATCCAAATATTTTTGCTAAAGCAAGATCTGTTGTGAAGATGATATATATCTGCGCACCCCTTCTGGTACCTCAACTACAAAGGGTCACAATTTCAAATGTTTATATCTGTCATAACTTGCGAAATAAGTCGACGATAAACATAAATCTGATATGAATATGTGCAGGGTGAGATAAAAAAACCTGCAACGAAGTCAAACGCCATAATTTTTACATTTCTTTTAAATGAAAGCAAAAAAATGTCGGAAATAGCATCAAATTTTAAAATAAGTTTAGATTTGTTCGAATTGGTCACATTTGGCACGAATTATTGCCTTCAAATGGCCAATGAAACTGTCACACGCTGCCCGAATGTTGTTCTGAGCTATTTTGGGCCATTCCCGGCGAAGCGCTTGCTTGAGGTGATCGACACTTTGGTATTTTTTAGTGCCAACCATGCTTTCCAAAATACTTCAGACACAATAGTCCAACGGATTGGTATCCGAAGATTTTGGTGGTGTGCTGGAAATGAAGCGAGGAACCTCATTTTGTAGCCATTCTTGTCTTTTTACTTTCCGTTGCGGTGTAAGTTTTCGTGCTTTTTGGAATTTCAATGGTTCTCTGAACTATCAATGGTTCTCTGAACCATCAACCGTTCTCTGAACCATCAATAGTTCTCTGAACTATCAACGGTTCTCTGAACCATCAATGGTTCTTTGGCCCACCAATTGTTCTCTGAACCATCAATGGTTCTCTGAACCACCAAAGGTTCTGTGAAATAATGGTTCTTTGAACCTTCAATGGTTCTATGAACCAACAGTGGTTCTCTGAACCGTCAATGTTTCTCTGAACCATCAACCGTTCTCTGAACCATCAATAGTTCTCTGAACTATCAACGGTTCTCTGAACCATCAATGGTTCTTTGGCCCACCAATTGTTATCTGAACCATCAATGGTTCTCTGAACCACCAAAGGTTCTGTGAAATAATGGTTCTTTGAACCTTCAATGGTTCTATGAACCAATAGTGGTTCTCTGAACCGAGCTCATTCTTCAATATTTGCCGAATCGAATATTGCGATATGTTCAGCTCATGAGCCATTTTTCGGCCACTGTGACGCGGGTTATCAAGTCGCTTCTTTACGCGGTTATCAAGTCGCTTCTTTACTTTTCGAACCATTTCTTCTGATGTTGCTGTTTTCTTCCGTCCAAATTCTTGACGTCGGGCTATGCTACCAGCATCACGATAACGAGCGATGGTACGAGACACAAAAGATTTATTCACATTTAAATGCTAGAGTGCTCTAACGATAGCCACTGACTTCCAGCCAAATATAAAGAAATCTCAGTATCGCGCTTGAATTCCATCACAAATAACTTTTTTCTGGAAAATTCTCAGCAAAATGCTTTTGTACGCTTGTAAACAATATAATGAGCTGTCACTGGAATAATTTTAACAGCTGTCGGACGAGTGGCTTAGAAATGACGGCTGTCTGAAGTTGGTTGCAGTTTTTTCATATCACCCTGTAGATCTTCAACCTATTTCGAGTTTTTTTTGCACCAAATGGCTAATATCAGCCCAAATGGAGTGAATTGCATCACATCCGACCGAATTTAACCTAGAAACAGGTACATAAAATTTGGTAAAAAACGGTTCAGATTTAGCTATAGCTCCCATATATACGTTTCATCCGAATTGATATTTAAGTCCCTCACATGCGTAATATGCACTCCACAACAGTGATATTTGATACCGGACATTAGATACAGCTCGAAAATACCTCTGCCAAATTTTATCTAGGTCGTTTCAGATTTTTGTATACCTTCGATATACATCTTCATCCGAGTTTACAGTTATTATCAGCCCAAATTGGATAGATTTTTTTCATTTTCGACCGAATTTTTCCATTTAGTGAAACTCGGTCCGATATTTCTGTTGCTCCAACTAATATGTCTTAATATAATCCTTATCGAAGTTATATCATGCACCATACAGCAAGAATATTTGGTACTAGAGGTACAAAAGTCTTCGTCAAGTTTGTTAAAAATCGATTCAGAGTTGGACATAGTTCCCAAATTAGCGATGATACGCATTCAACTAAGGTTCATAGTTGGTATGATCTACTGCACATAAATTCCCAATATACACTTTTTTTTGTTACGGGAGCCCTACTTAATACGCATAGTGGTGTGTAGGGTATCATATAGTCGGTCCCGCCCGACTTTTGACCTTTCCTTACTCGTTCTGTTATTTGCTATCTAAATTCATGTTACATGTCAATATAAAAAATTAACCCGTTGTGTACAGTTGTATTTTCTTAATCACCTTGATAATATCTACAGTCAACGAAGATGGCCATCATTTTCTTTGCGTTTTTTTTTTTCATTTTTTCCATCCAACTTTTCTACAAATCTTCATTACGAATAATTTACAACATTTTACAGGCATTAACAAAGCCGGAAATACGTATTTTACAACAACCATAAATAAATAAATAAATAACTTTAAAATATTGCCGAAGGTGTCACATTTTCAAACCAATATGGACAAAAAAAAACCAACTAATTAAGGGTGGATCTAAAATCTAACCTAAGAAGAAATCTAAAAAGCAAAACAAAAGATAACCACCTATTCTCAAATGATTGATTAACTAAGACATGTATTAAAAAAAAACTAAGAAAAAAACGAGTTGGCTATCATCACACATCGAATACAAGTCACTAAACATAATTCATGACGGATTTTGTGGCGGCGTAAAAAAAATTAGAAAAAACTCGTTTACAACAAGAACTCACCTCCCAACTACAACTTGAACTTGAAATGGACAAGATTTTAGCATTAATTAAACATCCACTGGGTTTAGAAACAAAAAAACCAAATTAAGACTTGTTTTAGAATCGAAAATAAAAACTTGGGAATTATCTAATATCGTGGCTAGAACAGCACTCCGAGATGAAGCAAAAAAAAAAAACAAAAAAAAAATGTCAAAGATGAAACAACATTTGTAGAGAATGGGAGACAACAAAATGAAATGAAAATCATTGTGAAATATTTGCGCTAACTTGAGGGGAATTTTTATTTAGCTAACGATTATTATTAACTCAAAGTGTTATTAAAATATAATTATTTCGTAATTTTCGTTTTGTTGAAGTTTTAGATATTTTTTAATTCTTTTTAGATTTTATTTAGTATTAGATATATTATTTAAAATACTAAATATAATCTAAACAAAGAAAAGAAATTTGTTCAATTCGGAAGGAACTCCTCTATGAAGAAGTTAGAATTTCTCAACATAGCAGCTAGTATTTAAAAATTTAAAATAGTGTATCAAACCGATAAAAACGTTTTGTTTTTTTTTTTATCGAATTGACGTTTCGAAAGTCATTGAACTCAAATTTCTTCGTTATAATATTATCTAATGTGACACCTACTCAAAGATACAGCATTGGTGAGTTAGATATAAAATGGCAACAACAATAGCATTTGTATGAACACTGTGGAGCAAAAATATATTGCAAAAACTGAGCAATTGTTTACATTGTGGAACAATTTTTCTTGTAAGAAGACCTTGAGGTAATCTATGGTCTATAGAAGACCTTGAGGTCATCTATGGTCCATAGAAGACCTTGAGGTCATCTATGGTCCATAGAATACCTTGAGGTCATTTATGGTCCATAGAAGACCTTGAGGTCATCTATGGTCTCTAAAAGACATATAGGTCTTCTATGGCCTCCAGAAGACCTTGAAGTCTTCTATGTCCTCCAGAAGACATTGAGGTCTTCTATGGACTCTAGAAGACCTTGAGGTCTTCTATGGTCTCCCGTAGACCTTGAGCTCTTCTATGGTCTCTAGAAGACCTTGAGGTCTTTTATGGTCCATAGGAGACCATGAGGTCTGTTATTGTCTGGAGGAGTTTGAGGTCTTGGATGGTCTTTAGAAAATATTGAGGTCTTCTATGGTCTCTAGAAGACCTTGGGGACTTCTATGGTCTCCAGAAGACCTTGGGGTTTTCTATGGTCTCTAGGAGACCTTCAGGTCATCTTTTGTCTCTAGAAAACCTTGAGGTCTTATATAGTCTCTAGAAGACCTTGAGGTTATCTATGGTCTCTAGAAGACCTTGAAGTATTCTATGGTCTCTAGAATACCTTGGGGTCTTCTATTATTCATAGGAGACCTTGAGACCTTGCCTAAAGGAGATTTTAAAGTCTTGTATTGTCTACAGGAGACCTAGAGGTATTTTATAGTTTCTAGCAGACCTTAAAATTAGAAGAAGTTTAGATTTGTTCGAATTGATCACCTTTGGCACGAATTATGCCATTCAAACGGCCAATGAAAACGTCCCACGCTGCCCGAATGTTGCTTTGCGGTAACTGGCCCATTCCCGGCGAAACGCTTGCTTGAGGTGATCGACACTTTGGTATTTTTTAGTGCCAACCTTGCTTTCCAAAATACTCCAGACACAATAGTCCAACGGATTGGTATCCGGAGATTTTAGTGGCCATTGTGTGCTGGAAATGAAGCGAAGAACCTTATTTTGTAACCATTCTTGGGTGGCGCGTGCTGAGTCCTGTTGTAATGTCTAAGGTCTGAAATCCAAGGCCAAAATATTTTGCGTGTCCAAGGCACTCCAGAATACTTTCGCGATAATATTCGGCATTTATTCTGATGCCACGGTCGATTAATACGAGCAGAGATTGACCATCGGCTGTTATGGCGGCCCACACCATCACCATGGCCGGCGCTTGAATTCTGGTGACCAACCGTAGGTGCACATTTTTAGCTGACCTCTTTGGCAAGTAAACACCATCATTTTGTTTGTTTACAAACTGCTCTGCTGGACAACGAATGTTTTCTCATCGGAGAAAACCATATTCGGCAGTTCACCACTTTCGGCCAAGCGAAGCAACACTTTAGGTCTTTTGAGTCTATTTTCATCCTGTTGCGATGTAAGTTCCTGCACTTTTTGGATTTTCAATGGCTTTAACCCGAGTTCATTTTGCAGTATTTGCCGAATTGAATATTATGATATGTTCAGCACACGAGCCATTTTTCGGCCACTGCGACGCGGGTCTCTATACTTTTCGAACCATTTCTGGTGATGTTGCTGTTTTCTTCCGTCCACTTCCTTAACGTCGGGCTACGCTACCAGTATCATGGTAACGAGCGATGGTACGAGACACAAAAGATTTAATCACATTTAAATGCTGGAGTGCTATAACAATAGCCACTTGTGGTTTTCCACCCAAATATAAAGAAATCACACTATCACGCTTGAATTCCATCACGAATAACTTTTTTTCTGGAGAATTCTCACTAAAATGCTTTTGTACGCTTGTAAACAATATTAGGTGTGTCTGGTTACTTTTCCAGCAGGAATTGTCCAGCAACTTCTTTCTGAGAGAAAAGGTAGTTTTATTCTCTTTTGCAAGGAAAATGCGAAAAGTAAACAGACGGTATTCCTGCAGAAGCTTGCAACTAATCAGCTGATTTGTCAAAAAAACCAATTTGTCCCCCATGAGGAGAATTAAAACAAAGGAAGCAATACTAATTTTACAAGTTTTTTAAATAAAAATGTTGGAAATAGTCTTTTATTTTCTGATTACATATTGACATTTACGTTTTTCACATTTTGTAAAGTTGTTCTCTAAAAACTATTAGTCTTACTAATTCCAAAAAAATATTTTCAAATTGAAAGCACAAAAATAAATAAACAAACAGTAGAAAACATCTGATTGAATGTCGATGAATGAGAAGAAGAAGAGTTGCAAGTGATTCCAAGAAGAAATTTGTCCAGCAAGAATCTGCAAACTCTCACTGAAAGAACTGTCAAAATTTCTCTCTCCAACCGCTCTCTTTTGCAGAACTTTCGGGTTAACGACGACTTCCAGTAACAATTTGTAACAATTGTTACAAATTTTAGGGTAACCAGACACGCCTAATATGAGCTGTCACTGGAATAATTTTAACAGCTGTCGGACGAGTGGCTTAGAAACGACAGCAGTTTGAAGTTGGCTGTAGTTTTTTCATCACACCCTGTATAGGAAATCTTGAGATCCCTCTCTTTGAAATCCTCCTCATAAAAAAATATATTTTGTTATGCAATTTTGTTTCACAGTGTAATGTGTTGTTTTTTTACATTTCACTTCGAATTGCTATAAGAATCTACAATTTGTGCACTTGAATGGAATTATGAATAATGTTATTCGGTATCACTGTTAATGGCAATTAAAGACGACGTCGTATACGTATGTGTATCTAAAATGGTTTGTAATATGACGATCATCGTCTGTCAATGCTTATTTGTTATAAACAAATGTTATTTGTAATTGACTCTCTCTCTATAAAGTGACTTGGCAACAAGTAAAAAAGGAAAGCCTTAAGTTGGGTCTGCTCAAACTCTGTATGACGGAATTTAAATTTTCAGCGATTTCATTAAATTTGTATACAATCTGCAACAATATCTCAAATATATGTCACAAGCTACAAGAAAATGAGAGCAATAAAAGCGATTTCAAATGTTATCAACCTCTTGGGAACTGTAGACTCTTATCGAATGACATACATAACCAGAATATATCAAATCATGAATGACTTCAAGAGTAAATTGATATGGAAAGGAGTCGAGTTTGATAAGCGTTAATTTTCTCCCTCAAAATTTGCTTAGAAATGAATACCGGCGTTCAAATACATACATGTGAGGTTTAATGCTTCTTCAATATCACAGCTCTTACTTTTGACATTTAATGCTTGCAATTTTAGAACAAGTTGTTGTTATTGGCAAGTCATTATTTCTACTCTGTGTATTCAAATGGAAAAAACTTATCCCCTGTGGCAGCGGATTCAATGGCTAAAAAATAATTAAAATCAAATTAAGAAATTATAAGTGTTATTGGAAATTTACAATATCACCAAAAATAAAAACACATAAAACGAATCAATATAAAATTACATCATAATTATAGAATAAAACTTAAAATAGCCAAATAAAAATTTTCATTATTGATTTATGTAATTTTTATAAGAAATATAGTTTATAATATAGAAGGTATAAGAATATTAACAAGTAAAAAAGGTTAAGATCGGTCGGGCCGAACTTATAATACCCTCAACCTTAGGGTATATAATAGTATATAAAAGTATCTGACTTTAAGCGTGTTTCACTTTAAACTTCATATACCAGTAAGACCGTTTATCAAAAAACTATATAGTAAGTGAGGACGTTATATGGGGTCTAACCAAAACGAGAACCTCTATAGACAATTTTATTCTTCAGGGATTGTCTTCTATCAAATCTTCCAAAATACCCAATATAAAGCAAAAATGTGGATAAATGTGACTAGGATTATAAAAATACCGAATATCGGTGGGTATCGTTATATGTGCGCTATAGGAAAACGTGGAACTAAGTATTCAATGTTCTGCCACCGGCGCTAGAACCCATTATTAACTACAAATACCAATTTATATCAAAATATCGAATATCGGCAGGTAACCTAGACCTATGCGTTCAATGTTTCGCCAACGGAGCTAGAACCCATTATGACCCAAAAATACCAATTTTTAGACAAATCCCCGAAAAAATGTTGCAAAAATCATCAAAATACCGAATATCGGGAGGTACCGGTATATGGGGACTATACCAAAACATGGACCTATACATACGATGTTTCGCCACACGAGCTAGAACCCATTATGACTTACAATTTTTAGACAAATCCGTGAAAAAATTTGGTGCTGAGTCCTGTTGGAATGTCCAAGGTCTGCGGCCCAAGGCTTTAATACACCCTCCAGAATATTTTCGCGATAATATTCGGCATTTTTTCTGATGCCACGGTCGATTAATACGAGCGGAGAGCGACCATCGGCTGTTATGGCGGCCCACACCATCACCATGGCCGGCGCTTGAGTTATGGTGGCCAACCGAAGGTGCACATGTTCAGCTGACCTCTTTGGCAAGTAAGCACGATTATTTTGTTTGTTTACAAACTGCAGTTCACCATTTTCAGCCAAGCGAAGCAACACTTTAGCTCGTTTGGGTCTATTTTCTTTCTGTTGCGGTGTAGTTCTTGCACTTTTTGGAATTTTAATAGCTGAGCTCGGGTTAAGCTTGGTTTTCAATATTTGCCGAATGGAATATTGCGATATGTGCAGCACACGAGCCATTTTCGGCCACTGCGACGCGGGTTTCGATCAAGTCGCTTCTTTACTTTTCAAACCATGTCTGCTGATGTTGCTGTTTTCTTTCGTCCACTTCCTTGACGTCGGGCTACGCTACCAGTATCACGAGCGATGGTACGATACACAAAAGATTTATTCACATTTAAATGCTGGAGTGCTCTAAGGATAGCAACTTGTGGTTTCCAGCCAAATATAAAGAAATCACACTATCACGCTTGAATTCCATCACAAATAAGTGGAAAATTCTCACCAAAATGCTTTTGTACGCTTGTAAACAATAAAATGAGCTGTCACTGGAATAATTTTAATAGCTGTCGGCCGAGTGGGTTTGATATGACAGCAGTCTGAAGTTGGTTGCAGTTTTTTCATCTCACCCTGTATTATGTCGATCTTTGTTTACGTATACATAAGTTGTTTGAGAAGCACTGAGCCATGTACGTAAGCTCTATCTCTCCACTTTTCTAGAGCATGTAGCCTAGCAACAATTGATTTGTATTGAGGGTCTTAGCCGGCAAAATAGTTGTTATCCAACTGATCATGAATGGTGCCACGTCAAAGTTATATAGAGAGTAATCTATTACTAATGGGCTGACTTTGTTGAAGATGCCTTCCAAATTAAAAGAAGGCAGCTAAAGTGTATTGTGTGTGCTCCAAGAACATGTCAATAGTCCTAACCACCAGAAGATATGTGGTATGGGTTCTCAATCTTTTCTTGAATATGTACATCGATGTGTCTTTCGAGTAGTTTAAGCTGGATGATGGAAGTTTTATAGGTTAAATTTTAAGTAGACCCTTAAAAGGCTCTTCCTTCAGACTTCTTGAAAAGAGTAAGATCTATTTCATCTGTCTTGGGAGATACTCTATTAACAAACAATTTTTGCAAGTAATTCCATATGAAAAGACCTTTTAGAGGTTCGTGTGCCTATACAAGTGGTCTTAAAACAAATACGTACAAGAATTTTTCCTCACATCGAATAGCTTTCGTGTAAAACCCATTTTTATTTAATTGAATTGTGCTCAATATTTATGACCACATACTTTCATTTGCAGATTGTATCAATTTATATATGGAACACTGGCTGTCATTTAATTGATAATAACATTGATATGTAATAGTAGATGAATAACTTATGTACAGAAACATATGCTGTATAAGAGTTGTTCATAAGGGCCTTTATTAAGAGCAAGACATCACTGGAAATAATGTTTCCAGTTTGGTCTGCTATTTTAATTATAATAGCGGTTTAAACCAGCTCCAAGTTGAAATTGAAAATATTTGGTTTTCCATGAAACAATCATTTGCATATGTAGGCACATGAATAGACCCAAATACAAAATATTGTTGGCGAAATATTATTGTTGCCAAATCCATATTACGAATGTGAGGGACTTAAAGACCAAATCGCATGAAACATACTCCATATGGGAGCTAAAGCTATATCTGAACCAATTTTCACCAAATTGGATGTACTTACTTCTAGACTGAATTCGGTCGGATGTGCCAAAATTCAGGGCATTTGGACTGCTATTGGCTTTTTGGTGCACAATTAACCCGAAATCGGTTGAAGAAATATATGGGAGCTATATCCCAATCTGAACCGATCTTGATAAAATTTGGCAGAGGTATTTATGGGCTGTATCTGTATATTACGAATGTGAGGGACTTAAACACCAAATCGGATGAAACATATATATGGGAACGATTTTAACCAAATTTAATTTACTTGCTGGTACCAAAATTCAGGACTTTCGGACTAATATTGGCCATTTGGTGCCTAATTAACCAGAAATCGGTTGAAGATATATGAGAGCTATATTTAAAGCTGATCCTATTATCACTAATTTCAATATGGTTCGTCCTTAGGCCAAACAAATGTTGTTTGAAAATTTTCATCTCAATCGGATAATAAATGCGATCTGCATTTTGTCCACAAGAATACATGGACGGGTGGACGGTCTGACATGCATAAATCGACACAGAAAGGGATTCTATGAAGATCCTCCAAAGTAACTATGGATCTATCTCGCTTCCTTCCAAATGCACAAAGACATAATACACTTACCACAATGTGGTGTAGGGTATAAATATGTTTAAAAAATGGAACAAAGACCCTCAAAGCATATATTTAAAAATCTAATATTATTAAAATATATATGTAAGAAATCCAGGATTATTGGTCTTTGAAAAAAATGTTTAAACATTAATTAATATAGCTTAGTTTGTCTTTGAAAATATATGAAAAATCGGCGTTTTCAGCTCATTTTGTCCTTGAAAAATATCCAAGATTGTAGATGAGATAATCTTTAGAATTTTTTAAAAATTTAGAATGTAAACTGAATGTATTTGTCTGATATTGGGATTTTCTGGTAACGTTATTATTTGCAACATTATTGGAATATCGCTGGAGTCGTATTGCTACACAACATTTGGTGTCTTTGGTATGGTCTTTTATTTTCTTTCCTTATGATATTATCAGTGGCCTGGGAAAACTTTCTATGAGCAATTTTGCTTATTCCAAATAAGCTACTATTCTTCGTCGAAAGTCAAGGTTGCGGATTTTACTTATTCAACTTGATATCTTCTTCAGAACCATAGGAATATTGTAATCAATATATTTGTATTGATGGTATTCCATAAAAGAAATATTTTAATCGCTTGTTATTGCATTCCTTTTTTATAGTTCATTGAGCACCGGGAATTGCATATGATTACATATCCCATTTGCATATCTACATAACATACATACGTATGGCATCTATATACGTATTGAAAATATTCTATGTATACACACACTATTATTACTCGCAACTGCAATGAATGATCACTTTGTATCATTACCCCCCGTCTAGCTCTGAGAGAATCATCTACACACAATAGGAACTAAGATATTAACATTCCAACATACCTGAACTATCTCTGGAAGATTTGTGATATCTGTCTCTATCCGAATCTCGATCATAGTGTCTTCTATTTCGTTCATCATGCTAGTTTAATAAACAAAAATGGAATTTTTATATACATTTTTATTTTTCCAATATTTGCAAAATATCTACCTCAGCATGGTGATAATGATGGTGACGGCTGCGATCGTAGGAACTTTTGTTTTTATCTGAATAATTGTGACGTCCACCCATTGTTTGGCAATATATATGTTTAATAATAGCACATCCTTTATTGAATAATTCTAAAACTGCCCAAATTTGTGAAATATGCAGCAAAGCAACTGGTATAAAAATATTTTTCCAAAACACAACACTCTCAGCCAGACAAAAACAAACTGACAGTTAAACATATGTTTGACTGCTGTCAATATCCTGTTAGTAATGCCAATGTGTATTTTTTTGGCCGTGTTAATTTGTTGTTGCAGGGATTTTCGGAGCGCCAAAATGGTTATTTTTAAAAAGGATGTTATAAAAGAAAACGCCTGGCATAACATAGGGTGATTTTTTAAGAAACGTATACTATTCCTTATTCCAAAGAAGAATTAGTAAAAACAATAATAAATAAATAAAACACGTTAAAAAAATTAAAAAAATAATAAATAAATAAAATACCTCTAAAATTTTGTTTGAATCATAAAAAATCCGAATATAGGAAGTTACCGTTATATCTATACGAAGACATAAACTTGCATAGGCAAGTTTTGTATAGGTCATTACAATATTCAAATTCAAAAAAAAAAAAAAAAAACATCGAATGAAGTCGCTAAAAGAACAAAATACCGAATATAAGAAGGTATCGTTATATTGGATATATACGAAGACGTGGACCTGCATACGCAGTATTTTGTTACAGTCTATAGTACCCATTACGAAATTTGAAACAATTCCAGTGAATAAAGTCGCTGAAATCAGAAACCGCGGTAGGTATCCTTATATGAGGTCTATAAGAAGACGTGAACCTCCACCGACAGTTTTCTGTCATGGGTTGTATGATCCATTACAAACTTCAAATACCAAATTTGAAACAGTGCCGTTATATGGGGGCTATACAAAAACGTGGATACAATGTTTCGCAAAAGGAGCTAGAATCCGTTGCGAGCTACAGATACCAATTTTCAGACAAATCCGTGGCAATGTGGCTAAATACATCAAAATACCGAATATCTGGAGGTACCATTATATGAGGCTATACAAAAACGTGGACCTGCACAGACCATTTTCTGTAATAGGCTGTAGTATCCATTACGAACTTCAAATACCATTTTTTGGACAAATCCATGAAAAAATGTGGGGGCTATGCAAAAACTGCACAGATCTTCATTCTGATCTTCATATTATCTAATGTATATTATTAGTTTGTTAAAAACAGTACATGTTTTTAGTACTTTTACTTTTGAGATATGTATGTACACTTATTTAAGGCTTGTTGCTTTGTTGCTATCACGTCCTTCATTTATTATTAATATTAATCCCTTTTTTTAATTTTTGTGTAGTTATGGCTGGGGAGCCAAATATATTGACTTAGTTAAAATTAGTTTTAAGTTATTATTTTCTACTTGGAGCATAATTACGTTATTAATACTATTCATTGGCCCTGGAGGCTTTAGTATTATGGTATGAAATGAATAAATAAATAAATAAATTTTCTGTAATAGGCTGTAGTATCCATTACGAACTTCAAATACCAAAATTTGAAACAATTCCGCTGAATAATGTCGCTAAAATCATCATAAACTCGATGGCTATACGAAGATCGTGGACAATTTTCTGTCATACCCTGTAGTATCCATTACGAACTTTAAATTCCAAATTTGAAACAGTGTCTGTCAATAATGTCGCTAAAATCATCAAAATACCGAATATCGGGAAGTGCCGTTATATACATGGATTCATGGTACAATGTTTCGCAAACGAAGCTAGAATCCATTGTGAACTAAAAGTACCAATTTTTAGACGAATCCTTGAAAAAATGTGGCAATGACCATCAATATACCAAAAATAGGGAGGTACCGTTATAAGGGGGCTATGCAAGAACTTGGACCTATACATACAATGTTTCGTCACACGAGCTGGAAACCATTATGACCTACAAATACCAATTTTTAGACAAATGCGTGGAAAAAATGAGGTAATATTCATCAAAATACAAAATATCGAGAGGTACCGTTATATAGCGGCTATATCAAGACGGTATATCTCATTTTTAAATACCAACCAACCCTGTCACAATACAAATTGTTCTGCTAAATTTTGAAGCTCAAATAATGTGGTATTTCAACAGACAGACGGACATAGAATTTTCAATCAACTTAGAATTTTATGCTGATTATGAATATATTTATTCGGAATTGGAAAGTTAATATATCCTCCCTTCCAAAGTGGAGGGTATAAATAAATTATTTACAAAATTTCTGCCCCCGAAATTTCTCGACAAATATATCTCTTTGCTTTATAGCATGTTTCCATTGAAAACCGAACAACGTTCGCTCTCAGAATTAGGTACACGAATTAACCCGTTCATACGGCACGATTCGTAATTCATAGTAAAATAATTCCTTTTTTCAAAAATTTTGTTTGTTGATTTCAATGGGAATATATACGAAAATACATGAAATTCTCACTAATATGAATAGAAGAATTTATTGTTTTCCTCCCAAAGATTTATTATATCATTAATTTTACAATTTTCATTCACGATTTCAACTTTTTGTGTAAATGTTCACATTTTGAACACATTTTTGTGATTTTCCATTTTTAAATTCTGCTGGAGAGACACTTGTCAAACATTTTTTTTGCCGATAGAAACATTTTGAAAATGTTGCCTCTTTTGTTTGCGTTTTCTGTGGAAATTTTAACTCGTGGACAAAATGCGTACCTCGAATAAAAGAGAAAACAAAATTTACTTTCGTTTGAATGTACATACGCCATTCAACATTGTAGTTTTCATTCATAATTTTCAGTCTTCCCAAAAATTTTTAAAATTTCATAAAATTTTTCTATTTTTAATTTTTAAATGTCACAATTTATTTTTTCGATAAATGCTCTCATTTGTTAGGGATGGGACATATTTTTTCGTTGTTCTGAGAGTGATTTGATTTGAACAACGTACAAATATGAGTGTTCGCTCAGGAAATTTTGTGTGAAGAATTAGGTAGTTTTTTCATAGTTAAGGGTCAAACAACGAATAGAGAGCGAATCAAGTGCAGTGGAAACGCCACATTAAATGTTATTGTTTTACATTTTTGCTATGTTCTACCAGTTTTGCAATTTTCTAATATAACATAAAGTGAAAATCGGTCATCGAAGTGAAAAGTCTTAACTTCTTGTAATGCTGGAACAGACCTTTTCTTAGAACAAGAATTGAGCGCCAGATGTTGACTCACGAAATTAAAATATCTTGGCAAAGGGAATACAAAAAGTGAAAAGTCATGGTTATACATAATTTTTGAGAAAATCAAATTTAAACCTCTTAATTTTTTCTTATTTCACGTTTTTATTTAAATCGACGTTTATAAAAACTCCGCTGAATTGACAACACTGAAAACTTCTTTGTTTTCCTTGTTTTGTTTTGCAAAATAATAACAAAAATCAGCTGTTATTTTTAATAATTATAATTCTCCTCTCCTCTTTTTTTTGTTGTTATTTTTTGTTCTCAGCGATAGCACGTTTCGCAGCGTTTGCGTTTAGCTTGCTCACGGAATCATCATCATTTGGCAAGCTAAACAAATAAACAACGGTCGCGGTTTGTGGAAACCCTTCTCCTTTTGGTAGTTGGGAAAAAGAGACGCCTGAATTAGAGGATTGCAGACGCCCCCAAAGGAAAACACAACACAATGGAAGACACAACTCATTCGGCAATGGATGAGTTTTGTGGTTCGAAATTCTGGGTAAGTTTTGATTTCATTCAATGTTGGTGTTCGTTTATCCCACACTCGATACACACGCATATAGAAAGAGCAATGTGTTTTATAATCACTTTAATTTGTTGCTAATATTTACCTCCCATGCCACATTGCCGCCACCCACCCTCATCGACAAATGTGTGGGAAAATCATGACTAAAATAACCTTGTAATTCTACATTTTTTTGTTTATAGTAATTCATTGTTGTTGTTTTTTTTTCTGAACAAATCTCTTGCAGGATCTCAACGAAACCTGGTATACATTTGATCCTGATTTTACACCCTGCTTCGAACAAACCGTTCTAGTATGGGCACCATGTGCCTTCTTCTGGGCATTTTGTATATTCGATTTTTACTATCTGAAGGCCAGTCTAGATAAGAATATACCATGGAATAAATTAAACATAAGTAAATTATTGCTGACCTTGGGTCTACTAGTGCTGACAGCCATTGACTTTATAATGGCAATGGTGGGAAAGGGCAATGAAGACACAGCCGATTTTATCTATCCGGTTGAAATATGGACGCCCGTCATAAAGTTTGCCACATTTGTAAGTATCTATTAAATTTGATGTAATATTGTTTGAATGATTGATTTTGATAATCGAAATACCGTTATTCAAGTGGTTTGGACGGTGTCTTCTGTTGGAAAAAAGCTTTTGAAGTTTGAAGATAAGCTAACAAAAAAACACAAATTGTTTGTCTACAATGTAAATATTTTGAACAAGGGCTGACAATAGTAATTCAAATTTATATATTACACATTTCATCTCTAGATACAAGAGAGCAAAACTATAAACTGTGTGCAGTTGTAAAATGATTGTTTATTTTAATTTTAGTAGTTTTTTTTTATAGGAAGTGGTTTTCTAATATCAATATTATTTATAGAAATTGTAAACTATGTAGATTTCTATTTACGTATATCCAGCACATGTATGTGATACTTAACAATTTCATTTATAGCTTAGTAATATTTTCTGCGCATAGTTCCTCGTTGTTTCCAATCATATTTTGAAAGTCATGCAGTGGATAATCGCTTGAAATGAATCATAGAACATTACTCATGTTTTCGGATAATTCCGATAACGTCTACGTCAGTTAAGAAAGTTAATACCTTATCCATGTCATGTAGAAACCGAATCGTTTGTATTTTTGTCTTATCCAAGCCATTTGGAATATGTAGATACTTAACAGAAGTCATTTGGAAATATATATCATTATCTAATACATGTGGATATGGTAGATACCTTCTTTTGATAACATAGATACTTATCTGCACAATTTATATAACAAAGATATTTTATCCGGGTAATTAGAATAATATAGGAATCTCTTTCACGATATTTGGTGACGTATATGCATTATACGGGCAATTTGGATAACATAGATGGTTTATCCAAGCCTTTGAATAACAAACATATTTTATTCGCCCTATTCGGATACTCTAGATACCTAATCCACGACAATTGGATGAATTAGATACTTTATCCAACTAATTTGGATAACACAGGTACCTGATCCATACTATTTAGATTACGTAGATACATTATCCACAGCATTTGGATAACGTGGATGGCTTATCTAAGGCGTTGGATCGTAAAAACATTTTATCCGTGCTATTCGGATAATGTAGATACCTTATCCACGACATTTGAATAATACATTATCCGCGGCATTTGGATAACATACACGGCTTATCCACGTCATTTGGATAATGCAGATACATTATACGCGGTATTTGGATAACAAAAATATTTTATCCACGTCATTTGATTAACATAGTTATCTATCCACATCATTTGGATAACGTAGATATCTTATCCACGTCCTTTGGATAATAGAGAAATTTATCCACATCATTTGGATAACGTGGATACCTTATCCACAACATTTGGCAACCATAGATTCTTTATTCACGCTATTTGGAGAATGCAGATACATTATCCCATAATTTGGATAACGTAGATACATTATCCGCGACATTTGGACAACATAGTCCACATATCTACGTCATTTGGATAACAAAAACATTTTATCTACACTCGCTGGATAATGTTAATACCTTATCTACGGCATTTGGATAACGTATATGCTTTTTCCACGCTACTTGGATGTTGTAGAAACCTTGTCCACGACATTTGAAAACATAGTTTTTTCCACGCTATTTGGACCATGCAGATACATTATCCGCGGCATTTGGATAACGTAGATACATTATTCGCGACTTTTGGATAACATAGATAGCTTTTCCGCGTCATTTGTATATCAAAAACATTTTATCCACACCAGTTGGATAATGTTGATACCTTATCTAGGACAATTGGGTAACGTAGATACTTTATCCATGCTACTTGGATAACGCAGATACATTATCCGTGGCATTTTGATAACATAGATGGCTTATCCACGCTATTTGGATAACGCAGATACATTATACGCGGTGTTTGGATAACAAAAACATTTATCCACGTCATTTGAATAACATAGATACTTATCCACATCATTTGGATGACGTAGATACTTTATCCACGACATAGATTCTTTATCTACTCTGTTCGGATAGCGTAGATACTTTATCTAAGCTATTTGGATAACACAGATACGTAATATAAACTCAAAAATATTTTATCCCCGTCATTTGGATAACATAGATACTTATCTGAAACATTTGGATAACGCAGATACCTTATCTACACCATTTGGATAACACAGATGGATGATGTAGATATTTTATCCACAATATTTGGAAAACATAGATTCCTTATCCACGTTATTTGGATAACGTAGGCACCTTAATCACGCCATTTGGACAACATAGATACTTATCCGAAACATTTGTATAACGTAGATACCTTATCCACTCTATTTGGATAACGTAGATACATTATCTGCGATATTTTAAAAGCATATCTTTTTATTATCTCTCTCTTTACATCTCAACATTCAATATTAAATTTCTCTCTCTCTCTCTCTCTCTCTCTCTCTCTCTGTTGCAGGCTCTCATACTGATCTTCATTCCATTGAATCGCAAATATGGCGTCCAAACATCCGGTTGTCAATTCCTATTCTGGTTCCTATTAACAATATTCTCAATTCCTAGATGTCGCACCGAGGTGCGAGCTGAACGCATTCGTTCACAAGTGGTAGAGTCGTCGCTGAGTGATCAACCGGATTATTCATGGGATGAATATAAATATGTTAGTTTTATGATCTATTTTGCTTTTTGCTGTGCCATGCTGTTTCTGAACTGTTTTGCCGATGCCAGACCGAGGGAAACCAAATATCAGCGCACGGATAAGGAGATACCCGAAAATTCAGCCAGTTTTCTGTCACGCATTACGTACCAATGGTTTGATACCATGGCCTGGAGAGGTTACCGAAATCCCTTGGAAGAAAAGGATTTGTGGGATTTAAGGCCACAGGACAGCTGTAAGGAAGTTATGCCTATCTTTGCCTACTATTGGAACAAGAATGTGCGTAAGAACTATAAAGTCGATCCCAATCAACCAAAGGTGAAATTCAGCAATGGCAAGGTTTCGTTTGACAATCCTCATGGTGCCAAGAATGGCAAGAAGAAGGGTGATGCCTCAATTATGCCTCCCATTATTAAATCATTTGGTGGAGTTTTCCTCTTTGGATCCATGATGAAGTTAATGACCGATGTCTTGACATTTGCCCAACCCCAAGTGCTGCGTTGGATTATTGGCTTTGTGGAAGATTATGAAGACGAGAAACAACCACAATGGAAGGGTATATTCTATGCAGTACTACTTTTCCTTTTGGCTGCTGTACAAACAATAATCTTGGGTCAATATTTCCATCGCATGTTCATTGTGGGTCTACGTATTCGTACGGCCTTGATTAATGCTATTTATCGCAAAGCTTTGGTTTTGTCCAATGCCACGAGGAAAGAGTCGACAGTGGGTGAAATTGTCAATTTAATGGCTGTGGATGCTCAACGTTTTATGGATTTAACAACCTATTTGAATATGTTGTGGTCGGCTCCGTTGCAAATCGGTTTGGCTTTGTATTTCTTGTGGCAATTGTTGGGTCCCTCCGTTCTGGCCGGTCTGGCTGTAATGATTGTTTTGATTCCCGTCAACGGTGTTATTGCCAATCGCATCAAGACCTATCAAATACGACAAATGAAATACAAGGATGAACGTGTCAAACTAATGAATGAAGTTTTGAGTGGTATTAAAGTGAGTGAGATAAATATGTGTGTGGCTGGGTTATTTCTAAAATTCATTTTTCTTTTAGGTTTTGAAATTGTATGCCTGGGAGCCTAGCTTTGAGAAACAAGTGTTGGAGATCCGTGAGAAAGAAATTGCCACCCTGAAATCTACAGCTTATTTGAATGCCAGTACCTCGTTCTTGTGGTCTTGTGCCCCATTCTTGGTAAGTCCTCGCTAACTTTGGAAAAAAGCGCAAAGTTTTAATTTCTTTTCAGCTGATGCCCTGGAGATGTAACGCCACGTCATATATGTAAACAAAAATGATGTCAAATAATTTTATTGAATTTCTTTTAAATCCTCCAAAATTAAGATTTCTCTGATAACCTTTGGCACTTATGTTTTGGTCAGTGATGAGAACGTTTTAACACCCACCAAGGTGTTTGTGGGTCTGTCACTTTTTGAAGCAATGAATTTGCCCATGATCACAATACCAATGTTAATGGTGGATATTGCAGAGGTATATACAACAAAAAGAAAAAGAACCTAACAAGCCACCAAAAACTCATGGAATAATATCAATACAGATTCATATTATCAACAAAAACCTCTTATCTACCAGCAAAGCTTTTTGAGTCGAGAAAAGAAACATCATCGAAGGGTTATTGGATTCTACAACATCAACATATCGATTACAACTTTCCTTCTTTTTTCTTATTCTTATATAACTATCTCTTCTTCTTTCTTGTTACATGCCATTTTATTAAATTCTCTTACATTTTTTTTCAATTATTATAGGTATCATTGGTCACATTTGCCACATACGTTCTAATTGATGAAAATAATGTTCTCGATGCTACTAAAACATTTGTCTCATTATCATTATTCAATATCTTACGTTTCCCATTAACCATGTTGCCCATGTTGATATCGAATTTGGTTCAAGTAAGTTTTTCCAAGCCACTACTTCTTGTCCTTCATGGGAAAGAAGATAGTTTTGTGTGTTATGTTTTGTTTAGAGAAATCTTTTCAAAAGGTTGTTCCAATTATCTGTTGATCTGGATTTGGCTTGTGCAACCTTTCAAAAGATTTCTTTTGTTTGTTCCCTTGTTTGTTATTGCCTGTTTATTGTAATTTGTAATAATTCCCTCCACCTTTTACAATTATTCCCCACCTCAATCCTTAATGTTGTATGTGTTATACTGTTACATTCCAAATGTATCCCTGTGAGAGCCTTCCCCTAAAATAAGTTTTGATAAAATTGTTTAATCATTATTTGATAAAATTGTTTAATCCTTAGAATTAATGCTTTAAAAAAGTTTATGTTCTAGTTTTTATTTTGTAAATATTTTCGTTATTTTTTGTATTAATTATCTAACAATTTAAATTAATCCCCCCTTTGATCCAATCCTCTTAAAACACATACCTATTTTTATGAATTTAAATCAGAATCGTGTTCGATTATTATATATGTCCCTTAATTTCTTTGAAAATTTTCGCTGATTTGGTTTTCCCATATTCTATTGTTTTTTTATACCCTGAGTCATAGGGCTAGGGAGGGTATATTTGATGCGTCCAAAACGTGCATCATCGTAATATCGTGTTTTTAGATTAGGTCTCTTTGGGCCAAATCCGTTTCAGGACAATTGGAGTCGATCTAGCGATGTCCGTCCGTCTGTCTGTCTGGCTGGCTGGTGCGCACGATAACTCTCGAAGGGAGGGAAGGGATCCGATTTGATCTAAACTTGGTACATCGTAATATTATTGTCAAACTTAGATCGAGTTCGGGGATGTGCAATATCGGTCCACACCTTCTGGTACCTCCCCCACAAAATGTCAAAATTTTCAAAGAAAATAATTTACTGCACAGAAAGAGAAAATATAATCCGATGTTTCTCAAACTTTGTCATGTGCGAAAATGGATAATATCGGTCCACTTCATCCAGTACCTGCCCCGCAAAGAGTCAAAATTTTGAATAATTACAACTCCAATAAAATGTGTTGTAAGAGTCCGATTGTCTTCAAATTCCATGCATTCCAATAATTGTATTAACCCAAGGTCTGGCGTGAAGATGGAATATATCGGTCTACTCTTTCTGGTACCTCCCCCCACAAAAGGTCGACATTTTCAAAAAAATATATTTTCTGCACAGAAAGAGAAAGGATAATACGACTTTGCTCAAACTTTGCAATTCCTAATGTTTGCATCAGTGCTAGGTCAGGTGTGAAAATGGACAATAGCGGTACACTCCATCAAGTACCTCCCTGCAAAACTCCAAAATTTTTAATAATTATAACTCTTATAAAATATGATGTAAGGGTCTGACTGTCTTCAAATTTCACACATCCCAATAATTTTATTAACTAAATGTGTGGTGTGAAAATGGAATATATCGGCCCACTCCTACTGGTACCTCCCCCACAAAGGGTCAAAATTTTGAATATGCATGAAGCTCATAAAACACGAGATTGATATCCGATTCCATTCAGACTTGGGACATCTCAATATTTCCATAAACACAGGATCTGTTATAAAGATGGTAGAGATCGTCCAATTCTTCTGGTACCTCTTCCACAAAGGGTTAACATTTTGAAAATTCAAAACGATCAAAATATCCGAAATAAGCATCCGATTCTCTTCATATTACACACATTACAATATTTTTATTAACTCATGGTGTGAAGAGGGAATATATCGGTCCACTTCTTCTGCTACCTCCCCCACAAAGGGTTAACATTTTGAGTAACCATGAAACTCACACAACGCGAAAATAACGCCCGATTACACTTAGACTTGGTACATCTCAATATTTCCATCAACACAAGATCTGTTATAAATACGGTAGAGATCGGACTATTCCTTCTGGTACCTACCCTACAAAGGGTCAAAGTTGTGAATAAACAAAACGATCCGGTTCTCTTCATATTTCACACATCTCAACAATTTCGATAACACAATATCTGTTATAAAGATGGTAGAGATCGGACCATTGATTCCGGTACCTCCCCAAATAGGCTTCAAGATTTGAAAAACAAAACGCGAATTAATCATCCAACTCTCTTCAAATTTCACACATTCAAATATTTTTGCCAATGCAAGATCTGTTGTGAATACGATATATACCTGGCAACCCCTTCTTGCACCTCACCACAATTTAACCAGAAATCTGATATGAATATGTATTTTACCGGAATTTATGACTTCGCATAAAATTGAATATAAAATTTCGATTTTCACATACCAATATTTGTATCTGTATTAGATGAAGTATGAAAATGGAATACTTTGGTCGACTATATCTGTTAGCTCACGCATATTTCCACACTTTCCAAAAAAATTTTTTAGTAGTCGATATAGTCCATTTCTGGCACATTGTAATATTTATAACAGTCTTAGGTCAGATCTCTCGGCAAAACCGACTGATATTATTTTACTTGTTTTTTTTTTTTTTTTTTTTTTTTTTTGAAATCAATTTTATTAATCTCATCTTGCCCAACAAACATTTTTAATGTAAAATGGCACCTTCCAAAATTTCAAGAAAAAAATTCATTTTCCAAAGCCTTTATTTACAAACAACAAACATTTTTTGACTGCCCCTTTTTTCCTTTACCAAAAATCCTCATCCTAAAAAAAAAATCTTCCCTAATTTTTTTTTACCACACACATATCCTCATTACAAACAAAGCCTTAACCTAAAACCAAAAACCTCCACAGCTAATTTTATTCCTTGACACATTTTTAGACAGCCCTTAACTTTTCCTTCACCAAACATCCTCATCCCAAATTAAACCCCTAACCTGATACAATTCAAAAAATTTTCTTTGCATTATTAGACTGCCCTAAAATTTCCTTTAACAAATACATATCCTAATCCCAAATAAAACCTGAAACAAAAAAATCCTTGCACCTCATTCCATTCCTTGAAATCAAAATCCACTTAAATAACTAACAATACCTGGTGTTAAACATTAAATTGCCCCATAACAAAAATTATTTAATTTTGTAATAATAATTTGTTTATTAATTATTTTGTTATGGATTTAACATTTTCTGTTTTGGTTTTGCTTAAACAATGCATGTTTTGTGTGTTAACGTTTTGTTGTTACTTTTGACTAATCTTAAACCTTCTGCCCCTAGACACAAGTCTCTGTGAGTCGTATCAATAAATTCATGAACAGTGAAGAATTGGATCCCAATAATGTACAACATGATCCCAAGAAACGTAAGTCCAGAGAATTTCATATGATTCATTCATATCCTTCTATTAACCTCTCTGCTTCCCATACAGCCCATCCTTTGTCCATTGAAAATGGTACTTTCTCGTGGGGCGATGGTGAAATTACCCTGAAAAACATCAACATGCATGTCAAGAAGAATACCCTCTGTGCCATCGTTGGTACTGTGGGTTCGGGTAAATCTTCCGTGGTTCAAGCCTATCTGGGAGAAATGGAAAAAATTTCCGGCACTGTTAATACCGTTGGCTCAATTGCCTATGTACCCCAACAGGCATGGATTCAAAACTCAACGCTGCGTGATAATATTCTCTTTGGCAAACCATATGATCGTAAACGTTATAATCGTGTCATCGATGCCTGTGCCTTACGTCCCGACATTGAAATGTTGTCGGCTGGCGATCAGACAGAAATTGGTGAAAAAGGTATTAATTTGTCGGGTGGTCAAAAGCAACGTATTTCCATGGCTCGCGCCGTGTACAGTGATGCTGATCTGTATTTCTTGGATGATCCTTTGAGTGCTGTCGATTCACATGTAGGCAAACACATTTTCGAACAGGTTATCGGACCCAAAGGTCTGTTGGCCAAAAAGACCAGAGTTTTGGTTACCCACGGTATTACATTCTTGCCACAAACCGATAACATTTATGTCATGAAATTGGGTGAAATCAGTGAAAATGGCACCTATCAAGAGCTGTTGAACAAAAAGGGAGATTTCTCCGATTTCCTAATGCAACATTTGCAAGAAGGCGGCGAGGAGGCTGAAGATTTGGATGTTATTAAACAACAATTGGAGGGTACACTGCAATCGGATGAATTGAAGAATCAATTCCGCAAAGTTATTACATTGGCCAAACAGGAAAGTTTATCGGATTCGGTGTAAGTTTTCGGAATGGTAATGTGAAAAACTTAAATTAAAAATTGATTTTTTTTTGGTTTTTAGTTCCGTACGCTCCTTTGAAAGTGGTACCAGCAGCTTAAGACGCCGCAAACGCATGGATTCTCAAACATCCGTCACAACGGTGGCATCCAAGAAGGATATGGAAGAACAGGGCAAACTTATTGAGACTGAAAAATCACAAACTGGTGGTGTAAGTAGAAATTTTATTAGCTTTTCAAATCTATGAGAGATTCGTAAAAGGTCTTTTTAGGGTCCCTACAGAGAGAATCTTTCAAAATTTTATGAAAATAAGGCCTTTTAGAAGTCTTCCTATAAGCAAGGCCTTTAAGAGGGTTTTTGTTGAAATTTAAAAAACTTCTCAAATCTATGAGGGACTTTTGAAAGATATTTTATCTAAAGTATAGTTTTCAAAGGTTATTTATAGAGAATTGTAGAAAAACAGGCATCTAGGGGTCTTGTTTTTTCGTAAACCTTTTAAAGGTTTTCTGTCTATAACTTACCTAGACCTGAAAGATCTGAAAAATATCTTGTAGTGACTATTTAAATAACATGATTAAAGGGTCTTCTCTCCTGAAAAGATCTTCTATTCCAAGGACACCTCTTCTATTTGTAAGAAAGCTATAAAAGGCCTACTTCCAAAGCGATCTTTAAATGACCTTCTACCCAAAAAATCCTGTAAAGTGTCCTATATCCATAAAGGAACTGAAAGGGGTCCTCTGTCCATAGAAAATCAAGGTTCCTCTATCAATAAATGAGCTGTAAGGGATCCTCCATGTAAAGAAAATCTGAAAAATATCTTGTAGAAATAATTTAAATAAAATTAATTAAAATAACGTAAAGGGTTCACTATCCAAGAACACCTGAAAAGGTCATCCTTTAAAGTGTCCTATATCCATATAGGACCTGTAAGGGGTCCTCTATGTAAAGAAGACCTATAAAATGTTTTATATTCATATAAAGTCACAGAATATTTCTTATCAATAGGAAGCATGTGAAAGGGCTTCTTCCTGCTAAAGATCTGCAATTGTAAACATTTCCTCAGACTTGTTATGGAGACCAGATCGTCAATTAATAGAAAATCTGTAAAATGTGCTGAACAGAACATCAAGGGGTAGAAGGCAAATAGGAATATTTTAAAAGATCTTTTATCTGAAGAAGGTCTTAGAGACTACTACTGTAAAGTAGCGGATCACTACTGCAGAATAGCTGGCCCTAAGAAGGCACTACTGTAGAGTAGCGGTCTTTAGAGAACTCTGCTGAAGAGTTAAGATGCTTTGCTGAGCAGAATCTGACCTCAGAAAACTCTGCTGAAGAGTAGCTGTCGTCTAAGGCCTCTGTTAAATAGTGGATATGCTCAATGTCCATAACTGTAAAGTAGCTGGGCGTCAAAAGAGGCCTCTGCTGAAGCTGGTCTCAGAAACCTCTGCTGAAGGGTAGCTATCCTCTGAGGCCTCTGCTGAAGAGTGGATGTCCACAAAGTCCATATCTGTAAAGTAGCTGGCTGTCAGAGGGCACTGCTAAAGAGTAGGTGACCTCAAAGACATCGGATGAAGAGTAGCTGAGCCCAAAGCTCACAACTGTAAAGTAGTTGGCAGTTGGAGGGCACTGCTAAAAAGTAGTTGGCCTCAGAAGCCTCTGCTGAAGAGCAGCTAAGCTCAGAGACCTTTTTGAAGAGTATCTGGCCTCTGGTGAAGAGTAGCTGACTTTCGCTGAAGAATGGGTGGCCCCAGAAACCTCTACTAAAGAGTAGCTGAGCTCTGAAACATCTGCTGAAGTAGGTGGCCTCAAATGGCTCTGCTGAGGAGTAGCTGGCCTCAGACACCTTTGTTGAAGAGTATCAGTCCTCAAAAAGCTCTGCTGGAGGGTAGCTGACCTAATGTAGGGTATCTGGCATCAGAGAAGAGTTACTGACCTCAGAGACCTTTGATGGGGAGTCCACAACTGTAGAGTAGCTGACCCTTAGTGGTCTCCACTGAAAATAACTGGCTTCGGAAATCTCTGCTAAATTGTTACTGAACTGAGTGGTCTCTGCTTACCAGTAGCTGGCCCCAGAAGCTACTACTGAAGAATGACTAGGCCTAACATCTAGGAGCGTCTGCTGAGGAATATCTGGCCCTCCGAGGCAAATAATGTAGATTGGATTGCCTCTGCCTTGAAAATTGCCAAATTCGTTCCAAATGGTGGAGGTAATTCAAAGTTCGGCCCGGCCGAAGTTACAGCTTTTTTACTTGTTTTTAAGTAAAATTTTGCTACTTATCGAAAGTTGACTACGGATTATTTTCTTAGAATACCTCTTAAGGGCTATTAGTTTCATAGAAATCCTATTAAAGGTCTATCTATGTAGACAACTTCCAAATGGTTTATATGTATATTGGAAGACCTGCAAAAAAATCGTTCATCTATGAAATATTTATAAAATGTCTCCTCTCTGTAGAAGATCG
Source organism: Musca domestica (assembly GCF_030504385.1). Taxonomy (NCBI): domain Eukaryota; kingdom Metazoa; phylum Arthropoda; class Insecta; order Diptera; family Muscidae; genus Musca; species Musca domestica. The sequence goes on from NW_026712299.1 coordinate 9,278,977, forward strand.
AAAGTTGACTACGGATTATTTTCTTAGAATACCTCTTAAGGGCTATTAGTTTCATAGAAATCCTATTAAAGGTCTATCTATGTAGACAACTTCCAAATGGTTTATATGTATATTGGAAGACCTGCAAAAAAATCGTTCATCTATGAAATATTTATAAAATGTCTCCTCTCTGTAGAAGATCGCAAACCCTCCTCTTAATAAAAAATAAACCTTCCTCTTAATAGAAAATATCTTAAATTTTCAAATAATTCAAATAATTTATTGTCCTCTCTCAATTTCAGGTTGAATTCGCTGTCTACAAACATTACATTAAGAGTGTGGGCATTTTCCTATCCATGGCCACATTGATATTGAATTTCGTGTTCCAAGCTTTTCAAATTGGTTCTAATCTCTGGTTGACAAAATGGTCCAATGACAAAAATGTGGCCAACGACACGGGTCTGCGAGATATGTATTTGGGCGTGTATGGTGCCTTTGGTTTTGGACAAGGTAAGTTCATTTGGTTTACCAATCGAACGGTGATGGTTTTAATTTTTAAAGTGTGTCTTAAAGAAAAAAAGAAAGAAATCGTGAAATTCGTCTCATAAATGTTGGGTTAAGGGTTTTATTTGTTATGGGTTTCTCTTTACTTACTTTACTTTACTTTTCCATGGCTTGTTTTAGTTTTATTTATAAATTTATTTATGTTTTAGAAATGTTTTGAACTTTTAGCATGTAAAGTTTTTTTGTATATATTGCATGTTTGTTTTTTATTTATTTATAAAGAATTTAAAAATTTTCGGCTTAAATGTATGTTATACAGTATTGTCTGTCTGGCTTCTTTGTAATTGGTTTGATTTTTTATTTATTTTTACTAATTTTCTTTATTTAACGATTTATTTCCTTTTTAATTTTGTAAACTTTTAACAACTGTAATCCACACATGCTGTTTTTTTAACAATAATAACACCTCTACCACCCACCTAACACACCTGCCGCACTAACATGCCTGAGTAGTTATAACCAGTTTCTTTTCAACCCTTGCTATTGGTTTGGGCGGTGTTTATTGTTCCAAAGTCTTACACGCCGTCATGTTGGACTACGTTTTCCGTTGGCCCATGGAATTGTTCGACACAACGCCATTGGGTAGAATTGTCAATCGTTTCTCTAAAGACATGGATACGGTTGATAATATTTTGCCATTGAATTTACGTGTTGTCATAACACAAGCATATTCGGTAATTTTGAATTCATTTAATTTTTAATTATATAATTTTTCATTCATTTCCATTTAAACGAGACATCAGAAAAATTTTGAAATTAATTGTACAACGAAATGCAGGGTGAGATAAAAAAAACTGCAACAAAGTCAAACGCCATAATTTTTAATTAATTTTTTTTTTTTAAATTTTATTGAGTGAAAACAAAAAATGTCGGAAATAGCATCAAATTTTAGAATAAGTTAAGATTTGTTCGAATTGGTTACCTTTGGCGCGAATTTTGGCCTTCAAACGGCCAATGAAACCGTCACACGCTGCCCAAATGTTGCTCTGCGGCATTTTGGCCTATTCCCGGCGAAGCGCTTGCTTGAGGTATTCAACGCTTTGGTGTTTTTTAGTGCCAACCATGCTTTCCAAAATACTCCAGGCACAATAGTCCAACGGATAGGTATCCGGAGATTTTGGTGGCCATTGTGGGCTGGAAATGAAGCGAGGAACCTCATTTTGTAACCATTCTTGGTTGGAGCGTGCTGAGTGCAATGGTGCTAAGTCCTATTGGAATGTCCAAGGTCTGCGGCCAAAATGTTTGCGTGCCCAAGGCTTTAATATACCCTCCAGAATATTTTCGCGATAATATTCGGCATTTATTTGCGGTCCAAATGTTTGCGTGCCCAAGGCTTTAATACACCCTCTACAATATTTTCGCGAAAATATTCGGCATTTATTCTGATGCCAAGGGTCGATTAATACGAGCGGAGAGCGACCATCCGCTGTTATGGCGGCCCACACCATCATTATGGCCGACAATTGAGTTCTGGTGGCCAACAGAAGATGTACATTTCAGCTGACCTCTTTGGCAAGTAAACACGATTATTTTGCTGGACAACTAATGTTTTCTCATCGGAGAAAACCAAATTCTGCAGTTTACCACTTTCGGCCAAGCGAAGCAACTCTTTAGCTCTTCGGAGTCTATTTCCTTACTGTTGCGGTGTAAGTTTTTACACTTTTTTGAATTTCAATGGCTTTATCCCGAGCTCATTTTTCAATATTTGCCGAATGGAATATTTCGATATGGTCAGCTCACGAGACATTTTTCGTCCACCGCGACGCGGGTTTCGATCAAGTCGCTTCTTTACTTTTCGAACCATTTCTGCGATGTGGCTGTTTTCTTCCGTCCACTTCCTTGGCGTCGGGCTACGCTACCAGTATCACGGTAACGAGCGATGGTACGATGGACATAAAAGATTTATGCTCTAACGATAGCCACTTGTGGTTTTTCAGCCAAATATAAAGAAATCGCACTACCACGCTTGAATTCCCACACGAATAACTTTTTTTCTGGAAAATTCTCACCAAAATGTTTGTGTTCGCTTGTAAACAATATAATGAGCTGTCAATGGAATAATTTTAACAGCTGTCGGACGAGTGGCTTAGAAATAGAAAGTCTGAAGTTGCTTGCAGTTTTTCCATCTCACCCTGTGCATTACATACCTTATGTCTATCTATAAGAAATATTCAAAGTGTTCGATAGTTTTATAAACCATCGATGATTTTATGAATTTATTCATGGTTTTTATGAAATTATTTTTTTTTTAATTTATTGAAATATTTATAGTATTTATTTAATATGTTAATAATTGAAACAAATTAATAGCAAAATGCTGGGAAAAGAATTGGATTGTCAGAAAATACTAATTACAAATTAATTTTAAAACACCTAAGCACCTTAACAGTATAACACACACACACGAACACATTTCACTGTAAATAAGCACAGTTTTTGATAGGCTTGCAAGCAAATCTCTCTTTTCTAGGAACCTACCAAATGGTGGTTCCATAAAAACCCATTTCTGTTATACACTTCTAACACCCGTTTTTTCTGTTTCAAGTAACATGCACCAGAGCCATTTCGCTCTAACACATTGTTTTTTGCTACTAATATCTTAAAAAAGTATAATTTTTATTAGATTTAAAAATCTATATATAACTTCTTCTACTTGTTCTTCTACTTTTTTTCCCCGAAAATCATTTTCTTGTATCTCTCTTTCCCCCTTTTGTAGTTATAATTCATTTTGTCTTTTCGCTAACCTTGGCATTGGGTTGCATCCATTGTTCGAAAATCTTGCATCAAGAGCTAATAAACAATGTCGTGCGTTGGCCTATGGAAATGTTCGATACAACACCATTGGGTAGAATTGTTAATCGTTTTGCCAAAGACATTGATACCATTGATATAATTTTACCATTGAATTGGCGCGTTGTCATTAGTCAGGCTTTTGCGGTAATTAAAAACATTATACAAACAAACAAACAAACACACACACATAAACAAAATACAATAATATCTAAACACTATAGTGTATATATATTACATTCTATAACTTTGTATTGATATATATCCTCCATTTGGCTTTTCATATTTTTAATAAGATTTCAGAATTACTAACACAGTTCCCTCGCTCTACCCAATTTAAGGTTTTCATGTTTTCTAATATTTTCCATTTCAAAATTTCGAACAGAAAACGCGTTTTTAATTTGCAACCAATACGTTTGAGATTTAAAATAAAAATTGGCTTCTTGATTTCTCTTTGGGAGCGGATTTTGTGGTGTTCAAATTAAAAATGGTTCTCTGAACCAGTCAATGGTTCTCTGAACCACCAATGGTTCTATGGACCATTAACGGTTCTATAAAACATCAATGGTTCTATGAAACAATGATGATTCTACGAACCATCAATGGTTGTCTGCACCATCAATGGTTCTATGGACCATCAATGGTTCTATGGACCATCAATGGTTCTGTGAACCGTCAATGGTTCTGTGAACCAGTCAATGGTTCTATGAACCATCAATGGTTCTATGAACCATCAATGGTTCTATGGACCATCAATGGTTCTATGGACCATCAATGGTTCTGTGAACCGTCAATGGTTCTATGAACCAGTCAGTGGTTCTATGAACCAGTCGGTGGTTCTATGGCCCATCAACGGTTCCATGAACCATCAATGGTCCTATGGCCCATCAACGGTTCCATGAACCATCAATGGTGCTATGGCCCATCAATGGTTCTATGAACCATCAATGATTCTGTGAACCATCAATGGTTCTATGGACCATCAATGGTTCTTTGAACCAGTCAATGGTTCTATGAACCTCCAATGGCTCTCTGAATTATCAGTGGTTCTCTGAATCAGTCAATGGTTCTTTGAACCATAAATGGTTCTTTGAACCAAAAATGGTTCTTTGAACCAAAAATGGTTCTCTGAACCATAAATGGTTCTCAATGGCTCTTTGAACCCTCAATGATTCTATGAACCATCAATGGTTCTATGAGCCATCAATGGTGCTATGGCCCATCAATGGTTCTATGAACCATTAATGATTCTGTGAACCATCAATGGTTCTATGGAACATCAATGGTTCTTTGGACCAGTCAATGGTTCTATGAACCTCCAATGGCTCTCTGAATTATCAGGGGTTCTCTGAATCAGTCAATGGTTCTTTGAACCTTAAATGGTTCTTTGAACCAAAAATGGTTCTCTGAACAATAAATGGTTCTCAATGGCTCTTTGAACCCTCAATGATTCTATGAACCATCAATGGTTCTATGAGCCATCAATGGTGCTATGGCCTATCAATGGTTCTATGAACCATCAATGATTCTGTGAACCATCAATGGTTCTATGGACCATCAATGGTTCTTTGGACCAGTCAATGGTTCTATGAACCACCAATGGCTCTCTGAGTTATCAGTGGTTCTCTGAATCAGTCAATGGTTCTTTGAACCAAAAATGGTTCTCTGAACCATAAATGGCTCTCAATGGCTCTTTGAACCCTCAATAATTCTATGAACCATCAATGGTTCTATGAGCCATCAATGGTTCTATGAGCCATCAATGGTTCTATGAGCCACCAATGGTTCTATGAGCCATCAATAGTTCTATGAACCATCAATGGTTTTGTGCACCATCATTGGTTCTATGGACCATCAATGGTTCTGTGAAACATCAATGGTTCTATGAACCATGAATGGTTCTATCAAGCATCAATGGTTCGAAAGAACCATCAATGATTCTGTGATCCATCAATGATTCTGTGAACCATCATTGGTTCTGTGAAACATAAATGGTTCTGTGAACCATAAATGGTCCTGGGAACCATCAATATTTCTGTCAACCATCAATGGTTCTTTGAACCATTAATCGATTCTGTAAACCAGTCATTGGTTCTCTGAACCATCAATGGTCTTCTGAAGCATCAAGTGGTGAATCAGTTAATGTTTTCTAGAACTAATTAATGGTTCCTTGAACCATCTATAGTTCCTTTAACTCTTGTATCCCTAGTGTGGATAAGTTAATTTAAACACCACATGATTCGCATCCCTAGAGAAAACTTTGTACAAAATTCTGTCTGTCCCCAATCCCTTGGCCAACCCCTACTCCTCCCCCTTAGGCTAGCTTTGTGTGTTCTTTCTGTAAATAGTATTTAATGCATTTTGAGTGAATTTTTAAATATGGTCTTGTTAATATTAATTTTACAAGTAAGTTGCTAGTAAGCCGGAAATTTTTTTCGCGTTACAAAGATTGAAATTCGTTTTGGTTCTTTTTTAAATACTAACATTTATTTGTAGTGTTGGTTACCAAGATTTTGTTGTAAATTTGTGTTTTTTTTTGTAATTTCTTTTGGTAAAAATGGCATGTATCAATTTGACATGAAAATGTTTTTATTTTTTTACTTTTGTTAATTATTTATATAAGTATGGCTGATAAAAAAAATGTTTACCAACTGTTGCAGCAAAGCTTTTGTAAAAGACTAAGTACTACAATTTTTGTTCAAGATATTAGTACTATTTTGAACAAAATCGTTTCTTTTGTCCAAGATATTGCAATACATTTTGGAACAATTTTAGCTTAAACAGTAACTGAATCTGAAAAAAATGAGACTCCTGTCGCTTCTTAACGGTTACCCTTTTTTTAGATTATTTTTGAAAAAATCTTTTTTTTTTTTTGCTATATTTTTTAATTACCCCAAATCTGTTTCTTCCCTTAACCGCAGTTATAACTCGTTATTTATCCGGCCTGGCATTGGCAATTGGCTGTTTGCATAGCTCAATGAGTGTCTTTCATGTCTTATTGCTAAAAGTTTTCAAATGGCCAATGGAGCTGTTCGACACAACGCCGGTGGGCCGTATTATCAGTCGTTTTGCCAAAGACATTGATACATGCGATACAGTATTGCCATTGAGTTTTCAATCGTTTTTGAACACGTGTTTTTCGGTAAAGAAAACAAAAAAATTTGAAACAAAAAATACTTAATTTTTAAGTTGAATATAGGGATTATTAATTTTAAAAACACAATTCTCAATGTCGACTGAAGGTGGAGACTTTGATTTGTTTGAAGGTTAAATAAGATCCTAACCTAATTTAGTCTCAAAAAATCAAGTGCAAACTTTCTTTCGATGTTGTGGAAAATGCCTCCATTATTATTTTCTGATAGCTTAGTCCCATTTCTCTGCAAAAAAAGAACTTCAATATTTTTATGCAACAAAAAAATTAAATAATGTTCCTCTAATCGAAATTGCATTTGTGTGGGGATTTAACTTTTATATATTTCACAAAGCTTCAATGAAATTCCCATCTCTGGCAGGGTTTGAAAATATTAATGGTTCTTGCAATCAATGGTTCTATCCACAATGGAATGTCCACTGATCTACATTTTCCTTAATATCGCAGTTGATGACCCTGGCTTGTCCTATCCGCATATTTCCCCATTCGACAGGTACCGGATCTTTCTGTCGATCAGCATCGAATGACCCACGCTAATGTACCCATTGGGATCAGCGTGATCACTGACCACTACTCCAAAGGGGTTGTTGCTACTAGGGACCATGGGGTCTCATCCATTTTAATAATGGCATTAGCTTCTGCATAACACTCTTTAATGCCCTGAAGAAGGAACTCATTTTTTATAGTCGCCTAAATTATTAAAAAGTCAAAATGTTAATTCTTAGGTTTGGAGTAAAAGATCGATCATTTAGCTTCGAATAGAAGATTTTTTTGATAAAGTAATAAATTTAAGCAAGATTTATCCTGGAAACTGAAATACGTTACAAAGTTTTTGTTTTTCTGCCGTAAGAGACTGGGAGAGATGTAACACCGTGTAGTGAGTGTTTGGTATCACTAATAACAATGATGCCAAGTTTTGGGTTATGAAAAGAGTGGCCTAAGCACAAAATTATACATTTGACAACATTTATAAAAAAATCGGAAAATCAATTTTTCTACTTTTGATTTAAAATATATCGATTTTAATATCAATTATATTAAAACAATTTAAAATTCTGACGCTTCTGCCCCAGCAAAAATGCATTTTCGATGGTTTTTTGTCGCAGTATTGAATGTTATTCTCGTTTTTTTTTGGAATCTAGTATTACAAATTAGTTGCAAATTAAAATTATTCTTACATTCATATTTTCAAATATCATTATCTATATTTTTTAATATGCATATATTTATATTCTCTTCTAATAGTTGTATTTTAAATTATATTAATTTATATTTATCATCACTTGATTTTTCTTTTAACATAACTTGACTCAAGACTTTCTTCTCTTCTATGCATTGGTAATTTGGCAAAAAATTTCGAAAACAGTCACACAATAAAAACTGTATTTATTAAAATAATCTCTAAACTTTGATATTGTTCTGAAAGAAAGTGTTCTCAAAGGACATCATATTCTCCTTAGGGCCTTTTTTTCTATGACAAATGCAAATAAAATATGTTTTTCAAACGTAAGATTTTTAATTAAAAAATCAAAGTTATGGAAAATATATTTGGAATTGTGTTTATACCGTTGAGAAACGTCTTACAAAAACAGCAGCGTAATATCATATCTTTACGTTATTTGTTGCACTGTGTAATGCTTCAGAACAATTCATCCAATGTCCCAATTTTTTTTAATTCTAAATGAAATTCATTGCTTCTGGTTGGTTTTGAAAATCTCTTCTTTACATCATCTGCATTTAGTAGATTTTCCATATAATTTTTCACAGCAAAATTCCTACAGCAGCGTCCAAACTTCAAATCATCAAAAGGCAGAAATTAATTTGCCATCTACAACGCTCTCTAATCTGGTATTACGGAAATAATTCTGCGTCCATGGATAAGGTAGCCATGCTATAACCCAAACAAACAAACAAAAAATCACATCCCACCCATCCCATATATATTTCTCATCCCAACCTAATCCTATCCCACATTTTACATAATCCCACTTTTAACTCTGCAAATTTGCCTACCAGTTTTCATGATTTCAATATTCATATCCCTAATATCAAAGCCTTGACAGACAAGGTTCTTATAAATTTTTACCACAACTCTCATCGATGACAAGCTTTCAAAAGACATTTTTTAGAATTCCGTCCAATCTATGATATAGTACGTTTATATATATGAGGGTTAACCCACTGGATTTGGATTTAAATTGAAATATCCATTACTTTTACTTCAAATAAATCCTCTCAAAGTAGGTTAACCCTACAAAAAGTTCTAACGTAAACATGGCAATATTCAAATAAAAATAAACCTGCACAGACAATTTTCTGCCTTGGGCTGTATTATCAATTACGAACTGCAAATACAAAATTTGAAAAAATCCCGGTGAATAATGTCGCTGAAATCATCAAAATACCGAATATCGGGGGGTACCTTTATATGGGCGCTATACGAAGACGTGAACCTGCACAGTCAATATTCTGTCCTAGGCTGTAATATCCATTATGAAATTCAAATACCAAATTTGAAACAATTCCGGTAAATAATGTCGCCAAATCATCAAAATACCGAATATCGGGGGGTACCTTTATATGGGAGCTATACTAAGACGTGAACCTGCACAGTCAATATTCTGTCCTAGGCTGTAATATCCATTATGAAATTCAAATACCAAATTTGAAACAATTCCGGTAAATAATGTCGCCAAAATCAACAAAATACCGAATATCGGGAGGTACCGTTATGTGGGGGCTATACGAAGACGTGGAACTGCACAGAAAAGTTTCTGTCATAGGCTGTAGTATCCATTACGAACTTCGAATGCCCAATTTGACACAATTCCGGTGAATAATGTAGCTAAATTCACCAAAATACCGAATATAGGAAGGTACCGTTATATGAGGGCCATACCAAAACGTGAACCTACATGGCCTATTTTCAATACCAAAAGTCCTGCAGACATAATATACATTTGGGTTAAATTTTATCAACCTACTTCATTTCGTTCGGAGGCTAGAGTAAATTCCACAGACGGACATCACTATATCGACATAGAATTTTATGCTGATCAAGAATATATATACTTTGTGGGGTCTATAATGTATATTTCGAGGTGATATAAACGGAATGACAAAGTTAATATAGGGTGCAGGGTATAAAAATGGAATTTTGTCGCACAGTGTAATTAATTAAACATGATTGGACTTGATATATATTTTAAAAATCAAAAAACTTTTTCAATATTTTAGAGGGTTCCATACTCATTTTACGCCAAAAATGATCTCTCTCTCTCTCTTCATTCATTTAATCTCTTGAGTACCACTACCATTTGGTTTAGCTTAACAGAGTTGCCAGCATTATTTTTTATTAAAAAATCAAAACCTATTATTTTTCTTTCCTATACTGGTTTGGTAAAATAAAGAACAAAATTAATCCTCATCCTCCTCAATCCTCCATCCATCCTTTAATCCTTTACACAAAAATATATACAAAATCCCTTTATAATCCTTAAATATATTATTTTATTTTTTCCCCTTTTTCCCATTTTTATTATTTTTTTCCTATTTTGGTTTGGTAAAATAAACAACAAAATTTATCCTCATCCCCCTCCATATATCCTTTAATCCTTTATACAAAAATATATACAAAATCCCTTTATTAATCCTTAAATATATTCTTTTATTTTCCCCCTTTTTCCCCGTTTTGTGATTATTTGTTTTTGTTTTTTGTTATAACTACCACCACCACCATTGGATGGATCTATCCAGGTGTGTTTTCCTATTTTGCCGTAGTGGCCGTCTATTATGGTACCTTTGAGGCCGCCAAGTCCATGCACAATGATCTCTTGCGAATTATAATGCGTAATTCGGTGAGTCGATTCTTTGATGTGACACCAATTGGACGTTTGCTGAATCACTTTAGCGGTGATATGGAAGTAATCGATGGAGAATTACCAGCCACCGTGGATGGGATAATGACATTTATGTTTTCGGTATTTCAATTGTTTTCTTTTTTTATTTTTACAATTTTTTTTTTCATTTCCAACAAAACCCAACATGGTTTGTATGAATTTTCACCACCACCAAAATGAAAAAAAAAAACTCCATAAAAGAAAGTCACAACCGATTTTCATAATAATGCTGCATTTTCTATCTTTACTTCTACTCTTTTTTCTATTTACTTCCTCTTCTTTATCTCTTCTCTATAAATTTCTGTAATTTTTCCTTTTGCTTTTCCATATAATGTTCATAATACTACTCACATTCCAACCAACCAATCAGGATTCTGCAATTTTTTTGCCTCCCTAACCCTGTGGATAGCCACCCTACACGCCTCGTTTCGAATTTTCCACAGTTTATATTCACATTTAATGCATTGTTCATCGGAATTTTATGATATAACACCGAAAGGTCGCATTCTAGATAGATGTTCGAATGACATAAATACCCTTGACATGATCATACCAATGAATATACGTATGTTTATATCAACAGCATCACAGGTAAACGATTAATTTAAGTTGTATATTCTTTTTTTGTTTTAGAATAAATTTTAAGAAAATTACGAACAAATTTCATAAAAGAGAATATTACGAACAAATTTCATAACTGAAAAGTTGAAGCAACTTTTAACAATGTTGTAAAGAGATAAACGATGTTGAAGCAACATTTTTTCAAAATCGATCTGCATTTGTCAATGTTGCATCAACATTTGTGAGTTGTAGCAACATTGTTTAATGTTGCAAAAACATTTTTTTTAATTTTACATCAAATATTGTTAGGCTGAGTGAATTTTAATCAATCATAAAATTTTATTTATCAACATTTGAAGAAATTTTCTGAACTGAACATTTTTCATAACTGAAAAGTTGAGGCAACATTTAAAAATGTTGAAATGAGATAATCAATGTTGAAGCAACATGTTTCAAAGTTGTTTACATTTGTGAGTTGTATCGTGTTTAATGTTCCATAAACAGTTTTTTAATTTTATGTCAAATATTGTTAAGATTGAGTGAATTATTATAATTCCACTGATTCCTTCAATAGCAAAACACAAAAATGTTATATATCAACATTTGAAGAATTTTTCTGAACCGAATCAACATTGGACTATGTTGATCTTCTTTGAACAATGTTGCAGCAACATCTTTCAAAGTAGATCAGCATTTGTAAATGTTGACTCAACATTTGTTTGTGTTTTATGAACAAAGATTGAAAAGTTTTCTTCAATATCAATGTTGAATCAACATTTTATTCTTTCAAATTTATTTAACAATTTTCACTGTTGTATTTATAGTTATGTTGAATCAACATTTGGTTTTATGGAATAAATTTTTTAATTTTTAGATTGAAAATCTTTCTTCAAGTATTAAATCAATGTGGGCACTATCAAATCAAACTTTGTAATAATTGTTAAAATATATTCTCTCAACGGAATCAACATGTACCCATACCAAATCAACACTGAACTATGTTGAAATGGCATTTTCAATGTTGCGGCAACATTTTTCAAAGTAGATCAGCATATTTCAATGTTTAATCAACATTTGTTGCTGTTTATGTTTTAATACTGTTGCATAAACATTTGCTAATGTTGAGTGACTTCTTATCATTTCATAGATTGAAAATCTTTATTTAATATTGATGTTCAATTAAATTGGGCATAGGCTGTCTATAAATTGTCTCCATTTGCAATATTGTTGTAGAATCTTCCAAGACTATAAGACGTAGAGTTAATTATACCCTTAGTCACATGACTAGAGTATATATCATTTGATACGGCCAAAACGTGCCTAATCGAAATAACGGTTTTTGGCCCTAGGTCCAAATCCGTTTCAGGACATTTGGAGTCGATCTAGCGATGTCCATCCGCCCGTCTGTCTGTCTGGTTGGCTGGTGGGCACGATAACTCTCGAAGGGAGTATCCGATTTGATCCAAACTTGGTATATCGTAATATTATCCTCAAAGTTACAGGGTGAGATAAAAAAACTGCAATTTTTTTTAAATTTTATTAAATGAAAGCAAAAAATGTCGGAAATAACATCAAGTTTTAGAATAAGTTTAGATTTGTTCGAATCGGGCACAAATTATGGCCTTCAAACGGGCAATGAAACCGTCACACGCTGCTCGAATGTTGTTCTGCGGTATTTTGGTCATTTCCCGGCGAAGCGCCTTCTTGAGGTGATCGACTCTTTGGTATTTTTGCGTGTCAAGGCTTTAATACACCCTCCAGAATATTTTCGCGATAATATTCAGCATTTATTCTGATGCCACGGTCAATTAATACGAGAGGAGAGCGATCATCGGCTGTTATGAGGGCCCAGACCATCACCCTGGCCGGCGCTTGAGTTCTGGTGGCCAATAGAGGGTGCACACTTTCAGCTGACCTCTTTGGCAAGTAAACACGATCATTTTGTTTGACAGTTCATCACTTTCGGCCAAGCGAAGCAACTCTTTAGCTCTTTCTCTATTTTCTTTCTGTTGCGGTGTAAGTTCTTGCATTTTTTGGAATTTCAATGACTTTACCCCGAGCTCATTTTTTAGCCCACTGCGACGCGGGTTTTGATCAAGTCGCTTGTTTACTTTTCGAACCATTTCTGCCGATGTTGAAGTTTTCTTCCGTCCACTTCCTTGAAGTCGGGCTACGCCACCAGTATCACGGTAAAGAGTGATGATACGAGACACAAAAGATTTATTCACATTTAAATGCTGGATTGCTTTAACGTGGTTTTCCAGCAAATAACTTTTTTTCTGGAAAATTCTCACCAAAATGCTTTTGTACGCTTGTAAACAATATGATGAGCTGTCATTGGAATAATTTTAACAGCTGTCGGACGAGTGGCTTAGAAATGACAGCAGTCTGAAGTTGGTAGCAGTTTTTTGATCTCACCTTGTATGTGTTCCCCACAGTCGTAAGGTGTTCTCCGTAACAACGACATTCGGGGAAATATATCAAATACAGCTCAGTAATACCTTTGCCAAAATTTTATCGAGATCGGTTTAGATTTATCATATCATATATGTCTTTATCCGATTTCGAGTTATTTTGCACCAAATGGTTAATACAAGCCCAAATTGAAAAGGCACAAATGCCTCATAAATTTACCGATTTCGGAATTTTTTTGTGGCACCCCCAGATTTTTTAATTCTGCTCCAATAAATTCTCTCATAATCGACGAAAATATTGTTAAATGGTTTTTAACCAGTTTCCTCTTTGTGCCAGTTTTGAAGCGTGAACAGCTGGCTACTCTGATCAGCAAACGATTGCTTGCCCTTAGATTTTGCATTTGGTGCTGTATTATATGCAGCCTTTCGAGTTTTTGGCAACCTAGACCCCTTAGGCCTACATGCAGCCGGTTTACTCTGACGAGTATTCAGCTTTGCCTTTGCTTTAGGCTCAAATCTTGCGATCTGTGATACAGTAGTTTCATGAGCTATTTTTAGCGAGCAGCGCCATTTTCCGGAAAGAGAATCATTTTCACTAAGAGTTCCCCCTTAGCTAAGTGACGGTAATTTCTTTCGAACTTTCTCACTAACCTAAGCTTGGTCATGATATATGAGATTTCCTTCTCGGTATGCAAAGTCAGATCCAGTGAGATACAAAATGGCATTCTTATAGAAGCTGCGCTATTTTTCGGAAGGGAGTCCTTTTCGCTAAGAGTTCTCCCATAGGTAAGTGAGGGTAATTTCCTTTGGAATTTTCTCACCAACCTATGCTTGGTCATGATATATGAGATTGATCTTGGTCTTGATATATGGGATTTCCTTCTCGGTATGCAAAGTCGGATCCGTGTCCACGAATTTGAGGAGAATTTGGAATGATAGTCTCATTCAAGGTCATACACTGTAAAGGTGAGGCTGGGACTGCTCTGTGGGGTCTCTTCTATGAGGTCGACTCGTGTACCGCATTTATCGTCCTCTTGCTTCCATTTGGCCGTCAACTTGTCGTTTATTACTAGGACTTAAGGGCTAAGTACATAAGAAGCTTGAAGTCATGGCTAAGCATATTTTGTGGCATATCACAAAGGAATTACAGAGCTCCCATAAAATCCTGCCGTCGTTTTCCATTATAATTTGACATTAATATGCCTAGCCATGACTTCAAGCTTTTTATGTACTTGCACCCTTATAACAATGGCAATAACAGCCAATGACGATATTTATAATTTCTTATTAACTCTAGACCTTAATATCGGTAAAATATCCGTTTGCATTGAATTTTTTAAAAATCGAAATTTTCAGAAGTGTTTACTTTGTGTGTGTGAAGAGAGAAAACAATAGCCTATAGGCGACTCCTTTGCTTTAGCCGGCCGTATAATAAACTCAGAGCCAATTAGATATTGGCTCAACGCAGACAACATCAAGCCGTTAAACAAGATTTTCAACGACATCAATCAAATCTAATAATTTTCTATTTTCAAACTCTTTTTTTTTTCTTATGTGTTATTTTCTTGGCCCTCCGTTAAATGTTTATTCGTATTTCTAATGTTTCATGTTTATGTCCTTATAATTGAGAATAAGATACTCGTTTTTTGTTTCTGAGAACCACCACAAAATTTTCTCTCTATTCAATGTTTAAAATGATGACTTGGAAAAAACTGGATTTCTGTTTTGATATTTTTTTTTTGTTCTCAGTTTCCGTTTTCTCTACGTCCACTTTTTATTTTTTTTAACTCCCCACTTTCATTTCTAGTCTTAGCTTTTATTGGCGGCACTTTAAGCTGTGAATTGGGTACTTTATTGGCTTCATATAAACTGTTTGTGCAGGCTTTCGGTCGTGTTATGCATGCACCCCAAGAATTTTTCGATATAATACCCAAGGGACGAATATTAGATCGATTGGCTAATGATATTTATATTTTGGATCTAGTAATGCCCTCAAATATAAGAGTTTGTTGTAAGCAGACATTTGCGGTAGGTCAATGAAAACCCAAAAAAAAAGGTAAATAGGTTACTAACCGCCACTAACTAAAATGCACTAATTTTCTCACTCAAGCTGCTAACCCCCTCCGCACTAAATCAATTTTATCTAACAATCCCACAATTTTTCTATTTTAATTGTAATATTTCGCGATTCTTCTTGAAATTTGAAGAATTTTCACAAATTTGAAAGTTTTCATTTAAAATTGCCCAATACATTCAGTACGAAATGATAGCCCTTCGTTGCGTGACATTATCGTATGGGCAACACTGTACTTTTACGGTATACACGCATACCGATCATATAGGATATCTTATGGCAGCATTGTGATGGGCAGCACTGATATCCCAATTGCATTCGCTCAAACGAATATAGAAAAAAAAATAAAAATTAAATTAAATTAAAATATAAAAAAAGAAAAAATATAAAATTCAGAACTGTAGTAAAGTCCTCAAAAAAAAAAAAAAAAAAAAAAAAAAACAAGTAAAATAGTATTAATCAGATTTGCTGATCGATGTATAACCTTAACCTAGAGTTGTGATTATTTAAACTGTTGACCCTTAATGGGGGAGGTTCAGAATCAGTTGGCCAATATTGACCAATTCGTATCTGATCCAAGACTGCAACAAAGTGCAAAGCCATATTTTTTACATTTTTTTTTTAAATTTTATTGAATAAAAACAAAAATTGTCGAAAATAGCATAAGTTTAGATTTGTTCGAATTGGCACGAATTTTGGCCTTCAATCGGCCAATCAAACCGTCACACGGTGCCCGAATGTTACTGTGCGGTATTTTGACCCATTCCCGTCGAAGCGCTTGCTTGAGGTGATCGACAATTTGGTATTTTTTAGTGTCACGAATGTTTTCTCATCGGAGAAAACGCAATTCGGCAGTTCACCACTTTCGGCCAAGCGAAACAACCCTTTAGCTCTTTTGAGTGTATTTTATTTTTGTTGAGGTGTAAGTTCTTGCACTTTTTGGAATTTCAATGGCTTTACCCCGATCTGATTTTTTAGGTCTGATACGAAATGGATAATTTTGGCCCATTCCTTCGGAATCTACTCCATAGAGTGAAAACAATTTGATTAATCATACCTGAAGTCAAAATATATTTAAATAATCGAACCTAGGCTGAGGGATGAGTCGGCAAAACCGATTGATACTTTTCAGCTTGTTATAATAAAATTCAATGATTGCGATCATGTTCGTGTTGAAGACAAACTGAAGATGTTTGACAGTGAAACAAAACAACGAAACGCATGTGTGCTGTTTACACCAGTGTTGCCAAAGTCATAATAGCTAAAATAAACGCACTTTATATATTTACTTTTTCGATCATAGCCTGCCCTACTTCAATTTTTTAAATTGCAAAAGACTTTTTATTGGATTTTAAATGGAATATTTTGAATATAAATAAACAATATTATATTTTCTAATCGAAAGACTTAGGTATAGCGCAAAACAATAACAATTTTGTAAATTAATTTTCGATCTAACAAAACAATCAAGTACCTGCATGTCAAAAACAAAACACCTCAATTACATTATTCTTTTTTCATTGGAAAAATGTAAAAAACTAGGCTTTACATGTTTTGTGGTCTGTTGGTATTGTTGCCCACACTCCTCTCCTGTCATTATTCTTTTAATTTTACGAACATCTTTTTCCTCAACTTTTTCAATTTCATATTTAGATTAGCCAGATCCTTTTTCCCCATTCAAAAATTCTTTTTAACAATCCCCAATAAATTTTTTAATAAATTTCCAGCTTTATTATCGTACGGTACAGCGCTGGTACCACATTTGGGGGCATTGCGTGCTGCCAAAATTTTACATTTCATGTTATTGCTAAATGTTCTCAGATTACCAATGGAATTTTTCGATACCACACCCAGTGGTCGTGTCATGTCGAGATTTTCCAAAGATATCGATGCCCTCGATGTGGTAATACCACGGCTACTAGGTGGTGTCTGGTGTGCATTTGAGGTAAACATATTTTTCTATTTTTTGTAACACTATCGGTAACATCATGAAAGAAATTGGATTACATTTAGAAGTTTTTTTTTTATATCATCACTACAAAATTTATCAGAAATGTGCACAGTTATAGAGTCGAAGTATTTGATTAAGGAAGGTTTTTTGTGAAGCAATTTTCACAATTTTTTTAGAATGTTGCAACTTTTAGTTGGATTCTCACATTGATAGGTATTGTGTACCCCATTTAAGCACTTCGTTGATTGGCATCATTTGCATGCTACAACCATGTGTTGTAGGACGATTTGATCGAAATCGGTTCAGATATAGCTATAGCTCCCATATATATTGTTCATCCGATTTGTTATTTTTGATCTCCACAGTCGTAATGTGCACTCCGTAATAACGGCATCCGGGGAAATATATCAAATACAGCTCAGAAATACCTTTGCCAATTTTTATCGAGACCGGTTCACTAATTAACTAATAACTAGTTCCACTTAAGACGCCTCACAGCGCAAGCAACTGTAAACTTTAACATGGAAATGTCATACGACGTAAACTATTGACTCTCTTTGGTACAGGTTATGACCAGATATAAGTGACCAAATACTAACCCCTGCTTAGTCCCAAGTATACAGTTCGTTAAATTTGTTTGCTGAGTTGTTGTATTTATTCGCACCTGTCGCCTTTTCGTTTATTTGGGGACAATTGGTTCCCGTCACATTACTTTGGGACACATTTTGTACTAGTACGGTTTATAACAAAGTACAGGACTGACGAAATTGAGTTAATTGAAATTGTCGTTGCTAGCGTCTTCTGAGAATTTTTATAATTAGAGGCCAGTAACATTGTTTAAAATGTGTATACATTATTGAAGGTTTACCCATGGTACAATACAGAGGTAGAACAGCTTCGTAAAACTACAGAAATACTCCTCTGAGGCCATGCCCGCTTCCTGTCAAATTTGCATGCAACAAGTTTTTTTTATTAGATTTTTTTCCTTATTTTCAAAATGAGTTAAATAGCGCGATAAAAGAATTGAATATCTTGATTTTCTTTCAAAAATATGATCTAAACGGGTTTACCCCTGGTACAATAAGGAGGTAGAACAGCTTCGTAAAACTATAGAAATACAGCCCTGGAGCTATGCCCGCTTCCTATCAAATTTGCATGCAAACAAGTTATTTTCATTTATTCAATATTTTCCTCATTTGTAAAAATAGTTAAACCGCGCGAAAAATAAATAAAATGCCTGGTTTTTCTTTCAAAAATATGATCTAAATAGTTCCATCTTTCAATTACATGGCAAAATTCGCGAATAGCTTCAATGCGCGTCCCGCAACGTACGTTTCTTCCAACCGTTGATTTTAAAAATATTTTCTTTTAATTTTTCAAAATAATAAATACATACACAAAATTGGCAGAAGCCGGGCACACTTATAAAAAATTGAAATCAGCTGATAGCTCTACCTTACCTTTTTATTGTACCATGGGTTTACCCACTGGGCTGAATAGATCCACTGGGTTAACCTTGTGTGTTTAGATATATTTTTAGGAGTTTACGTATACATACGCAACCAAAAGCGAAAAGGCATAAAAAATTCAAAAAAAAAACCTTCCATTAAATGGGAAAATAGAATTTTAAGTTGTTCTTCTTATTGTATGAATGCAATATGTAAACAACGCCTTTGCGAAAACATTTGCGACTTTGGAGTAAACTTATGTAAAAACCCAGTGATTCCTGATAGATTATTGCCTAAATCCTTATAATGGTTATTCGAGACGAAATTTGTATCTAAACGTGCTTTAAGATTACTGGCAAATTATTATGAATGCAAAGAGCTTAATGATTCCCTTGCATGATTTTTATATAGGGAATGGGTCTCAGTATGTATTTGGTATTAGAATTGTTTCTAGTCTTGGGTATAATCGGGAAACGTGTAATGTAAAATTAAGGATTTATTTTATATTGAAAAAAATTCAAAAATATAATAGAATATTCTACGTAACTAACCTTGTACTTGACACATCCAGCACTAACATTACACTTTCATTAGCATTACTATGAATTCAATTGAAGCGATGAATTTATTCCTACATTCAAAGAACATATTCTTAATTATTATTCGAATCAGTGAAACTTATAACGCAGTTCCTAGATTTAATGAACATTTTTCGATAACCAATACTACATCATTAATGTTTTAATCTGCCAAGAATTTCTCTGGAATAATTTTTTTGTTCTAATACTAATTTGCATATTGTTCCCAAAACTAACCGTTAATACGATTCTGAGTGTGAACAGCATAAAATTTTCACAGTTTTTGTGAATGATTGTTCCTAAACCTAAGAAAGATATTCCTAGATTTTATTTAAAACAAGTGGAATGTAAATTACAATGACATTTAGAATTGAAAAGCGTTCTCCTAATGCATTTACCTCAATGTCTTAATGTCTAACCAAGATCAATACATGTTTTCTTTTTATTAGGAACCTTGTTCCTAATTTTTCGGAATTGTTTCTTCTCTTTTAATTTTTGTGAATATTAGATGAATTTCGCGTTCTATATATCAAACTTTTCTTCATTAATTTCCAAGCTTTAGATTATTGTATGGTAATTTCACAATCAGTGCATAAAATGTATTTAGAAATTAAGAACATTGTTTCTAAATTGTTTATTCGAAAGTCTACATATACATATACATATTATTGTCCCAAATTACAGGAGGGTTTTCCCAATTTTTTTTTAATTGCAATTTTTTTCTTATCCTTTTCCAAGTTTTTCACAATTTTATGAAAACATTTTGAATTAGTACATACATAAAATATATTTTCGAGTTAAGAAATTTATTCATATTTTCTTATTCGTAACTCTACTTTGACCCTTGTAAAAAATATCTTTTGTCAATGACGTAATTTCTTTATTCATATCCAAGTTTTAAATTATGTCATGGTCATAGTTTCATTTTCCCTAGTTTATTCCGGTCCATTCCTGTTCAATAATTTTTTTTCTTGCTATTAAGAACATTGTTCCTTACTTACAGGAATATTTTCTTATTTTTTAAATATTTTAAATAGAATAATAAAATTAGAGTAAATTATTTGCTATACTTCATGATTTCGTTCTTCACTTTCAAGCTATGGATTATTTCATGGAAATATTCACTATCAGTGCATAAAATGTGTTCAAATATTGAGAACAGTGTTCCTAAATCGTTTATTTGAAAGTCTGCATTGACAATTGTGAATGAAATATATTTTTGTCTTTAACAAAATTTTTCATTCACATCCCACTTTCAATTTGTATGAGGAAAATATTGTACACATTTTCTTCGCGCTTTTTCCTGTTCAGTACATATTATCTTGCAATTAAGAACATTGTTCCTAAATTTCAGGAATAGTTTCTTATTTTTATTTTATTTATTTTTTTTATTTTATTTTTGAATAGAATGATAACAATTAGAATAATTTATTGCACTATATTTCAAAATGTGTCATTTACTTTCTGACTTTACATTATTTTATGAAAATAGTGCATAAAATGTGTTTAAAAATTAAGAACATAGTTCCTAAATTCTTCATTCGCAAGTTCGCACATTGACAATGGAAAAGAAATATTTTTTTTAAATCTATTTCTTCATTCACATCTCAATTTCAAATTATTTCATTGAAAGATTAATATTTATTGCATAAAAGAGATTTCACAATTATGAACATTGTTCTTAATTTTTTTTTTGTAAAATCCTACATTTTATTGAAGTTTACGTTTGCAGAATAGTTTTCTGTGATTTATATCCTCATCAATAACTCGATAGAAAATTCATATTTATAAAATTAGGAATATTGTTCTTAAATCAAATAGCATATTATATTGAAGGTATTTCCAAAAGGACTTCATGTAGTATTAGCATGGTAGAAGAATACAGGTAGATGCATCAACGCTTGGGAACATTGATATGTCAAAAATTTTAAATTTTATTTATTATTTTTTTATTAAAAAGTAATATGTTTTCTTATACGCCGCCAATCAGAGGTTGTTATGATATGCATTTTTTACGAATATAATATTAACGAATATAATATAACGAATTTGAATAACTTTTCATTCAAAATTCTCATTTTCAAAAATGATTTAGCAGTTCATTGTACCAGCAGCTGTGTCGATGCGACTACCTGTATTCTTCTACCATGAGTATTAGCTAGGTTAGCGATTCTTATCCTAATTGTAAATTATTTCATACAACAAATTTTCACATTCAATGCACATAGTTTCGAGTCGAATTCAATAATTCTCATTAAGGTTGGTATTTTCTTTTTTTTAATGCAAAAAGTAGTTTTGAAATTCTAGCGTTTTTTACATTCAGGTTTTTGGTTATTTTGAGCAGTTATATATTATTAACACATGGGCTAGAAAAAAACCCGATAATTGAGAGGAGTAAAGAAGGAACCAATTTCTAATATATTTCTTAATTGTTTTGGTCCATGTGTTATCTTAGAAGTTTTCTAAATCTTTGTTTTTATAGAATTTTTACATTTTCTTTTGCACAATTCAGAATGCTAATGAAATGATTAACGACGCTTATCACAAAATTTCTTGTTGGATTGCCTTGGAACCAACCCTTTTCCACCAACACACGCCATCTTTGTTTTTTTTTTTTCTTCCAAACTAACCTAACATTATTATGTAGCAATTTGGTACATGCGAAATTGACAATTTTTTTAAAGAAAACTATTGAAACCCCTTTGTCAATAGTTTTCTTGTGATGTCTCTGTACTATATTATTTTTATATCTCTAACTTTCCTCCAAAAATCTATAACTTTATTTATAATTTTTTTAACTATATTTTCTATTGTTTTTAGCTATATTTTCCTACGCTCTAACTTTAGCACCATGGCTTGGTACCCTACAAGCCGCCTGTGTTCTGCACAGGGAATTATTAGTCAATATTATGCGTTTACCTATGAAATTTTTCGATACAACGCCAACGGGTCGTATCATGTCACGTTTATCGAAAGATATTGAATCGTTAGATACCACATTGCCCGATCTCTTTGATGGTTATATTTGGTGTGTATTTGAGGTAAATTATTTTCGAATTCTTCTTCTTCTTTAGTTTCTTTTGCAAATCATATTAAAACGAACGGTTAAACATAAATAAAATAGTTTTATCAGATAAAGTGATGATAAGCAGCTTTGCATCATGGCATGGCATATTAATGTCAAATTATAAGAGAAAACGACGTCAGGATTCGTGTGCGACTCTGACATCTCTTTATGATATGCCACCAAATTGTGGCATGCCATGATGCCAAACTATTCATGTATCATCAACTTTAGTTTCAATTGGCAAAAATGAAGATTTTTTTAAATACATTTTTCTCGAACACACCTCAAAATCATGGTTTTGAAATTTCTCAAAGAAGATTGGATTTAACGCTAGTTTTTCATTCAGATATTTAAGCTTAAAGTATGTTTATATATAATAAATCCACTGTCAATTCCATGTGTCGGGTGTTTTATAGAAAACATAAATTAAACATTTTTATCAAAAAAATGTTATCGGTTATTTTTAAAATTAAAGCGCATTTACATACAAAATTTTTATACGGGTCTACCGTGAAAATTGACCAATCATTAATTGTGATTTGTTAATTTACAAGTTAAGCGGGTAAAAATCTGTATGTAAACGTACTTTAGGATAACACTATTTTCGCTCTGTTTCTCTTTCATTTTATACCATGTTCTCATTGGCATGTAAACTACGCTGTTCACGACAAGCACCGTAATACATAGTAGAAAAATATTTTTTTGATTTCTGTGGAAATTTGTACGAAAATATATGAATTACGGTCCGATATCCAATGAAGTTTATTTGATTGATACGAAAAAAGTTGAGTGCTTACATAAACTCTTAACGCACGTTTACATACCAATATCTTTACTCGGGTTATTCATGAAAATCCAATAGCAATAAAAAATTTAACCAGAAAACATGCATTAAATTTATTGTGATTGGTCAATTATCAGGGTTATCCCCGGATAGAGATTTTGTATGTAAATGTACTTTTAGAAGGATATAGATCCACTCAGCTTATGTTTGCTTATGTATATATTCACAATTTTAAGGGACTCCAAAAAATAGCTAAATAATGTGACGAAAAAGCTAATATGGGGACAAATTATGTTTGAAATAAGTGCTCTAATCATTGTAGAAGAATAAAGGTAGATGCATCAACGCTTGGGAACATTGATATTATTTTTTTTAATAAGTAGCTTTGCATATGTTTTCTTATGCGACGCCAACCAGGGGTTTGTTATGACACACATTTTTCAACCATTTTTACAAATTTCGATATTTTTCATTCAAAAATTTCAATTCCAAAATTGGTTTGACAGTTCATTGTCCCAACAGCTATGTCGAGGCGACTATTTATATTCTTCTACCATGCTTCTAATATATTAGCACGAGTAAATATAAAATGAACGCCGTTACAAAAATATTAGTGACTTTGGAGTATTTTTAAACCCTCAGCCATATGGCTAGAGAGGGTATATATCATTTGATACGGCCAAAACGTGCCTCATATAAATAACGGTTTTAGATCCTTGGTATCTTTGCCCCAAATCCGTTGCAGAACATTTGGAGTCGACTTAGCGATGTCCGTCCGACTGTCTGGCTGGTGCGCACGATAACTCTTGAAGGGAGTATCCGATTAGATCTAAACTTTGTACATCGCAATCAAACTTCGATCGAGTTCGGAGATGGGCAATATCGGTCCACTCCTTCTGGTACCTCCCCCACAAAAGATCGACATTTTCAAAAAATATAGTTTCTGCAAAGAAAAAGGAACGATAATCCGATTTTGCTCCAACTTTGCAAATCCTAATATTTGCGTCAGTGCTAGGTTAGGTACGAAAATGGACAATATTGGTCAACTCCATCAAGTGCTTCCCCCAAAAAGAGTGAAAATTTTGAATAATTGTAACTCTTATAAAATGTGATGTAAGAGTCCGATTGTCTTCAAATTTCACACATCTCAATATTTCCGTCAACAAAAGATCTGTTATAACGATTGTAGATGTCGGACCATTTCTTTTGCTACCTGCCCCATATAGGGTTCAAGATTCTTAAAACCAAACCGTTAAAAGAAACGAAATAAGCTTCAAACTCTCTTCAAATTTCATACACACAAACATTTTTGCTAAAACAATATCTGTTGTGAAAATGACATATATCTGGGAACCTCTTCTGGTCCATTAGTGCTCATTTGTCATCGTTCATAAAATTAACGTTTTCTCCATCAGTCGCACTTTAAGGAACTGAAAATAAAGTTTTTGAATGATATTGTTGAGCCGATATTTTTAGTGAATACTTGATTTAGACTAGGTCGTTCGCAGTCTTCTCAATTTAATGCACCAAGATTTAAAAAACCCACCAAACCAAGAAAACTTAATTGGCTATCAAATGTGAAATCATCGAAATTTAAAAATCCAATTGGCATCAAATCAATAACTTTGGCAAGCTACCCATGTTGTTATGTGGTTCCACACTTTTATTCCATATACCGACACTATTTCGTTTTTATTTCTTTTCTAGCCATTCTTGATTATAGTGTAACGCTAGCACCCATGCTTGGTGCCTTGAGAGCGGGTCGACGTCTTCATAGCATATTATTAAAGAATATCATGCGTTTGCCATTGAAATTTTTCGATACAACACCAGTGGGTCGTATAATCTCACGTTTTTCGAATGATTTTGAATCGTTAGATACCGAATTATCAGAAATTCTTGACTCATTTGTTTGGTGTATATTTGAGGTAAATAAAATAAAGGATATGAGGAAGGGAAATTTTTATATGGAAGATAAATATCTGTAGCTTCTTCCATAAAAAATCTTGAAACCTTCTTGTGCACAATTTCGAAATCTTTACGTGGAGAGACCGGAGATTTTTTATGGAATATATGCAAATCGGAACTTAAAGTATGTTTACACTGGGTTTTATAGATATATTGTGTTAACCCCGTGTGTTTGGATAGACAAGAAGATATAAATACCGCTCAGCTGATCTTTGTTTACATAATAATTTAGCAAAAAAAAAAACAACTTATATTGAGACATTTTATCCCAAGTTAGGTTAAGTCATATTATCATAAGTAGTTCTAAAGGAATATTTTTATAATAACTATTCTCACCACAGAAAGATGTATTGTCTTTAGAAACTATAGATCCCTGTTTACAAAATGTTTCGAAAGAACGTATTCAAATGAATTCTATTTTTGTATCGTAATATTTCATCAATATGTATGTAAACGTGCTATTAGATATAGATTAGATCTATGTAAACGTGCTAGAAGATCTGTAGGTCTTCTCATAGAAGATCCATAGATCTTCTCATAGAAGATCCATAGATCTTCTCATAGAAGATCTGTTGATCTTCTAATAGAAGATTGGTAGATCTTCTCATACAAGATCTGTAGATCTTCTCATACAAGATCTGTAGATCTTCTCATACAAGATCTGTAGATCTTCTCATAGAAGATCTGTAGATCTTCTCATAGAAGATCTGTAGATCTTCTCATAGAAGATCTGTAGATCTTCTCATAGAAGATCTGTAGATCTTCTCATAGAAGATCTGTAGATCTTCTCATAGAAGATCTGTAGATCTTTTCATAGAAGATCTGTATATCTTCTCATAGAAAATCTCTCGAGATATTCCCATAGAAGATCTGTAGAAGATTTAAAGATCTCATAAAAGATTCTCATAAAAAGATCTGAAAATTGGTTCACAGGGTTGCCATACAATACGAATTTACAACATTTGCGTAATCTTAGAGGTAATGGTGTTTGCGTATTGCAGATTGCTTACTTCCAACTATACCCTCTTCCATTTCAAATTGTTTATAAACTTACGGTGCATAAGACAGTCCCACGTATATTTAGTAGACCAGTAAACATGTACTATATTCCGACACTTGTAGTAAATTTCAAAACTCCACGTTGTTGCATTTTGGTACAATATGTTACTAATAATGAATTTTTGTTTTACTAATATGAAATGCATATGAAAATAAGTTTATTTTAAATATTAATTTCTATGAGCAACCCCTCCTTTTTTCAAAAGCATAACCCCTAACCAATAAAACCCTCCGTTATTCTCAAACCAAAACCAAAAATTCATTTAAATTCAATAAAAAAAGACTTAATTGGAATTTTTTTAAAATTTTGAAAACTATTCACGATGTTATGCGTTTATTTTGGACTTCCCCTCCTCTCCCGTTTCGTTGCTCCCTGCGCTTGATCATTGTCTTCCTGTATATCAAAAATTTTGTGTTTTGTTTCATTTGTGTTTTTTTCTCTCTCTCTCTCCCATAATTTCATTTTGTTTTTAGGCGTTTTATCCTACGGTCTCGCCTTAGCCCCCTGGCTTGGTACCCTACGAGCTGGCCGTATACTTCATAGAGAATTGCTAGTGAATATCATGCGTTTACCGTTGAGATTTTTCGATACCACGCCGGTGGGTCGTATCATGTCACGTTTCTCGAAAGATATTGAATCGTTAGATACCACTTTGCCCGAACTATTTGATGCGTATATTTGGTGTATATTTGAGGTAAATTTCCAGTTTTGAAACAAGAGGTTTTCGAAAGACATAATATACCACAATAATTGTTCTAAAGTTGAAACATACAAAAATTATTTAAATCTTATTGAGATTTTCTATAGATAGATGAAGCCTATCTCAATAACAGACGATCCTTTACTGGCAATTTCGTCAGTGTACCCTAAATACAAGATGTTCTACAGGTCTTCTCGGACTGGAAACCTTTACAAATTTCCAAGGGTAGAAGAAAAAAGAAAAGGTCTTAAAGACCTTTTTTTAGGTATGGATGGAAGACCACTAACAGGTCGTATTTGGCTAGAAGGCCATTTACAGTTATTCTATGGTTAGGAAGGCTTTTAAAAATCTTCCAAAGCGAGAAAACCATTTACTAATGTTTTTTATAGGTCTTCTGCAACTACAAGACCTTTCGCAGGGCTAGAAGAACTTCTACAGTTCTTCTAACCATATTAGAAGTTCTACCGGTATTCCACAACTAGAAAAGAATTTTAGAGGTTCTCTATGACCGGAAAACTTTTTACAGAATTTCGTTGACTTTAAAGATCGGTAGATCTTCTCAGATGGAAGACTTTTTACATTTTTTATATTTTCAGTGACTTTAAGACCTCTTAAGCAGTTCTTCTTTGGATGAAATATCTTTTACCGAACTCCTATGGATAACAAGTAATAAACCTGTAAGTTCGGCCGGTAAGTCCCTCCACCATTTGGAACGAATTTGGCAATTTCAATATTCAAATGCGAAACTTGAAAAAAAAATTCGTGAATAATGTAGCTCAAATGATATGGGGCTATACGAAGACGTGGATCTGCACGTACTATTTTCTGTCATAGGCTGTTGTTTCCCTTACGAACTTCAAATACCAAATTTGAAACAATTCCGGTAGATAATGTCGCTAAAATCATCAAAATACCGAATATCGGGAGGTACCATTATATGTGGGCTATACGAAGACATGGACCTGCACAGACAATTTTCTGTCATAGACTGTAGTTTCCAATACGGACTTCAAATACCAAATTTGAAACAATTCTGGCAAATAATGTCCCTAAAATCATAAAAATGCCGAACATCGGGAGTTACCGTTATACCGAAGATGTGGATTTGCACGGACAATTTTCTATCATCGGCTGTAGTATCCATTACGAACTTCAAGTACCAAATATGAAACATTTCCATAATGTCGCTTAAATCACCAAAATACCGAAATAGGTGTATACCATTATATGACAAAACGTGGACCTACACGGCTCATTTTCAATACCAAAACTCCTGCAGACATAATATACATTTGAGTAAAATTTTATCAACCTTCTTCATTTCGTTCGGAAGCTAATGTGATTTCCACAGACGGACGGAAATCGCTAAATCGACATAGACTTTTATGCTGATCTTACTATATTTTGTAGGGTCTAAAATATACTATATACTTTGTGGGGTCTAAAATGTATATTTCGAGGTGTTTCAAACGGAATGACAAACTTAATATACCCTCCATACTATTGTGGAGGGTATAATAAGACTTCTATAAATATAAGATTGATTTCGACCACTGGTACAACCGGTTATTAGTTCCAAGAATTATTATATTTAGCATGATCTTTAGTAAAATGTATTAATTTTAGAATATTTGCTTAGACATTAGTACGTATTTCCACAAAAAAAATAGATATTTTCTCTTTCCTTATCTCTCTCTGTCTCTTTCTCTCTATACATAATTATAATTAAGTATCCATTACTCTCTCTCTCTGCCAGTATGACTGAAATGTGAGTAGAAAACAAAATCAAAACTGTTTATATCCATAAAGTCCATAAAGATCTTAAATAGAACTCTTGTATGATAAAAAACCATTTTCACTTCCTCTTGCTGTAGCAAAAAATCGAACGATTCTGAAAAATTTAAATAAAACTAGTTTATATTTATAATATTCCCATAGACCATTCATGGTCAAGGGACATTGTGACATTCTGTACCATTTTTTTTCCTAATCTACTAACGAACCAACTCTTTACAACTAACCTTAAGATCTAGTTTTAGTTTTCATAGCCATAATGGATGGGATTTTAGCGCATGTCCTAGTTTTTTATATATTTCGTCAATGCGTTGTTTTCGCTTGATCGTCTTAGTTGTAACTCTCTGTACAAAATAAAACCCTTAATTTTCATTTTGGTTAGCGTTCCATTTAAATTAAATGTTTTCTGCCCTTTGACCCCAATAAAAACTGACATGTGCTTTCTTCTATCCTTTCTATTTTCCTCCCACACACGCGCAGTTCTATTTTCTTACGGCGTCGCTGTAACGCCCTGGCTTGGTGCTTTACGTGCTGGTCTTGTCCTACATCGCTGTATGTTGTGGAATATATTTCGGGTGCCAATGCAATTTTTCGATACCACACCATCGGGTCGTATCTTGTCGAGATTCTCAAAAGATGTCGAGGCTTTGGATACGGTATTGCCAAGACTATTCGACGATGGTCTGTGGTGTGGATTTGTGGTAAAGTTTCTTTCGTTTTTAGGTATTAGTTTAAGTTATATAAATTGTTAAAATAACGTGGAATGATTATCCACATTATCGAATCAAGGTGGAATAATTATCCACATTATCCGCATAAGGTGAAATGATTATCCACGTTATCTAAATAACCTAAAATGACTTTATGTTACCCAAATAATGTGAAATACTTATCCACGGAATCCAAATAGTGTGAAATGATTATCCACGTTATCCAAATGACGTGGAGTTATTATCCACGTTATCCAAATGACGTGGAATTATTATCCATGTTATCCAAATGACGTGGAATTATTATCCGCATTATCCCAATAATGTGAAATGGTTATCCACGTTATCCGAACAATGTGAAATGATTATCTACGTTATCCAAACAGTGTGAAACGATTATCCACGTTATGCAATGGACATAAAATGATTATCCACGCTATCCAAATGACGTGGAATAATTATCCACGCTATCCAAATGACGTGGAATAATTATCCACGCTATCCAAATGACGTGGAATAATTAACCACATTATTCCAATGATGTGAAATGGCTATTCACGTTATCCGAACAATGTGAAATAATTATCCACGTTATCCAAACAGTGTGAAATGATTATCCACGTTATCCAAATGACGTGTAATAATTTTCCACGTTATGCAATTGACATAAAATGATTATCCACGTTATCCAAATGACGTGGAATAATTATCCACATTATTCCAATAATGTGAAATGGTTATCCACGTTATCCGAACAACGTGAAATGGTTATCCACGTTATCCGAACAATGTGAAATGATTATCCACGTTATCCAAACAGTGTGAAACGATTATCCACGTTATCCAAATGCAATTGACATAAAATGATTATCCACGCTATCCAAATGACTTGGAATAATTATCCACATTATCCCAATAATGTGAAATGGTTATCCACGTATCCGAAATGGTTATCCACGTTATCCGAACAATGTGAAATGATTATCCACGTTATCCAAACAGTGTGAAACGATTATCCACGTTATCCAAATGACGTGGAATAATTATCCACGTTATCCAAATGAACTGGAAACTTTTTTCACGTTATCCAAATAATGTGAAATGGTTATCCACGTTATCCAAAGACGTGGAATAATTATCCATATTATCCAAATGACCTGGAATAATTATCCATGTTATCCAAATGATTTGAAATGATTATCCACATTATCCATATGACCTGGAATAATTAACCACGTTATCCAAATGACGTGGAATAATTATCCACGTTATCCAAATAATGCGAAATTGTTATCCACGTTATCCAAACAGTATAAAACGATTATCCACATTATCCAAATAATGTGAATCGGTTATCCGCGTTATCCAAAAAAGCAGATCAGTTATCCACGTTAACCAAATAATGTAAAATGATTACACTGTGCGACAAAATTAAATTTTTTCAATAATTACGGCGAAAATTTAGCAGATTATGAAACTACTGCTAAAAAAAAACACGTCTATCGGCGTTTTAAAAGTTTGCCTCGAAAAGTGGCCCAAATAGAGCTAGGGCAAGTTCCTGCATGTGTCCATTTTCGGATTAAGAGCCCCTGAAATCCGTACATTTTAAGTATATTGTGTATTTGGTAGAAGACATTTTCTGACTTATAGTAAAATTTTATGAAGAATATTTTTGTCTTTGACGTCATCCTTCTAAAATGATGCCTTGTTGGAGATTTGTTCATGAAGTCACATGAAGTCACGGCTTTAACCCTAAAATGGGGTATTAATATATAAGAAGATTTGTGGAACATTTCGAATTGCTACTATCCCGTATAATGGGAGTTTTTATTCAAATGTTAAAAAAGGACCAAAACGACCCCTTTTTTTGACTCGCTTGAGGGTTAAACTGTTTAAACGATATATTCCTCGTATTTTTATCTACGATATAGCCAAAGACACTGCATAGCTAACATCCTTGGATTCTGAGGAATTTTAATCCAAAAATTTCCAAAAGTTTGGAAGAGGAGAAAACTTTCCCCAGCTCCTTTAAGGTTAATTTGAAGTGTAAACTTTAAAAACGTTGAAACTCATGTCTTCTATTTTAAGATCTACTTTCAAAATCTGCTCGATTTTCCCTGCACATTTTTTGGTGTTGATATGTTTATTTTTATTAATTCACGAATTTGGTCTAATGACGATAGACTGAGCACCAAGAAATTGAAATAAATAATATGTTGTTCATATCGAGTCATTGTATACCCAATATTGAAATATTCATCTACTTAAGTCACATGAGGTGATAAAGAAAAACCGTCTTTGGACATCCCATCTATTCCATATTTTTTGCCAAATTGCTACTCTATATTTTCTCTACATTAGTCCATAATAATTTTGATATCGAATCTAAACATAACCTAACTCAAATAATTTCAATTTGAAAGGAATCCTCATAGTTTCCCGACTATAAATAATTTCAATTTTCCAATACACCCACTTGTCATTGATGCAAGCAAAACAACATTTACACCTTCACTCACATAAGTTTTCACCTACTACCTATACACTAAGTCGAAGAGAAAAATCAAGTAATGATGATAATTTTTATGACCATTAGCATTTATTCAATATTTTATTATAGAGTATTCAATCACTAGCATCAAAAAACATATGTCATTCAAGAAAGAAAAAAAATATTTTATTTTAGAGGTATTTTATTGGATGAAATCTGAAAAGAATTTTCAAAATATATATAATGAACTAATTGACACAAAGAATTAAGTCAATCAAGATAGATCATTGAATACAATTTCGTCAGTGAAAATGTTCATTATAACCTAACTCCAGATCCATTTCGAATTCACCCAATAAAATACCTTTCCCCTTAATACAAAACATTTATTTTCACTATTTACATTTTTTTTCTCCTTACCAAATTTGGTTAACTCAAACAGGTTTTGGCCACCATTGTGGTTATTAGTATGTCCACACCCATATTCTTGGCAGTGATTATACCAATTGCCTTCCTATACTATTTTGCCCAACGTTTCTATGTGGCCACGTCTCGGCAATTGATGCGTTTGGAATCGGTATCAAGATCGCCCATATATTCACATTTCGGAGAAACGGTGACCGGTGTATCAACCATCCGAGCCTATGCAGTCCAAGATAGGTAAGTAAACCCCCCAACATTTATAATAATTAATTTTAACAAAATATCCCCACTCTTTCCAGATTTATCGATGAATCCGATAACAAGGTCGACAAAAATCAAATTTGCAAATATCCCTCCCTGATTGCCAATCGTTGGTTAGCTATTCGCCTGGAAATGGTGGGTAATTTAATTATTCTCTTTGCCTCGTTGTTTGCCGTACTGGGTGGTCAAACCAATCCCGGCTTGGTTGGTCTATCCGTCAGTTATGCCCTACAAGTTACCCAAACCCTGAATTGGTTGGTGCGCATGTCTTCGGACATTGAAACGAATATTGTGGCTGTGGAACGTATCAAGGAATACGGTGAGACCAAACAAGAAGCTCCATGGGAAATTGAAAACTCCAAGGTGCCACGTGATTGGCCCGAACAGGGTCAGGTGTGCTTTGAAGATTTCAAGGTACGCTATCGTGAGGGTTTGGATTTGGTATTGCGTGGCATTAGTTTCAAAATTGCCGGAGGTGAGAAAGTGGGTATTGTGGGTCGTACCGGTGCTGGCAAATCCAGTTTGACTCTGGCTCTATTCCGGTAAGTTTCAATCACCTACTTCATTTTTCCATTTCAATTAAAAATCCCTTTCTTGTTCGTTTTAGTATCATTGAATCGGCCGGCGGTCGCATTCTTATCGATGGCATTGATATCTCCACCTTGGGCTTGCATACTCTGCGTTCCCGCCTCACCATCATTCCCCAGGATCCTGTGCTCTTCTCCGGTTCGTTGCGCATCAATTTGGATCCCTTCGAAGTCAAGAGTGATGAGGAGATTTGGAAAGCTCTGGAATTGTCCCATTTGAAGACATTCGTTAAATCTCTACCATCCGGTTTGAATCATGAAATCACCGAAGGTGGTGAAAATTTGTCGGTGGGTCAACGTCAATTGGTGTGTTTGGCTCGTGCCTTATTGCGCAAGACGAAAGTATTGATTTTGGATGAAGCCACTGCCGCTGTTGATTTGGAAACCGATGATTTGATTCAGGTAAGTGAAGAGGAAGGAAGTCAGAGGTCTTTATAGGATTTTTTTCTAATATGGTAATATTTTGTTTGTAATTATATCGGAAATTTATTATATAGGGCAAATTTGTCTGTTCAACTGAATTTATAAAAAAATCCTCGCTTTGAAAAAATATTAGAATTCGAAAAGTCCAAAAAAACATTTTCCCCGCTTAAATGCATGTAAATATCGTAGACCCCTTTTTCCACAATGTGAAAATCATATATCGTAAAATTTTCTTCAGTGCTAGATAAAATATTATCAACGATAATCCAATATCGTAATCTTTTCGGTGTTATGTTAATATACAGGGTGAAATAAAAAAACTGCAACAAAGTCAAACGCCATAATTTTTACATTTTTTAAATTTTATTGAATGAAAGCAAAAAATGTCGGAAATGGCATTAAATTTTAGAATATCTTTAGATTGTTCGAATTGGTCACCTTTGGCACGAATTATAGCCTTCAAACGACCAATGAAACCATCACACTCTGCCCGAATGTTGCTCTGCGGTACTTGGCCCATTCCCGGCGAAGCGCTTACTTGAGGTGATCGACACTTTGGTATTTTTTAGTGCCAACCAAAATACTCCAGACACAATAGTCCAACGGATTGGTATCCGGAGATTTATTTTGGTTGCCATTGTGCACTGGAAATTGAGCGAGGGACGATTTTGTAACCATTCTTGGGTGGCGCGTGCTGAGAGCGATGGTGCTGAATCCTGTTGGAATGTCCAAGGTCTGCGGCCAAAATGTTTGCGTGCCCAAGGTTTTAATACACCCCCAGAATATTTTAGCGTTAATATTCTGATGCCACGATCGATTAATACGAGCGGAGAGCGACCATCGGCTGTTATGGCGGGCCACACCATCACCATGGCCGTCGCTTGAGTTCTTATGGCGAACCGAAGGTGCACATTTTCAGCTGACCTCTTTAGCAAGTAAACATGACCATTTTGTTTGTTTACAAACTGCTCTGCTGGACAACGAATGTTTTCTCATCGGAGAAAATCAAATTAGACCAAGCGAAGCAACTCTTTAGCACTTTTGAGTCTATTTTCTTTTTGTTGCTGTGTAAGTTCTTGCACTTTTAGGAATTTTAATGGCTTTACTCTGAGCTCATTTTTCATTCAATATTTGCGGAATGGAATATTGCGATATGTTCAGCTCACGAGCCATTTTGCGGCGACGCGGGTTTCGATCAGGTCGCTTCTTTTCTTTTCGAACCATTTCTGCTGATGTTGCTGTTTTCTTCCGTCCACTTCCTTGACGTCGGGCTACGCTACCAGTATCACAGTAACGAGCGATGTTAAGAGACACAAAAGATTTATTCACATTTAAATGCTGGAGTGCTCTAACAATAGCCACTTGTTGTTTTCCAGCCAAATATAAAGAAATCACACTATCACGCTTAAAGTCCATCACGAATATCTTTTTTTTCTCATCAAAATGCTTATGTACGCTTGTAAACAATATAATGAGATGTCACTGGAATAATTTTAACAGCTGTCGGACGAGTGGATTAGAAATGACAGCAGTCTGAAGTTGGTTGCAGTTTTTTGAAATCCCACCCTGTATACAGGGTTGCCCATATTCGACGATGGGTCCGGCAACACCATAACTTTTGACATGATGTCACATCGCTTAATGACATACCGCGTTTGAAGCGTCAGTCCAAGCTGATTTTACCCCAAAGGGCCCAAAGGTCCGTCGAATATGGGCAACCCTGTATATATAGCTCCCATAAATATCCTTAATCCGATTTCAAGTTTATTGTGCAAATAATGAGTAATATCACCCCAAATGGAGGGAATTTCGGGACGTGCGTTTCCATTTGGTGGAAATCGGCTCCGATATATATATTTTTAATATAATCCCTTTCGAAGTGATTAAAATGTCTCCGTCAATAGTGAAAATCCATTAAGAGTTTGATATGCCTCCCATGTATTAGTTCTCTCTGAAACCAAATTATAACTGCTCTAAAGCCAAAAGTTGATAAGTGATATAATCCCCACTTCAAATAAATTATTTTGTTTCGGGAGTTTTACTAAATATACATAAAAGTGTAGGGTATCATATAGTCGGCCCCGCCCGACTTTTGACTTTTCCTTACTGTTTTTTTTTTTTTTTTTGATAATTTCTAACAATTTATTCAACTTTCTAATTTTTTGTTGTTTTCTTCATTTTTTCTTCCAGAAAACAATTCGCTCCGAATTCGCCGATTGTACCATCTTGACCATTGCCCATCGTTTGAATACAATTTTGGACTCGGATAAAGTTATCGTTTTGGACAAGGGTGAAATTTCCGAATTCGATTCACCCAACAATCTATTGAACAATCCTCAAAGCGCCTTCTATAGCATGGCTAAAGATGCAAACTTAGTGTAATTGTTTTATTTTTTTTTACTTAATTTTCTTTTTTTTTCATTCTATGTTAATTTATTACTTAATTACTACTTAAAACAAAACGAAAATGTATTGCTAACACAAAAGAAAGAAAAAAAAAACAAAACTACAGACAGACAGAAAACACTTGTCATGGAGTGATATGCTAATCCTATGACACTTACATGTAACAAATCACACCGGAGCATGCCAAAAATGAAAAAAAAAAACAAACCCACACAAACAATATACTACATAAAACTCTGGACATTGTATGCCTAAGTAGCTAACAGTTGAGAAAAATTGAAAGTGAACTTAATTTATTTTTAGTTCTTGTAAGGCTTTGACTTCTTATTTTGTTGATTGCATTTGTTAATGGTTTATTTTTGGCTGTTTCCATTACATTTTGAGAGGAGCCTTGGTTTTAAAATTTTCTTATATTTTTATTTTCTCAATTTAAAAATAAGAAAAAAACTGCCGCCTTAATCTAAGTAGTACTTAATCACCATTGAAGTTTTCTTACCAAGGCTCTGAAAACTTTGCCAACCTTTTCAATCATGATTTCATGGCTTGTAACTGTGTGTGTTTTCGTTTATGGTTTCGTTTATGATATTTGCTTCTTTTCTTTTTTGTACAAAATAAATTATTTTTTATACTTTTTTTCTATTTCCATTGAATTCAAAATCAACCAAAAGTCGTAAACGTTTAACAACACAAGATTCCGAAAGTGAAATTTAAAGAAGAGTATTTAAAAAAAAAAATAAAACAAAACATAAATAAAAAAGAAACAATACTTTACAAAGTCCAAATCAACCTGCTGCGATAAAATTCAAGTATAACGCCTAATGAGTTACTTAACAAAAAAAATATTAAATATGTAATTGAAAACAAAAACAATATTTTGATTGTAAAACTAAATATCTTAAAAAATGTTTGTAAATACTACCTCAGTATCCTGTGAGACGTCAAGTTATAGAGGATATAAAAAAGCAATAACAAATAACAATTTGTAAAGAAAAAGAAAAAACAAACTACGAAACAAAATTTTGGAGATATTTGAGATCTATTTTTGGTTAAATTTTTTGCCAGCCTTACAGCCTCAAATTGGCTCCACTATTTTTTGTAATGAAATATCAAACTTTAACAACTTCAAAATTATAAGTATGTACAGTGAAACCTATGACCAAATTCTTGTATTCCATTCGAACAAATTTCAAACGAAATTAATTTAAATATGCCCATTTTAGATTGATTTGAATGAAAATGTTGAAAGAAACCGCAGGGATTTAATTCCAACCTTCGAAATTTACTAGTTTCTAACGAAATTTTTAATTTATCCATACCAAAAGTAAACATTTTCAAATTCATTCCGAGCGAAATCTTATCGATATCGAGTGCGAGAATTCGGAACCTTTGAAACTTAGGGTGAAAATACATAAACCGCACATTTGGCTGGCTTAAGTCATCGGCTGGCTTCATTGTACAAATGAGTTTTAGGTTGATTTTGTTCGATTTTGAACCTAGGCTCCTTTGATCATTTCCGAAGAAGCCAGCCGATGACTTAAGCCAGCCAGATAAGCGTTTTATGTATTCCCACCTTTACTTTTTTAACGAATTTTTCCATTTATCCACACCAAACATATTCAAATTAATTTCAAACGAAATCTTTTTAATATCGAGTGTGGGAATTCGGACACTGTTCTGGTGATCTACAAGCAAGCGTGGAATTTCTGAAATTCCTTTATAAAAAATTATTTTAGGAAAATAGTAAATTTTTCTAAAAAAAAGAAAAAACTAACCAATCTGTAAGGCCTTATTTAGACACAAAGAAATCCTCCTTCCCTTCGAGTTTGCTTTTCATAAAATTTCCTGGGTATGAATCCCAAAATAAGTTGGAAAAATGTTAACTTCATCTGCACTAGCCATGGGTTTTACTGTATATCAAGCTATTGAAAAAAAAAACAACAAAATAATAATTAAACAAAAAAACAAACAAATATCTCTATATAGTCAGAATTTAAATTAATGTAAATGATTTACTTAACAAATAATTGATATATAATAATGAAATACTTAATTTTTTTATTTTTTTTTATATATACATATGAATCACACACATTTTGTAAAAACAACAACCAAACAATAAAAAAAAAACAAAACTCCAACTTAATGGCCTGTATAACAAAACAAAATATATATATTTTTCTAAGAATTTATTTTTTATATATAATTACCATTCACACACACACACAAATAAATATATTAAATTTAAAACACTGCAAACTATTTAAATAAACAAACACAAATTTTATTTTTAAGAAAAGAATTTAAAACATTTTATTTTTATTCATTAAATTCCCAGCCAATTACTTTATGATTTTTTTAAAAAAACACTTTCCAATATTGATGCAATCCAAAATAAATGCCTTTGTGTGTTCATTGAGCTCTAAATTTAGGAAAATCGATCCCATCTTTTCTATAAGAAAAACAAAATATCATAAAATTCAATAATATAGTGTACCTATACAGCGTGAGATAAAAAAACTGCAACAAAGTAAATCCCCATAAAAGCAAAAAATATTGGAAATAGCATCAAATTTTAGAATAAGTTTAGATTTCTTCGAATTGGCCACCTTTGGCACGTATTATGGCCTTTAAACGGCCAATGAAATAGTCAAGCGCTGCCCGATTGTTGCTCTGCGGTATTTTGGCCCATTCCCGGCGAAGCGCTTGCTTGAGGTGATCGACACTTTGGTATTTTTTAGTGCCAACCTTGCTTTTATACTCCAGACCCAATAGTCCAACGGATTGGTATCCGAAGATGTTGGTGGCCATTGTGCGCTAGAAATTAACCTAGGAACCTCATTTAGTAACCATTCTTGGGTGGCGCGTGCTGAGTCCTGTTGCACTGTCCAAGGTCTGCGGCCAAAATGTTTGCGTGCCCAAGGCTTTTATACACTCTCCAGAATATTTTCGCCATAATATTCGCCATTTATTCTTATGCCACGGTCGATTAATACGAGTGGAGAGCGACCATTGGCTGTTATGGCGGCCCACACCATCACCATGGCCGGCCCTTGAGTTCTGGTGGCCAACCGAAGGTTCACATTTTCAGCTGACCTCTTTGGCAAGTAAACACGATCATTTTGTTTGTTTACAAACTGCTCTGCTGGACAACGAATGTTTTCTCATCGGAGAAAACTAAGTTCGGCAGTGCGCCACTTTCGGCCAAGCGAAGTTGCTTTGCTTTAGCTCTTTTGAGTCTATTTCCATTCTGTTGTGGTGTAAGTTCTTGCACTTTTTGCAATTTAAATGGCTTTACCCCGAGCTCATTTTTCAATATTTGCCGAATGGACTAATGCGATGTGTTCAGCTAACGAGACATTTTTCGGCCACTGCCAAGCGGGTCTCGATCAAGTCGCTTCTTTACTTTTCGAAGCATTACTGCTAATGTTGCAGTTTTCTTCCGTCCACTTCCTTGCCGTCGGGCTACGGTACCAGTTTCACGGTAACGAGCGATGGTACGAGACACAAAAGATTTATTCACATTTAAATGCTGGAGTGCTCTAACGATAGCCACTTGTGGTTTTCCAGCCAAATATAAAGAAATCACCCTATCTCGCTTGAATTCCATCACGAATAACTTTTTTTCTGGCAAATTCTCACCAAAATGCTTTTGTACGCTTGTAAACAATATAATGAGCTGTCACTGGAATATTTTAAATAGCTGTCGGACGAGTGACTTAGAAATGACATCAGTCTGAATTTGATCGCAGTTTTTTCATCTCACTCTGTAAGAAAAACAAAATATCTTAAAATTCAATGGTATAATTTACCTATATTTTCCATCATTATGGGCTTTTTGGATTTCCTTTAGTCTTACGGAAGTCTTTTTGGTTATGCCAGTCAGTTTGTTGGCAATTTTTTTTTCCAACAGCAGTCTCTTTTGGCAATCTCTTGTCTGAAGACAGTCCTTCTACACTGATGGCAAATATCGACCTGATGCATCCTATGTCCCAAAATATCGCAATCAATCACAATGAAGGGTGCTAATACATATAACGCTTTTTTGAC
Organism: Musca domestica; assembly: GCF_030504385.1. Classification (NCBI taxonomy): domain Eukaryota; kingdom Metazoa; phylum Arthropoda; class Insecta; order Diptera; family Muscidae; genus Musca; species Musca domestica. The sequence continues at coordinate 9,319,107 of NW_026712299.1, forward strand.
TGGCTTAAGTCATCGGCCTGGTCCTAAGCCGGAAGGCCCAATCGAATTAAGTCAACCTAAAACTGCTTTTTTCTCTAAGTCGTCGAAGCCAGACGATGACTTAAGTTAGCCCAAAAAGCGTTCTGTGTATTCTCACCTTAATGGTGTACTATAATAAACAATTTTTGTCCCTTAAATAATACTAAACAACAAAAAGAAACAACAGAACAACAAAAAGTTTCTTTAACGATAAAATATCGTATGGAAAAAAAAAAATAAAATAAAATCTGAATAATGCAATTAAACACTTTTCTTATACAGAATTCTAAAAAATAATTATTATTGTAAAACAATATAAATATAATATTAAAAAAAAAAACAAAAACTAGCGTGTTATTAACAAATTCTTAAATAGAAAATATATCTCTTTTTGTAATACAAATTTACAATAAAAACCAACAAACGAACTAAAAACAAAACAAAAACTTTGCAATACTTTTTTTGGTTTCATTAAAAAGCTGTTCCAATCAAAGACCCATGGAAGATTTTTGTTTTTGTCAAGAACAAAATACATTTGATTTGGTTTAGTTTAAGAATGTGAGGGAATCGACAACTACTTCACTCGGAGACCTTAAGCTCTTTGTGTTCATCCTAGGATGAATAAAGTAGTGGTGATGGAAAAGATATAAAATCGTAATAGGAGAAAGGGGTGAGGAGATGTATTAGTAACATTTTCGAAGGTATTTTTTAAATACTATTTTTTTTTTCAAAATTGGCATATCTTAAGAACTTTTCAAGATATTGAAAAAAAAAAAAACAAATCAAAAAATATCAGTCGGCTTAGCCGACATATGTATACCCTCACCCAATGTTCGATTATTTAAATATATATTGCCTGCTGTTATGATCATTCAATTAGAGTAGGTTCCGAAGGAATGGGCCAATATTGAAAATTTCGTATGGGACCTAAATAAATATGATATAAATATTGCGACGTGCCAGGTTTGATCTATATCGACTACTTCCTTTACTTTATATGGGATGTGTGATCATTTTTAGAAAATGTTAAAATGAGATTGTCGACGAGAAGTATTCCATTTTCATACTTCACCTTCAGATAAAAATATTGGTGTGGGCAATGTTACAAGAAAATCGAACATTTATATCCAACTTATGGAAAATCATAAATTCCATATTCATCTCAGGTTTCTGGATACAGAAAGTTTTAAAGAATCGCAGACTTGTTTCTTTGTGAGTGAGGTGCCAGAAGGGGTTCGCAGATATATATCATCTTCACAACAGATCTTGTGTTATGGAATCGGATGTTAATTTCGGGTTTTATGAACTTTCTTTCTTTCTTTATTTATTTAATTCATACTTAATACTAAAGCCTCCAAGTAGAAAAATTCAAAATAACTTATAATTAACTATAACATTATTAAAAAACAGGTTATAAAAGCCCTTTAAAAGGACTTCATTGATATTCAAAATTTCGATCTTTTGTGGGGGAGGTACAAGGATTGATCCGATCTCTGCTATCTTTACAACAGACCTTATATTGATAGAAATATTGAGATATTCGTGTTTTATGGGCTTCATGAATATTCAAAATTTTGACTCTTTGTGAGGGCGGTACCAGAAGGAGAGAACCGATATATTCCATATTCACACCATACCTTGGGTAAATAAAAATATTGAGATGTGTGTAATTCGAAGACAATCGGACACTTACATCAAATTTTATAAGAGTTATAATTATTGACCTATTGTGGGGGAAGTACTGGATGGAGTGGACCGATATTGTCCATTTTCGCACCTGACCTAGCAAATATTAGGATTTACAAAGTTGGAGCAACACCGGATTATCCTTTCTCTTTCTGTGCAGTTAATTATCTTCTTTGAAAATGTTGACATGTTGTGGGGGAAATGCCAAAATGAGTAGACCGATACAAGGGTACCAAAAGGAGTGGACTGATATTGCCCATCTCCGAACTCTATTTAAGTTTGGTAATAAAATTATGATGTACCAAGTTTGGACCAAATCCAATACTCCCTTCAAGAGTTATTGTGCACACCAGCCAGTCAGACAGACGGACGAACATCGCTAGATCGACTCCAAATGTCCTAAAAAGGAATTGGTCCAAAGATACCTAGGGTCTAAGACCGTTATTTCGATGAGGTACGTTTTGGACCAATTAGACTTTAAAAACAAAATTTGAAACAATACAAAATTTTTTAAAAGTACTGTTTTTCGAAATTGGCATATCTCAAGAGATATTGAAAAAAATAAACAAATAAACGGAACAAATCGAGCACAACCATAGACAAATGAAGATATAGACAACGAAAAGTTAGTTTTGTCTTTTTATCAGGTGGCTCTCATCATGTTTTGCATAGTCAACATGCGTTCAATCCACTCGATTATTCCGAAATTTTTTGATGTCATCACGTACTTTTAACATATCTTTTATTACGGAACAAATTTCAACTGACAAATATCCTACAGTTTTTGTTATTTTTAACGTTTTAGAATTGAGTGGCTTTAATATTCCCACTTAAACCCCTGAAACGATATAGACGACATCTGCTGATCCGATTTTTTCGAAGATAAACGGTGAGAGCAATTCGTTGTCTATTTTTCATTTGTCTATGGCACAACTTTTGTTTTATTTATTTATTATTATTATTATTATTTTTTTTTTTTTTTTTGAAATTCAAAAATTGCCGATATTGTCAGTTTGTTGGTGAGAGAGGTTTTCAAGAAGTGGTGACTGACCATATCCACATCTCATATAAAAACTGTCAATTGTAGCTTTTAAAATTGTAATTGTAAGCATAGACAAATGAAAATATAGACAACGAAAAGTTAGTTTTGTCTTTTTTTCCAGATGGCTCTCATCATGTTTTGCATAGTCAGCATGCTGATTTACGCGTTCAAGCCACTCGACTTCGAAAACACATTTTATCGTTTTTCAAGAATTTCACTGGAATATTCCCATATTTGTCGATGTCATCACGTACTTTTCACATTTCTTTTATTATGAAATAATTTTCAGCTGACAAATATCCAACAGTTTTTGTTATTTTTAACATTTTTGAATTGAGTGACTTCAAAATTCCCACTCAAACCCCTGAAACGATATGATTCGATTTTTTTCGAAGATAAACGGTGAGAGCATTTCGTTGTCTATATTTTCATTTGTCTATGTTGTAAGTCAGGAGTTGTCTGCCATATACTCACTTTTCTTTTTCTTTAACTTTGCTGTACATTTAAGGACTATTCATTGGGAATTCCTATACATTGACATTAATTAATTTTTATACCCTCCACCATACTATGGAGGGTATATTAATTTTGTCATTCCGTTTGTAACTCCTCGAAATACTCACGTCAGACCCAACAAAGTATATATATATTCTTGATCAGCGTAAAATTCTAATACGATTTAGCCATGTCCGTCTGTCTGTCCGTCTGTCCGTCTGTCTGTTGTAATCACGCTATCTTTCGAACAAATTGAGATAGAAGGCTAAAATTTTGCACACATGTATATTTTGCCAGTAGGCAGGTTAAGTTCGTAAATGGGTCATGTAGGTCCAAGTTTTCATATAGCCCCCATATAACGGTACCTCTCGATATTCGGTATTTTGATGATTTTAGCGACATTATTCACCGGAATTGTTTCAAATTTGGCATTTGAAGTTCGTAATGGATACTACAGCCTAAGACAGAAAATTATCTGTGCAGGTCCACGTCTTCGTATAGCCCCCATATAACGGTACCCCCCTACATTCGGTATTTTGATGATTTTAGCGACATTATTTAACGGAACCGTTCCAAATTTGGTATTTGAAGTTCGTAATAGATACTGCAGCAGAAAACAGAAAATGGGCTATGTAGGTCCACGTCTTCGTATAGCCCCCATATACCGTACCCCCCGATATTCGGTATTTTGATAATTTTAGCGACATTATTTACCGGGATTGTTTTAAATTTCGCATTTGAAGTTCGTAATGGATACTTCAGCCCATGCCAGAAAATTGTCTGTGCAGGTCCACGTCTTGGTATAGCCCCCATATAACGGTACCGCCTATATTCGGTATTTTGATGATTTTAGCTACATTATAAACAAATTTTTCTTCATGTTTCGCATTTAAATGTTGTAATAACTTATGACAAAAGTTGCCTATGCAGGTATACATTCGGTATTTTTAAGATTTTAACAGAATTTTTAAAGGATTTTTTTTATTTTATTTATTTTATTTTTTTTTTTTTTTGGAAATTGCCAAATTTGTACCAAATGGTGGAGGGTATTAAACTTACTTGTTTTGTTTTTGAAAGCATTTTGTAAATTCGAAACTGTTGAAAATCCAAATATCAAACCTCAATTTTGCAAATCAAGATTTCTACACCACATTTTGAAGCATAGAAACTGCTAAAATGTTACAAATTCGGCAACAACAAAAATGTTACATCAAAAATAATGGGCACTCAGAAAATCAAGAAAATTTCATATCTCAGGATGATGAGAACCCTTCCTCTGCACTACAAGAAAGCGGCGACAATGGAACTCCAATACATCAATTAAATGAGCCTCTTGATTTCCTTGGCAAGATTCAAGCTTTGCGCAAGATTTTAGAGAAGGATATGATGGCCTGTGATGCCAAATGGACGTTGTTTGTGGCCACAGCCTTTAGTTATCGGAATACATTTAAACTAAAACCCTTTCCTCCGAGATTTCTCAATGACACAACTGGGGAGCATAATATTGATGCATTGATAATGGTCATCAATGATACACCAAAACTCAATGTGGTGCTACATAACATAATTGGTGGACAAATTGATAATATGGATCCAGAGGTCATTGAATTGCTCTATTGGCTTTTAATTCAGCAAAAGGAACCTGGTTTGCGTTTAGTAGATTTGGAAGAATTCAATGAAGGCTTAAAAGATGTGAATATATTGCAAAAACCAACACATATCTTTGAAGTGATTGATTCGAAAGGAATTTCAAATTCTCCCACAAAGCTGGGATTTTATGGGCAAACTTTGGATTCCTATTATTCGATCATATACAATGGTTTTTCTGAAGTACCGAATAAGGAAGCTATAAAACTGTATGCCGATCTTGGGTCATATTTGAGTACGACACCTTATGATGCTGCATGGGGTGCCTCGCAGTGTGGTTCGCTTATATCTTGCATAGCATTGTGTGAATTTGCAGGTGATTATAAAGTTGTGGCACAAGGAGGTGATCAAGTGTACAAGGATGTTGATCCACTCAAAATACGAATGCGTTATCTGTTGTTCTATGGTAGCCGTTATCCTGTGGAAGATAAAACTCAACCAGTAGGCTTTAAAGGTTGGGGTTTGAGCCGCAAATATATTTTATCATTGACAGCATATATGATCTTGATATGCTCGATTGCTGTTGTAAATAGTGGCGATCGTGGAGAATATTTTAAAACATTAGTTGTTAACAAATTTGAACAACTTTTAAAATTTTGTAGAAAATTCATCGCCTAAATAAATTAAATTTTAAATACGTGTTTTATAACAAAGGATTATGATAAACAAGTACATAAGGTGTTAAGCTCGGTCGGGTCTATGTTTTAGTGTCTTAAACCAAATGAGAACCAGAAACCAGAAATATAAACAAGTAAAAAAGTAGCTAAATTCGGCCGTGTCGAACTTTTAATACCCTCCACCATTTAGAAGGAACTTGAAAATTTTCCAAAAAACTATCGGGGGGTACCGATATATGGGGGCTATACAAAAACGTGGACCTATGCATACAATTTTCGCAAACGGAGCTAGAATCCATTGCGAACTACAAATACCAATTATTAGACAAATCCGTAAAAAATGTGGCAAAAATCATCAAAATACCGAATATCGGGAGGTACCGTTATCGAATTAAAATATCGAATATGGGGAGGTGCTACACGAAGACTTGGACCTGTATACGAATTTTTATGTCATAGGCTATAGTACGCACTACGAACTTTAAATATGAAATTTGAAACAATTCCGGTAAATAATGTTCAAAAATTGTGAAAGTATCGAATATCGGGAGGTAACGTTATATGGGGGCTATACGAAAACGTGGACCGTCATGGCTCATTTACGAACTTAACCTGCCTACTGGTAAACTATGCATATAGAGGTCAGTTGAAAATGCGCACCTTCGGTTGGCCACCACAACTCAAGCGCCAGCCATGGTGAGGGTGTGAGCCGCCATAACAGCCGATGTCGCTCTCCGCTCGTATTAATCGACCGTGGCATCAGAATAAATGCCACATATTATCGCGAAAATATTCTAGAGGGCGTTTTAAAGTCTTGGGCACGAAAACATTTTGGCCGCAGACCTTGGACATTTCAACAGGACTCAGCACCATCGCCATCGCGCCACCTAAGAATGGTTACAAAATGAGGTTCCTCGCCTAATTTCTAGCCTACAATGGCCACCAAAACTTCCGGATACCAATCCGTTGGGCTATTGTGTCTAGTGTATTTTGGAAGGCATGGTTGGCCCTAAAAAATACCACAGTGTCGATCACATCAAGCAAGCGCTTCGCCGGGAATGGGCCAAGATACCGCAGAGCAACATTCGGGCAGCGTGTGACGGTTTCATTGGCCGTTTGAAGGCTATAATTCGTGCCAAAGGTGACCGATTCGAACAAATCTAAACTTATTCTAAAATTTGATGCTATTTCCGACATTTTTGGCTTTCATTCAATAAAATTAAAAAAAAAAATTGTAAAAATTAGGCTAAATACTTCTCCCCTGTGTAGCACTAATATTCACAGATCATCTAACACATTATAAGAGGTCTACAAGATCTTCTTGTCAGCGCCACAGCTTGCCTGACTTCTGCTGCAACGATGAATGATACCAAAAGTTCTCCAAAACCTGTTGAAATCTCCCATAAGTCGCCTCATATCCACTCCATATAATATTTAATATATTTACATATTTATTTCTTTTTTTTTTCTCAATTTATATAATAAATACAAATTTTGCTATTCCAGGAAGAATGTGAGAGATGGAATTGTTAATTATTTGAAAATTAAAATCTACATATGTATTATGAGGTAAAAAATCCATTGAAATGCTCAAATTGGAGTTATAAGAGAAAGAAAGAAAAAAAAAACGAAAACATGAATTAGCGGCAGTGGAATAGGAGCTAAAAACCAATACAAAAAAATACTAACTAAACATAGGTACAAAAAACTATGAAGAACAATATCAGAAATATCAAAGAGACATAAACTAATTAAAAAGTAAAAAGACATGACGGTAAAATAAGGAGGCGTACAAATTGCTTGAGTGTGTAACTTGTTACGACATTTCAATTCATAAGTAATTGAGCCATTAAATTGTTATCATCGACATTGGATGACGAAGAGGCAGCGTGTAGACCTGGGCCACTTTCTAGAAATTCGCGTAATTCATTTTCCAAATCTCCGCTGGTATTGGCACCGCCTACATCTTCATCGATATCCATGGACAGAGCGCTTGTTAAATTGTGTTGATCCTGATTGCTTGTACTGCCGCTATTCGCGGTATTGCTCGATGTTGCTGTATTGGACGATAGAGATTGTGGGTTGGTGTTCGTAAAGCTTAGGGGTGGCAGAGCTACCGGCTGTTGCAACATGGCGGGTACAGATATACGCTGTTGTGGCTCGGGCGGAGGTGGCAAACCAACTAAAAAGGCAATTATATTTTAGATATTTTCGATATATCTGAGAGAGAGGGAGAGAGGAACTTACCATATGAAATGCCCATGGCTCGGCGTAGAGCATATGGGTCCGTTACCGCCGATGGTGGTAATTTCTTAACCACATCCGTCAGCTGTTGGCTAACTTGATGTGCCAATTGCGTCTCCTCTTGTGATGGCGGCTGCACCAGACCCAAATGATGTGGCAATGGCTGTGATAACCGTTCATGCTGGGTATTCTTCAGCTTATCAATTAGATTTAGATTATTGCTTAGATGCTCCTGTAATCTTCGCGTCAATTCAAAGTTCTTCATTTCCTTCTCAATATCATTTAAGAATGTTGTGTCTATACCCAGCTCCTGGAGGGTCCTAAGGCGATTAAAATCTATTCGAGTATTTTTATATTTTTCATATTCTTGTTCTATTTGGGCTCTTGAATCGTGCGGCGAGGGCGAAGAGCTACTGCCCAATAGCAGGGGTCCGGCATTGGTGAAGCACTTCAGTGCCTCTTGTTGTTCATAGTTTTGTACTTGGAGATCGTAGAGATCCTGCATGCATTTGGAATGTTCGCCATTGGTAAGAGCATCCAAGAGGCCATTGGCCAACATGGTGGCATACGAAGAATCTTTGGTAAATTGTAAAATACTTTCAGCATATTCTGTGCTCAGAGCATCACCATAAGTATCCATAACCAATTGGGTTTCGTCTTTGTTGAGTGTGGAAAAGCGCGAATCAAATGTGGGTGCAAATGACGAAAAGGGTCCGTAATTCAAAGGTTTCACTAGCTTAGCTTCATTGCGCTTATCTTCACGATAGCCTTGTACTTGACCAGATCCTGATTTTAGTTTGCCTACCAAATCACCCAGAGACACCACCTTTTCAGGTCCTTCATTTTCATCTTTGATGAGAAAGTTAAGTGAGGTGGTGCCATCTTTGTTCTGCCTTAGGAATCCCATTTTATGGGCCTTTTCCTTGGCCGATAAGCGTTTTTTGGCTGCCTGAGCTGCGCCCTGAACCTGGGCCAGTATTTCCTCCGAGGTTAAATCATCAACATAAGGTTCGAATCTAGTCTTAGGCTCATTAGCCAGACGTATGGCCTTACGTTTTTCCTCTTCCTCAATTTGAGCCTGAGTCAGTGGCTCTTCGGTACATGTGGAGGCTCCCTCATCGGCAGAGTCAATCATGCCATGATGATCGAAACCAGCAAAATCTCCACTGTGATGGACCAAATCGAAACCTAATTCCTTAGCGGTAAGATCCCTCAAATAACCAGAGGTGGGTTTGAGGCTTCTCATTAAATTGTCCGGTGAAAGATGTTTCATGCCCACTTGAAGTAATCGTTTGGCAGCCTTGTGATACACCGTATCCACATGATTGTAACGTATGGCATTGTCACACATCAGACGGAAATCTTCGGTGAATTCTTGTAGTGTACTGTATTCATTGTCATCGATTTTTTGACGCATGGTGGAAAAATCCATGGGTCGCGATATGATTTTCGAATATCCCGGTGCAATATCATCCGTAACCGGCCAGGCAAAGAATTGATGGGGATCACGTTTCTCCAAGCCACGCAGCAAATGCTCCAGTAGTTTATTTAATGAGGATTTTTGTTGTTTCATTTTCAGGACACATGTTCTGGGTTCCCGGCCCGACTCACTCGAGGAGCTGGGAGTTCGTGGGGCCTCTAACATTTTTGGTGTCAAATTAGAACCACCCGGTGTGGTGTCTGATGCCGATGGTGAGAATGAGGGTATTGTGAGCTGGAAAATATTTTCAAAATTATTTGAATGGAGGTCCTGCTATTTTCAATGTTTTACTTTTTTACTTACCTCAGACAAAGGTTTTGTGGGACTAACGCCACCCACAATACTACCAGCACCCATTGGACTGGGAGGTATATTTGGGGTTGCTGCTGCACTTGAAGGCCCTGCAACATTTTCTCCCTCCTCCGCCATGGCCACTGCCACATTTCCCATAGATGCTGCACTTTGCATGGTCGAAGATGCTGCAGAATCTTGTGTAACTTCATCTACTTTCATGGGCACGATGGGTTTGGATATGGGTCTACTGGCCGGTGAATTTTCCGTGGTAATACCCGCATAGAGTAACACATTTTCTGGTAAAGGCTGTGACGTTTCATCGTCCATAAAACTAAAACCATCCTGGCTGCTATCACCATCTGCCATCACCGAGGGCATTAGATTTGAAGGCGGCCCAGCCGCTCCCAGTTTAGGACTGCGTTGCTGTGTCAAACTAAAGGAAGTAGCCGGCAATGACTGTGAATCCTGATTGGCAATTAATGTCAAATCTTCAGTACGTTCCATTGAGGATGCATCTCGTCTGGGACTTTCGTCCACAGCATGTCTTTCTCCCTTATCACGTTTCTTTTCTTTGTGATGTTTGTGTTTCTTCTCACGATCTTTCTTCTTCTTCTTTTTCTTGGATTTCTTGTGTTTTTCACGGTGCTCCTCTTCGAAATCTTCCATTGCCAAGGGACTGCTGCACATTGCCTCGGCAGCAGTAGGAGGCCCGGCCACTGTGGATGTAATAACATCGTCGTCGCCATATTCGGGAGTGTTATTGGGTCCAAGTTTTAAAATTATTTTCAAACGTCTTTGTAAGTTGGCAGGATCATTACTGTGGCTATATTCTATAGAAGAAAAAAACAGGAATATATTATATTTGCCAATGAACAAAGTTTGTTGGCAGCAGCAAATTTAGCGGCAGCGGCGGCAAACTTGTCGTGTTATGTTACTGACCTTCATATTTTTCCCGCCGTTCCAATTTGTGTTTCTTGTGCTTTTTAGAGGATCCCATTTTGTTGCTCCTCCGTCTGGGTTTCCAATATTTTCTATTTTACAAGTATTTTCACAAATTTTCTTCGAAAAGAAAGAAATTTTGATGTTTGTTTGAAGCAAGCACTGAGAATGATGCCGTAGGGATATGTAGGTCGACTTTCGATTAATCGAATAATCGACTATTAGTGCTCTGAATCTCGAACTCGACTGTGGACTTGGGTGAAAACCGAGTACTCGACTAGTCTTCATCGAGTATTCAACTTATGCTATGTTCTCATTGCAATTTCAATCACGTTGTTTGCTCTCAGCATTAGGAACACGAATTAACCCGTTCATATATTTTATTTCATTCATGTTTTGAACTTTCTTCTATAAATTTTGGCATTTTACATATAACCTAACTTTGAAAAATGAGCTCGGGGTAAAGTAATTGAAATTCGAAAAAGTGCAAGAACTAACACCGCAACATAAAGAAAATAGACGCTTGGCCGAAAGTGGTGAACTGCTGAATTTGGTTTCGATGAGAAAACATTCGTTGTCCAGCAGTTTGTAAACAAACAAAATGATCGTGTCTACTTGCCAAAGAGGACAGCTGAAAATGTGCATCTTCGGTTGGCCACCAGAACTCAAGCGCCAGGCATGGTTATGGTGTGGGCCGACATAACAGCTGATGGTCGCTCTCCACTCGTATTAATCGACCGGTCGGTTAGAATAAATGCCGAATATTATCGCGAAAATATTCTGGAGAGTGTATTATAGCCTTGGGCACGCAAACATTTTGGCCGCAGACCTTGGGCATTCCAACAAGAATGGTTACAAAATGGTATTCAATTATTTATTCAAAATAAATGCAACAAGTTGTTTGATTTTTTATTGTTTTGATACTAATTCGGACATTACAAGCCAAACAGATAGACCTCTACACTTGCAATTTTTATACCCTACACCACAAGGCGGTCAGGGTATTATGTCTTTGTGCATTTGTTTGTAACAGGCAAAAGGAAACGAGATAGACCCATAATTCCTTTTGATGATCTGCATAGAATCACATTCTGAGTCGATTTATGCATGTCCGTCCGTCCGTCTGTCCGTCCGTCCGTCTGTCCGTCTGTCCATGTATTTTTGTAAACAAAGTACAGGTCGCATTTATTGCCCGATCCAGATGAAATTTTGCACAGATCATTTATTTGGCCCAAGGACGAACCCTATTGAAATTGGAGATAATCGGTCAATATTTAGATATAGCTCCCATATATATCTTCGTCCGATTTGCCTTTTATTGTGCACCAAACGTGTAATATCAGCCCGAATAGTATGGAATTTTGCACATGCAACCAAATTAGGCCTGAAAATATGTATGCCAAATTTGATCGAAATCGGTTCAGATATAGCTATAGCTCCCATATATATTGTTCATCCGATTTGTTATATTTGTCCACCGCCGCCGTAATATGCACTCTGCAACAACAATATTTGGGGAAATATATTAAAAACAGCTCAGAAATACATTTACAAAATTTTATCGAGATCGGTTCGGATTTGGATATAGCTCTCATATATAACTTCGTCCGATTTACCTTTGATTGTGCACCAAACGTCTAATATTTGTCCAAATGGGATGGAATTTGGCACATACGACCGAATTGAGACTAGAAGCTAGTACGTCAAATTTGGTGACGATCGGTTCAGATATAGCTATAGCTTCCATATATATTATTCAACCGATTTGTTATATTTGTTACCCACAACCGTAATATACACTCCGTAACAACGATATTCAGGGAAATATATCAAATACAGCTCAGAAATATCTTTGCCAAATTTTATCGAGATCGGTTCAGATATATATTTATCCGATTTCAAATTAATTGTGCACCAAATGGTCAATACAAGTCCGAATTTAAAAGATACAAATTCTTCGGCATGTTTAGTCCTTTGAACTTTAAATTATAATTATAATTATAATCATAGCGTGTATGATTGAATTCTCCCATAAAAACTTTTAATTGTTATGTGGAGCTCTACTAAATTAGCAAAGTGGTGTAGGGTATCATAAAGTCGGCCCCGCCCGACTTTAAGACTTTCTTTACTGGTTTTAATTAAATTAGCCTACCTTCTCTTCATTGTATCATGGTAGAGTCTTATTTGAAATGACTTTACTTTTTTAATTATACCATGCCTTTATAAAAGTTTTCTTTTTCTTTTTTTAACAAGAAGATGAATTGAGTCCCAGTGGTATTATCTGAAATTGTGATTTTATTTGGGGTTACATTTACATTGGCGACCAATCAAGATAAACTAATATAAACATGTGTCCGATATATCGTGATAAATAACTGTGTTTCAATGTAAATGTAGCCTTAGGGCTGTTCCAGAACCTGCAAGAATCTCCTAGTTTTGCAATTTTTTCGATATCATAAAGGTAAAATCGGTTATCATAGTAAAAATTTGACATTATTGCATTTCTGGAAAAGACCACTTGTTGCATAAATATTTTATGTCTATGTAAATAGGATATTAGTAAAACATAATTTGCGCCTAAAAATAAACTACACTATTTAACATGATTTCCATTAAAATAAACAATTTGTAATTTGTCACTGCAATAGTGACAAATGTATTTTATTTCAAAATTTTCAGATGTTAATTAGAAATATATTAAAAAAATATTATATATTAATTTAATTCAAAATTCTCTGTGAAAATTAAAAAAAAAAAAATAGAAATGGATCGTTTGGATTTATCAAAAATGGTTGATAAGCAAATCCGGCAGCATTCCAAGATTGACTATTTCAATTTGAAATATATGAAACAAAAGCAGAATGGAAGTGTATCTCATACGAATCCAAATGGATCACAGCATTCCTATCATCAGGGGAACATTAATGGGATTTTTGCCCATATCTATACCCAGCTTAGAGGTGAGTTCAATAAATCAAATCAAATTAGCTGTACTATGTGTAAATAAGAATATTTTCAGAGGCTAAAACAAAACCGAGGAGTGTTATACCCCATGTTGGAAAATCTAATAAATATAAAGCCGTTTACACCACACCGAACCCAAGTGTCACGAAGGATGTTATGAAAACCACGCATGAGAATCCATTGAGTAAAACATCTAATATTCCCCGTTTAAAAGTCCTCTGTGATCACAAGGAAAAGAAACGTCGCCACAATTCCATACCAACCGTCGATGATGCTAATAATTTTGTGAGTCAAAAGCGTTTGAGTGAGCTGAAGCAACAGAATGCCGTTTTCACTTCAATGTTGGAAGATCAACGCCAAATACAACAAGATCTCAGTACAATTTCCAAGGAAACCTCCAGTATGCGAAATAATTTAAATGATTTACACAATCGCCTGAATTGCTCAATGAAAATGCTGTCGCAAAACAAAACTGTAAATGAACTGAATTTGGCGAATAAGGCGAAATAAATTAAAATCGGATTTATTGAAAATCTAAATCTAGTTTTAAATAATACTGTGCAACACAATAAGTACAGTGTAACCATTTTTGGGTGGAGTGTGTTGAGTGCGATGGTGCTAAGTCCTGTTGTAATGTCCAAGATCTGCGGCCAAGATGTTTGCATGCCCAAGGCAGAATATTTTGGCGATAATATTCGTCATTTATTCTGATGCCACGGTCGATTAATACGAGCGGAGAACGACCATCGGCTGTTATGGCTACACCATCACCATGGCCGGCGCTTGAATTCTGGTGGCCATCGGAAGATGCACATTTTCAGCTAACCTCTTTGGCAAATAAACACGATCATTTGGTTTGTTTACAAACTGCTGGACAACGAATGTTTTCTCATCGGAGAAAACCAAATTCGCCAGTTCACGACTTTCGGCCAAGCGAAGCAACTCTTTAACCCCGAGCTTATGTTTTCAATATTTTCCGAATGGAATATTGCGATATATTGAGCTCACGAGCCATTTTCCATTTTCGGCCACTGCGACGCGGGTTTCAATCAAGTCGTTTCTTTACTTTTCGAACCATTTCTGCTGATGTTGCTGTTTTCTTCTGTCCACTTCCTTGACGTCGGTCTACGCTACCAGTATCACCGAGCGATGGTTCGAGACACAAAAGATTTATTCACATTAATAAGGTTAAAAGGGAATAATTTTAACAGCTGTCGGACGAGTGGCAGTCTGAAGTTAGTTGCCGTTTTTTTCATCACACCCGTATGATAAAAAATAGGACCATACGGCCAAAATCGAACTAAATCAACCTAAAACTCTTCGTTCATCTACGAAGAAACCAGCCGATGACCTAAGCCAGCCAGATAAGCGCTTTATGTATTTCCACCCTTAGACCTTTGATGTCTTCTAGGACCCTTAGTAGAATTTTATGGTAAATAATTCTGTAGAATATTTTGTCTTCCTAGGATACCGTTTGAAGGGAGATTTTAACCATATTTTCAAAAAAGTACCAAAGAGACCCCCATGTTGAGTGTTTGAGTGTTAAAATTGTTGACTAAAATATTCCTCGTATTTTTATACCCTCCATCTTGGAAAGGAGGGTATATTAACTTTGTCATTCCGTTTGTAACATCCTTAAATATTCGTCTTAGACCCCATAAAGTATATATATTCATAATCAGCATAAAATTCTAAGTGGATTTAACGATGTCCGTCTGTCTGTCTGTTGAAATTACGATACAGCCCACATTATTTGACGTAGAACGCCAAAATTTAGCAAAGCAATTTGTATTGTGTCTAGGATGGTTGGTATCGAAAATGAGATATATCGGTTCACGTTCTGATATAATCCCCATATAATGGTACCTCCCGATTTTCGGTATTATGATGATTTATGCCACATTTTTTCACGGATTTGTCTGAAAATTGGTATTTGTAGGTCATAACGGGTCCCTGTACGTGTGGCCAAACATTGCATGTATAGGTCCACGTTTTGGTATAGCCCCCATATAAAGGTATCTCTCGATATTCGATATTTTGATTATTTTTGCCACATTTTTTCACGGATTTGTCTAAAAATTGGTATTTGTTGGTCATAATGGGTTCCAGCTCCGGTAGCGAAACATTGAATGTATGGGTCCACGATTTGGTATAGTCCCCATATAACGGTACCTCCCGATATTCGGTATTTTGGTGGTTTTTGCCACATTTTTGCACTGATTTGTCTAAAAATTGGTATTTGTGGGTCTAGTTCGTGTGGCGTTTTTATGTATAGGTCCACATTTTGGTATAGTCCCCATATAATGGTACCTCCCAATATTCGGTATTTTGATGATTTTTGACACATTTTTTCACGAATTTCTCTGAAAATTGGTAGTTGTAGGTCATAATGGGTCCCAGTTCGAGTCATTGGCGAGTCATTGTAATTATAGGTCCAAGTTTTGGTATAGCCCCCATATAACGGTACCTCCGAATATAGGGTATTTTGATAATTTTTGCCACATATTTTCGCGGATTGGTGTAAAAATTGGTATTTGTAGGTCATAATGACGAAACATTGCATGTGTAGGTCCACGATTTGGTATAGCCCCCATATAACGATACCTCCCAATATTCGACATTTTAATGGTTGTTG
The DNA here is from genome assembly GCF_030504385.1 of Musca domestica. NCBI lineage: Eukaryota > Metazoa > Arthropoda > Insecta > Diptera > Muscidae > Musca > Musca domestica. The sequence continues at coordinate 9,335,168 of NW_026712299.1, forward strand.
TCAAATTTCTTCTAATGTTTCCTTTACCCTAAGGTGGAGGGTATTAAAAGTTTGGCCCGGCCGAACTTAATGTTTTTTTACTTGTTATGTACAATATTGCCGAAGACACTATATAACTAAAATGCACGGATTCCAACGAATCTTAAAGTCTGGAAGAGGGGGAACTTGCCTCAGATCTATTTAGGTTACTTTGCGATGTAAACTTTTAAAAAACCAATACACATGTCTTCTATTTTTAGCTCTACCTTCATAATTTGTGGATTCTCCACGGATGATAGCTAAAACATTACCCTTTATATGTACTACGCAGAAGGCACCACATTTGTCCTCCACTGTATTTCGATTTCAATTCAAAGGGAATCTGTCAAAATGCACCAATTTCGTTCCCTTACACAAATAACAACAAAAATTCCGTTAAGTTACAATCCAAAAGTAATGAAACCATGCTAGTCGGTTTATTGATCTTGTTCAGAGCAAAGAAGAATTGAAAAAAATACAAAAACAACAAATGCAGTATTAAAAAATAAAAAAAATTGGGAAAAGGCATTTCATCAAAAATGATCCTTAGAAAAACGGTTTGGATTATTTTCATTATCCAACAGGTAAGTTATATGAAATATCGATATCGAAAATAATAAATTTGGAAGTGTTTCTCAATTTCCCCCCAGATTCATGCCGATTTCATACAACAACACCTGCAAGCGGAATTTCATCCATTCACCCCGGTATGGTTTTCAGAACCTCCACCACCACCGCCACCATGTATTCTGCATCCATTTCCCTTAATAGAAAATCCTGCAATAGGGCATCCTCCTTTACACCACACTGTGGAGCAAAAGAAACCATCGGAGAGACCCAAACCCATTGATTTCAAACGACCATTCTTGGATATTGAAATAGAAGTGGAACGGAACACCCATGTTGCACAGGATCCAAAAGAAGAGGGCATCTTCATTGTTCATGGTCAGGAGTTATTTCAGATGTTTTTCGGCCATGAAGACAAACGTATTAGCCTGATGGGCTATTTGGAAGGGAATGTGAAAATCGTGGAACCCTTGGCAGCTGAAGTGAGAAAAATGATTTTATTTTTAATTAATTGAATATAAATATGCAATTCATAATCTTGCAGATCATATCCTGGAATGGCCACTATATATTGGTTGTGGCTTTAGATGACTACTTGGAGATATATAGGCTACGCAAAGATATTTTGGAAAATCGTGCAAAATTGCTAAGAGAACCCCAAGAATTTGTGGAAAAGGCTCCAGTTTTTGAGGTCATTCAGCAGCTAACTGTGCATGGCCATTTTCAAAAGTTATTTTTACTTAGAATCCAGGACAATGGAGTAATGTTAATTGTTACGTCAGGTTTTTCAAAACTCCATGGAAAAATTGGGTAAGTTGGAAATATTCGGGAATTAAAGTTTTTTCCAAATTCACGAACTCGAAAAAGAAAATTATAGGCTATTCAGTTAAATAATGTGGCTACGCCTACAAAATAACAGGATATAGCTATTTGGGGTCTATTCCAAAACGTGGACCTATAGTGCACCATTTGTGCGAGGGTGTGTTATGCATATTAATATTTATGGAGGAAGTTGATTTTAGGGGCTATGCTCGGATCGCTTTGAAATTGTTATCATTGGTCGGAATTTTTACCCTGGTTACTGCAAAGTAATTTTATCGTGGTGTGGGGGGAAGTGATTTAGGGAGTAAGCTGATTTAGGGGATATGCTGGGATTGCTTTCAAATTTTTATTATAGGTCGGTATTTTTACCCTGAGTTATTCGACCCGAAATTTCGTATACGAAATCCAGTTTCTATCCGGCTTTTTTTAACCGATAAGATTTAGGGAACAAAGAAATTTTTGTTCGTGGGGGAAATACCCGGTTACCCTGTTATTCGAATCGAAAGTTCGGATAAAAAATCCGGTTTTTATCCGGTTCAACTTTACCGATAAAATTTAGGGAGCGACGTAATTTCTTCATGGAGGAAATTCCCGGATACCCGTTTATTCGACCCGAAAGTTCGGATACAAAATTCGGTTTTTACCCGGTTTTATTTAACCGATTAATGTGGGTGTCATTTGAAATCCGGTTTTTATTCGGCTTTACTTAACCGATAAGACTTAGTGAGCAAAGCGTTTTTTTTCACGGGGAAATAACCAATTACTCGGTTATTCGAACCGAAAGTTCGGATACAAAATCGGTTTTTATCCGATGTTACATAACCGATCCGATTTATGGAGCAAAGTAATTTTGTTATGGGGAAAATAACCGGTTACCCGGTTATTCGATCCGGGTATTTGGATACAAAAACCAGTTTTTATCCACTTTAACTTAACCGATTAATAAGGGTATCATTTGAAAGCCGGTTTTTATCGGGCTTTACTTAACCGATACGATTTAGGGAGCAAATTATTTTTTTCGTGGGGAAACAACCAATTACCCGGTTATTCGAACCGAAAGTTCGGATACAAAATCCGGTTTTTATCCGATTTTACATAACCGATCCGATTTATGGAGCAAAGTAATTTTGTTATGGGTAAAATATCCAGTTACCCGGTTTTTCGACCCGAAAACTCGGATGCAAAATTCGATTATCCGGTTCCACTCAACAATATGGGTTTCATTTAAAAGCTTATGAAACAACCTATCCAGTTATCAAACATATAATGGTGTTATTTTAACCGGTTCAGTAGTAATACAGAAAGTTGGTACTTTGGGAGCGAACATTTTTGAAAAACCCCCGAAGAATAGAAAATGGTCCTAAATGGTATAGTAAGTTTAATGTACCACATTATAGTGTATATAGTCTAAGTTCTCTTGCCTTTCTAAAATGGTGCCATATGTGGCGATATGTCTCGTAATTCCTAAGATATTGGTCATAAAAATCATGATATTGATATTTTCTCTAATAACAGGTGTTTAAACTTTATAGCTTTTTTAAGTAGCCGACCTTTGGCTGATCTTGGATTTTTCCTCCAGTTAAGTTTATATATGGGTGAGATAAAAATAACTGCAACAAAGTCATATGCCATAGTTTTTACATTTTTTTCCGAATTTTATTGAATGAAAGTAAATAATGTCAAAAGTAGCATGAAATTTTAGAATAAGTTTAGATTTGTTCGAAGGCTTTAATACACCCCCCAGAATATTTTCGCGATAATATTCGGCATTTATTCTGATGCCATGGTCTATTAATACGCGCGGAGAGCGCCCATCGGCTGTTATGGCGGCCCACACCATCACCATGGTCGGCGCTTGAGTTCTGGTGTCCAACCGAAGGTGCATATTTTCAGCTGTTTATTAATAAACTGCTAAATAACGAATGTTTTCTCATCGGAGAAATCTAAATTCGGCAGTTCTCCACCCTCGGCTAAGAGAAGCAACTCTTTAGCTCTTTTGAGTATATTTTCTTTCTGCTGCGGTGTAAGTTCTTGCACTTTTTTGAATTTCAATGACTTTTCCCCAAGCTCATTTTTTAATATTTGACGAATGGAATATTACGACATGTTCAGCTCATGAGCCATTTCGGCCACTGCGAGGCGGGTTTCGGTCAAGTCGCTTCTTTACTTTTCCAACCATTTCTGCTGATGTCCCGCTTGAACTCCATCACGAATAAATTTGTTTCTGGAAAATTCTCACCAAAATGCCTTTGTAAGCTTGTAAACAATATAATGAGCTGTCACTGGAATAATTTTAACAGCTGTCGGACGAGTGGCTTAGAAATGACAGCAGTCTGAAATTGGTTGTAGCCTCTGGTATAATCCACTTCAAATAAATTCTTTTGTTACGGGAGCTCCACTAAATATACATACTGTGTAGGGTACCACATAGTCCCCGCCCGACTTTTGACTTTTCCTTACTTGTTTTTTGTTGAAACTGTTCTGACATTTTTCTTCAAAAAATTCTCCTAGCAACCCAGTTATTAATTTAAAAAATATTCTCAAAATTCCATTTTTATTTTTAGCTCTTTCAAGTGGAACGGCAATGAGTTTGAATCCCTACAAGAATTGACTGTACCGGCCTTGAGTGTGGTAAATGTCATTGGTACGGAAAGAAAATTTTTAATTACCGGAAAGTCCATTAAGCAACAAACCAAGGTAAGCTAATTGTCATCCGATCCCCACTTTTACATTTAATACCATTCCCATCCCCCCAGACCCTCCTCACCATCTATGAAATTGATCCAGTCTCCTTGAATTTGAAAATCAAGCAAACCTTCATGTTGGATTCCCAAGTGTTGCATAGCACAACGTTCCAAGGAGAAAATCTAATTGTGGCCTGTTCTTGGAAAAATCCCCGATGCCAGACATATTTACAAAACCGAGATGGGAATTTTGAGTTATTCCAGCAGAGAGAAAATGAGAATCTCTCATTTTCTCATTTTAAGGCTTCGAGGGAATTTCTTATGGTATCGCACCAGAATCGAATTATGATTTTCACAGATTATCATTTGGATTGTTATGGAAGTTTTACTTCGGATTTGTGGACCATATCGGATTTGATGGACTACCGGGGACCTCATGGGGAAAATTATCTGTTGATGCTTTTCAAAACGCCTTTTAAGCTGCTGATACGTGTTGTGGAATTGGAATTGGGTGAAAAATATCGCATGACAAGGGCAGGTGGGGAAGAGTATTTTTCCTTGGAATTTCTAAATCTTTGAAAGAAATTATTTTTCCTTTCCAGTCGACTCACCCAAACAGCTGATTATATCCATGGCTGAACAGTTGAGAAGTTTCCTGCCAGAGCGACAAGATAATGGCTTTCAAAATCTTTTCAATCCTCAACGTCGGACCCAATCTCAACCGAATATTTTGCAACGTTTCACGGATGTATTTTCATCCTCGAGAAGGGCGCAAGCACAGGAGAGATCATCGAATCCCCTTTCGGAAATACTCAATCGTTTTACTGGCGCCAGGTCATCTGCGTCCCAACAGAGAGGCGGGAGAGGGGGTTCATTAACGAACATGTTTCAGCAAATTATGAATATGGCCCCGCAACCCCCAGCAAGTCGACCAAGACAGCCGTCGTATGGTTCCATTGGTGGTATGTTTCGTTCGTTAAGTGCTGCCTTTAGACCCAGAAGGGAAGTTAAATCCACAACTCCCATTGCCATCAATTCGGGGAGAGTAAAGAAAATACAAATTCTTGATCCAATGTTAAAGAGTCCCCAGGAAATATTAACTAAAATTGAGGAACTGAAAGGAAAATATTTATCAGGTCGGCTGAGAGAAGCCCGCTCCCACAGCGAGGGACCCTTATCGATAACCCTAGAAATGGGAAGGCAAATAAAAGCCAAGAAAGTGAAGATTCAAAACCTAATATACTCCCATGAGGTCATCAAAGGTAATACCCCAACCCATTCAAAACCCCTCCCCATGCCGCCTCCCAAAAATAACCCATTTCTTCTACTTTCAGGCTTCTCCCACAATCGAACATCTGGAAAACTCCTAATAGAGCCTAGGATCAAAACCCACCTGCTAAATGCCACCGAAATTGTAGAACCTTCCAACGTGCGAGCCACCCGGCAATTTGTCCCCGACCTATACTATGGCCTGACACCTTCAATACGAGCCAAACATTTACAGGTCACTTCCATCAACGGCATACCATGGTCGAAATTTTATGAATCGATATTTTTAAAAAATCGTGATATTCAAATCAAAGGACGTTTAATTTTTCAATCCCCCCTGGTTGAGGTTCAGCATTTGAAGACCACGATGCTAAATCACTTGGAGGTGGATAAACTGTTCAATATGCGTCAGTCGCAAGTGGTGAATTCTAAGCTCAAGATATCGAGATTTTTTGTGCGGGAACTGGAAACCGAGACCGTAAATGGTTTGAAATTTGAGGAAGATGTTGTGTTTAGTGGCCGGGATGCCTATGTGGAGAGTGAGTTTTAGACATTTTTAAATCTCTTAATTTAACCAAAATTCTCTTAAAAAAATCTTAGGTCCAGAAGCAGAAGGGCCTAAGGAGTTTCAGAATTATTTTCTATAGAAAAAATGCATTTTCAGGGGCATTCCTGAGCAGATTTTTCCTATAGAAAAAGAAAATCATTTTCAGGCTGGGGCCTGAGCCGATTTTTTTCTATAGAAAAAAGTACAACACAGGCTGGGGCCTGAGCCGATTTTTTTCTATAGAAAAAAGTACAACACAGGCTGGGGCCTGAGCCGATTTTTTTCTATAGAAAAAAGTACAACACAGGCTGGGGCCTGAGCCGATTTTTTCTATAGAAAAAAGTACAACTCAGGCTGGGGCCTGAGCCGATTTTTGTGTATAGAAAAAAGTACAACACAGGCTGGGGCCTGAGCCGATTTTTTTCTATAGAAAAAAGTACAACACAGGCTGGGGCCTGAGCCGATTTTTTTCTATAGAAAAAAGTACAACTCAGCCTGGGGCCTGAGCCGATTTTTTTCTATAGAAAAAAGTACAACACAGGCTGGGGCCTGAGCCGATATTTTTCTATAGAAAAAAGTACAACACAGGCTGGGGCCTGAGCCGATTTTTTTCTATAGAAAAAAGTACAACACAGGCTGGGGCCTGAGCCGATTTTTTTTTTATAGAAAAAAGTACAACACAGGCTGGGGCCTGAGCCGAATTTTTTCTATAGAAAAAAGTACAACACAGGCTGGGGCCTGAGCCGATTTTTTTCTATAGAAAAAAGTACAACACAGGCTGGGGCCTGAGCCGATTTTTTTCTATAGAAAAAAGTACAACACAGGCTGGGGCCTGAGCCGATTTTTTTCTATAGAAAAAAGTACAACACAGGCTGGGGCCTGAGCCGATTTTTTTCTATAGAAAAAAGTACAACACAGGCTGGGGCCTGAGCCGATTTTTTTCTATAGAAAAAAGTACAACACAGGCTGGGGCCTAAGCCGATTTTTTTCTATAGAAAAAAGTACAACTCAAGCTGTGCCTGAGCCAATTTTTTTTTAGAAAAAGTCATTCTCAGCCTGGGGCTTGAGCAGATTTTTTTCTATAGAAAAAAGTCATTCTCAGGCTGGGGGCCTGAGCTGATTTTTTTCTATAGAAAAAAGTCATTCTCAGGCTGGCATCTGATCAGATTTTTTTTTATACAACTCAGGTGTCCCCTGAGCCGAATTTTTTATATAGAAAAAATTATATCTCAGGGGTCCCCTGAGCGAATTTTTTTTTCTATACAACTCAGGCTGGGACATGAGCAAAATATTTGTATAGAAAAAAGTACAACTCAGGCTGGGACCTGGGACGAATTTTTTCAATAGAAACAAGTCCGTTCTCTGACGGAGGTCTGAGTTGAATTTTTCTATAAAAAAGTACATCTCGGACGGAGGTCTGAGATTTTTTTCTATAGAAAAGAGTTCGACCTCAGACTAAGGACATTTTTTCTAGAGAAAAAGACTGTCTTCAGACGGAGGTCTGAGGAGATTTTTTCAGAAAAAAAATCCGTCATCAGACTGAGGTCTCAAGAGATTTTTTCCCAGAGAAAAAAGTCCGTCCGCAGACGGAGGTCTGAGGGGAGTTTTTTCTATAGACGGAGGTCTGAGGAGTTTCCTTTTTCTTTTTTCTCATCATCCCCCTGAGTTTTTTTTTTATTTCCTCTTTTTAATACCTCTCTTATTCTCCTTTTAGCTCCCGTGACCATGCATCACCTTAGCATATCCGGGGACCTTATAGTGGCCGATAAAAAAATTGAACGCCAAAATGCCGATGAAATGGAATTTAAACAATTCTACACAAAAAAGGTGGTCATCAATGGAACTTTGGTGTTGGGAAATGTGAGGCGGGACAAGGAGAACGAAAGTAAAATCATAATTGGCGATGAGGAATTCAAAGAGGACGAAATTAGGGAGAATTATTTATTGAAAAATGAAGAACAGGTATGGAGATCTCAGATTCTTAAAATAATGTTAAATGTTAATGATTTTCAATTTTTAGAATTTCCAATTTCCGGTAATATTTGATAATGGTAAGGTGGTGGCGCCCAACGTGGAGACTCGTTATTTAAATGACCACATAACGGAGGAACACATGCTGGTGGATAAGGTCAATACCTCAAAACCATTGTTGTTGGTGTTTATGAAAGCTGAGGTGCCCGGAGATGTTGTGTGCAGGGATTATAAATCTAAGTTGGCGGAAATCCAGGAAAATATCATACGACCAGGAGATGTGGCTGTGATAACGGGTAAAAAGCATTTCCAAGCCCCCTTGGCCACTAATGAAATGGAGACTCCAAATTTGAACGGTATTGCCATTGATGACTTGGTTTTCAAACCCGAATTGGCCACAACCATAAAATTCCAGGGGTGCAAGTTTTTCAATAAGATAATTGTGCGTAATCCCTGCTTCGTGGAAAAGGGTATTGAGGCAATGAACTTGAATAATTTACCCCTGGAAGATTTGCTGAATTATGATTACCATATGGATTACATATCGGTTTCGTATACCTTGATGGCCTCCAATATTGTGTTCCATAAAATTAATGGCATACCTTTCGATGATTTCTTCACGAAACTGAATGTGGAAAAGGATCAGCTGATTTTGCGCAAGGATTTGATAGTTGAGGGCAATGTTTTGTTTGCCGAACCATTGGAATTGAAATATATCAATGAATTGGAATGGAATGCATATGTGGCAGGTTTGGTAAGGAATCATGAATCGGCTGTTATCGAGGGGAAAGTATGTTTTGCGGGAGATTTTGTGGTGAATGAGGATCTGCTGGCGCCTGAGGTTAATAATTACGATTTACAAAATATTTTCAATAATATTTTGCTTAAAAGTAAGCCTCAACTTATAACGGGCCAGTATACATTCGACAATTTGCAGTTATCGAATTTGGATGTGTTATCGATAAATAATAAGGAGGTAAAGGAGTTTGTGTCATTGTCACCGGGGGAGGTGGAGGTTTTGGGTGATATAATGGCACCCAAGGTTGTGGTGAGGGGTAACTTAAAAGGCCCGATGAAAGAGGAGTTCCAGTTTGATAACATTTTGGAAAAACTGAACAATTTTACCAAGAAATCCTGGCGGAATTTAAAGGTGAAGGGAAATCTGAAATGGCCCACGGATTCGTTAAGCATAAATACCGATTATGAATTGCTGAAATATTTGTATAAATATGCCGTAAAATCGAATGGAGATCAAGTTATCAGTGGCAATGTTAAGTTGATATATCCATTAATCGATAAAATGAGAACGCGCCTAAAATTCCCCGGAAATATCGATTTGGAATTTATCGATCAAGATGCCTTGGATAGGAATTCCAATGAGAGCCAAGTAATAATGGCGCCCAAGCTATTCCTGCAGCCGGTTTTTATGGAACAAATGGAGGTGTTGGGTTCGATAAATGCAGGTCATGTAAATAATATCGACGTTTTGTTATTTAATAACTCCCTTTATCGTTTATCGAGCAAGGAGCCGTTAAAGGGTCCCCTAAAGTTTTCGGCACCCTTGAATATAGGTCACATGTCCCTGAGAGGTTTGTTAAATGGGGTAAATATTTCCCAGATTTATCAAATAGGCGATAATAACACCTTACCTGTCGTGAAGGCCAATCAGCTGTTCATCGATAACAGCATGGAGTTGCGGCGAATCAATCACATGGATATGGAATATTTCTTGGAACAACGTATACCCCTGGAGGGGCCGGCCTTGGAGGTATTTGGTCACTTAACATTTGAGAATTTAGTTATCAAAAATGCTGCCCTTCTGCAAAGTATCAATGGCATAGCCATCGATAACATGGTTTTCCGCCACAGTCCACATTTGCAGACAATTAAGGGCCACAAAACTGTGAGTTCCTATTTGGAGTTGGCTGGCCCAGCCCATATAAGACACCTAAATGGCAAGGATCTTATGGAAATTTATCGCAACTCCTTGTTTAAGAATCGTAATTATCAATTCGATAACTTGATTATCGATAAGGTGACATTTGAAAAGGGTTTGAATGTTTTAAATTCCGAAATGAAACAGAGATCATTTGCTGGGGATGTTTTAAAGGAAAATCAAACCAATGGACCTGATTTTATGGATTTACTAAAAATGATCGATAACAAGTTGTCATCGAACTCTGGCGATATTTTGTATTTGGATTATGATGTAAAAACCTCCATAAAATGGCAAACAACAAATGTCACAGAGAGGAATTTGGTGAGACTGAGAGAATTGACACGCCTCTCCTGTTGTGAGAAACAATATTTGAAAATCTCACTCCCCCAAAAGAGAGGGTTTGAAATACAACTTGAAAACATAACCTCAAATCGTTTGTCAGCCTTCCAGGGCAATGTGGCCGTAAAGGTGGAAAACTTTTGTAAACCAAAACACGGCAAGGTGAAATCGAAAATCACCATCAGTGCCACGAAACTTTTCAAGGTTTTTGGCATGAAAAGATATGTGGAATCCATACACATTATGGCCCCCAAGGGGCAAGAGGAATTCGTAATACTACATGGTTTAGATTTACCCAGTCGTAGGCGTAATGAAGTGCGTATTTTTAAAATCGATTATCACAATAACAGCATCGCCGATTGGCAGGGTTTGATATCGAACATTGGAGAAAAAGTGAAACTTTTCCACACCCAGAATCACACTTGGTTACTGACAAATGGCCCAGTTCACAATCACCCCGCCCTGACAGTATATCACTTTGAAAAACACTCACAAAAATTCAAATTTCAACAAATTATCGATGGCGATTATGATGTTATCGAAATGATACAACTCCCACACAATGCCCTTGATTATCATCAGCTGATATTGAGCTGTCACAAGTGTCATAAAATTTACATTTACGAACCCTCGCTGCAGGATGTTCCTACCAACTATCAAATTTACCAAATTTTATCCCTCAAATCGCCGATAAACAAACTGTTTACCTTTTCACTTAAAAACGATAATTATTTGATGGTGATATTGGATGATAAGGAGGGTTCATATTATCATCTCTACAAATATTCTTATATTCAGGGTTGGGTCCATAAAACCTATGGTTATTATCCCAACCTACATATGGCAATACCATACGTCGATGATTCGCTGGAAATTGCGGAAAATTCCGATACTTTGGCTCTGATGATTTTATGTAATTTCGATAACTGTCATTTGGTAAATGCTGTTGTGAGGAGATAGGGTTCTAATGTTGAAAATATATATTTTATTTATTGTTATATGTATTTATTTGTATATAAGTATGTAGTTTATATAGCGTAAGATAATGTAATATATTTTTTGTTAAATGCGGATTTTTTAAATTATAATAAATTATATTTTTTTGTTATACTTTATTGGTGAATTTTTATATACTTTTTTATTGACTCGCAGTGCTACAGACTTGATTTTTTTAAGAATATTTTTCAAGACAGCAACAGAACAAAATTTTTGGATATTTTCAAGGCACCAGCAGTGCTACAAACATGTATTTCTAAGAATATTTTTAAAGGAGCAGTACTGCTACAGGCATGGGATATTAAGGAGTATTTCTAAAGAAATTGCAGAATTATAGTCTTAAATTGTTAACGTCTCGAAGATCAAAATTTTTTATTTCTTTTTGTTTTTGGGATTATAATATTGGAGATTTTAAGAATATTTTTTTAAAGATCAGAAGAGCTATAATCGAGGGTCTTTTAAGATCATTCTTTGTAAGGACTAGTTAAACTAGAAACGTGTGACACTAGCATAGCTTTAAAAGCAGACTTTCAGGAATATAATATAGCAGAGCTACAAACGTGGATTTTTATACCCTACAGCACTATGTGTTGTATAAGTTTGATTGGGCCAAAAATTATGTAACACCACGAAATATTGGTTTCCCACATAGGAAAGTATATATGGATCTTCCTATCTCGCCGATCTGAGTCGATCTAGCTATGTATGTCCGTCTGTCCATGTTAATTTGTAATCACTCTATAGGGCGCAATTATGGCCCGATCTTCACGAAATTTAGAATGGAGGTGGGGCTAGAGTCAGAATAGAACCCTATTTCTTTTGGAGATGATCGCATAACATTTAGGGGTTGAAATGGACCAAAAACTGAAAAAAATAGACCAATTGACGCGGAAATTAGCATGGGGCTAGAGCTTAGGGCTGGGCAGAAAATCGCAGAAAAATATGTCAATAATGATGTTAATATAGATTTTGTAGTATTTTGTGACATTTATTTATTTTTTCATATTTTTTATCGCATGCGATTTTTTCAATTTGACTTATAATATTTTTTAATATTTTTCACCTTACAACACAGGTTGGATTTATTATATAAGGATTGCAAATATCGTCCGATCCTCACGAAAATTTTCACAAGGGTAGAGTTGGGCTCAGAAGGGCTAGCCCTATTGTTTTCAAAGATGTCCGCAATATATTAGGGGTTGAAATGGACCAACGACTAAAATTTTTCCTGATTTTGCAGCCGTTATAAAGGTCACAAATAGAAACCAAAGGACACGAAATCTCGCATAAAGTTAGAGTTTAGGACAGCGGGTACAATAGACCACTAACTTTGTGTGAAAAAATATCAGCATTACCATTAATACCAGCGATATCCGAAATACCCAAAAGGCGAACTTCTGGATTTTTTAGGCTGATTTCGTTGACGAATGTAGCCAAATACTTAGACAAGCAAATCATATAGATGAGTCTAAATTTGGAGATATAGAGGGGGGTCTTGCTTTTGGAGATGATTGCAAAATATTTAGAGGTTCAAATTATCCAAAAACAGAAATGTTTTTCCGATCACACAATTGAAGTCAATCGACACGCCTGTGAAGAGAGTTAAGGACAGGGAAGAATTCTATCATTTTGGATGAACATTAGATTATATTTAGCTGTAAAATGGACTACAACAACTAACAGTACGACGGTGTGCATAAATATTGGGCAAATGTCCCTAGTCAAAATCCTAATTTCAAAAGCGAAATCTTCCAATATGGATTTGAACATAAGGAGGTTTCTAACATACTGTAGTGTTGTAGGGTATAACATAGTCGGCCCCGCACGACTATAGCCTTTGCTTAATTGTTTTTTTTGGTTAGGAAATTTCGGATTTATTATCTTGGATTACTTAAGAATATTTTTTTTTTCAATTACCATCAGAACGTGGATTTGTTCAGCCATATGGCTATTTAGTGTATATACAGAGTGAGATGAAAAAACTGCAACCAACTTTAGACTGCTGTAATTTCTAAGCCACTCGTTCGACAGCTGTTAAATGTATTACAGTGACAGCTCATTATATTGTTTACAAGCGTACAAAAGCATTTTGGTGAGAATTTTCCAGAAAAAAAAATTATTCGTGATAGAATTCAAGAGTGATAGTGTGATTTCTTTATATTTGGTTGGAAAATCACAAGTGGATATGGTTAGAGCACTTCAGCATTTAAATGTGAATAAATCTTTTAGGTCTCGTACCATCGCTCGTTAACGTGATACTGGTAGCGTAGGCCGACCGCAAGGAAATGGACGGAAGAAAGCAGCAACATCAGCAGAAATGGTTCGAAAAGTAAAAAAGTAAAAAGTAAATGATCGTAACCCGCGCCGCAGTAGCCGAAAAATGACACGTGAGCTGAACATATCGCAATATTCCATTCGGCAAATATTGAAAAATGAGCTCGGGGTTAAGCCATTTAAATTCCAAAAAGTGTAAGAACTTACACCGCAACGGAAAGAAAATAGACTCAAAAGAGCTGCTTCGCTTGGCCGAAAGTGGTGAACTGCCGAATTTGGTTTTCTCCGATGGAAAACCATTCGTTTTCCAGCAGTTTGTAAACAAACAAAGTGATCGTGTTTACTTGCCAAAGAGGTCAGCTGAAAATGTGCACCTTCGGTTGGTCACCAGAACTCAAGATCCGCCCATGGTGATGGTGTGGACCGCCATAACAGCCGATGGTCACTCTTTGTTCGTATTAATCGACCGTGGCATCAAAATAAATGCCGAATATTATTGCGAAAATATTCTGAAGGGTGTACTAAAGCCTTTGGCACGCAAACATTTTGGCCGCAGACCTTAGAGATCCCAACAGGACTCAGCACCATCGCACTCAGCACGCGCCACCCAAGAATGGTTACAAAATCAGGTTCCTTGCTTCATTTCCAGCGCACAATGGCCACCAAAATCTCCGGATACCAATCCATTGGACTATTGTGTCTGGAGTATTTTGGAAGGAAATGTTGGCTTTAAAAAATACCAAAGTGTCGATCACCTCAAGCAAGCGCTTCGCCGGGAATGGGCCAAAATACCGCAGAGCAACATTCGGGCATCATGTGACGGTTTCAATGGCCGTTTGAAGGCCATAACTCGTGCCAAAGGTGACCAATTCGAAGAAATCTAAACCTATTCTAAAATTTATTTCCGACATTTGTTGCCGAATACCGAATGTAGCTGTTACATTAGGGTGTATACGATGACATGGACCAGCATAGGTAACTTTGGTCATAAGCCAATACACTATTCAAATGCGAAACTTAAAAAAAATCGATGTGTAATGTAGCTAAAATCATCAAAATTTCGAATATCGGGAGGTACCGTTATATGGGGGCTATACCAAAACGTGGACCTACATGGCCCATTTTCAATACCAAAATTCCTGCAGACATAATATTTGAGCAAAATTATATAAAATTACTTCATTTGATTTCCACAGACGGACAGACGACAGGCCCTCCATACTATGGTGGAGGGTATAATAATGAAAAAATTATGGCGCTTGACTTTGTTGCAGTTTTATTATCTCACCTTGTATACTTAAAACCGACAACATCCAAGAAATCTTAATCCGAAATTTCAAATAAAGTACAAGCGGCGAGAACTTGCCCCTGTATTTAGGTTTTGAAGTCAACTTTCAAAACGCCGATACACGTGTCTTCTATTTTTAGCTCTACTTTCATAATCTGCTGGATTTTTCTTGTAACTATTTTTTGCGTTGCACTGTGTAATCAAGAAAGTTATAAGAATATGGTTTAGCAGCCGCAACTCTGTTGTTATTTTTAAGTCATTGTCTAGCGAACGGTTTATCTATTATTCAAAATTCCATTCTTTGAATCATCTTCGGCAATGACAACTGTTATAAGAACAACAAATCATAAAGAATCCATTCAGCTACCGAGTAACCCCCACTTCAAAATAGGTGTTAATTCCACGAGCAAACATCCAAAACCCAACATAATTTCAACAATCTAAACATTTCATTACAAACTTTTTTTTTATTATTATTATTGAGAACATAAGATATGAATAACAAAAAAAAATAATTTCAAAACTTAAAATCATAACCGCAACCGTAAGACATAGCCAAAAATAACATTCCATAGAATTCCGCCAAAAAAAAGAGAAAAACAATGCCTTTGCTTTACAAATGACTGGCGATATCTTTGCGTGCCAATTGGGCATAGATGGTACCATGTGGCTTGTCGACGGGAATAAAGACTTCATTATTCTCGCCGGGTACAACGGCCTGGAAGGGCTTAGTGTCGAAATTGAAATAATGTTTATTTGGCATTGTCATCGAAATGACCGAAACTTCTGGCAGGGTGTCCAAAACTTCTTTCTCGGTCAAGTACAGGGTGTGTTGTACCGAGGGGGAGGAGGTGCCAACATTTGGATCACCGGCAAATTGCCGGATAATAATGTTCTTGACAATGTTCCAGGATTTACAGAACAGGACCTTATCGGTGTTGGAATATTCCCAAGAGCAGTCAACGACGGTACTGAAAATGCGATCATATTGATCGGGCAGCGAACGGAACTCATCGTTGACAAAGTTGACGAAGGACGATTGTGTGGTCTTCAAGACACGCAGGCCACGAATGCCACTAATGACAGTTTGCTTGGGATCTGTAAGGAATTTTCAAAATTTTGTTATAAAATTATATGTTGCCATAATTTGGTCCCATTTCTCACTCACCGGTCCTCCTCAGCACCACATCGCAGTAACGAATTTCGGTGGGTGTAAAGATGAAGGCATGATTATGTCTGGCCCTGTTATTGATGTTGGTGTAATTACAGTTACCATTGCCTTCTTGACAACCGGTCTCTTCGGCACTGACTCTCTGCCATGGATACTCCTCAACATGGATATGAACTTCCTCGACATGGGCATATTTCTGCATGAAATGACGTGCCAACAGAAGGGCAAAGTTCTCAGGGTTTTCAATGCCATGCTTCTTGGCCAACAGATAGACGGTGTTCTTTTGCGAGTCAGTGGCCACAATATCGGAGTTATCGCCTAAAATGTGAGGAGAGGGGGGATTGTAAATCGGTTTCGTGATTTTTTCATCTAGAAAAAATTCAGGACCCACAGTTCACCCTGTTGGTCTGGATTTTTTCGTCCAGAAAAAATGTCGACCTCAGTTCCCTGAGGCCTGGATTTTTTCGTCCAGAAAAAATGTCGACCTCAGTTCCCTAAGGTCGGGATTTTTTGTCCAGAAAAAAATTGGCACCTCAGTTCCATGAGTTCGGGATTTTTTCGTCCAGAAAAAATGTCGACCTTAGTTCCCTGAGGCCTGGATTTTTTCGTCCAGAAAAAATATTGACCTCAGTTTCCTGAGGCCTGGATTTTTCGCCCAGAAAAAATGTTGACCTCAGTTCTCTGAGGCCTGCATTTTTTTGTCCGGACAAAATGTCGACCTCAGTTCCCTGAGGACTGCATTTTTTCGTCCTGAAAAAATTTCGACCTCAGTTCCCAGAGGCCTGGATTTTTTCTTCCAGACAAAATGTCGACCTCAGTTCCCTGAGACCAGATTTTTTTCGTTTAGAAAAAATGTCGACCTCAGTCGCCTGAGGCCTGCATTTTTTCTTCCAGACAAAATGTCGACCTCAGTTCCCTGAGGCCTGGATTTTTTCGTCCAGACAAAATGTCGACCTCAGTTCCCTGAGGCCTGCATTTTTTCGTCCAGACAAAATGTCGACCTCAGTTCCCAGAGGACTGCAATTTTTCGTCCAGAAAAAATTTCGACCTCAGTTCCCTGAGGCCTGCATTTTTTCGTCCAGACAAAATGTCGACCTCAGTTCCCAGAGGACTGCAATTTTTCGTCCAGAAAAAATTGCGACCTCAGTTCCCTGAGACCAGATTTTTTTCGTTTAGAAAAAATGTCGACCTCAGTCGCCTGAGGCCTGCATTTTTTCTTCCAGACAAAATGTCGACCTCAGTTCCCTGAGGCCTGCATTTTTTCGCCCAGACAAAATGTCGACCTCAGTTCCCTGAGGCCTGCATTTTTTCGTCCAGACAAAATGTCGACCTCAGTTCCCTGAGGCCTGCATTTTTTCGTCCAGACAAAATGTCGACCTCAGTTCCCAGAGGACTGCAATTTTTCGTCCAGAAAAAATTTCGACCTCAGTTCCCAGAGGCCTGGATTTTTTCGTTAAGAAAAAATGTCGGCCTCAGTTCTCTGAGGTCTGGATTTTTTCGTCCAGACAAAATGTCGATCTCAGTTCCCTGAGGTCGGGATTTTCGTCTAGAAAAAATGTCGACCTCGGCTATCTGAGGTCTGGATTTTTTGGTACAGAAAAAAATTTGAAATTTTTTCGGGACCTCATTTCCCTGAGGCCTGGATTTTTTTGTCCAGAAAAAATGTCGACTCAGTTCCCTAAGGCCTGTTTTTTTTCGTTCAGAAAAAATGTCGACCTCAGTAGCCTGAGGTCTGGATTTTTTTCGTCCAGAAAAAATGTCGACCTCAGTAGCCTGAGGCCTGGATTTTTTTTTGTCCAGAAAAAATGTCGACATCAGTTCCCTGAGGCGTGGATTTTTTCGTCCAGAAAAAATGTCAACCTCAGTTCCCTGAGGCGTCGATTTTTTCGTCCAGAAAAAATGTACCCTCAGTTCCCTGAGGCCTCCATTTATTCGTCCAGAAAAAATGTAGAACTCAGTCGCCTGAGGCCTGGATTTTTTCGTCCAGAAGAAATGTAGACCTCAGTCGCCTGAGGCCTGGATTTTTTCGTCCAGAAAAAATGTAGACCTCAGTCGCCTGAGGCCTGGATTTTTTCGCCCACAAAAAATATCGACCTTAGTTCTCTGAGGTCTGAATTTATTGGTCCAGAAAAAATTCGACCGCAGTTTTCTGAGGTCTGGATTTTTTCGTCTAGAAAAAATATCGACCTCAGCCGCCTGAAAAAATGTCGACCTTAGTTCTCTGAGGTATGGATTTGTTCGTCCAGAAAAAATGTCGACCTCAGTTTCTTGAGGCCTCGATTTTTTCGTCCAGAAAAATTGCCGACCTGAGGTCGGGATTTTTTCGTTTAGAAAAAATTCGGCACCTCAGCTCTCTGAAGTCCGGATATTTGTCACTAAAACTCACCATGGAAATAATCCTTTTTGCTGTACAACTTCAAATGCGTGCCAACTTCAAATTCCTTTATCGAATGCACTGGCCCGTCCCTCTTAACGTGCAGGATCTTGACAGCATCCTTGCCATAGCCATAATCGGATATAGCATATTGATGGGGCGCTTCACGGTCTTGGAAGCTCTTTCCCTTGGTGGTGGGTTTTTGCAATGGATTGGCGAACATGATGGAGCGCGGCAGTGGGCAGTATCCTTTAAATCTTTTAGCTCAAAAGTGAAATCTGTAGCCGATTTGAAGGTGACCGCTGCTGGAGATTCAACGGGAACACACAGTTTGATTCAGTTTCAGTCCAAGACTGATTACTCCAGTCAGCGCTGACAGCATCTTTATATTAGATCAGATAGCATCGTGTTATCGTTCTCGTTCTCATTCTCCTTCGTCCAATGTCAGGGATATCTAATAGTTGTTGTTGTTTCTATTGTTCACTAATATTTTGTTGTGTTTTGTTTATCTCAAGAAGTTGGGTGGAGATAACAACTAATTCCCGTGAAAATGAAATTCACTAAATCTCATCCGCGGAGATTCATAAAAGTAAATAACAATTATAAATTTACGTCAAAATTTCGTCTATCAGCCACCCATGGATGGCGGCTACCTTGGTTGCTGGGGAGTGTAGATTTTCTTGGTGTTAGCCTACTTTAATGGTTACTTTATCACTTTACTATTTGTTGTTTGATCCAATTTTTCGGATTAAGGAATTTTCCAAAATAATCTTGTGACTATTTTAGGGGGGGCGGGGGTTGTAGAAAGAAAATGGTAGGCACACGTTTGGATTTGGCTTTGATAGGCATTGTTTTGATTTTTGTAGCACTCATTAAAAGAGCAAGAGAAAACAACAATCTTGTAGATTAGTGTAATCTAAGAATAAACATCACGCCCACCCTCTATTTACTTTTTATTTCACAGAAATAAATAAAATGCATTCTGCTCAGATAAGAGTTGAAAATTAAATTTTGAAAATAAGTTGAAAGATTGTAAAAATGTGTTGAGAGTAAAATTTACATATTTTTGTAGTAATCCATTGTGGGAGATAAGAGGTAGTAGTTTCGATAAATTTCGAAATATGGTGAAAAAAAAGGAAAAAATAAAACTATTTTTATTATTTCCGGTGCATCAGATGTTTCTAATAAAGTTTTAAGATATAAGGTAACATGTGATATTACAAGAAATCACCTTTGAAATACAGGGTGAGATGAAAAAACTGCAACCAACTTCAGACTGCTGTTATTTCTAAGCCACTTGTCCGACAGCTGCTAAAGTTATTTCAGTGACAGCTCATTATATTGTTTACAACCGTACAAAAGCATTTTGGTGAGAATTTTCTAGAAAAAAGTTATTCGTGATGAAATGCAAGCGTTATAGTGTGATTTCTTTATATTTGGCTGGAAAACAACAAGTGGCTATCGTTAGAACACCCCAGCATTTAAATGTGAATAAATCTTTTGTGTCTCGTACCATCGCTCGTTATCATGATACTGGTAGGGTAGCCCGACGTCAAGGAAATGGACGGAAGAAAACAGCAACATCAGCAGGAATGGTTCGAAAAGTAACGAAGCTACTTGATCGAAACCCGCTTCGCAGTGGCCGAAAGATGGCTCGTGAGCTGAACATATCGCAATACTCCATTCGGTAAATATTAAAAAATGAGCCTAGGGTAAAGCCATTGAAATTCCAAAAAGTGTAAGAACTTACACCCTAACTAAAAGAAAATAGCCTCAAAAGAGCTAAAGAGTTGCTTCGCTTGGCCGAAAGTGGTGAACTTCCGAATTTGGTTTATTCCGATGAGAAAACATTCGTTGTCCAGCAGAGCAGTTTGTAAACAAACAAAATGATCGTGTTTACTTGCCAAAGAGGTCAGCTGAAAATGTGCACCTTCGGTTGGCCACCAGAACTCAAGCGCCGACCATGGTGATGGTGTGGGCCGCCATAAAAGCCGATGGTCACTCTTTGCTCGTATTAATCGACAGTGGCATCAGAATAAATGCCCAATATTATGTTTGGCCACAGACCTTGGACATTCCAACAGGACTCAGCACCATCGCACTCAACACGTGCCACCCAAGAATGGTTACAAAATGAGGTTCCTCGCTTCATTTTCAGCGCACAATGACCACCAAAATCTCCGGATACCAATCCGTTGGACTAAATCCGTTGGACTAAAGGTTGGCACTAAAAATACCAAAGTGTCGATCAATATTTTTTTTTTAATGTAAAAATTGTGGCGTTTGACTTTTTTGGAGTTTTTTATCCCACCCGTATTCTACTCAAATTTCAAACATTTCATATTTTTCTACTGACGCAAGGTCTGGGGTGAAGATGGTAGGTTTCGGTCGACCTCTTTTTGAAATCTCCACCATTTAGAGTTAATTTGCAAATGAAAAAAATTCATAAAAAATTCGCTATAATTTAAACAATGAAGATGGTGCCTATTACGAACTCCAAATCCCGATTCTAACAAAAATTCTTATATCCAATTTTATGCGAAATCATAAATTCTGTATTCATCTCAAGTTTCTAGTTGAGAGAATGTAAATTTCGCGTTTTATGAGCTTCATGGGTATTCAAAATGGTGACCTTTTGTGGAGGAGGTATCAGAAGAGTGGACCGATATATCCCATCTTCACCGCAGATCTTGTGTTAGTAGAAATAATGGGATGTGTGAAATATGAAGGGAACCGCATGCTTATTTCGGATTTTATAATCGTTTTGGTTATTTAAAAATTTTACTCTTTGATGGAAAGGTACCAGAAGAAATGGTCCGGTCCTTACCATCTTTATAACAGATCTTGTGCTGATAGAAATATTGAGATGTGCTAAGTCTGAATTGAATTGAGTGTTATTTTGCGTTTTATGAGCTTCATGGATATTTAAAATTTTGAACCTTTGTGGGGGAGGTACCAGCAGGGAGTGGACCGATATTGCCCATCTCTGAACTCGGCCTAAGTTTGATAATAATATTACGAGAGTTATCGTGCGCACCAGCCCGCCAGACAGACAGACGGACGGAAATACCTGGATTGGCTTCAAATGTCCTAAAACAGTTTTGTTTCAAAGAGACCTAGGGTCTAAAAGCATTATTTCAATGATGCACGTTTTGCCGGTATCAAATGATATATACCCTCTCTAGCCATATGGCTGAGGGCTGTGATTAAAATTGTCGACTAAAATCACCCTCGACAAACAAATCGACACAAAAATGTTTAGCCACAGAATCAACAATCTTGTAACAAAGATTCCCAAAATCAACAATTTCTTTCTTTGTATGCCGACACCGAGTCTCGAACTCAAAAACTTCGAGCACAAAACTCGGGTACATTAGGTGCCGATGATGAGTACATTTCATGGTTAAGGTCTCAACATGGACTTTTAGATTTTTCAAAATGCAATTGTTGGACTTTTTTAAACTTGAGCTACGTTAACCTTGTCAGTAATGATGCCCACAGGAACTCTCATCTGTAACTCGTCGAGAGAAAGTCCTTGAGAAAGTAGGTATTCGCTATAGCATATCCATTATATTGCATATTTTATGAGAAGAAACTCGAAATATCAAATTACATCTGTTTTGCCTTGAAATCGGGGCCATAAACTTCAAAATCCCGAAATACAAGAGGCATCGATTGTGATATATACCATTTCTAATACCAATAATCCAAGGAACAATATAAATATCTGTTCAATGGTTTTTAAATTCAAATTTAGAAAAGTACCTTTGAGTGAGGGATATAAGAAAACCTGGACCTATATGAACAATTATCAATATATTGGGAAATGTTGCTATTTTGTGCCGTACTACCACCTCCGAAAAACAATAAAAAAGCAGACAAGTTAGGCAGGGCCGAACTTTTAATACCCTCCACTTTGAATAATTTAAAAAAAAAATCCGTCGAAAAACACCACTTAAATGAAAACCGTTATAGGGGGGATATACGAAGACGTGGACCTGCATATGTAATTTTTTGTCGTAGGCTGTAGTATCGATTCCGAACTTCAAATACGAATTTGAAACATTTCCGTTGAATAATGTCACAGATATCATCAAATTTGAAACAAAAATTTTGCACAGATCTGTTTTTTGTCTGCAGGCAGATCAAGATGGGCTTTAGGCGTTTACGATTTACAGTACCATCCGATACTCGGTATTTTGATGATTTTAGCCACATTTTTTAACGGAATTGTCTGAAAATCCACACATGGATTTTTTTGTGAGTACTTTACTCCCAGAAGAGAACTGTTTATACAGGTCATGCCTATATAACGGCACACCCGATATTAGGTATTTTTATGATTTTAGCCACATTTTTCAAAAGAATTGTCTGAAAATTCTCAAAAGAAGTTCCTTGTATATATAGGTTCCTATTTAGGTCCACGATATCGTATAGCCCCCATATAAAGGTATCCCCCCGATATTCGGTACATTGACGATTTCAGCCAAATTTTTCAATGGAATTGTCTTAAAATCCATAAAAGGAGTTCCTTGTGAGTACATACATTACCCTTTGGAACAGATTTGTCATAGGGTTTACGATATCATATATCCCCCTATCATATATATAACAGTTTCTCCCAATATTCGGTATTTCGATGATTTTTGCAACGTTATTCACAAATTTCGTATATAAAGTTCGGAACAGTTACATGACACAAATTACCTATGACACAAATTACTTTGGCAGGATCACATCTTCGTATAGCCCCCAAACAACGGTTTCATTTGAGCGGTATTTTCCGACGATTTTTTTTTTGAAATCTTTCAAGTTTCTTCCAAATGGTGGAGGGTATAAAAAGTTTCGTCCGGTCGAACTTGGCTGCTTTTTTACTTTTTACTTGTTCATATTTACTAGATTCTTTGCTCATTGGCGTCGTTCGCAAATAATTTAACGACAAAATTGATGACAATTATCGATAATAGTAAGTGACGAAAAAAAAAACAGTCGATATAACCTGCCAATAGAAACAATGTTGTCAAGTTTTATCTCGCTTCTTAGATGACAGTTTTGAAATCTTAAAAGTTACACATTAACTGAGATAATTTTAATATTTTCATCAAAGGCATTTCCAATCTCCAAATCCATTTTGCTGCATTACTCTATTATTCAAATCGAGGTCACATCTATAAATCCTACGAAATATCTCTCAAAGGTATTCTATATCAAGAAGACTATTACAGGTCTTCTGATGAAGGTATTTGGCGCTAGGAATGCTTTAAATAACAATGTACATATGTTTCGGAAGTGAAACTTCAAACCGGTATCCAAGGGCAACAGCGCATCCATTTATTTACCGTTTTTTAAGCAAATGTAATAAAGAAAACAACAAAAAAAAAAACAATTTTCTTGAACTCGTTACGAATAAAATTCGGTCAAAAGACATTATTAAGTAATGTTTATTTAATAATAACAACAGCAAATAAACAAATAAAACTGACAAAAGGAGAGGAGAGAGGAGGAGACGAACTTATTTTATGTGTGTTATTTTCTTTCGTGCGGCTGGGTGTGAGGGGTGTGTGCGGTATCTGTACATACGTACGTACATTTGTACTTTGGTACCATTCAATTGCATACAAATTGTCATCGAAGATAAAAGCGAAAGTGTTGGTACTTTTTTATACCATCCACCATACAATG
The DNA here is from genome assembly GCF_030504385.1 of Musca domestica. Classification (NCBI taxonomy): domain Eukaryota; kingdom Metazoa; phylum Arthropoda; class Insecta; order Diptera; family Muscidae; genus Musca; species Musca domestica. The sequence goes on from NW_026712299.1 coordinate 9,359,109, forward strand.
TATGGAGGGTATATTAAGTCCGTCATTTCGTTTGTAACACCTCGAAATATACATTTTAGACCTCACAAAGTATATATATTCCTGATCAGCATAAAATTCTATATCGATTTAGCGATGTTCGTCCGTCTATCCGTCTGTCCGTCTGTGGTAATCACTCTAGCTTCCGAACGAATTGAAGTAGATTGCTAAAATTTTACTCAAATGTATATTATGCCTGCAGGACTTTTGGTATTGAAAATAGGCCATGTAGGTCCACGTTTTGGTAGAGCCCCGATACAATGGTACTCCCCCATATTTGGTATTTTGATGATTTTAGCGACAATATTCATCGGAATTGTTTCAAATTTGGTATTTGAAGTTCGAAATGACAGGAGATTGTCTGTGCAGGTCCACGTCTTCGTATAGCTCCCATATAATTGTACCTCCCGATACTCGGCATTTTGATGATTTTAGCGACATTTTGACAGGAATTGTTTCAAATTTGGTATTTGAAATAGATACTACAGCCTAAGACAGAAAATTGTCTGTGCAGGTCCACCTTTTGGTATAGCCCCCATATAACGGTACCTCCCGATATTCGGTATTTTGATGCTTTTAGGTACAATATTCATCGGAATTATTCCAAATTTGGTATTTGAAGTTCGAAATGTATGCTACAGCCTATGGCAGGAGATTGTCTGTGCAGGTCCCCGTCTTCATATAGCCCCCATATAACGATACCTCCCGATATTCGGTATTTTGATGATTTAGCAACATTTTTGCCCGAAATTGTTTTAAATTTGGTATTTGAAGTTCGTAATGAATTCTACAGTCTAAGACGGAAAGTTTTCTGTGCAGGTCCACGTTTTCGTATGGCCCCCGTATAACGGTATCTCCCGATATTTGGTATTTTGATGATTTTAGCGACATTATTCACCGGAATTGTTTCAAATTCGGTATTTGAAGTTCACAATGAATACTACAGCCTAAGACAGAAAATTGACTGTGCAGTTCCACGTCTTCGTATAGCCCCCATATAAAGGTACCTCTCGATATTCGGTATTTTGATGACTTTAGCTACATTATTCGCCGACATTTTTTTCTAAGTTTCGTATTTGAATATTGTAATGGCTTATGACAAAAGTTACCTATGCAGGTCTACGTCGTCGTAATATAACAGCTACACACGGTTTTTCTAAAATTTTAACAGAATTTTTAACGGATTTTATTGCTTTTGAGAATTGCCAAATTCGTTCCAAATGGTGGAGGGTATTAAAAATTCGTCTTGGTCGAACTTATCTGCTTATTTTTACTTGTTTATTGCTATTATTATTTTTGATGTACTTGCTAAAAATCCACATGGAAGTGGTTTTTTATTGGTGTCTTCTTCATATTGGTTCCGTGCCCAAGCAACCGGTGAGGAGATAACAATCTTTCAAAGAAATAAAAGTGGTGTTGTTTCTTAAGATGTTTATGGGCCCACCGAAAATTAGGGGGTGTAGACTTTATTGGGGCAATTAAGTTATCAGCGTGTGTGTTGAAACGATGTTATCATATGGTGAGCTGTTACCATATGGTCGCATATATACTTTTGGAATATTTGGGAATTAATTACTGGTTCGATTTAATTTCTAAGTGGCCAGAAAAATTTTCAGATTTTATTTTTTTAAATAATTTTTGAGGATTTCTCCCAATACTTTTTAAGCACCAACAGAAGAATAATAACGTTTTAATTAATATTTAGGAAAGCTATAAATGGGGATTTTTAAGGATGTTAGGGATATTTTCGTGGATTTTTTTATACCCTACAGCACTATGTGTAAGTTTGAAATATTGGTTTCCCGCATAGAAAAGTGTATATGGATCGTCCTATCTCGCCATGCTGAGTCGATCTAGCTATGTACGTCTGTCTGTCCATGTTAATTTGTAATCCAGCTACAGTTCGCAATTATGGCCCGATTCTCACGAAATTGGAAATGGAGGTGGGGTTAGGGTCAGAATAGAACCCTATTGTTTTTGGAGATGATAGCAAAATATGAAGGGGTTAAAATGGACGAAAAACAGAAAAATTTCCTAATTTTGCAGTTGCTCTATAGAAATTTACGAGGAGTTAGTGTTTAGGACTGGGCAGAAGCCTACCAATTTGGGCAGCCATCGGACAATAATTAGCGGGTAAAATATAACCTAACATTTATATAAGAAAATAGGAAATTTTCAACTAAACCGCGAATATTTTTAATCCCAGCCAAAGCTCAAATACATTAAATTATCGTCCGAACCTCACGATCCGTGTGGGTTATGAGTCAGAAATAAATCCTATTGTTCTCAAGATGTAGTTTACGGGTTTAAATGGACTAAAAAATATTAAATTTTTCTAATTTTTGTAATCGTCCTATAGACCACAATTAAAAATTAATCGACACCGAATTTCGCATCAGAAGAGAGTTAAGGACAGGGAAGAAATCTAAAATCATCAAAATACCAAATATCGGGGGGTACCAATATATGAGGGGCTCTACAATATCGTGGACCGATATAGCCCATTTTCGAAACTGACCTGCGTGCATACAAATGACTGATCTGTGGAAAATTTTAGCTTCCTATCTTAATTCATTTTGACTATAGAGTGATTACAACAGACAGACGGGCGAACGGACGGGCAGAGCTAAATCGTCTTAGCTGATCAAGAATAAGAGTTACAAATGATATGATGGAATAAATGTACCCTCCATACTATGTATGGTGGAGGGTATACAAATCTTAGAAATACTCGTGTAATCGTGGATTTTTTTAGGAATATCTTCTGAATGAAATCCGAGGTTTAGAATCATGAGTTTTTTAAGAATATGTTTTGAAGGAAATCCAGAACTATAGTCGTGATTTTTTCGACTATTTTTGGGAAGAACCCTAGATAAACGTAGATTTTTAGGAATATTTTTTAAAATAGTCCCAGAGCTATAATTGTGGTTCTTTTGAAGAATATTCTTCAAAAGACCTGAAGTGTATTTATAAAAATGCTGTTCTATTGAAAGAGTGCCATAGTCTTTTTGGGCTATGGAAGCCCACAGAAGAACTTTTGTGTGTAGCATACCTCTTAAACGTCTTTGGGATTTTAAAGTTCTTTCTAAAGGTGCCTTATCGAAATAACAGTTTGAGACCGTAGGTCTAATTGTACTAAATCCCTTTCTGGAAATTTGGAATCGATCAAGGGTTTCCGTCCGTCCGTCTGGCTGGCTGGCTGTGCACGATAACACTCGAAAGGAGTATCCGATTTGACCCAAATTTGGTACATCGTAATATTATTATCAAATTTAGATCGAACTGAGAGATAGGATACGATTTTGTTGAAACTTAGAAAATTATAATATTTTTGTCAGTTTTAAGTCAGGTGGAAAAATGGACAGTATTATCCTACTCCATCAAGTACCTCCCCTACAAAGGTCAAAATTCGGAATAATTATAACTCTTATAAAATATGAAATAAGAGTTCAGTTGTCTTCATATTTCGCATATCTTAATATTTTTATTAGCACAAGATCTGGTCTAATCTGTCGATCTAATATATTGGTTCACTTCTTCTGGTATCTCCCCCACAACGGGTAAAAATTTGGAATAATTAACGCTGCGAAATAAGCCTTAAATTCTCTTTAAATTTCACCCATCCTAATATTTCTATCAACACAAGGTCTGTTTTGAAGATGGAACATATCGGTACACTACTTTTGGTACTTTTCCCACGAGGGGAAAAAATTTTGAATAATCATGAAGTTCGTAAAATGTGAAATGAGCATGCGAAACCCAATCCCAATATGTTTATCAACACAAGATCTGATTTGAATATGGAATATATCGGTTCACTCCCTTGGTACCTCCCCACAACGGTTGAAAATTTTCTATACCCACGAAGCTCGTAAAACGCGGAATGAGAATCCGATTTCTTTCAAACTTGGCACATCTCAATATTTCCATCAACCCAAGATTTGTTGTTAAGATGACAGATATCGACCCACTCCTTCTGGTACCTTCCCCACAAAGAGTCAACGTTTTGAATAACCAAAACGATCATAAATTACTAAATAAGCATCCGATTCCCTTCACATTTTACACATCCTATTATTTCGTCTGACAGATGATCTGCTGTGAAGATGGGATATATCGGCCCACTCCTTCTGGTACCTCCTCCACAGAGGGTTAAAATTTTTGAATATCCATGAAGCTCATAACATACGAAACAAATCAGCGATTCTTTTCAAATCTGGCCTATCTAAATATTTCTCTCAATCAGAAATCTGATGTGAATATGGAATTTATGCGAATGTTGCAAATCCCTAAAAATGTTAGTCTTCCCAATTCCCAAAATTTTATGGATATTGAAGCTTATATATGTCTATATATGCGCCCAGCTTAATGGAGTTTTATTCCTCACCATTGGAGTTGAGTTTAGTATTTTTTTTTATCCCAATCTCTCAGTTCAGTGTAATTTCGCTGGAGAAATTTCCATATTTCGAAATATGAAACATTTAAAAAAATGAAGTAAACTCATATTAATGACTATTTCCTATCTTCCCCCAAAAGACCCCTTGGGCGCCACGAAAAAAGTATTAGTTATGTATTTTGTTTTTTAACTGGGGGCTATATTTTTGGTACTGGTGAAATGTGTCTGTGGCTTCCAAATGAACCTCGGCGTTTGCGTATTAATGACGTCTTGCACATTTGGTGCCGGCATAACTTCAGGGGAAGGGGGTCTTTTGGCGCAAACAACAATGTGGATTATTTGTTTGTTGTTATGAGAGTTATTGTTGTTGTTATTGGTGTGTGGACAAAACAAAAACTTAAATTGTTTTCGTCGAAGATGATGATTTGTTTTGGTGGGGGATGTCGATCGGAAACAACAACAACAAAAAACAAATAGACAAACAATTTCACACCTTAGTGGACAATGCTGTGAATGAGCCAGTGACAAGTACGGCGGAAGAAAACCCAAATGACTCGATGACCCGAAAATTCAATAAGTCGTTGAAACAGTCTTAATTGGAAATTCGTTAGCGAAAGACGGGACACGCTTAAAAATCGGAACGACAAAATAAAAAAACAAAATCGGCGGATTAAAAAAATGAGTTTTTTGTTCAAGGGATTTGTATCCTTGTTGCTGTGGATTAGCCTAGTAGCTTCGCACACCCACGATGAGTTGCCTAAATGTGCCCTGACGGGGGTGCATAAAACACGCCAGACTATTTTGGAATCACCCAATTATCCGGATGATTATCCACCCGGTACCTGTTGGGATTATGTGATCAAATCACCTTTCCGCTGTCCCACCAAATTCCATATTCAATTTTTGGATTTCTTTTTGGAAAAGTCTCCAGGTTGTAAAAATGACTACCTCTCGGTGGGTTTGGATAATGTCGATGAGGATATGGATACCCTGTGTGGCCAGGTGGTGGGTATAAAAAAATATCACACCCCCGATGGAGTGTTGCGTTTACGTTTCCATGCTGATGATTCGCCCTGGTCAACGGGTAAGGGCTTTAAGCTCTTGATAACCCGGCTGGCTTGCGAAAAGGAAGAGGTTTTAAGAAATCTCAAGAGCAACGATGATGACGATGAGGAGGATAGTGATGACACGGTGACAATTACGGCACCTGGCACCCATTTGAGTCCACCTCAGGTTCAGTTGATGGAATTGTTTCGAAACATTTCAGGTGCAGATCAACATCAGGTGTATCCCTTGCCTCCTCTGTTTGGTTTGAATTATCCCAATCAGTTGGCCACGCCTCTGTATCCCACCACCTATGGGCCATTTTATTTGCCCACGGGAACATTCAATCAACAACTGCCACAGCAAAATAATTATTTGGCCACACAGCCGACGGCTGCCTCGGAAAAGGCCTGTAAGGATAGCAAACATCACACCAAGAAGCAGCAACAACAACACCACATACAACCCTATTTGCCACCATATGTGGTGAATCCTTATGTTCCGGTGACCCAGGATCAGTATATTGGCACTTGGCCCTCGACCAGTTATCTTAGGGCCCTCGATGGCGCTGGCAATGTCCTGGAAGCCTGCTGTACAACACCTTTCCAACAGAAACGATTCTACCTCTCCAGCCCTGGATTTCCCCGCACCATTTTCAGTAACCTCCTGTCCATCAATCGTCGCGATTGTGAGTTCCGCTTGCAGAAACATTCCTCGAATATTTGTCGACTTCGTGTCTCGTTTAAATTTTTCGATTTCGGCAAGAGTTCTCCGGGTCTAAGTGGCGTGGGGGGTACAATTGGTCTACCCGGTATTACGAGGAATACCTGTCCCGATGATTTCATTGAAATCGACAATCAACGATTCTGTGGCTGTCGTTCGGATTATGTCTACAATGGATTGTGGAATTATCAGGGTGATAAGAAGATACGCATGCGCATGGGTTATTCGGGTGTGCCATCGAGTGGTTTCCTTTTGGAAATAAGTCAGGAATCATGTTCGGAGTCGCAGTTTGTCACAACAACAATTAGTCCTACGTTGCCGATATCGGCACCGGTCACGGTGGGAAGTACGAATTTATTGGGGCAAAATTTCCAACAGCAACAGGGCAATTATCCGGGGCTATCACAACAGACGTTTGGGGGTCTTAATCAGCAGCAACAGCAATTGGTGCAACAACAGCAATTGGCTCAGCAACAGCAGCAATTGTTGCAACAACAACAATTGGCTCAGCAACAACAGCAGTTGGCACATTTACCCCAACAATCCTTCAATGGCCTCAGCAATCAATTCCCTCAAAATCTGCAACAAACCGGAGGCGCCAACTTCGGCCAGCAACTTTTCAATCCCCAAGGCCTGGGTCAATCGTTCCAACAAAATCCTCTCTATGCCCCCTCATTTATACCACAACATGGTGGAAATGATCTAGGATTACCCCAGCCCCATCCTCCACAATTCCCCGAGGGAGGCGGCTTTCCGGGCTACGCATACTCCAGCCCCAACCCCTTACAACAAAACCAACCATTCGGGCTACGCTATGCCCGTTCTTTCGAGGATCAAAAACCCGTTAGCATTGTGGAGACCAATTCCACACGCAAGGAATATTATTTCAGTGAGAATGCAGAGAAGGGAGATCGGGATCCTTTGCTAAGCATTGCCATGTCACGATCCAGCAAAGCCGAAGATGGAGCCTTGCGATGGGAATCGGAAGAGTTAAGGGCCAATGATAATCCTCCACAGGCCCAAGTGAGACAAAAGTGCAACTTCGATATGGGTGATATTTTACGTCTGTCCGTCGATGTGCTGTGGCTGACGAAACCCACCTGCTATGCCCCGCAACGAAATTGGTTTACGAATTTCTTGGGTTAATTTTTAAGTTTTAGAAAAAAAATGAATATCGATTATGAACGAATAAAGAAAGGATAATACCATGGTCTCTAGAGGAGGATTATTATTTTAATTTGTCGTTTTTTTAGAGATAGTTGTTTTTGTGAGCGGTAAGTAAGTGGATATTTTGTTAAAATTTCTAAAACAAGACAAAAATTAAGAAGTGCCAAGTCTGAATGGAATCGGATGTAAATTTCGGGTTTTGTGAGCTTCATGGATATTCGAAATGAACCTTTGTGGGGGAGGTATGAGAAGGAGTGGACCGATATATCCCATCTTCACAGCAGATCTTGTGTTTGTCGAAATAATGGAACGTGTGAAATTGGAGGAGAACAGGATGCTTATTTCGGATTTTATGCTCGTTTTGGTTATTCAAAATTTTAACCCTTTGTGGGGGCGGTACTAGAAGGAATGGTAACAGATATTGTGTTGCTGGAAATATTGAGATGAACCAAGTCTGAATGGAATCGTGTGTTAATTTTACGTTTTAGGAGCTTCATGGGTATTCAAAATGTTGACCCTTTGTGGGGGAAGTACCAGAAGGATTGGACCGAGGTCACACCAGACCTTGGTTTAATAAAAGTATTGTGATGTGTGTATTTTGAAGACAATCGGACTCTCGCATCACATTTTATAAGAATTACAATTATTCAAAATGTTGACGCTTTGTGGGGGAGGTACTTGATGGAATGTCCATTTTCGTACCTTACCTAGTATTGATGCAAATATTAGGATTTTTAAAGTTGGAGTCAAATCGGATTATCCTATCCTTTCTCTTTCTGAGCAGTAAAATAATTCTTTTGGAGAATTTCGAACTTTTGTGGGGGACGTAACAGAAGGATTGGGCCGATATTGTCCATCTCCGAACTCGATCTATGTTTGATAGTAGTATTACGATGCACCAAATTTGGACCAAATCGAATAATCCCTTCGGACGGACATTCTTAGATCTACTCCCAACGGATTTGGATCAAAGAGACAAAGGGTCTAAAACTGTTATTTCGATGAGGCATATTTTGGCCGTATCAAATGATATATGCGCTCTGTAGCCATATGGCTGAGGCTATAATTACAATAAACTAAAAAATACGATCAGATAATTGTCAATGCAGATTTTAGATAAATGTCTATGCAGGTCCACATTTTGGTATGGCTTCCATATAACATATTACACAAGAGGGCAGAAAATCGGGAACTATGCTGTACTCTTGGTACTCGGGTGGTTGATGTGAAGTGTGATTAGACGTCGATTGAAGGTGACGGGGTGCTTGAGGGTGACCCTCAGATTCTGACAAGTGAGCGTAACGCTGGCGTTGGGGATGGTGACGATTTCATAGTAAACGGGAATTAGTAGATTGCCGTCAGATGTTTTGATTGGTTTCGAAATTTAGGAATTCCAATGCTTATGTTCGGGATGTTGACGATTTGTAAGTAATCAGGTAGTCGTTTGTTATCAGAAATAATGAGATTGGTGCTCTTAGTGACGTCGGCTTACGGGATGTTGACGATTTGCAGGTAATTTGGAATTTCAGTGAATGGTCAACGGGCTGACGAGTGGTGGATAATCGAGGTTTACGATTTAGGTGTTTGGGATGTTGATGTCCAGATCTTTGGAAACGGGTTAGGGGACTTGTGGTATAATCGATAGGGGATGGCAGTCCACTGTAGAGATACTAGGGAGAAGGTAGCCAGGTCGTCTTAGGTTGTTCGAGTTGGCCAGCTTGCAGGTGCTATTTCGGTTTTCTAAGATGGATAGAAATTCGTTCGGGTTCGACAGCCCACTGTGGTTATGTTCGAGAGCGATTTCTAGGTCTTGAGGAGACGGCAGTCCACAGCTTGAGTTCGAGTTCGGCAGCTGACTGTGGTAATGTTCGGGTTTAGTTGTGTGGGTTGTCCATAATGGCTAGGAAATTCAATTAACTGCCAGTGTTTGAGCTATGAGACTGTAAAACGAGATGGATCTCCTGCGGAATAATGAGCCGAAGCTCCTGCGAAACAGCGAGCCGAAACGCATGTGTAAATGAATTATCGGCCACTGATATTAGTGGGAGGGAGAGCCCAGCTAACGATTCTGTTAATCGAAGTACAGAAAATACTTCACCAACTACTCTTTGGCAAGCCCCCTGCATTATGCAAGCCTCCCTCATCGTAAACAATGCCGAAAACTGTATGTGACCGGCATTATAAAGTTATTGCGAATTATATACCTCATGAGGATGAAACCATCACGTTACACGATTTCAATGTAATTGTAACTTCACCCAGATCCTCTAGATTCAGCTAATGATTCTGTTAGTCGGAGCACAGAAATTGATTCAGAAAATCACTTTGGAAAGCCTATCTCAGCGTAACCCAAACCGAAAAAGGGTGAGATAAAAAACTGCAACCAAGTTAAACGCCATCATTTTTACATTTTTTTAAATTCTATTGAATGAAAGCAAAAACTGTCGGAAATAGCATCAAATTTTAGACTAAGTTTAGATTTGTTCGAACTGGTCACCATTGGCACGAATTATGGCCTTCAAACGGATAATGAAACGTCACACGCTGTCCGAAGGTTGCTCTGCGGTATTTTGGCCCATTCCCGGCCATTTTTAGTGTCAACCTTGCTTTCCAAAATACTTCAGACGCAATAGTCCAACGGATTGGTATCCGGAGATTTTGGTGGCCATTGTGCGCTGGAAATGAAGCAAGGAATCTCATTTTGTGGAATGTCCAAGGTCTGCGGCCAAAATGTTTGCGTGGCCAAGGCTACAACACACTCTTCAAAATATTTTTGCTACAATATTCGGCATTTATTTTGATGCCACGGTCGATTAATACGAGGGGAGAGCGACCATCGGCTGTTAGGCAGCCCACACCATCACCATGGCCTGCGCTTGAGTTCTGGTGGCCAACAGAAGATGCACATTTTCTGCTGACCTCTTTGTCAACTAAACACGATCATTTTGTTTGGTTACAAACTGCTGGACAACGAATGTTTTGTCATCGGAGAAACCCAAATTCGGCAGTTCACCACTTTCGGCCAAGCGAAGCAACTTTTTAGCTCTTTTGAGTCTATTTTCTTTCTGTTGCGGTGTAAGTTCTTGCATATTTTGGAATTTCAATGGCTTTACTCCAAGCTCAGTTTTCAATATTTGCAGAATGGAATATTGCGATATATTCGGCTCACGAGCCACTGCGCCGCGGGTTTTGATCAAGTCGCTTCTTTACTTTTCGCACTATTTCTGCTGATGTTGTTGATGATGTTTTCTTTCGTCCACTTCCTAGACGTCAGGCTAGTATCACGGTAACGAGCGATGGTACGAGACACAAAAGATTTATTTACATTTAAGTGCTGGAGTGCTCTTACCATAGCCACATGTGGTTTTCCAGCCAAATATAAAGAAATCACACTTGAAATCCATCACGAATAGCTTTTTTCCTGGAAAATTCTCACCAAAATGCTTTTGTGCACTTGTAAACAATATAATGAGCTGTCACTGAAATAATTTTAACAGCTGTCGGACGAGTGGCTTCGAAATGACAGCAGTCTGAAGTTGGTTGCAGCTTTTCTCACTTTGTATATGTGACCAAGTGAATGAGAATTATTTGCCTTTTGAGAATAAAATAATCACCATACATGAATATGCTAGCCAACCAAAACCAACACAACACATTTGAGTATGTATGTTTCACAGATTAGAACATCGAGAGAGTAACTCTCCCTCTCTCTCTCGGTAAACATTGTGTGTGTGTTAATCCACGCGAAGTTCAAAATCACCAATCCTCCTACTTCATTGAAAGCTGAAAAGCTACTGAGTGTTTGCAAAGCAAATTTGTTGTTGGTAAAGAAGCATAGACAAATTAAGATATAGACAACGAAAAGTTAGTTTGGTCTTTTTTTCCAGGTGGCTCTCATCATGTTTTGCATAGTCAACATGCTCATTTACGCGTTCAAGCCACTCGACTTCGAAAACACATTTCATCGTTTTTCAAGAATTTCACTTGATTATTCCGGAATTTTTTGATGTCTTCTCGTAATTTTCACATTTATTTTATTATGGAACAATTTCCAACTGACAAATATCCTACAGTTTTTGTTATTTTTAACGTTTTAGAATTGAGTGACTTCAATATTCCCACTCAAACCCCTGAAACGATATAGACGACATCTGCTGATTCGATTTTTTTCGAAGATAAACGGTGAGAGCATTTCGTTGTCTATATTTTCATTTGTCTATGTAAAGAAGTGAACAGTTATGCTGGTGAGTTTAATGATTGATGGCATAGACAAATGAAAATATAGACAACGAAATGCTCTCACCGTTTATCTTCGAAAAAAATCGAATCAGCAGATGTCGTCTATATCGTTTCAGGGGTTTGAGTGGGAATATTGAAGTCACTCAATTCTAAAACGTTAAAAATAACAAAAACTGTAGGATATTTGTCAGTTGGAAATTGTTCCATAATAAAATAAATGTGAAAATTACGAGAAGACATCAAAAAATTCCGGAATAATCAAGTGAAATTCTTGAAAAACGATGAAATGTGTTTTCGAAGTCGAGTGGCTTGAACGCGTAAATGAGCATGTTGACTATGCAAAACATGATGAGAGCCACCTGGAAAAAAAGACCAAACTAACTTTTCGTTGTCTATATCTTAATTTGTCTATGTTGATGGTGAGTTTTATACACAAAACTATGATTGTGTGCGAGGTGTGTTGAATTTCACATGGGTGGTGTTTTGGCAATCCCTGCTCCTATACTTACCGCTTCAAAAAACAAACTTGAACATAAAATTACACAATTGACAGTAGATATTGTCATTACTAAATAAAAAACAAATTTATTCGAGAATTATGTTTTTTTCTTTTTCAACTACAACAACACAAAAAAAAGGAATCTCAGAGAGTATAAAATGTGTATATATATTTTCTCCTATAAAAATATTTCGCAAAGCTTCGACATTTACATTAGCAAATATAGCAAAAGCTGGACACAAAAGCGCTCATTCTGTTTCTCTGTTTTTCACTGCTTTTCTAGAAATATCCTGGAAAGAAAATTTTCGAAATAAAACAAATGTTGGATAATTTCGTGTGAAACAAAGGGTGCCAAAGGGGGAAAATGAAAAATGGGGTGCCAAAAAATAGTTAGTTTTTACAGAAAAGATTTGGAAGAATTTTGAGAATCTTTTTCTTTTGGGGTTCAGAAAAGTTAGTTGATAAGGAAAGCTGTTAGGAGGGTTACAAGTGTTGCCATACACCAGGTGTTGAGTCCACTACCACCACTACTGACCAAATGTCGATTCATGGATTCAGCCACTATGGCCGAGGTACGTGAATTGACATGATAATCACCTGGTAACTTGAGTAGATCGGGATTTGCACCGGGGCTGAAGGGAGCCAATGGTACGGAGCCCTCGGGTATGGTGAAGGGTGTTGTCTGCAGGGGAGCTAATGCCACACCTTGGGCTGTGGGTTGAATTGTGGCCTCTGTTGCGTGTAACTCAGTTGAGCTGGCTGCTGCCAATGGGGCCGATGTTGTTGAGATGGGAGTGGTTTCTGTGGAGCCGGTGGCAGCAGGAGCCGCTGCCGCAGCAGCTGCTGGTGCTGGTTCGGGAGCAGGGGCATTATAGCAGGCAATTTTTTCTACTTCAATGGTCTTGGTGCTGTCATTGGGATCAGGTTCCGGTACTTTGACAGGAACGCAAATAATGCCACCGGCAGCAGGAGCGGCAGCAGGTTCGGCTGGTACAGCTGCTGGGGCAGCTGCAGGGACTGCGGGAGCTGCACTTGAATCTGCACCACCTGCCATGGCTGCTCCAGCAACGGCCGCTGTTGCAGCACCAGCTGCAAGGGCGGGGACTGCAGCAGCTGCAACACCACCACCTGGATTGCTTTGGTCTGGTACTGGATTTGTGGCCTGGGTGGGTATGGGACCAGGTGCGCCGGCAGGTGGATCAGGATATGTGGGATTCATGGGAGCCAAATTTGCACCAGCTTGACTATTATAGGTGGGTGCTGGAGCGGGTGCAGCTGGCTGGCCTCCATTGGTTGTAATAACAGTGGTGCCACCACCAACATCTTGTGTCGTCACCGAACCCGGAGGACCATTATTGATGATGATAATCTTGTCATCATTTTGGGCAGCAGGAGCAGCAACACCGCCGCCACCACCTCCATAACCGCCGCTGGGAACATGTTCAATAACCTTGGTGTGGGTGGGGGTAAGGGCATGACCCAAAATGGCACCAGTCAAACCACCGGCCAGTAAACCGCTACCTGTTTAAGAAGGGGTCATTTAAAGGTGGTACTTTGAGATTTTATCTATTTACTTACCAAAACCTAGGCCAGAGGAGGACTTCTGGGGCTGCTGAATAAAGGTGGCCCCTGCGGGTATGGCCGAACCGGCCGGCAAGAATGTGGCACCAGCTGGCAGCGCCTGGGCCGAGGGATAGTACATTGGAGCCTGAACAGGAGGTGAAGGATAATAAGTTGCTCCCGCCGGCAAGGCACCAGGACTGTGGTAGGTTGCCCCAGCCGGCAAGGCTCCGGGACTGTGATAAGTGGCACCAGCAGGCAGAGAGGAGGCCGAAGGATAATATGTGGCACCAGCCGGTATTTGACCGGGAGCATGATAGGTGGCTCCAGCTGGCAATTGACCCGAGGGGTGATAGGTTGCTCCAGCCGGCAATTGTCCTGCCGGGTGATAGGTAGCGCCAGCTGGCAAATGACCTGCCGGATGATAGGTGGCTCCGGCAGGAAGCGATGAGGCCGATGGATAATAGGTTGGTGCTCCCGATTGTTGCTTGGGATAACTGGACTGTACACTGTGGGCATTGGTTGCGGTTATGGGTGTGTGGACCCCACCGCCAGTGCCAAATCCTCCGGTGGAATTGAAACGATTGCGATTATAGCTCGATTGTTGGCTATTGTAGTTGGTGGCACTGACCGGACGATTGTTGTAGTTTGTGGAACTGGCTGGACGATTGTTGGCATTTGTGGCCGCCGAATAGCTGGGTGGTGCGGAATAGCTGGGATTATAGGCTGGTGACTTTTCATACATATTGGTCTTGGCCCCACCCACGGGATTTGTGGCCGAATATGCTGGCGGAGGTCCTTGAGGTTTGGGTGGCACATTCCAACCTATGGGTGAGGTGGTTGGCCGGGCCGGTGAACTATGGGTGTTGCTGGCATGACTATTGGTAATGTGGGTATTACTGCTGCTGCTGGGACGTTTATTGGCCTGTTGATTATAGCCAGCATAGCTCAAGGAAGACAATCCCGTGTGAGACAGAGAAGGATTCGAGTGGGAGGTGCTGCCACCTCCGCTATAGGAATTCGATCTGTTATTGGTATTGGTACGCCTTACACTCGACGATGAGGAGGACGACGAACGACGACTGCCACTGGAACTGTAAATACGTTTGGCTTCAACATTCAGGTCATGACTCAGCAATAGTACTACAAGGGTCAGCAGAATGCAATTGATTTTATTTCTATCACGCTTTGCCATTTTTGGATTTTTGTTTTTGTTTTAACGACCTGCAGGCACCCTTCTTGGTTGCTTCAGTTGCTAAATTCTGTAATTGAATGAAATAAGAGAAAAACAAAAACCGACAGATGAGAATTAATTCAATAAATTAAATAAATTTTAGTGCTCTCGAAGTTACGCCGCACCAAGAAATTGCCCACGATTGCCGACATCCGGTGGCTAAATTACATTGTTTTTTATTTGTGAGATCTTGTCACGTCTTCGTCTCATCTTGATCTCGTTTACATGATGCGAACGAACATGGTTGGAATCAAGTGATTGCAAGAAATTATGAAAGGCAATAGAAAGTGACAAAATATTCAATTAACAAATATTACGTAGACGATTTTTGGGAAAATTCCAGAATTTTTCAGAATTTTTCTTAAAATAAAGTTGGAAAATAGAAAAAAATACTGTTGAAAGCCAAGTCTTTGCTGTGTTCGGCCTCTTACTCTCTCTCACACAAAATGATTCTAAAATTAGTAAAATGACGGAGAAGCCGGTGCATGTTATCAACTCGAAATGCTTGTATTTTCAGCTGTCAGTGAAGTCAGTCAGCGGTCAGTAAAGTACTGTAAGAAGTTCAATGGCTGATACTCCCCTCAAGTTGCTGAGAGAGAAAAGGTTCTGATCAGGGCAAATCTTAAGACAGAGCGGAAGTTCAAAAAGTAAATAAAGCAGCTAAGTTCGGCCGGGTCGAACTTTTCATACCTCCCCCACTTGGAAGAAACTTGAAAATTTTCAAAAAAAAAAAAAAAATCGTCAAAAATATCGCTGAAATGAATACCGTTAAATGTGCGTCATACGAAGACGTGGTCCTGCATAAGTAATTTGTGTCATAGGCTGTAGTAACGGTTCCGAACTTTATATACGTAATTTGAAACAATTCAGGTGAGTAATGTCGCAAAAATCATGAAAATACCGAATATCTGGGGGTACCGTTATATGGGCGCTATGCTAAAACGTCGACTTATTTAGGCAATTCTCTTCTAGGGTGTAAAGCATTCCGAAGGAACCTCTTTTGTGGATTTTACGAAAATTCCATTGACATTTTTGGCTGAAATCATAAAAATACCGAATATCGGGCAATATCGGGCGAATATCGATAAAATTTGGCAAAGGTATTTCCGAGCTATATAAGGTATATGCTACGAAATATCATTGTTGTCGAATGCATATTACGAATGTGAGCAGAGCAGAGCAGTGTGTAAACAATGAAAAAGATCGTCTTTACTTGCCAAAGAGGTCAGCTAAAAATGTGCACCTTCGGTTGGCCACCAGAACTCAAGCACCGGCCATGGGGATGGTGTGGGCCGCCATAGCAGCCGATGGTCGCTCTCCGCTCGTATTAATCGACCATGGCATCAGAATAAATGCCGAATATTATTGCGAAAATATTCTGGAGGTTGTATTAAAGCCTTGGGCACGCAAACATTTTGACCGCAGACCTTGGACATTCCAACAGGACTCAGAACCATCGCACCCAGCACGCGCCACCCAGAGAATGTTTACAAAATGAGGTTCTTCGCTTCATTTCCTGCGCACAGTGGCCACCAAAATCTCCGTATACCAATTCGTTGGACTATTGTGTCTGGAGTATTTTGGAAAGTAAGGTTGGCACTAAAAAATACCAAAGTATCGATCACCTCAAGCAAGCGCTTTGCCGGGAATGGACCAAAATACCACAGAGCAACATTTGGGCAGCGTGTGACGGTTGCATTGTCCGTTTGGAGGCCATGATTAGTGCCATAAGTGACAAATTCGAAAAAATCTAAACTTATTTTAAAATTTGATGTTATTTCCGACATTTTTATATCCTCCACCTTGGAAAGGAGGGTATATTAACTTTGTCATTCCGTTTGTAACATCCTTAAATATTCGTCGTAGACCCCATACGTAGACCCCATATATAGTATATATATATATTCATAATCAGCATAAAATTCTAAGTCGATTTCCGTCTGTCTGTCTGTATGTTGAAATCACGATGCAGCCCACATTATTTGACGTAGAGCGCCAAAATTTAGCAGAGCAATTAGCCCCCATATAACGGTACCTCCCGATATTCGGTATTTTGATGGTTTTTGCCACATTTTTGCACTGATTGGTCTAAAAATTGGTATTTGTAGGTCATAATGGGTTCTAGCTCCGTTGGCGATACATTACATGTGTAGGTCCACGATTTGGTATAGCCCCCATATAACGATACCTCCCAATATTCGGCATTTTAATGGTTGTTGTCACATATCTTCTAATGTTTCCTTTACCCTAAGGTGGAAGGTATTAAAAGTTTGGCCCGGCCGAACTTAATGCTTTTTTACTTGTTTGCTTTCATTCAATAAAATTGAAGGAAAATATAAAAATTATAGCGCTTGACTTTGTTGAATTTTTTTTCTCACCTAAAACTATATCTGAAGCGATTTTCGCAAAATTTGATGTATTTGCTTCTAGACTGAATTTGGTTGAAAGTGCAAAATTCAGGTCATTTTGAATCGGTTGAAGCTATATATAGGAGGGTTCTTCCTTGCGGCAAACAAATATTCTTTGGAAAATTTCATCTCAATCGGATAAGAAATGCGACCTGCATTTTGTTCACTAGATACATGGACAGATGGACGGACGAACAGGCGGGCTGATATGCATAAATCGACTCAGTGATTCTATGATTCCTCAAAAGTAACTATAGGTCTACCTCGCTCTATTCTTCATGTTACAAACAAATGCTCAAAGACATAATACCCTTACCACCATGTGATGTAGCTACCCTTAACCTTATTCTGAAGAATTTCATTGAATTTTACTTAAATCGCATTTTATTTCATATTCGTGCTATTTGTAATTAAACGAATTCTCTAAGCTGAGCAACAACAACACAAAGAAATCTTATCACAAAAATTAATGCTAAACTGCCGAAAGCTTGACTTAGGATGAACTCTGTAGCTGATAAGCTTGAATGTTATTCCAGATTAGAGAGCACAATTTGCGGAATAACAAACGATGGGAAATGCCTGTTCATGATTAATGTGTCAAAAATATATACAAACAAATGTACATATTTATGTTTGCAGTATAAAAAAAATATTAAGAAACAGACTGTGTAAAGTAAATATTACATTGAATTAATTGGATTGGATTGAAAATTCGTAGAGGTCCAGTCAATAATTTATTGAGCATTGGGAAAAAATATAGCATTTTTGACTTAAAAATGTAGATAAGAATAACATATATAGAAATTAAGTCTAGTTCAATGTCAGGGGAGACAAAGTGTATACTGAGAAAATGGGATTTTATACATTTTTTCATTTTGGAGCTTAACGAGGAGAGTATTAGTGGAACCATTTCACAATGGATCCACATCCAATTTTTCTGTCCAAAACAATTTCAACGTCTCCATATATAAACACTAGCAAGCAACAGTGGCCTCAATATTAAATTATAGTATTTCAGCTTTGTAATTTCCCTCAATTCAATGAACAACTTGCACCTTTCCATCCTGAACACCAACAGTGACTACTACTTTTCGAACAAAATATTCATTCACTATCCAATTTAGTACCACATTTTCAAAAAAAAAAAAAAAAAAAAAAAAAAAAATCGTCATACCTTCCCCACAGACACCAAAAGTGACTTTAATATAAAATTTCAGGATTTCAGCTCTATCTCTTCACCTAATACCAATTTTAGACACATTAAGTACTTTTCGTTCAATTATAGCACACATTGTCAAAACCACCCTCCATATCTCAATTCTAGATACCATCAGTATCCAAATATCAAAATTCAGAATTGTATCTCCATCCCTACATTCAATACTAAATATAAAACCATTTAGTACTTTTCGAACAATTATATTACACATTTCCAAAATCATCTCCATATTTTAACCACAGGCGCCAACAGTGACATCTGTATCAAATTTCAGAATTTCAGCTCTAATCCATTACCCAATACCAAATGAAGTACTATTTAGTACCTTCCATACAACTATAGCACACAATTTCAAAACCACCTCCATATCTCAATTCCAGATGCCCTCAGTAATCCAAATATCAAAATTCAGGATTTCATCTCTATCCCTTCACCCAACACCAAATATAGTACCATTCAGTACTTTTCGTACAATTATAGTAGTAGTCATTTCCGAAACCAATTTTATATGTCCAAGCTACAGATGTATAGCGACCCTAATACCAAATTTCAGATTTCAAGCACTATCTGTTTAACCAATACCAAATTGTATCTAATATAGTACTATTCGTGCACTTGTAGTACACTTTTCCCACACCCAATTCCCAATTCCCACACCATCCGTTCACCCTTTACTTTCCAACCTTGATTCACATAACAAATTTTTGGCTCTGTCTGGTCAATTAATACCATTTTAGAATTTTAGTA
This sequence comes from Musca domestica, assembly GCF_030504385.1. Classification (NCBI taxonomy): domain Eukaryota; kingdom Metazoa; phylum Arthropoda; class Insecta; order Diptera; family Muscidae; genus Musca; species Musca domestica. The sequence continues at coordinate 9,378,363 of NW_026712299.1, forward strand.
TTATTTCAGAACTTTTTGTAACATTAAATTCCAAATTTCGGAAAGCCCTTTGGCATATGTATCCTGCACTTCTTCAGCGTCTCTCATTCTAAATTTCAGAATCTAGCTCATTCCGTTTGTCCAATACAAAGTATTGAATTTTTAATACATTTTAGTAATTTTCGAACTCTTTATGAATTTCCAAAAACCAAGCCTTCCCACTCGCCTACGAACTAAGACTGACCCTTGTGCAAAATTTCGCCTGGGCGTTGATTCTGGATCAGTCAGTCAGTTACTCACCACTTTTTATACCCTCCACCATAGTATGGAGGGTTTATTAAGTTTGTCATTCCATTTGTAACACCTCGAAATATACATTTTAGACCCTACAAAGTATATGTATATTCTTGATCAGCATAAAATTCTATGTCCATTTAGCGATGTCAGTCCATCTGTCCGTCTGTGGAAATCACTCTAGCTTCCGAACGAAATGAAGTAGATTGATAAAATTTTACTCAAATGTATATTATGTCTGCAGGACTTTTGTTATTGAAAATGGGCCATGTATGCCCTTCGTATAGCCCCATATAATGCTACATCCCGATTTTCGGTATTTTGATGATTTTAACGACATTATTCACCGGAATTGTTTCAAATTTGATATTTGAAGTTCGAAATGGATACAACAGCCCAAGACAGAAAATTGTCTGTGGAGGTCCACGTTTTGAATATATAACGGTACCTTCCGATATTCGGTACTTTGATGATTTTAGCGATATTATTCACCAGAATTGTTTCAAATTTGGTATTTGAAGTTCGTAATGCCACATCGCCTATGCCATAAAAGTATCTGTGCAGGTTCACATTTTGGTATAGCCCCCATATATGGCTTATGACAAAATTTGCCTATTCATGTCCACGTCGTCGTTTAGACCCTGATATGACGGCCACATTTGGTATTTTTAAGATTTTAACAGAATTTTTAACGGATTTTATTTTTTTGAAAATTGCCAAACTCTTTCCAAATGGTAGATGGTATTCAAAGTTCGGCCCGGTCGAACTTACAGCTTTTTACTTGTTTTTTTTTTACACTAATTCACAGTGCGAAAATTTGGTACCATTCTGTACATGTTTCGTATTTGGGTACAAATTCGGAATGTAGATAGATAACAAAATTGAGACACGGATCTCAACTTATTACACATTCGAGGAACACAAAATTCGAGGTACCGTTAGAGATCCTATTCTGAAAATTTTTTGAAATATTGATCCAAATTGAATTTCAAATTATAACAAATTCCGTAGAATATTGCGAAAATCAATATGAATTGTTACATAGGTCCTGTTCCATCCATTGCAGTTAAGTACGACATACAGTCAAATTTTGTGTTTAAAAACTTGTTTTTTGTTTACAAGCTATGATTTTTTACTATTCCATTAATTACTTCACATCCAAATAGCTAAGCTGTGTATTGTTGTGGACAAGTTCGTTGTAACCACTTTCGAGTTCCTACGACTATTAGGTGTTTGTATGAGTCATACTTGCATATGTTTACATGCTTATGTATGATTTAGAACGTTACGGTAGTTAGGGGTGGAATGCTTGACCCATTGTATAGCCGTTGCATTAATGAACACTCTAATTCAACCAGAACATAGTGTATAAATCAAAAGCAGAACAGCTTTTGGTAATTAAAAAAAAATGATTAGAAAATATATGTTTTTAAAATTGAAAAAATTCGTTTAAAAATAAAATATCGCATTTCCTCAATGACTACGAGTCTATGTGACAAATTTTGTCCTTTGAGGCTATGCCAACATAACGACGGTTTTCTGCTTAAGTGGTCCATACGCAATTTATTCGATTTAAGTAGAACGTATTTTAAAGTGTTCATTTCAAACTGCTTGGACCTGGTAAAAAATTGTGACAATTTGTGACTTTTTTGGATAAAAATGCTATTTTCCGTATTAAATAAATTGGAAAATTTTAGAAAAGAGTTTTTAAGAAATATTATTTTGAATTTATTTCATATCGACACTTTTGACGCAATTACGAAATATTTTGTATTATTTTAAAAAATACACAATTTTTCTCATCTTGGAATGTAGCATCCGAATTTTTATATTTATACCCTCAGACATATGGCTATAGAGGGTAGATATCATTTGATACGGCCATCGAAATAACTATGTTAGATCCTAGGTCTCTTTGGACAAAATCCATTTCAGGACATTTGGAGTCGATCTAGCGATGTCCGTCCGACCGTCCACTAAGCATATTTAGTAGAGCTACCGTAACAAAAAAAAATTATTTGAAGTAGATCATACTACCTATCAACATTTGGCTTTAGAGGAGTTATTGTTTAGTTTCAGAGGGAACTTATATATGGGAGGCATATCCAATTCTGCATCGATTTTCACTAAATGTGACGGAGACATTTTAATCTGTTATACCAAATAACATTGCTATAGAGTGCATGATAGGACTTCCCAAATCGGATGAAACATATTTATGGGAGCTATAGCTAAATTTAATGTGCTTGCTTCTAGACTGAATTCCGTCGAATGTGCCAAAATTTAGGTTATTTGGACTGATATTAGCCATTATTGGATAAAGATATATATGGAATCTGAACCGATCTCGATAAAATTTGACAGATGTATTTTAGGGCAGTATCTTATGTCCGGTAGCAAATATCATTCTTTTGGAATGCATATTACGCTTAAAACCCCAAATCGGATGAAACATATGTATGGGAGCTATAGTTATATCTGAACCGATTTTCACCAAATTTGATGCACTTGCTTCTAGACTGAATTCGGTGCGATGTACCGAAATTCAGGTCATTAGGACTTATATTGACCATTTGGTGCACAATAAACCTGATATCGGATGAAGATATATATGGGAGCTATATCCAAATCTGAACCGATCTCGATAAAATTTGACAGATGTATTTTCGAGCAGTATCTGATGTCCGGTAGCAAGTATCATTCTTGTGGAGTGCATACTACGCGTGTGAGGGACTTTAAACCCCAAATCGGATAAAACATATATATATGGGAGCTATGGCTATATCTGAACCTATTTTCACCAAATTTGATATACTTGCTTCTAGACTGAATTCGGTCGGATATGCCGAAGATCAGGTTATTTGGGCTGGCATTGACCATTTGGTGCACAATTAACCCGAAATCGGTTGAAGAGAAATATGTGGGAGCTGTAACTAAATCTGATCCGATCATCACCAATTTCAAGAGGGTTCGTCCTTGGGCCAAACAAATATTGTTTGCAAAATTTCATGTCAATCGGATAATAAATGTGACCTGCATTTTTGTTCACAAGAATACATGGACGGACGGATTGACATGCATAAATGGACTCAGAAAGTGATTCTATGAGGATCCTCAAAAGTATCAAAAGTTTCCTTCTTCCTATTACAAACAAATGAACAAATACATAATACCTTTACCACTATGTGGTGTAGGGTATAATAAAGCAAGTAACCAATACAGTCCAAGCCTGGCACGTCGCAATATTTATATGATATTTATTTAGGTCCTTCGGAACCCACTCCATAGAGGGGTCAATAATTTGAATAATTATAACACAAGTCAAAATATATTTAAATAATCGATCATTGGCTGAGGGTACACAACTTTCGGAAAAATCCGACAAATAATTTTTAAATTGTTGGTATGGTATTTTGTTGGGGCTATATATAATATACTTTTATTCCCATTGAACTTGTGTTCCCGCATATAATTATTAATTCTTATATATTTCTTATATTTTATATGCACGCATGTTTATAATTAATTTTCAAATACATATTATTTGTCTTTCTACTAATTAATGATCCTGATCATGGTGATGCTGTTGATAACCTTTAGTCATATTTGTTTTGAACAGCCAAGGCTATTCAACATGTGCGATCCCAAAAAAAAAAACCCAAACTGCATTTACTGCCACCCCTCGCATTGTCTTTTCGTTATGGGAAATTCGGACAAAGTGTTCGTATCTTTGTCTATGTACGGTAATGTGTACTAAAAAAATAAAAATATATACCTAGATAAAAAAGGAACATCCGCTTGCACTTCGTGAGGACTTTTTCTGTTTATCAAATCTTCACTTTTCATGTTTCACTAATGAATTTTAAATGGTTGCATGTCATCAATTACTACCCTAGATTGTAATTATTTTTGTGGAGGAGTCCATTATCGTGTGAGTAACTTGTGTGTGTTCGAAGTGATAAAAATCCTATTTTGTAAAAAAAATCTAAAACATTGGAAATGAGTCATCCACCGTTTCGTTGAAATTGAAACCAGACTTACAAAAAGTGTGGTCATTGTTTTCAAATCGTGAGTCGTTGTAGACCGGACAACGCATTGTTTGTTTTTTGTTTTCTAATCTAGATCAACTATTGTTATTTAAAAATTTCTTTATGGTTCATTTACTATTTGGAACAAAATAAGAAAGGCACATTAATGTCGGAATGTGAAATGAGTTTGTAATTTACTTTTAGCCATCCTAATTGATATGCAAATGTTTCAATTGTATATTTATTAAAAGGTAGGATATGTTAGTGAAAGAAGCAAGTAACAAGTTAAAAAGTATCAGTCAGTCAGTTTTGCCCCCAGATTTAAACTCTTAGCCAATATTCGATCAGTAAAATATATTTTGACTTCTGTGCCAAAGACCCTCTATGGAGTAGGTTCCGAAGGAATGAGCCAATATTATCCATTTCGTGTTGGACCAAAATAAATATGATATAAATATTCCGACGTACCATGTTACTTCCTTTTATGAGCTTCATGGATATTCAAAATGTTGACTCTTGTGAGGGGGAGGTACTTGATGGACTTGGTGGACGATAATGTCCTAGCTCTGATAAAAATATTAAGATTTCTCAAGTTGAAACAAAATCGGATTATCCTTCCACTTTCTGCGCAGAAAAATACAGGCTGAGATGAAAAAACTGCAAGCAAATTCAGACTGTTGTCATTTCTAAGCCACTCATCCGATGGTTGTTAAAATTATTCCGGTGTCAGCTCATGATATTGTTTATAAGCGTACAAAAGCATTTTGGTGAGAATTTTCCAGAAAAAAAGTATTCGTGGTGGAATTCAAGCGTGATAGTGTGATTTCTTTATATTTGGCTGGAAAACCACAAGTGGCTATCGTTAGAGCACTCCAGCATTTTAATGTGAATAAATCGTTTGTGTCTCGTACCAACGCTCGTTACCGTGATACTGGTAGCGTATAACGTAGTCGAGGAAGTGGACGGAAGACAACAGCAAGAAATGGTTTAAAAAGTAAAGAAGCGACTTGATCGAATCCCGCGCCGCAGTGACTAAAAAATGGGTCGTAAGCTGAATATATCGCAATATTCAATTCGGCAAATATTGAAAAATGAGCTCGGGTGAAAGCCATTGCAATTCCAAAAAGTGCAAGAACTTATACCGCAACAGAAAGAAAATTGACTCAAAAGAGCTCGCTTGGCCGAGTGTGGTGAACTGCCGAATTTGGTTTTCTCCGATGAGAAAACATTCGTTGTCCAGCAGTTTGTAAACAAACAAAATGATCGAGTTTACTTGCCAAAGAGGTCAACTGAAAATGTGCACCATGGGTTGGCCACCAGAACTCAAGCGCCGGCCATGGTGATGGTGTGGACCGCCATAACAGCCGATGATCGCTCTCCGCTCGTATTTATCGACCATGGCATCAGAATTCTAGTAATTTGGACTGATATTGGCTATTTAGTGCACAATTAACCTGAAATCGGTTAAAGTTATATATGGGAGCTATACCCAAATCTGAGCCGATCACGATAAAATTTGGAAGAGGTATTTCTGGGCTGTATCTGATATCAGATACCAAATATAATTGTTCTGGACTGCATATTAAGAATGTATGGTACTTAAACACGAAGTCGAATAAAAAATAATATATGTAGGGGCTACAGCTATATTTGAACCGATTTTCTCTAAATTTAATGTACTTGCTTATAGACTGAATTCCGTGGGATGTACCAAAATTCAGGTCATTTGGACTGGTATTGGTCATTTAGTGCACAATTAACCCGAAATCGGTTGAAGATATATGGGAGCTATATCTAAATCTGATCCGATTCTCACCAATTTCAATAGGGTTCGTCCTTGGGCCAAAAAAATATTGTTTGGAAAATTTCATCTCAATCGGATAAAAAATGCGAAAGGCATTTGGTCACAAAAATACATGGACTGACAGACTGACATGCATAAATCGAGTCAGCAAGTGATTCTTTGAAGATCCTCAAAAAGATACTATGGGTCTATCTCGCTTCCTTCTCCGTGTTACAAACAAATGCACAGAGACATATTACCCTTACCACTATGTGGTGTAGGGTATATGAGTTAAATTATTTTCTTTGAAAATGTCGACCATTTGTGGGGGAGGTACCGGAAGGAGTGGGCTGATATTTCCCATCTCCGAAGTCGATCTAAATTTGCTTTACTACCTTCGAGAGTTATCGTGCGCACCAGACAGTCAGACAAACAGACGGACAGGCACCCCTAGATTGACTCCAAATGTTCTGAAACAGATTTGGTCCAAAGAGCAAAGGTCTAAAGCCGTTCCACGTTTGGCTGAAGGTATAAAAAATAATATATCCTCATTTTCCAGGTGAAGGGTAAAACAATTTTAAAGGCATAAATAAGTACAAACCGAGTACAATTCAGCACACCTTTCATTTATTCCAATTTCGAAAATTTTAACTATGTTTTTTCTAATATCTTGGCCATTTTTTAGAATTTCCTTTTTTAGAATTTCGAAAAAATTCGGAAAATTGTGAGCAAAACCCTAGCGCAATTCAGCACAACTTTCTTTTTTACGAAATTTTGAAAATTGCAATTTCAACGGACACTAAATGAAATACTTTCATATTTTTCTTTAGATAGAACCTATGTTTCCAGAGGGAAAGAGTGAAGAGAATTCCAAGCGCTCGAACTCAGTTTATTTCGGTCGGGGTTTTTTTCTAGTGTCAATATTAAGGTTTCAATCTTGCCGAACAAACTTGAATTTTTATTTAATTATAATTTCACAATTTTCTCGAAATCTTCACTTCATCTTCATGGAATGACATGCACATCAGAGGTATTGGGGTCGACCTCCTTATCTTTCTCCGATTGATGTAAAACTATTATTTTCAGTTATTAAATTTTAGCGAATTTTTTTTAAAGATCATATCTTTTTATTGTCATTTTGTTGCTGTTGTTGTAACAAAACACACTTTGCTATTGTTGTTGTAGTTTATATTCAATTTATAAACATTGTAGAAATGTATAGTTTACAGTCAAACGTCTTTATGACGACAAATGTGGAGCGTTGAAGGAATAATGAACGTTAGGTATTGTATATTTTAATAGATTTTGAAATATATATAATAAATAACCGGATATTGAACACAAAATGAGCTATATTTGAATTTCTCATAACCGAATCAGCAGGTATGTCTTTTGTTAATATCGATGATCAAAAAAAAAAAAAAAAAAAACACAAAATTTATTACCGTTCCTTCAATGAGACACTTTGAGACACTGTGTGTTGTGAATCACTTTGGACACTTTGGATTGGCTTTTGTTGTTTTCTTGGATTCTCTGGTTATGTTGTTGTTGTTGTATATCTGTTATTGAATTGAATATTGTATATGCTTTATTATTATTGTTGTTGGGTATATACAAAATGTTTTTGTATAATTAAAAAAAAAAAACACAAAATAATATATTTTTATTTCGGAATTGGACGCTTGTGTATCTCTCGCAGGGCAGGCAGGCAGACAAAACAGACACTCACTCACTCACTCACTTGTTTGTTTTTTCGTTTTCCGTTTAGCTTGTTTCGCGCTCAACGACGTTTGTCAATAAACTAAATAAAGTTTACGTTTGTGCGATCTATTTTGTTTGTTGTCTGTTTTAAGCATATAACAACGACGACACCGCACCGACACCGAAGAGAGGATCAATCGCCCACGTTTCAATTAAATGATCAGTGATGGAAACAGAATGTTGGTACTTTTCGTACGGGTATTTTGAGCCGAGTTCTATGCTGGGTTGGCTGCTATTCACATGCAATGGTCATCATAATTTTTTGTGATTGGAAGTGGCGTTGTTGTTTTTAATTTTTCAAAATAAATACCAACAGCGTAAACATCAAAACGGGCATTCAAACATGAATCACTATTTCCACTGCAAATTGCGAAATTGTCACATAGTGGTCAGCTTTTAAATGCCTGTCTGCTTATTTCGTTGTCGAATATTGCAGAACACACAAAATTTGTTTTGGACGCGAGAGGGAATGTCAAAATCGATTTGAAAATTCTTGATGCAAGACAGATGTCATATGTCATTGTTTCGGCTCATTAGAGAGTGTTTACATTGCAGCCATGCAAAAAATAAATCAATATTTATACCCTGCACCACATCGTGGTAAGGGCATTATGTCTTTGTGCATTTGTTTGTAACATTGAGAAAGAAGCGATATAGACCCATAGTTACTTTTGAGGATATACATAGAATCAATTTCTGAGACGATTTACGCATGTCCGTCCGCCCATGTATTTTTGTGAATGCAGGTCGCATTTATTATCCGATTGAGATGAAATCTTCCAAACAATATTTGTTTGGCCCAAGGACGAACCCTATGGAAATTGTTGATAATCGGATCAGATTTAGATATAGGTCCCATATATCTTCAACCGATTTCGGGTTAATTGTGCACGAAATGGCCAATATTAGTCCAAATGACCTGAATTTTGGCACATCCAACCGAATTGAGTCTAGAAGTAAGTACATAAAAATCGGTTCAGATATATCTATAGCGCCCATATATACGCTTCATCCGATTTGGTGTTTCAGTCCCTCACATTCGTAATATGCATTCGACAACAATGATATTTGGTACCAGAAATCAAATACAGCCCAGAAATACCTCTGAAAAATTTTATAAAGATCAGTTGAGATATGGATATAGCTCCCATATATATGTTCAACCGATTTCGTGTTAATTGTGCATCAAATGGCCAATATCAGTCTAAGTGGCCTAAATTTTGGCACATCCAAAATGACCTGTATTTTGGTACGTCCGACCGAATACAGTCTAGAAGCAAGGAAATCAAATTTGGAGAAAATCGGTTGAGATATAGCTACAGCTCCCATATATATGTTTCATCCGATTTGGAGATTTAAGTCCCTTATATGCGTAATATGCATAGCACAAGAATGATATTTGGTACCGGATATCAGATACAGCTCGAAAATATCCCTGTCAAATTTTGTCGAGATCGGTTCAGATTAGGATATAGCTCCAATATACAGGGTGAGATGAAAAACTGCAACCAATTTCAGGCTGCTGTCATTTCTAAGCCACTCGTCCGACAGGTGTTAAAATTATTCCAGGGACAGCTCATTATATTGTTTACAAGCGTACAAAAGAATTTTGGTGAGAATTTTCCAGAAAAAAAGTTTTTGGTGATGGTGTGATTTCAAGCGTGATAGTGTGATTTTTTTATATTTGGCTGGAAAACCACAAGTGGCTATTGTTGGAGAACTCCAGCATTTAAATGTGAATAAATCTTTTGTGTCTCCTTCCACCCCTCGTTACCGTAATACTGGAAGCGTAGCCCAACGTCAAAGAAGTGGATTTAAGAAAACAGCAACATCAGCAAAAATGGTTCGAAAAGTAAAGAAGCGACTTGATCGAAACCCGAGTCGCAGTGCCCGAAAAATGGCTCGTGAAGTCAACATATCGCAATATTCCATTCGGCAAATATTAAAAAATCAGCTCGGGGTAAACCCATTAAAATTCCAAAAAGTGGAAGAACTTACACCGCGACAGAAAGAAAATAGACTCAAAAGAGCTAAAGAGTTGCTTGGCTTGGTCGAAAGTGGTGAACTGCCGAATTTGGTTTGCTCCGATGAGAAAACATTCGTTGTGCAGCAGAGCAGTTTGTAAACAAACAAAATGATCGTGTTTTCTTGCCAAAGAGGTCAGCTGAAAATGTGCACTGAGGTGGCCAACCACCATAACTCAAGCGCCGGCCATTGCGATGGCGACCATAACAGCCGATGGTCGCTCTCCGATCGTATTAATCGACCGTGGCATCAGAGTAAATGCCGAATATTATCGCGAAAATATTCTGGAGGGCACGTGACCAATTCAAACAAATCTAAACTTATTCTAAAATTTGATGCTATTTCCGACATTTTTGGCTTTCAGTCAATAAAATTAAAAAAAATGTAAAATTTAGGCCGTTTGACTTTGTTGCATTTTTTTTTATCTCAAACTGTATATGTTTCATCCAATTTGTTGTTTAAGACCCTCACATACGTAACATGCATGCGACATCAATGATATTTGGTACCAAATATCTTATAGGGCTCGGAAATACCTTTGCCAAGCTCCCATAATTATCCCCAATCTGATGTCAGATTTATTATACAAATAATGGCTGATATCAGCCCAAATTGAGTGAATTTTGGAACCTATGTTTCCATTTGCCGAATCTCGGCCCCGATATATATATTTTTTTGATATAATCCTTCTTGAAGTGATATCATGCACTCTATAGCAATGTTATTTTGTTTAAAAGATAAAAATGTCTCCGTCAAATTTAGTGAAAATCGATTCAGAATTGGATATGCCTCCCATATATTGGTTTCCTCTGAAACCAAATTATAACTGCCTTAAAACTAAATGTTGATAGAATTTAGTTGAAGTAGATCATGCGACTTCAACTAAATACTATCTCCTAAATATAAATAGTGTTGTAGGGCATAGTCGGACCCAATGGAAATCACTCTAGCTTCCAATACAAATTGAAGTAGCTTCATAAAAGTTTACTCAAATGTGTGCAGGACTTTTGTTATTGAAAATGGGTTGTATAGGTCCACGTTTAGGTATAGCCCCCATACAGCTGTACCTCCCTAAATTCGGTATTTTGATGATTTAAGCTACATTAATAAGCGGAATGATTTCAAATTTCATATAGGCACTTCGTAATGGGTAAATTGTCTACACAGGTCCAGGTCTTCGTATAGCCCCCGTATATTCGGTATTTTGATTATTTCGGTTACATTATTCACCGGAATTGTTTCAAATTTCGTATTTACACTTCGTAACGAGTGCTACAATATACTACAAAAAATTACCCATTCAGGTCCAGGTCCAAGCATAGCCCCAAATAACGCTATCTCCCTATATTCGGTATTTTCATGATTTCAGCGACATTATTATCCGGAGTGATTTCAAATTTCATATTGGCACTTCGTAATGGGTACTACACCCTGTGACAGAAAATTGTCTACACAGGTCCACGTCTTCGTATAGCCCCCTATATCAGTACCTCCCTATATATATTAGCTAAATTATTTACCGGAATGGTTTCAAAATTTCGTATTTGCACTTCGAAACGAGTACTACAGCCTGTGACAGAAAAATGCCTTTGCAGGTCTAGGTCTTCTTATAGACCCCCTCTCCCCCTTTATCGGTGCCTCCCTATATTCGGTATTTTGACGATTTTTGCGAAATTATTGATCAGAGTTGTTTCAAATTTCGTATTTGAAGTTCATTATGGGTTATACAGTCTATGACATAAAATTGTCTATGCAGGTCCACGTCTTCGTATAGCCCCCATTATGACGGTTCCACCCTTTATTCGATATTTTTTCCATGAGCTAAAAAAAATATTGAAAACATCTCAAAATACATTTTAATCGAAACATGTTAATACAAAATTGGTGTGTTATGTGAAATACAACAACATTATAAAACTAAGAGATGCGAATAATTTAATATTGAATTGTGCACACGATCCTGAACCGCCAACAGGATCTATGGCTCCTTGAGTATTAAACGAGGAATTCAAACCTCCATCAGTGGATTTATTGTTTGGTATTTGGTGATTTGAGAGGTAATTTGGATTTGGATATTGATTTAGAGAAGGAGGTGGAGGATTATAGGTTTCTGGCTGAACCAGGGCGGCATTCATTTCAAAATTCAATGGATTCCTGCAAACATCCTTTATGACTTCCACGATATTGGTGCTGTTATTTGGATCCACTTCAAAGACTTTCGTTTTGTAACAAATTACTTGACCTGGATTCCCTGCAGATTGCGAGCCCTGAGAGACATCATTTGGTGGATAAGCTGGATAACATTGCTCTTTTTCAACTTCAATGGTCCGGGTGCTGTTGTTCGGATCGGTTTCATTGACTTTTATTTTGTTGCAGACAATTTGTCCATTTGGATAAGTTTGAGGATATTGTGGGGGATAAAATGGATAACACTGTTCCCTTTCCACTTCAATTGTTTTGGAGCTATTGTCCGGGTCCGTCTCATTCACCTTTATTTTATGACAGGTGATTTGGGCACTGGGATAATTTTGGGGATAAACTGGATAACATTCCTCCTTTTCCACTTCAATCGCCTTAGAGCTGTTTTTAGGGTCCGTCTCATTTACCCTTATTTTGTGGCAAGCGATTTGTCCATTCGGATAATTTTGGGGATATTGTGGTGGATAATTTTCCGGATAAACTGGATAACATTGTTCCCTTTCCACTTCAATCACTTTAGAGCTGTTTTTAGGGTCCGTCTCATTTACCCTTATTTTGTGGCAAGCGATTTGTTCATTCGGATAATTTTGGGGATATTGTGGTGGATAATTTTCCGGATAAACTGGATAACATTCCTCCTTTTCCACTTCAATCACCGTAGATCTGTTTTTAGGGTCCGTCTCATTTACCCTTATTTTGTGGCAAGCGATTTGTCCATTCGGATAATTTTGTGGATATTGTGGTGGATTATTTTCCGCATAAACTGGATAACACTGTTCCTTATCCATCTCAACAATATTCATGGGATTTTTCGGATCGGTAGCATTGACTTTTATTTTCTGGCAAATAACTTGGCCATTGGGATATATTTGAATGTTCGGATTAACATTCGGCAATGGTTGCTGCACATTTCCCTGTTGATTTGCATTGACCACCTTAACAACGGCCGGATTTTCGGTAGTTGTTCCATGTTGCCTTTGTCTGTTCCGTTGTCTCCGTAACGCATATGCGAATTCTTTGGCAAATTCTGAAAAAAAAAAATTATTTTAAAATTGAAAACTTTGCATTGCAAATAAACAAAAGTTTAAGTGAGTTCCTCTCTATTCCGTTCTTTTTTGGTGGGGATTTTCGGAGTAAAAATTGAGTTACTGACCTTTTCATCAACGCCTAGGCTAGAATCTTGGAAATTCGTACTAGAATTGTACTAAAAAGCACTAAATTTCGTACCTTTTGGTACTTTAATAACGGTTGCAGCTAAAATCTTGACATTTGGTATAGCAATGAAGTATGAGAAGTGAAACATGTACTAAGGTTTTGAAATATGTACTAAAAAGTACTAAATATGGTATTTGGGTAAGAGATTGAGTTGGAATTCTAAAATTTTGCATTACGATCACAGTTGGTGTATAGGGTTGAGATTTGGAGGTGGTTTTGGAAATAAGTACTTAAAAGTACCAGATGGTACTAAATTTGTTATTTGAATAAGGGATTGGGTTGGAAGTCTAAAATTTGGTATTAGGATCACCCTATGTGCGGATAAGAATCAATGTCTTGAAAATGTGGTTGATGTAAGGAGGTGGTTTTAGAAAAGTGTACTAAGTGTAAGAACTGTACTAAATGGTACTAAATTTGCTACAATTGGCTTTTGGGTGAACGGCAGAGGCTGGTAGTTTGAAATGTTGGTATTGGTGGTACGTTTGTGATAGAGATGTGATTTTAGAAATGTGTACTACAAGTGCACTAACAGTACTGAATAGTACAATATTTGGTACAATTTGATATTGTGTGAACAGATAGTGTATGAAATCTGAAATTTCGTGTTGGGTAGCTATTCATGTGTAGCCTGGACATATGTAGGTGGTTTCGGAAATGCGTACTAAAATTATACGAAAAGTACTAAATAGTACCTAATTTGATATTGGGTGAAGGAATAGAGTGAATTCTCTAATTTGATATTGAGATCTCTGTTGGTATCTGGTATTGAGACTTGGTCGTTGTTTTTGGAATTGCGTACTATAATTGTTCGAAAAGTACGAAATGGCACTTATTTCGGATCACGGTTGGTGTTTAGGATGGAGAAGTGTCGAGGTGTCGAGGTATAGAGCTTAAATCCTTAAATTTAATATAGATGTCACTGTTGGTGTCTTTGGTTAAGATAGGGAGGTGGTTACGGAAATGGGTGGTATACTTGTACGAAAATTACTAAGTGGTACTAAATTGGATATTGGATGAAGGAATAGAACTTAAATCTTTTAATTTGATATAGATGTCACTTTTGGTGTCTGTGGTTAAGATAGAGAAGCAGTTATGGAATTGAGTACTATAATTGTACGAAAAATACTAAACGGTACTAAATTTGGTGTTGAGTGAAGGAATATAGTTTAAATCCTGGAATTTGGTCAGATGTTACTCCTGGTTAATATATGGAAATGGTCTCGGAATTGCATCCTATATTTGTACAAATAGTACGAAGTAGTACTAAAATGTGTATGTGATGAGGGTATAGGGCTGGAACTCTGAAATTAGATATAGGAGTCTTTTGTTATACCCTCCACCATAGTATGAAGGATATATTAAGTTTGTCATTGCGTTTGTAACACCTCGAAATATATACATTTTAGACCGTATTAGACGGTATTTTTATATTTCGTATTTGACGTTCCTAAACAGGTTCCCATATAACTGTACCTCCACATGTTCGGTATTTTGACGAATATGCAACATTATTAATCGGAATGTTTACAAATTTATTATTGGCACTTAACAATGGTTACTATAGCCTGTGGCAGAAAATTGCATATGCAGGTCCACGTCTTCGCATAGCCCCCTCTATATCGGTACCTCCTTATATTCGGTATTTAGATGATTTTGGTTACATTATTCACCGGAATAGTTTAAAATTTCGTATTTAAAGTTCGTAATGGATACTACAGCCTATTACAGAAAATTGTCTGTGCAAGTCCTTCGTATAGCCCGCATATAACAGTGCTTCCCTATATTCGGTATTTTGGCGATTTCAGCGACATTAACAATGGGCACTACGGCCTGTGACAGAAAATTGCCTATGCAGGCCCACGTCTCCGTATAACCCCCTATATCGGTACCTTCTACTCGGTATTTTTATGATTTCTGCGATATTATTAACCGGAATTTCGTGATAAGTATGCACAAAGTGATGTTTTAAAAAGTATGGTCGTTTGCACAAAGTGATGTTTTGAAAAGTATGGTCGTTTGCGCAAAGTGATAAGTATGGTCGTTTGCACAAAGTGATGTTTTAAAAAGCATGGTCGTTTACACAAAGTGATAAGTATGGTCGTTTGCACAAAGTGATGTTTTGAAAAGTATGGTCGTTTACACAAAGTGATGTCTTGGAAAGTATGGTCGTTTACACAAAGTGATGATTTGGAAAGTATGGTCGTTTGCGCAAAGTGATAAGTATGGTCGCTTGCACAAAGTGATGTTTAAAAAAGTATGGTCGTTTGCGCAAAGTGATAAGTATGGTCGTTTCCGCAAAGTGATAAGTATTGTCGTTTCCGCAAAGTGATAAGTATGGTCGTTTACACAAAGTGATGTCTTTGAAAGTATGGTCGTTTACACAAAGTGATAAGTACGGTCGTTTCCGCAAAGTGATAAGTATGGTCGTTTGCCCAAAGTGATGTTTTGGAAAGTATGGTCGTTTGCACAAAGTGATGTTTTAAAAAGTATGGTCGTTTACACAAAGTGATGGTCGTTTGCGCAAAGTGATAAGTATGGTCGTTTCCGCAAAGTGATAAGTATGGTCGTTTACACAAAGTGATGTTTTGGAAAGTATGGCCGTTTTCACAAAGTGATAAATATGGTCGTTTGCACAAAGTGATAAGTATGGTCGTTTGCACAAAGTGATAAGTATGGTCGCTTGCGCAATGCGATGTTTTGGAAAGTATGGTCGTTTACACAAAGTGATGTTTTAAAAAGTATGGTCGTTTGCACAAAGTGATAGGTATGGTCGTGATGTTTTGGAAAGTATGGTCGTTTACACAAAGTGATAAGTATGGTCGTTTGCACAAAGTGATGTTTTAAAAAGTATGGTCGTTTACACAAAGTGATAAGTATGGTCGTTTGCACATAAATATATGAGGAACTTATGCACCCATAAACGGTCTTTAATAGTTCTTCCAAAATGTAGGAGACCCTCATAATGCCATCTGCCCATAGAAGAACTCATACATGTTTTTTATTGAAGACGCTACTCTTATATACACTTCCCTCCACCCCCTCCCAAAGACCAGCAAATGTGGATTTTTTAAATAATATTTTTCAAGAACCCAGAGACCAGCAAACGTGGATGTTTAAAAGAGTATCTTCCGAGGACCCGGAATCCAGCAAACTTTTTTTTTTTAGAATATTTTCCGAGGTCCCAGAATAACAGCAAACGTTGACTTTTAAAAGAATATTTTCTGATTAAAAAAGTATGGTCGTTTACACAAAGTGATGTTTTGGAAAGTATGGTCGTTTGCACAAAGTGATGTTTTAAAAAGTATGGTCGTTTGCACAAAGTGATGCCTTGGAAAGTATGGTCGTTTGCACAAAGTGATAAGTATGGTCGTTTACACAAAGTGATGTTTTGGAAAGTATGGTCGTTTACACAAAGTGATAAGTATGAACGTTTACACAAAGTTATGTTTTAACAAGTAAAAAAACATTAAGTTCGGCCGGGCCAAACTTTTAATAACCTCCACCTTAGGGTAAAAGAAACATTAGAAGAAATGTGGCAAAAACCATTAAAATGCCGATTACGGGGAGGTACCGTTATATGGGGGCTATACCAAAACGTGGACCTATAATTACAATGTTTCGCTACACGAACTAGGACCCATTATGACCCACAAATACCAATTTTTAGACAAATCAGTGAAAAAATGTGGCAAAAACCATAAAAATACCGAATATCGGGAGGTACCGTTATATGGGGGCTATACCAAATCATGTACCCATACATGCAATGTTTCGCCACCGAAGCTGGAACCAATTATGACCAACAAATACCAATTTTCGAAGAAATCCCTGAAAAAATGTGGCAAAAATCATCAAATTACCGAATATCGGGAGGTACCGTTATATGGGGGCTATACCAAAACGTGGACCTATAATTACAATGTTTCGCCACCGGAGCTGGAACCCATTATGACCAACAAATACCGATTTTCAGACAAATCCGAGAAAAAATGTGGAAAAAAAACTAAAATACTAAATATCGGGAGGTACCTTTATATTGGGGCTATACCACAACGTGGACCTATACATGCAATGTTTTGCCACACGCTCAGGGACCCGCTATGACCTACAAATACCAATTTTAAGACAAATTCGTGAAAAATGTGGCATAAATCATCAAAATACCGAATATCGGGAGGTACCGTTATATGGGGACTATACCAAATTATGAACCCATACATGCAATGTTCCGCCACCGGTGCTGGAAACCATTATGACCCACAAATACCAATTTTTAGACAAATCCGTGAAAAAATGTGGTAAAAAAACTAAAATACTAAATATCGGGAGGTACCTTTATATGGGGGCTATACCACAACGTGGACCTATACATGCAATGTTTTGCCACACGCTCAGGGACCCGCTATGACCTACAAATACCAATTTCAAGACAAATCCGTGAAAAACTGTGGCACAAATCATCAAAATACCGAATATCGGAAGGTACCGTTATATGGGGAATATACCAGAACGTGGACCGATATATCTCATTTTCAATACCAACCATCCTAGACACAATGCAAATAGCTCTGCTAAATTTTGGAGCTCTACGTCAAATAATGTGGGCTGTATCGTTATTTCAACAGACAGACAGACGGACAGACAGACAGACGGACATCGTTAAATCGACCTAGAATTTTATTCTGATTATGAATATATATACTTTATGGGGTCTAAAACGAATATTTAGGGATGTTACAAACGGAATGACAAAGTTAATATACCCTCCTTTCCAAGGTGGAGGGTATAAAAAGTATGGTCGTTTACACAAAGTGATGTTTTGAAAAGTATGGTCGTTTGCGCAAAGTGATAAGTATGGTCGTTTGCGCAAAGTGATAAGTATGGTCGTTTGCACAAAGTGATGTTTTAAAAAGTATGGTCGTTTACACAAAGTGATGTTTTGGAAAGTATGGTCGTTTGCGCAAAGTGATAAGTATGGTCGTTTGCACAAAGTGATGTTTTAAAAAGTGTGGGCGTTTACACAAAGTGATGTTTTAAAAAGTATGGTCGTTTACACAAAGTGATGTTTAAAAAAGTATGGTCGTTTGCGCAAAGTGATAAGTATGGTCGTTTGCACAAAGTGATGTTTTAAAAAGTATGGTCGTTTGCGCAAAGTGATAAGTATGGTCGTTTGCGCAAAGTGATAAGTATGGTCGTTTGCGCAAAGTGATAAGTATGGTCGTTTGCACAAAGTGATTGGCACTTAAGAATGACACTTAAGAATGGGTACTACAGCCTGTGACAGAAAATTGTCTCTGCAATACCAAAATGTACGTATAAGACCCCTCATTTAGTAATACGTTTTTTGCCGGGCACTTACCTTCAGAGAATGAAGATTCCCTTGGCTGTTGATGCACCACGATTGGAATTGGGACTGGAAAATTTTGATGTGGATGATTATAGGGTATACCAGGCATGGAGCTGGGAATATATTGTGGATGGTTTCCAAATAACGTCGCTGATTGATGATATTGCGCATCACTCCCCAAGGGATGAGATGCTGGTGCTTGTTGAGGATAGTACCCATGTGTTGATCCAGATTGCTGGTAATGTGATGCTGCATGATCACCACTGGGATATGGTGGATGGGACTTTGATGGTTCCATTGGAGGGGCTGAAGGTTCATAAGAATGATGTTCTTTTGCTTGTGCATGTGTTGGTGTACTCCACAACATGTGAGATGTGCGATTTGATTTGCTCTCGTGAGGGATTTTGTTGTGACCCGGATTTTGGTGAAGATATGTCTGTTCGTGTTTCAAAAACTGGTCTATAGTGGAATTATGCTTGACATTTCCAGAGGATTCATGTTTGAGTGGCATTGATTTGTCCGTATTCCCATGGGCCACAGCAACTTGCCAGCCCATTGTCGAGTTCTTATGTTTTTGAGGGGATGCATCTAAAACATGACTCTTCGTCTTAGTTATTGAACTAAGATCACTAGGCAAAGGTGGGGCTGAAGGTTTATAGCCATGGTGGGGTTTATTCGACAAAATTCCATTATGGTTCACATCCTTGTGGGATTTATTGTGCTCCGATAATTTGTGGTTATCGTTGTGTTTTGAAATTATAGAAGAAGAACCAACCCAAGATGATGTATGATTCTTGGTATCTTTCGAATGCAGCAGTGGCTTATGGGTGGTGTGATGATGGAGATCCGAGGAGGATTCTTTAGTTGAAGTTTTATCTTTAGCATCGTGCGAGGACTTGTCATGATGCGTTGTAGTGGGCGATTTGTAACTTTCATGTTTTGACGAGGATGACGAAGACGAAGAACTGCCGTGATGAGAGGAAGTCGAAGAACTTCCGTGATGAGGAGAAGACGAAGAACTGCTGTGATGCGAGGAAGACGAAGAACTGCCATGATGAGAGGAAGACGAAGAACTGCTGCGATTCTTGTTGTGGAAGGAAAAAATTCCATCTTTTGATTTGGTTTTACTACGTTTCGCTTGGGCGCCAGTATTGAAATTTGTCATTAAAATGGCAAATATCACCAGCAGAAAAAATATTGTGTTTCTGCTCATGGCGATGAGTACACTAGTTCCTCAGTCTAAAAAATAATAAAATTAAATGAATAAAATCTTAAATACAAATATTTATATTAATATATAAAAAATTAATTTTAACCCTCAAGCAGATCACCAAATCGATATTTCTACTAAGTTTTTCGAAAAATTGTTGAAAAGTCTTTTGCATCTGAACCAATCTTCTCCAAATTTTACATACCTGCTTCTAGACTGAATTCGGTTGGATGTATTAAAATTCAAGACTTTTGGGCAGATATTGGCCATTTAGTGCACAATTAACCCGAAATCGGTTAAAGATATATATGAATGCTATATCCAAATCTAAACCGATCTCGATAAAAATTTAGCAAAGGTATTTCCGGGCTCTATAAGATATCTGGTACCAAATAGCATTGTTGTCGAATGGATATTACGAATGTGATGGACTTAACCACCATATCGGATGTACTTGCTTCTGAGCTGAAATCGGTTGAATGTGCCAAAATTCAGGTCATTTGGACAGATATTGGTCATTTGGTGCATAACTAACCCGAAATCGGTTGAAGAAATGTATGGGAGATATAGCTATATCTGAACCGATTTTCTCCAAATTTGATGAACTTGCTTCTAGACTGAATTCGGTCGAATGTACCAAACTACCAGGTCATTTTGACTTATATTGGGCATTTGGTGCACAATTACCCCGAGGTATATCTAATTCGGATCCGATTATCACCAATTTTAATAGAGATCGTCCTTGGGCCAAACAAAATATTGTTTGGAAAATTTCATCTCAATCGGATAATAAATGCGGCCTTCATTTTGTTCAAGAGAATACATGGACAGACGGACGGACGGTCTGACATGCATAAATCGACTCAGAAAGTGATTCTATGAAGATCCTTAAGAGTAACTATGGGTTTATCTCGCTTCCTTCTGCCTGTTACAAACAAATGTACAAAGACATAATACCCTTACCACTATGTGGTGTATACCCCCCATTCATATATTGGTACCTCCCTATATTCGGTATTTTGATGATTTTACCGACATTATTTACCGGAATTGTTTCAAAGTTCGTATTTGCACTTCGTAACGTGTACTACAGCTTGTGTCAGATAATTGATTATGCAGGTCCCGGTCTTCGTATAGCCCCATATAACGGTAGCGGTATTTTGATGATTTCAGCGACATTATTCACCGGAATTGTTTCAAATTCTGTATTTGAAGTTCTTAGTGCATACTACAGTCTATGACGGAAAATTGTTTTTGCAGGACCAGGTCTTCGTATAGCTCCCATATGTCGGTACCTCCCTATATATCGTATTTTGACGATTTTAGGTAGAATATTCACAGGAATGGTTTTAAATTTCGTATTTGACGTTCCTAATAGGTACTATAGCCTGTGACAGAAAATTGCCTATGCATGGTGTAGGTCTGCGTATTGCCTCCATATATCGGTACCTCACTATATTCGGTATTTTGATGATTTCAGCGACTTTATTTACTATAATTGTTTCGCATTGGAACTTAGAAATGGGTACTACGGTCTGTGACAGAAAACAGCGTATACAGGTCCCGGTCTTTGTATAGCCCCCATGTAACGTCACTTCCCTATATTCGGTATTTTGATGATTTCAGATGCAATATTCCCCGAAATTGTTTCAAAACTCGTATTTGCACTTCGTAACGGATATTACAGCCTGTAACAGAGATCTGAGTATGTAGGTCTACGTCCTCGTATAGCCCCCATATAACGGTACCTCCCTATATTCGGTATTTTGATGATTTTGGCGACATCATTTTCCGGAATTGTTTGAAATTTCGTATTTGCCTTTCGTAACCTACACTCGGTGACAGAAAATAGCCTATGCACGTCCATGTCTTCGCAGAGATCCCAAAATAACGGTAATTCCCGGTATTTTTAATATTGTAATAGAATTTTTAACGGATTCTACTTTTTTTTTTAAATTTCCAAATTCTTTCCAAATGGTGGAGGGTATTCAAAGTTTGGCCCGGCCGAACATACTGCTTTTTAACTTGTTTTTTTTTTTTAAATAATTGTCATATTTTCCCTTTAATTCCGTTAATTTTAGTTATTTTGTGTTTAACCTTTAGTCCTCTATTTCTCTCCAAGTGCCTAACCATGGCATGTTAATATAATCAGATTTTGAAAATTGTTTATAAGTGGTTAAAAAATAATATATTTTCCTACAAAGTTGATTAGTGTAAAATTTTAAGACGCAGCCTCATTTGGCAAGCATTCTCTGGCAATATGGCATTTTCTTTTTGGATTTTATTAATGGATGAACGAACATTCTAATGATGACAAACAGACCGACAGCCACACTTGAAGTCATAAAACAAATATTGGTATTAGGACCCCCATTCACGATGTTATTGGCTCAATTTGTTTGATTGACTTTGTCATGCATTGTTGCAATTAATTGTTGTGTTTTTTTGTTTTTGCTTCAAATTATCCATCAAACAAACATTTATTATTTCACATTTTTTAATTTGTTTTTTTTTTTTAACTCACAATCGGAACTTGTTAGCCGGCAGATCTAAAACGTTGAGCAGCCTCTTAGAAACTGCCAAATATTCTCTGTTGTCTTTTGAATATAGAGATCTTGCAATTCAATTTTGTTGTTTTTGTTGTTGTTATATATTGCGATGATACAATATTGTATATGCATGCGTATGTATTTACGAAATGTGTACAGTGAGAGGCAAAAGTGCAGAGAGAAATGGTTTTTGGTTTAGGTTATTGGTGTTATGAAGAGAGCAAAAATTCAAAATTATTATCAAATTATAACATAAAAAAAAACAAATCATAAAAATATAAACACTTGTGTTTGTTCTTAGTCTCTTAAATAAATAATTTTTAGGTTATGTATGTGTATGCTGTTTTCAACAGAGTTACGAACCCACACAAATAATTGGTTTATACGCCGTACACTCAAATGTGTGTTTGGTCAGCAGGTATTGAAAGTGGGCTGTATATGTCTACTTTTAGGTATAGCCACCATATATCGGTACCTCCCTATATTCGGCATTTTGATGATTTAAGCGACATTATTCACGGAATTGTTCCAAATTTCGTATTTGAGATTCCTAGTAGGTACTACAGCCTTTGATTTTATATGGCTGTGGCAGATAGCATATGCTTGGTATTGAAACCAGAATACTTTGTACATTGTTCCAAATGTTGCTAAGGAGTGATAGATTTGGGTACCATTTTCCCTGGAATGAGATACATGAATCGAGTGTTGAGATGGTGGCCCGATTTGATTTTTTACTCGTTATGGTTACTGTCGTAGTATCAGTAGTTATGTTATTAAAAAAAATAAAATCACTTTAGCTCCACTGTTTTGTATAGGTCTCAAATAGGTAGGCATACCTCCCCACCAAATTTAAATATTTTCAGGGGTTGAGATGCATTGACCTAGCTTTTGGTTTTTAAGGTCCTGTTAACATTTTAAAGCCGAAATGGATTTAATTTGATTTTTTTTTGGAATATAAATAAAGAATATCCTTGCAACATTCTTGCCAGGCTCTTAGACTACTCTATTTCACAGCAATTAAATTTTTTCAGAATTCTGCGGGTTATGAAAAAAAATTCGAAATCAACACCGAATTTACCAATTTCTTAAACTCACAAAGTTGTTAGCTTTAGGTAGATGTTAAACTTTCAACAACTTCTTGGATACTGTGAAGTATATACTATCTTGCGTTGCGCTTTTAAATCCTGCAATTCAATTTTTTTTTTGTTAATTATATTTCGATATTGATAACATATTTATTGCATGTTTAAGATTATGAGCTAGTTATGCATATTACTACTATGAGTGTCAAAACTGGGTACACATACGTATTAATTGGGTTGGTTATTAGTCAAAAAAAAAAAAAAAAAAAAAAGAAAAAGAGAACAATTTTTATAATTTTTGATTAAAACTCATATATTTTTATTAAAAAATAATAAAAACGAAATCAATAAAAAAATACAAAACAATTTTTTTTCTTAATCTCTAAAATAAATAATGTATACACTTTGTATGGGTATGTGTTTGGAATATTTCTTTGAACATAGGTTTTGGAACACATAAAAATAAATAAATACGTGCCGCCGCGGATCGCAGTGCCTGTAAAGAAAATATAGAAAAAAGTTATATTTATAAAGTATTTGTCAAAAATTCTAATCAATTTATAAAGAGCTTCAAGCGTGAATTTTTAAAATAATTTTTTGGAAGTATTTGAAGATCCTCTAAATTATTTTTGAGTTTCCTGAAGAGCTTCAAACGAGAAAATAATTAATTTAAAAAGGTGTAATAAAAAGATCTTCTAAATCATTTTTGATTTTGCCTGAAGAGCTTCAAACGTGGATTTTTAAAATATTTTTTGGAAGTCCTTAAAGGTCTTTAAATGAGAATTTTTATACACTCCACCATAGGATTTCAAAGGATTTCAAGCCTGGATTTTCTAAATACTTTAGTGGGACTCCTTGAAAGCCTTAAAAAGTGGATTTTGTAAGTAATTGCTTGTGGCTCCTTAAAGGACTTCAAAAGCCTTCAAAGTGGATTTTCTAAATAATTTTAATAGCTCCCTAAAAGCCTTCAAAGGTGGATTCTCTAAATCATTTCTTGAGACTTCTGAAATGACTTGAAAGACCTTCAAATGTGGATTTTCTAAATAATTTCTTAAGGCTTCTTAAAGGACTTAAAAGACCTCGAAACTAAATAATATCTAAACTATATATAATTAAAATATTCAAATGCGAAACATAAAAAAAAATCGGTGAATAATGTAGCTAAAATCATCAAAATCCCGAATATCGGGAGGTACCATTATATTGGGGCTATACGAAGATGTGGACCTGCACAGATGTTTCTCTGTCATAGGCTGTAGTATCCATTACGAACTTCTAATATCAAATTTAAAACAATTCCGGTGAAAAATGTCGCTAAAATCATCAAAATACCGAAAAAAGGGAGGAACTTTTATATGGGGGCTATACGAAGACGTGGACCTGCACAGACAGTTTTCTGTCTTAAGCTGTAGTATCTATTTCGAACTTCAAATACCAAATTTGGAACAATTCCGGTGAATAATGTAGCCAAAATCATCAAAATACGGAATATCGGGAGGTACCGTTATATGGGGGCTATACGAAGACGTGGAGCTGCATAGACAATTTTCTGTTACAGAATGTAGTTCCCATTACGAACTCTAAATACGTAATTTGAAACAATTCCAATGAATATTGTCGCTAAAATCATCAAAATACCGAATATAGGGAGGTACCGTTATATGGGGGCTATACGAAGACCTGGACCTGCACAGACAGTTTTCTGTCTTAGACTGCAGTATCCATTACGAACTTCAAATACCATATTTGAAACAATTTCTATGAATATAGTCGCTGAAATCATCAAAATACCGAATAGAGGGAGGTACCCTTATATGGGGTCTAAAATGTATATTTCGAGGTGTTACAAACGGAATGACAAACTTAATATACCCTCCATACTATGGTGGAGGGTATAAAAAGAGAAATTCTTGAGACTCCGTTAGGTCTTCAAATATGGATTTTCTACATCATTTTGTGGGACTCCTTAAAAGACTTGAAAGATCTTCAAACATGGATTTTAGAAATAATTTTTGAAGGTCGTCAAACATGGATTTGTTGAATAATTCTCTGAGGTCCCTTTCGGGTGTTCAGACAAGCAATTGACAAAAAAATATTTTGAGACCCTGTTCAGGAATTCGCGAAGTCGTTTATAGCTACTATTCGACCCCATGTGAATATTTTTCTCTGGCAGCGTCAAACGTTAATTAGTAGGTGGGGGGTCTACTCTACACAAATGAATCGTATTGGTTATTCAAAACATTGATCCTTTGTAGGGGAGGAACCAAAAGGAATGGTTCCTCCTATCTTCATAGAAGATCTTGTGTTGATTGAAATATTCGCATTTCATGAGCTTCATGGGTAATCAAAATTTTGATCCTTTTTGGGGAAGTACCGGAAAAAGTGGACCAATGTATCCCATCTACACAGCAGATCTTGCGTTAGTAGAAATAATGGAATATGTGAAATATGAAGAGAATCGGATGCTTTTTACGGATTTCATGATCGTTGTAGTTATTCAAAACTTTGACCATTTGTGGGACTAGTAAGAGTGGATCTATACATTCCATCTTCACAGCAGATCTTGTATTAGTAGAAATTATGGGATCTGTGAAATATGATGAAAACCGGATGCTTATGTCGGATTTTATAATCGTTTTGGTTATTCAAAACTTTGACCCCTTGTAGGGGAGGTACCAGAAGAAATAATCCGAACTTTATCATCTTTATAACAGATCTTGTGTTGATAGAAATATGAAGATGTTCCAAGTCTGAATGGAATCGGATGTTAATTTCGCTTTTTATGAGCTTCATGGATATTCAAAATTTTGACCCTTTGTGGGGGAGGTACCACAAAGAGTGGACCGATATATTCCATCTTATCACCAGACCTTGGGATGTGCGAAATTTGAAAACAATCAGACTCCTACCATCACATTTTATAAGAGTTATAATTATTCAAAATGTTGGCCCTTTGTGGGGGAGGTCAACTGACCTAGCACTGACGCAAACATTAGGATTTGCAAAGTTTCAGTAAAATCGGATTGTCCTTTCTCTTTCTGTGGGAGAGGTACCAGAAGGAGTGGACCGATATTGCCCATCTTGATCTAAGTTTGACAAATATATTACGATGTACCAAGTTTGGACCAAATCGGATACTCGTGCGGAGCAGCCAGCCCGATAGAGACAGACAGTCGGACGAACATCGCTAGGTCGACTCCAAATGTCCTGAAACTGATTTGGTCCAAAGAGTCCTAGGGTCTAAAACCATTATTTCGTTGAGGCACGTTTTGGTCGTATCAAATGAAATATACCCTCGCTAGCCATATGAATTGGTATACCCCCCCCATACATAACGGTACCTCCCCATTATCGGTATTTTGAAGGTTTCTATCGCAATCTCTAACCAAAATAGTGGAATCTTGATATTTGGAGTTTGTGGAATCATATTTTCTCTCCTTGCAAAAAAAGTTCGATTCAGGTCCATTAATTGGTGTTGCCGCCATATATGACGGTACCTCCAGCTTTTCGGTATTTTAAATATCCAACAAAATTAGCCGAAATTTGAAAAAAAAAAAATAAAACCTCTTCGCGGAATATGTGTTATGTAGGTCAATGTCTCGAATTAGCGCCCACATAAAGGTAACCCTTATTTTAACTATTTCTAGGGTCTTGACCACCATATTTTCCAACCGATTTGGCTAAAAATTTGTACAAGGCCTCCCTATTATGTTCTTCTATGAAAAAAAAAAATAGTTTTGAATTATTCAGCATTTCTAAAGGATGGAGGATCTAAGCTACCTTATACCGTTCGGAAGTTAAAGTGATTTTTCGCGAAATTTTGGGGATTTTTTGAGGAATTGAAAGTCCACGTTTAGGCTGATAGAAAAAATAGCTATAAATTATTTACCATTTCTGAGCGGGGAGAAGAGCCTAAGCTGGTGCTGCATTTGGTACATATACTGGACCGGAGGGAGCTAAACTTGCTGGGACCGCAGATGAAATAGTTGGCTGGGGCAGGCTATTCATTTGAGGCACATATACCGGTGCTGATTGGACGGGGAGTTCTGCGGGAGCATCCTGTTGTGGCATATAAACGGGTGCTGATTGTGGCGCCATCACTGGAACATTTGTGGCAACACTTTGTTGTTGTGGTGCCGCTGCCGTATTTGGCATAAACACCGGCCCCATACTCATTGGAACAGTTGTTGATGGCATACCCTGTTGTGGAATGGTGGGCATTGGGGACATTGTTGGTGCTGATTGTCCCAAACTCATTGGAACAGTTGAGGGCATAGCCATGGGTCCTGATGGCATTGCCTGTGGCTGCTGTTGCAATGGTGCCATTGGAACATTTGCTCCGTCGGGTATGAAGGGTTTCTGTGTTGGTGGAGCCGGAGCTGGATAACATACGGTCTGTTCAATTTCCTGAGTTTTCATGGGATCTTGAGCATCCGGCTGGGGAAGTTTGATAGGCACACACACAACACCATGGGGTGCTGCATTTGGATTTGGTGGACCATCGGCCACGATGTCATTTGCTGGCACAGCTGTGGTACTGCCAGCTGTGCTATTTGTCCGTTGTTGTTCCTGTTGTTTGCGGCGATTTCTGCGGCGTATGGCTGCAGCTATTCTACGGCCAAGGACCCTACCCTCCTCTGGAAAAAAGGAAAAAGAAAGTGACAAAATTTCAAAATTTGGTTACCCCCCAAACTTCTTACCATAGGCCAAATCATCGTACGAAGGTGCCTGCTGGACATAGACCACACCGGCGGTGGGATATGCTGCACCCGCCGGTACATATTGGGCATTTGGCGGCAATGAGCTGTGATGGGGGTAATGAGTTATTGTCCCATGGTTGGGATAATTTGGGCTGGGTTGGGGATCCTGCATGGGATAACTGTGGGCCGGATGATTCTTAACACCATGATGACCCGACGCCGCCGTCTGACCATGACTGGGGTGATTGTGAATGGGCTGTTCCATTGGATTCATTTCTCCCTGCTCTGGTTTCTGGTGATGACTGTGAATGGGATGATTTTTAATTGGCGGTACATGGGTGGGTGAACTCTGGCTGGGGTGATTGGGTTTGGCATGTCCATGATTTGAGGGCGATTTATTGGGATGATTATTGACCCCATTTCCGGGATGGGGAGAATTTGGACTCGAGTGATTGTGTATGATACGATGGTGGGTCACACCACCACCACCACTCTCATTGCTGTTTCCACCTTGGCTGGGGTGTTTGTGATAGGGATGTTTGCTTCCGGGTATACTTTGTCCTGGATGATTTTGTCCCGGATGAGGGCTTTCCGGTGATGAAGATGATGTCTGATGATGTGGATGATTAGGCCTAGAGGGTTTGTTTTCCTGTGTTCCACCACTGGTTTCAAGTTTGTTGTGTTCCGTATGAGTGCTGCTGGCGTGTGTTTTCTTATTGGAGCTACTGCCACTTCCGGAACTACTTCCGGTTTTGTGGCCACTGGAGTTTTTGTGTTTATTTCGCCGTTTTGTTTTGCCCTCCACACTGGGCAACATGCTGGCCATGACAATGCAAATGACCAGAGCTATGCACCATAGCTTAATGCCTCTTCTAGCAGTCATTTCTAGTTGGGAGTGTGTGTGTGTTTTTTTTTTTTTTAGTTCTGAAAGCAAAAAAAAAAAACAACGTTCGGGTAATATATCTGAATGACTCCATTAAGGCCAGAACCCCTGTATTTGTTTTAAAGATTTTTTAAGTTATTCTAAAAATCAGAATTTCCGACTTTAAAACCACTCTAAAATCAGGAATTCGAGGATTTTTCCAAGCCATCCTGAAAGCCTGAGTTCATGGAATTTTAAGACCTTTTTAAGCCATTCTGAAAACCAGGAGCTTTAAAGATTTTTTAAAGCCAGTCTGAAGCCAGAATTTATAGATTTTTTTAACAATTATTTAAAATAATTCGAGGATTTTACGGATTTTTTTATTTTTTTTTTTTTTAAATAATTCTAAAAATCTGACTTTCGAATTTTTTCAACCATTCTGAAAGCCAGAATTCATTTATTTTTAATTTTTTTAAGCCATTCTGAAATTAAAAAATCATTTTTTAGGATTTTTAAACCATTCTAAAAGCCAGGATTCGTGAATTTTTGAGAAGTTTTTAAAGCCAGTCTAATGCTAGATTTTGTGGATTTTTTAAATTATTTTTTTTAAATCATTCTAGAAACCTGAATTCCGGAATCTAAAGATTTTTCTAAAATTTTTTTAAGCCACTCAGAATTTCAGGATTCGTAAATATTTAAAGAGTCTTTAAAGCCAGTCAGAACGCAAAATTTACGGACGTTTTTAAGTATTTTTTAAATCATTCTAAAAATCTGAATTCCTGAATTTTTTATGCCACTCATGGATTTTTAAGACATTCTGAAAGCTAGGATTCGCGAATTTTTGACGAATTTTGAAAGCCAGATTAGATTTTTAAATCATTCTAAAAATCTGTATTCCTTATTTTTTAAGCCACTCTAAAAGCAAGGATTCGAAGATTTTTTTAGTCCTTCCGAAAACATGAGTTCATGGATTTTTAAAGATTTTTTGAGCCATTCTGAAAGCCAGAATTCGTGAATTTTTGAAGAGTCGTTAAAGCCGGTCAGAAGTCAGAATTTTGGATTTTCTTTTAAGGTTTTTAAGTCATTCTAAAAATCTGAATTCCTTACTTTTAAGCCACTCTAAAAGAATTCATGGATATTTAAGGATTTTTAAGTCATTCTGAAAGCAAAGAATCGTAACTTTTTGAAATGTTTTTAAAGCCAGTCTGAAGCCAGAATTTGTGGATATTTTTTATAGATTTTTATATCATTCTAAAAATCCGAATTTCTGAATTTTTTAAGCCACTTTTCAAGAAAGGACTCAAGGAGCCACAATTCATGGATTTTAAGCCATTCTGAAAGCCAGAATTCATGAATTTTTAAAAATGTTGGAGAGAGCCAGGATTCGTAGATTTTGTAGGAATTTTGTAGATTTTTTTTAAGAATTTTTTTAAAGTCTTTCTGAAAGAGTTTTTTGAGCCAATAATGATGATTTTTTTAAAGATTACTTAAACCATTCGGAAAATCTAAAAATCTCGAATGCCAAAAATCGTTGATTTGTAAGGATTTTTGAAGCCATACTGAAAGTCAGAATTAATGGATTTAAAAAAAAAAATTAAAACATTTTGAAAGCCAGAATCTGTAGATATTTGTAGGATTTTAAAGTCAGTCTAAGGCCGCGAATTCCTGAATTTTTTGAACTTTGTTCGTCATTTTGAGCTTTTTTGATTTGTAAGAATCTTTTTCATCCCATTCTAAAATTCTGAGTTTTAAAGAGTTTTTGGGGCCGTTCTGACAGCTAAGAATTGTGATTTAAAAAAAATTCCCAAAATCGGTTCAGATACAGCTATAGCTATCATATATACGTTTCTTTCGATTTGGGGTTTTATGTCCTTCACATTCGTAAAATGCACTCCACAAGAATGGTATTTGGTACCAGATATCAGATACAGCCCAGAAATACCTTTGCCAAATTTTACCGAAATTTTACCGAAATATGAAAAAAAATCCATTTTGAATTTATGCCAACCCCATTACGGAAATACAAAACACGAGTCCACCACCATCGGCCTGTCTACTTAGATTTTCATTGAACTTGACTGCGTCACACACAAGAATTTTTCAATTTATGTCCTCGTTTGTTTTTTAATAGTTTTCAAAAATTATTCAAAAAAATATTATGCACAATAAAAATAGCATCAACAAAACTAGTTTTCCCTCCGCTTTAGTGGAGGCACATTATACCACTCTAATGCACTTGGACTACTCAGTTGATAGATACCACAGAAATCCAGTTTTTCTCAAAATCCATTTGCAAAAACAATGCGATTCGTTGCCTGAGGCAAGATTAATGAATGAATTCCTGACCAAACTTAACAAAACACATTGGCATGTCTTGGGTACCTGCGTAGTATGTTTTTGCTGTTGTAGTGTTTTTTTATACCCTCCACCATACATAGTATGGAGGGTATATTAAGTTTGTCATTCCGTTTGTAACACCTCGAAATATACATTTTAGAGCCCACAAGGTATATATATTCTTGATCAGCGTAAAATTCTATGTCAATTTAGTGATGTCCGTCCGTCAGTCCGCCTGTGGAAATCACTCTAGCTTCCGAACGAATTGAAGTAGATTGATAACATTTTACTCAAAAGTGTGTTTGGCATGCAGGACTTTTGGTATTGAAAATAAGCCATGTGGGTCCACGTTTTGGTATAGTCTCCATATAACGGAACCTCCCGATATTCGGTACTTTTTTGTTTTTGGCGACATTAGTCATCGGAATTGTTTCAAATTTGGTATTTGAAGTTCGCAATGGATA
This sequence comes from Musca domestica, assembly GCF_030504385.1. Lineage (NCBI taxonomy): Eukaryota > Metazoa > Arthropoda > Insecta > Diptera > Muscidae > Musca > Musca domestica. The sequence goes on from NW_026712299.1 coordinate 9,410,198, forward strand.
CTACAGCCTATGACAGAAAATTGTCTGTGTAGGTCTATGTCTTCGTATAGCACCCATATAACGGTACCTCCCGATATTCGGTATTTTGACGATTTTATCGACATTATTCGCAGGAATTGGTATTTGAAGTTCGCATTGGATACTACAGCCTACGACAGAAAATTTTATTTGAAGTTCGCAGTGGATACTTCAGCCTAAGACAGAAATTTGTCTGTACAGGTCCACGTCTTCATATAACCCCCATATAACGGCACCCCCCGATATTCGGTATTTTGACGATTTTAGCAGATTTATTCACTGGAATTGATTCAAATTTGGTATTTAAAGTTCGTAATGGATACTACAGCCTAAGACAGAATATTGTCTGTACAGGTCCACGTCTTCGTATAGCCCCCATATAACGGTACCTCCCGATATTCGGTATTTTGACGACTTTATCGACGTTATTAACCGGAATTGTTTCAAATTTGGCAATTGAAGTTCGTAATAGATACTTCAGCCTAAGACAGAAATTTATCTGTGCAGGTCTTTGTATAGCCCCCATATAAGGGTACCTCCCGATATTCGGTATTTTGATGATTTCAGCGACACTATTCACCGGAATTGTTTCAAATTTGGTATTCGGTGTTCGCAGTGGATACTACATCCTATGACAGAAAATTGTTTGTGCAGGTCCACGTCTTCGTATAGCCCTATACAACGGTACCCCCCGATATTCGGTATTTTGTTGATTTTAGCGTCATTATTCTCCGGAATTGTTTCAAATTAGGTATTCGAAATTTCGCAATGAATACTACAGCCTAAGACAGAAAATTGTCTGTGCAGGCCCACGTCTTCGTATAGCTCCGATATAACGGTACCTTCCGATATTCGGAATTTTGATGATTTTAGCGACATTATTCACCGATTTTTTTTTAGAGTTTCGCATTTGACTATTGTAATGACTAATGACAAAAGTTGCCTATGCAGGTCCATGACGTCGTATAGACCCTAATATAACAGCTACGTTCGTTATTTTTAAAATTTTAACAGAATTTTTAAATTTTATTGTTTTGAGAATTGGTAAATTCGTTCCAAATGGTGGAGGGTATTCAAAGTTCGATCCGGCCGAACTTACAGCTTTTTTACTTGTTTTTTTGTTTGTTTTATTTTTTTAATTTTAATTTCGCATCACTATAAATTAATTATACCAGTTTTCGATTTTTTATGTTACGTTTTTTTCCAAATCAAATTCAAAATCGTTGAAAACAAAAACTATTTTTATTTCACTCTGCTACTCACACAAAATTTATTTCCTAGAGTCCAAGTTTCAGGGCTTCACTGATGCAGTTTCAAGACGACGATCTGTGACTTTGGGCAGTTTTGAAAAGACTGAAATTGAATTGGGGTTTGTTTCATTATTTTCTATTATTTTGCAGATTATAATTACAATACTCGACACAAAAAAAAAAAACGAAAACGACAAAATAAGTCACATCAACCATTCATACAAAAATATCGGCTGAGAAACTAAAAATATACGCCAACAAAATACAGAGTGTATTTGAAACAGCCAGCCCGACAGACAGACCTTCGTCTATACAATACCAATCAAATGAGAAAAGACGAGCGAGCGATCAAACGAACGAAAAAAACGTTAAACTTGTTTCAATCGAGATGATTTCTTGAATTTGAATTGCTTTTTTTTGGTTTGAATTTTTTTCTTTTTTTTGGTAGGTCTTATGGTCACTTTCGCAAGATTGGCGATAATGCTGTCTTCGGTTGATTTATCAGAAGAAATTTGCGTTCAATTAATTATTTTGGAAATGCAAAGGAACCTTTTACTGATACCGACTGAGTGACCGCGCTTCCGACCCACCGACCGACACAGCCTGCATTCAAAGAGGCTCTTAAATGGCACATCGAACAACAAAACAAAACGTAACGAAAACGAAAACAAAAAATTAAAATTAATTGCCATACTTGTTACACAGCGAGAAATCAAGACAACGAGTGCGATGCGGTGCGGTGCTGCCTTAAACAACTTTGTAACACTGTTAGCTTGAAGCTTGGCCAAAAGCTGCTGTTGACTGTTAGCTTTGTGTGTCGGCTTTTAAATGTAAACGCAGCATCGTATCATGGCATGGAATGGATCAAGAAAAACAGAAAAATAAAAAAACTAGTTTCTTCACAACTACTTTGAGGTCATGTGGAGTGAATTATAAATCGATTGTAAAATGGTTATTGGTAACATATCGATTATTAACAAAATCGCCAGATATTTACAAAGCAAATACGTTATGAAGAAATTCTTTTGAATTTAGAAGAAAAAAATTAAGGGCTTACAGGAAAACACCAAAAGCAGCTAAGTTCAGTCGAGCCGAACTTTTAATACCCTCCACGAATTTGGAAATTTTCAAAAAAAAACATCCGTTAAAAATTCTATTAAAATATTAAAAATACCGTTGCCGATATTTTGGGGTCCATACGAAGACGTGGACCTGCACAGGCTGTAGTACCAATTACGAACTGCAAATACGAAATTTGAAACAATTCCAGTGAGTATTGTACCTAAAATTGTCAAAATACCGAATATGGGGAGGTACGATATATGGGGGTCATACGAAGACCTGGACCTGCCAAGATAATTTTCTGTCATAGACTGTAGTACCCGTTAGGAACTTCAAATAAGAAATATTAAACAATTTCGGTGAATAATGTCGCAAAAATCATCAAAATACCGAATATAAGTAGGTGCCGTTTTATGGGGGCTATACGAAGAACTGGACCTGCATACGCAATTGTTTGTCATAGGATTAAATACCCATTACGATATCTAAATACGAAATTTGAATCAACTCCGGTGAATAATGTCCTTAAAATCGTCAAAATATCGAATATCGGGGAGTGCTGCTGTATGTGGACTATACGATACGATATATATAGACATTTCTCTTCAAATGGGTTAAGTGCTTAGAAAGAACATCTAGCATAGACAATTCCATTGAAAAATGTAGCTGAAATCATTAAAATACCGAATATGGGGAAGTACCGTTTAATGGGGGATATACGATATCGTGGACCTATATTGACATTTCTCTTCCAGGGGGTAAAGTACTCAGAAGCAACTTTTTTTTGTTGATTTTCAGACAATTTCACTGAAAAATTATAACCCCGTTATATGGGGTTATGCGATATCGTGGACCGATATAGCTCATCCTTGAACTTGACTGAAATTTTATCTTCCCATCTTTATTCGTTTTAACTTTTGCGCCAAATCGTCTTAGAATTTTGCGCGGATCAAGAATATATATACTTTGTTATATCTAAAATTATAACTTCGATGAGTTTGTAACGGAATAACAAACTTAATACACCCTCTATACAGGGTGAGATAAAAAAAAAACTGCAACAAGGTCAATTGCCATAATTTTTACATTTTTTTTATTTTATTGAATGAAAGCAAAAAATGTCGGAAACGGCATCAAATTTTAGAATAAGTTTAGATTTGTTCGAATTGGTCACCTTTGGCACAAATCATGGTCTTCAAACGGCCAATGAAACCGTCACACACTGCCCGAATGTTGCTTTGCTGTATTTTGGCCCATTCCAGGCGAAGCGCTTGCTTAAGGTGATCGAAACTTTAGGGTTTTTTAGTTCCAACCTTGCTTTCCAAAATACTCCAGACGCAATAGTTCAGCGGATTGGTATCCGGAGATTTTGGTGGCCATTGTGCGCTGGAAATGAAGCGAGGAACCTCACTTTGTAACCATTCTTGGGTGGGGCGTGCTGAGTGCGATGGTGCTGAGTCCTCTTGGAATGTTCAAGGTCTGCGGCCAAAATGTTTGCGTGCCCAAAGCTTTAATACACCCTCCAGAATATTTTCGCGATAGTATTTGGCATTTATTCTGATGCCACGGTCGATTAATACGGGCGCAGAGCGATCATCGGCGTCCCACATCATCACCATGGCCATCGCTTGAGTTCTAGTGGCTAAGTGAAGATGCACATTTTCAGCTGACCTCTATGGCAAGTAAACACGATCATTTTGTTAGTTTACAAACTGCTGAACAACGAAAGTTGTTGGAGAAAACCAAATTCGGCAGTTCACCACTTTCGGCTAAGCGAGGCAACTCTTTAGCTTTTTTGAGTCTATTTTCTTTCTGTTGCGGTATAAGTTCTTGCACTTTTTGGAATTTCAATGGCTTTACCCCGAGTTCATTTTTCAATATTTGCCGAATGGAATATTGCGATATGTTCAGCTCACGAGCCATTTTTCGGTCACTGCGATGCGGGTTTCGATCAGATCGCTTCTTTACTTTTCGCACCATTTCTGCTGATGTTGTGTTTTCTTTCGCCCACTTCCTTGACTTCAGGCTACGATAGATTTATTCACATTTAAATGCTGGAGTGCTCTAACGATAGCCACTTGTGGTTTTCCAGCCAAATATAAAGAAATATCACTGGGGAGGAGTGTGGATCGATATTGCCCATCTTTGAATTCGATCTAAGTTTGATAATAATATTAAGATGTACCAAGTGTGAACCAGTCACGGAGGGACATCGCTAGATCGACTCCAAATGTCCTGAAACGGTTTTAGTAGAAAGAGACCTACGGTCTAAAACCGTTATTTCGACTAGCCACGTTTTGGCCGTATCAAATGATATATACCCTCTGTTGCCATATGGCTGAGGGTATACAAATCATGGTAAAGTTGCAGAATGTGTGCGAAACTTGCATACGGCTTTTAGAAGAAGAGAAGTATTATTGGGCCAATTTCTCTTAAAAATGAAAATAAATGGGCCATGTTAAAAACAATTAAAAAAAGGGGATATTGATAGCATGTGGTTTCAACTAATTGCCACACATTTTAACCCTCAAAGGAGTGACTGAATGGGGTCTGTTTGGTCCTTTTTCAAAATATGGTTAAACAGGATCGTTGTAAATCAGAATAGTCTGCGAAATTATTTGTCATAAAATTCTTCTATAGGTCCTTTGGTTTCAACTAAGTACCACACAGCGGAATTTTCAATTATTCCTTATGCAAACTGATTTGAATATTCTTTCCAAGGAAAACAAAATGTTACGAGGAATTGTTCAACTCTCAATATAGTCTTCTTGATGGCATCCGAAATTTCTTCGGTGTAGCCAGCGCAATGGATTATAGAACTCGATTGAATTTAATCGATTTTCATTAGAAATTCATAATTATTTTACGACTTATTTTGAAATCTTATTACAGATGATTTTGAAAAAAAAACAAATATAGATTCCTTACAAATATTTCACAAGATTTCGCTCCTGGTTGTGATGCAAATAAAAAAAGAAAAAAAAAAAACTCAAAGTAGATTATATTTTTTCATTGACGCCTTAGTGAGACAATTTTCAATTCGGATTCTGAGAATGAATGGAGAAAGAGATAAAGATGCATGTTTGTACATATATATGTTTGAATACACATCTTAACGACGATACTTTATGATTTACATGGAAATGTGATTAATCGTGAGTTTTCCAGGAAACCATTTTCAAGGATTTGGGCGAACTTTTCGAATAATTTAAAATGAATTTTTTTAGGAAAAAAAAAAAATTCTTAAGAAAAAATGGAATCGTTTTGAAAGTCTACATCGCAAATTAACCTAAATCGTGCGGGCAAGTTCCCCCACATCCATTTTATACCCTCCACCATACTGTGGAGGGTATATTAACTTTGTCATTCCGTTTGTAACTCCTCGAAATACTCATGTCAGACACAACAAACGTAAATATTCTTGATCAACGTAAAATTCTAAGTCGATTTAGCGATGTCCGTCTGTCTGTCTGTCTGTCTGTCCGTCTGTCTGTTGTAATCACGCTATCTTTCGAATGAATTGAGATACAAGGCTAAAATTTTGCACACAGGTTTATTTTTACAGTACAGGTTAAGTTCGTAATTGGGCCATGTAGGCCCACGTTTTCATATATCCCCAATATAACGGTACCTCCCGATATTCGATATTTTGATGATTTTATTATTCACAGGAATTGTTTCAAATTTGGTATTTGAAGTTCGCAATGCATACTACAGCCTAAGACAGAAAATTGTCTGTGCAGGTCCACGTCTTCGTATAGCCCCCATATAACTGTACCTCCCGATATTTGGTATTTTCATGATTTTAGCGACATTATTAATCGGAATTGTTCAAAATTTGGTATTTGAAGTTCGCAATGGATACTACAGCCTAAGACAGAAAATTGTCTGTTCAGGTCTACGTCTTCGCATAGCCCCAATATAACGGTACCTCCCTATATTCGGTATTTTGGTGATTTTAGCGTCTTTATTTACCAAAATTTTTTCAAATTACGCATTTAGAGTTCGTAATGGAAACTCCAGTCTGTGACAAAAAATTGTCAATGCAGGTCCAGGTCTTCGTATAGGCCCCATATAGCAGTACCTCCCTATATTCGGTATTTTGACGAGTTTAGGTACAATACTCACCGAAGTTGTTTGAAATGTCGTATTTGAAGTTCGTAATGGATGCTACAAAATATGACAAAAAATTGTCTGCGCAGGTTCAGGTCTTCGCACAGCTCCGATATAACGGTACCTCCCTATATTCTATACTTTGATGATTTTAGCTACATTATTCGCGTTTATTTCAAGTTCCGAATTTGAATTTGGTAATGACTCATGACAAATAATGCCTGTGTGGGTCCACGTCGTATAGGCACCAATATAACGGCAATATTCGGTATTTTTAAAATTTTACCAAAATTTTTTTCAGGATTTTATTTCCAAATTCGTTCCAAATGGTGGAGGGTATTCAAAGTTCGGCCCGGCCGAACTTACTGCTTTTTAACTTGTTTTTTTTAATTTCGGTATATAATTCTTTGGATTCCATTGATTTTAGGTATACAATGTCTTCGACAATATTGCAAGCAAAAATATGAAGAATAATTTGATCGAACATTTAACCTCAAACAAGTCACAAATATAATATTTTTGGTCTTTTTTTTAATTATAGTACAGTCCCTGAAAACGGGATGGTAGAAGGTCAAGATATTCTACAAAATTATTTGCCATAAAATTCGACTACATCAAAAGTCCAAATCTTACCTAAATGCTGGGAATTCATATATATTCACAAAAAATTAGGGTTTAAGTCGAACTTTATGTGAGTATATACAAAAATCTTCTACAGAAAAATCCTCTTAGTGGGATGACTTCAAAAAACAAAAAAAAAAAAAAATGATTTCAGTAAAAGCCATCAAAGAAAACTCTATTTCCATTATACAGGGTGAGATGAAAAAACAGCAACCAACTTCAGACTGCTGTCATTTATAAGCCACTCGTCCGACAGCTGTTAAAATTATTCCAGTGACAGCTCATTATATTGTTTACAAGCGTAGAAAAGCATTATTCGTGATGGTGTTCAAGCCTGATAGTGTGATTTCTTTATATTTGGTTGGAAAACAACAATTGGCTATCGTTAGAACACTCCAGCATTTGAATGTGAATAAATGTTTGTGTATCGTACCACGTTCGTTACCGTGATACTGGTAGCGTAGCCCGACGTCAAGGAAGTGGACGGAAGAAAACAGCAACATCAGCAGAAATGGTTCGAAAAGTAAAGAAGCGACTTGATCGAAACCCCCTCGCAGTGGCTGAAAAATGGCTCGTGAGCTGAACATATCGCAATATTCCATTCGGCAAATATTGAAAAATGAGCTCGGGGTAAAGACATTGAAATTCTCAAAGGAGCTAAAGAGTTGCTTGACTTGGCCGAATTTGGTTTTCTCCGGTGAGAAAACATTCGTTGGCCAGCAGTTTGTAAACAAACAAAATGGTCGTTTTACTTGCCAAAGAGGTCAGCTGAAAATGTGCACCTTCAGTTGGCCACCAGCCATTAGAACTCAAGCGCCGCCCATGGTGATGGTGTGGGCCGCCATAACAGCCGATGGTCGCTCTCCGCTCGTATAAATCGACCGTTGCATCAGAATAAATTCCAAATTATATTATATTATAAATATTTTGACGGCAGACCTTTGACATTCCAACAGGACTCAGCACCATCGCACCCAGCACGCACCACCCATGAATGGTTACAAAATCCAAAATCTTCGGATACAAATCCGTTGGACTATTATTTGGAAAGCAAGATTGGCACTAAAAAATATCAAAGAGTTGATCACCTCAAGCAAGCGCTTCGCCGGGAATGGACCAAGATACCGCAGAGTAACGTTCGGGCAGCGTGTGACGAATTCATTGGCGGTTTGAAGGCCATAATTCGTTCCAAAGGTGACCAATTCGAACAAATCTAAACTTATTCTAAAATTTGATGCTATTTCCGATATTTTTTGCTGTCATATAATAAAATTTAAAAAATAAGTAAAAATTATGGCGTTTGACTTTGTCGCAGTTTTTTATCTCACCCTGTATTGCGGTTACTTTGGGATATAAACTTTCAAAACTCCGATGCAGATGTGTCTTTTATTCTTATAAAATTATTATCATTCTTAGATCGAGTTTGGAGATAAGCAATATCGGTCCACTCCTATTGGTACCTCCCCCACAAATGTCGAAATTTACTGCACAGAAAGAGAAAATATAATCCGATATTGCTTCAATTTTGCAAATTTATTAACACAAGATCTGCTGTGAAAATGGAATAAATTGGCGCACTCCTTCAGGTGAGAGAAGGAGCACTCTACAAAGGATGAGAGATAAATGTATCTCTCAACCAGAAACCCGAGACGAAAATTGAATATGTGATTTCGCAAAAAATTAGATATAAATTTTCGATTTTTTTTGTAATTTTGTCCATACCAATAGTTTTATCTGAATAAGATGATGTATGAAAATGAAATACTTTGATCGACTATATCTGGTATATCACGCACATTTTAACATTTTTTAAAAATTATCACATATCTCATATAAAGTGAAGGAAGTAAACAATATAGTCCAAACCTGGCACGTCGCAATATTTATATCATATGTATTTAGGTCCTCTACGAAATGAAAAAAACGATTATTGTCTGAGGATATACATCCGTCGGAAAAACCGACTAATACTTTTTAACTTGTTAAGTCTACTTTTTTCATAATATTGGTAGCATTCATGAATTTGTAAGGTATCCCATAACCGACCCCATCATCATAATCAGCACCATCCAATCTAATTTTGTTTTTATCTTCTACGACTAAAATACCACAAATTTTTAAATACGCAATGCCATCAATAAATGTAGGCGACAATGTGTCTGATTTGTAATATAGTATTGATTCAAAACGGATTGGTTTGGTAATTGCGCTATTGTATCCACATTCTTTCGTTTTAATATTATTCCCTCGGATTTTGCGTTTTATCTGTAAACAAAAAGAGCCAAAAAAACCAGTTTCTCAGAATCAACCGATTTATGAAAATAATCAATAATTTTGAATCTGGTGGAGATTATTTCAAATATTTATAGATAAACATTTCGTAATATATTTTGACTTTTTTTATAAAAAAAAAACATATGTTTAATGTGCAGACTGGCAGCCGCAACAACAAAAAAATTATAAACAAAACAAACATATAAAAACACAAGACATTAAACAATAAACAACTAAAAAAATACTTACCTGTTGTCTGTGTCTACTTCTGCAACAATTGGTCATAATTCCGCTAGGTGTTTCCAAGATTGTATAATCGCGCCGGTCTCTTGCACTTCACATCATGGGAGACATCATTACCGGACATAATTAGAACTCGTTCTATTAGTCAACATCTAATAAGCGCCAACGGAAGATGATGGTCAATTAATTTAATACCGCTGGAGCATGGTTATGCCATTCTTGTAGAATAATGGTTGGTTTTTTAAGGAAGATCTTATATTTTAAATTTTAATTCAATTTTTTAATGTTTTTTTTTTCTTGATCTCGAATTTTTTTTAATTGGGATGTCTGGATTATATGTGGGAATCTTTGAAATTCAATTCAAACAGAATCCAATTTATTTAATTTGGATCGACTTATGGGTATATAGGGTAAGAAAAAAACGGCAACAAAGTCAAACGCCATAATTTTCACATTTTTTAAAAAAAAAAGCAAAAATATCGGAAATAACATCAAATTGTAGAATAAGTATAGATTTGATCGAATTGGTCACCTTTAAGCCGCCAATGAAACCGTCATACGGTGCCCGAATGTTGCTCTGCGGTATTTTGGCCCATTCCCGGCGAAGCGCTTGCTTGAGGTGATCAACACTTTGGCATTTTTTAGTGCCAACCTTGCTTTCCAAAATACTCCAGACAGATAAATCTAACGGATTGGTATCCGGAGATTTCGGTGGCCATTGTGCGCTGGAATTGAATTAAGGAACCTCATTTTGTAACCATTCTTGGGTAGCGGGTGCTGAGTGCGATGGTGCTAAGTCCTGTCATGGAATGTCCAAGGTCTGCGGCCAAAATGTTTGCGTGCCCAAGGCTTTAATACACCCTCCAGAATATTTTCGCGATAATATTCGGGATTTATTCTGATGCCACGGAGAGCGAGCGGCCTACACCATCACCATGGCCGGCGCCTTTGTTTTGGTGGCCAACCGAAGGTGCACATTTTTTTGTTTCTTTACAAACTGCTGGACAACGAATGTATTCTCATCGGAGAAAACCAAATTCGGCAGTTCACCACTTTCGGCGATGGGAAGCAATACTTTAGCTCTTTTGAGTCTATTTTCTTTCTGTTGCGGTGTAAGTTCTTGCATTTTTTGGGATTTCAATGGCTTTAACCCAGCTCATTTTTCAATATTTGCCGAATGCAATATTGCGCTTTGTTCAGTTCACGAGCCATATTTCGGCGACGCGGGTTTTGACCAAGTCTCTTCTTTACTTTTCGAACCATTTCTGCTGATTTTGCTGTTTTCTTCCGTCCATTTCCTTGACGTCGGGCTACGCTACAAGTATCACGGTAACGAGCGATGGTACGAGACACAAAAGATTTATACACATTTAAATGCAGGAGTGCTCTAACGATAGTCTTGTTGTTTTCCAGCCATTCCAGAATTCCATCACGAAAAACTTTTTTCTGGAAAATCCTCACCAAAATGCTTTTTTATGCTTGTAAACAATGTAATGAGCTGTCACTGGAATAATTTTAACAGCTGTCGGACGAGTGGCTTAGAAATAATAGCAGTCTGAAGTTGGTTGCAGTTTTTTTATTTCACCCTGTATATGGGAGCTATAGCTATATCTGAACAGATTTTCCCCAAATTTGATGTACTTGCTTCTAGGCTCAATTCGGTGGGATGTGCCAAAATTCAGGTCATTTGGAGTGATATTGGCCATTGATCGGTTGATTGATTGATCGATTGAAGAAATATGGAAGTTATATCTAAATGTGATCCGATTATCACCATCCCTCTGTACATGTATTCTTGTGAACAAAATGCAGGTCAAATTTATTATCCGATTGAGATGAAATTTTCCATGCAATATTTGTTGTCCCAAGGACGAATCCTATTGAAGTTAGTGAGAATCCGTTTAAATTTAGATATAGCTCCCACATGTATCTTCAACGGATTTCTGCACCAAATGGCCAATATAAGTCCAAATGACCTGAATATTGGCAAATCTGACATAATTCAGTCTAGAAGCAAGTCCATCAAAGCTATAGCTCCCATATATATGTTTTATCTGATTTGGGGTTTAAGTCCCTCACATTCGTAATATGCATTCGACAAAAATGATATTTGGTACCAGATATCAGATGCAGCCCAGAAATACCTCTGCCAAATGTTATCAAGATCGGTTCAGATTAAGATATAGTTCCCATACATATATTCAACCGATTTTGGGTTATTTGTGCACCAAATGGCCAATATCCATCCAAATTACCTGAATTTTGGCACATCCGAACGAATTCAGTCTAAAAGCAAGTACATCAAATTTGAAGAAAACCGGTTCAGATATAGCTTTAGTATATATCCTTCATTCGATTTGGGGTTTAAGTCCCTCATTCTATAGCAATGTTATTTGGTATAAAATATTAAAATGTAGGGTGTCATACAGTCGGTCCCGACCGACTTTTCCTTACTGGTTATCTTTCACGGATTTCACGCTCTCCTTGGGAAATTAAGATTAGAATAATGTTAATTTGTTTCAAATTGTTTGCATTTTACGACATATAATGAGCTCATAATCATCACTACCAAAAAGCAGATTCTCCCTCTTTATCTGCAAAAAATTGCCACCATATAACCACATTTTTGATGGCTTTAGAGTATTTCAATGATTTTTCATCGTGCAAGAAATAATTGGGTGTTACTCTCATAATTGTCTTTGTTTTTAATAATTTGTTTGTCACAATTGTGATTTGAACCATTAACCTTCTGGTGCACAATGTGTCAAAACAATGCATAGCAAAATAAGTAGGAAAAGAAATGAAGAAGCACATCATCAGCACGTGTTTTATACATTGTATGATCGGCCATCGATCTGAGAGTAGACTTCCAAAGAAAATGACCTTATATTGCATCAGTCGGTTTTCTATTATCAGGTACTTTATTAAAAAAAAAAAAAAAAAAAACAAGTAAAAAAAATCTGAAAAATCTTGGAAAAAATTTGGCAATTTTCAAAAAAAAAAAATAAAATCTGTGAAAAATTTTGTTGAAATCTTAAAAATACCATCAAAATAGCGAATATCGGGAGGTACCGTTATATTGAGGCTATTCGAAGACGTGGGTCTGCACAGACGATTTTCTGTTATAGACTGTAGTACCCATTACGAACTCCAAATACCAAATTTGAAACAATTGCCGTGAAAAATGTCGCTAAAATCATCAAAATACCGAATATCGGGAGGTACCGTTATATGGGGGCTATACGAAGACGTGGACCTGAATAGACAATCTCCTGTCATAGGCTGTACTATCCATTACGAACTTTAAATGCCAAATTTGAAACAATTCCGGTAAATAATAATCGCCAAAATACCGAAAAAAGGAGGTACCATTATATGGAGGTTATAGCAAAACGTGGACCAACATGGCCCATTTTCATTGCCAAAGTCCTGCAAACATAATACACATTTGAGTAAAATGTTATCAACCTACTTCCTTTCGTTCGGAAGCTAGAGTGATTTCCACAGACGGATAGAGGGACATCGCCAAATCGGAGGGTATAAAAACGAACAAAAAACCTAAGAGGTATTTACAGGTCAATCTTTAAGACGAGCCAAGTTTCTATAAACGAGCTCTCAGGGAGTTTTCATAGACGAGAAGGTAATCTCTATAGATGAACTCCGAAGGCATGGAGTCTTTATATACGACCTGCGATGAAGGGAGCTGCACAGTCAGAAATTCTCTATAAACGAGCTCTCAATAGATAAGTCTTAAATCAAGAAGTCTCTATAGACGAGCTGTGAATGCAGGGAGTCGTATAGTCGAGCGGTGAATGCAGAGAGTCTCTATAGACGAGCTAAAGGCAGTGGGTCTCTATAGAACAGCTGTAAAGGCATAGAGTCTCCATAGACGAGGCTGAAGGCAGGGTGTCTCAATAGGCGAGTCTGAAGGAAAGTAGTTTCTGTAGCAAGCTGTGAGGCAGGGAATCTCTATAGATGAGCTGTGAAGGCAGAGAGTCTCTATAGACGAGCTGTGAAGGCAGAGAGTCTCTATAGACGAGCTCTGAAGGCAGAAAGTCTCTATAGACGAGCTGTGAAGGCCGGGAGTCTTTATAGACAATCTGTGAATGCAGAAAGTCTCTATAGATGAGCTGTGAAGGAAGGGAGTCTCTATTGACGAGCTGATGGCAGAGAGTCTCCATAGACGACTTTGAATGCAGGGGGTCTTTATAGACGATTCTAAAGGAATGGAGTCTCTATAGACGAGTTCGGGGGTAGGGAGTCTCTATAGACGCGTCTGAAGGCCGGGAGTCTTTATAGACAATCTGTGAATGCAGGGAATCTCCATAGGCAAGCTGTGAAGGCAGGAATAGATGAACTAACGGGCTGAACACACAAGAAGTCTCTATAGACAAGCTGTAAAGGTAGGGAGGTTCTATAGACGTGATGCGAAGGCAGGGAGTCTCTATAGAAGAGCTGTGAAGGCATGGAATATCTATAAACGATTTGTGAACGCAGGGAGTCTCTATAGACGACTCTGAAGGCAGGGAGTCCCTATAGACAAGCTATGAAGGCAGGGAATCTCTATAGACGAGCTGTGAAGTCTGGGAGTCTTTATAGACGATCTAAAGGCATGGAGTCTTTATGGAAGAGTTTGAAGGCAGGAAGTCCTGTATAGACGAGCCGATGGAATTTTTCTTGGCCGAATATAAGGTTTACAATTATTCTAAAGAGATCTACATAATAAATAAAATTGACTGCAAACAAGAATAATTTCAGATTTTTGATCATCTTGTCCTCCGTTATGTTGCAGATGGAAAATAACATTTATAGTTTTTAAATTAATTATTTTTTATTACAACTTCTTTTTTCGTATCAAAAATATTTTATATAATTTTTTATAACTAATATCACGTTGGCAAAATCGGCAACATAGCGAAATTTTATAAATTCGTTGATCTAGTTAAAATCTACCCTCATAATTAAAATATTTTAAATTATCCCATAGCAAATATATATTCATACATAATTATTCTAAAAATAAAATATAATTATATACTAAGGAATCCTATGGGAAATAAAACGTCTGTTTTAATTAAATTGATCCTGACTTGGACATATTTGATGTCTCATATGTTTCAATAGGCCACATTATGTCCCACAACTAAGCAAGTGCCTTCCATGGCATAACATCTGACAGCTGCTGACAAGGCTACTATTTCCCATAGGATATTAAGTTAAAACAACCCCAATAGCTACTTAAAACTACATTCTTTGTACATCTCCTGTGCTTAAGAAGTTATTCAAATCCCAGCTGAGGCAGCCATCACAAAATTTATTAAAAGGAAATAAATTCAAAATTGGCCAGCCACTTCAATATCACACACCCACCCATCAGTATTTATAGGTGGTGAAATTTAAATATTTCACCAACATATGATTGATGTATTGAAAGATGCGATTTGTGGCACCGTTCGATGCGGACAAACGATGTTTGATTAGCACAAAAGCCAGCGAGGTACAGACGATGTAATAGATTACCAAAAAGAATATCGAGGACCAATAGTTAAGATTGACATAGCCCAAGATTTCACGCAAGAATTTGGCATTTTTGAATAGGCACAGGACCTCCGTCGGTGGGCAAATGGTGTCCGCACGATTATAGCCATACAATGTTTCCACCAAGGCTTCCATGCTGTGGCGCAAATAACTGAAGTTCATAATGAAACGCATAAACGGTGAAATATCACGGCCATAACCAATGCCATAACAGGAGAGCAGGATCAGCGGCACAGCCATTACGGGGCCCATGAACATGGCATTCTGGAAGGGAGGGAAATATATATTTTTTAATATTTCAATTTCTTCTCATTTCTTTGCTTTTTTACTTACCACCAAACTCAGCCTCGAAGATACCAACATACCCACACTATCCGATATCTGGGCCGTTAGTATGGCCACCAGAAAGAGCATGGCAAAACGAAATAATTCTAAAGGCTGATTTGACATCAAATAGACCATGGTTAAGTAAATGACGGCCAACAGGAACATATAGGGAAAGCGAGAAGTGATCATGGCCAGATAATAGGAACTCAGATTGTACCATTGATTGAAATATTCCCGCTTCAAGAGCTTCATTTCCGTGGGAACTAAAAAAAATATCAAAAATTTAAATAAATTACAAACTCAAAATCCCTCGCCTCCCTCCATCTCTCCACTTACATTGGGCCAACACCGGCATCAGAGGCAAATACAGGTACGCTATCACAATGGTAAAGGCAAATCCAAAATTAAACAACGCCTTACTGGCATCATTGCCCACACCCACATAGATACCGCCCACAATCAGCCCCAGAATGATATTCATGTAAAATCTTAATTTAATATAGGATTTATCACGCCACATTTTCGTCACCATATGATGCAGGAGTATACGATATTGCAGCCACCAGGAACAGTGAGACTGCAGAGCCTTTTTATCAATTTCCATTTCAAATTGTTCCAATTCATTGAGTGACGATGCACCCGATGATGCTCCCGATGTGGTGTTGGATGTTGTCGGCGATATTGATTTCATTTCCGAATAGCGGCTGTTCGGCATCCAACGATAAACATTGCCATTATCGATGGCATTCACCATCTGCTTGTGATAGTCACCGTACTCGCGACATGCCACCTCAATAACTGGAAAGATAAAGAAGATGGGAAAAGAACATTAAAAAAATTATGAAAAATTAAATTCTGCACTTAAATGATTAGCAGAGAGTACCATCTGAAGTACAACAAATGGTACCCCGGATTCTCTAATGGCAAAAGAAAGAGTCTCGAAAGACGAGCGAAAGAGTCTCTGTAGATGAGCGAGATAGTCTCTTTAGATGACCGAGAGAGATAGAGTCTCTATAGATGAGCTGAAGGCAGGGAGTCTCTGTAGACGAGCTCTAAGCTCTCTGCCTACACAGCTCGTCTTTAGAGTCGGCAGGGAGACTGTGTAGCTGTGTAGGCAGAGAGTCTCTAAAAAGCTGAAGGCTGGGAGAGCTAAGACAGGCTGTGAAAGCAGAGAGACTCTATAGACCAGCCGAAGGCAGGGATTCTATATAGAAGAGCTATGAAGGCAGAAAATCTCTATAGACGAGCTGTGAAGGGAGTCGCTATTGACGAGCTGTAAAAGGGAGTCTCTATTGACGAGCTGTTAAGGCAGGGAGGCTCTATGAAGAACTGTGAAGGAAGGGAGTCCTCAATAGACAAGCTGGAGGCAGAGAGTTGTGAAGGCAGAGAGCCTCTGTAGACAACCTGTGACGGCATGGAGTCTCTATAAACGAGTTAAACAAGGAGTCCTCTATAGGTGAGCTGAAGACGAGCTGTGAAGTCAGAGAGTCTCTGTAGACGAGCTGTGGAAGCAGGGAGTCTCTATATACGAGCTGTGAATGCAGGGAGTCTCTATAGACGATTTGAAGCAGGTAGTCCCCTATAGACGAGCCGAAGGAGAGAGTCTTTATAAACGAGCTGTGAAGGTAGGAAGTCTCCATAGGGCAAATTTATAAAAGAAGAGCAAGGCTAATTTATGACGAACTGGGGGTGAATTTTTGATGAGCATGTGGCAAATTACTAAAAGAAGAGAAGGTCCAATTGATGAGGAAAAGGCGGCGATTCTTTTTTTTATGAGTATGAGGACATCTTCACTGACGAGGCCAATTGTTTAGTTTTTGTCAGTCATCTTGGTTCTATGTGACATGTCTAGATCATTCGTTATTTTAAATTTGTTTGTGACATAAGGGTTAAGAGTTAAAGTGAAATTTGCTTCACACATATAAAGCATACTTTTAGGATTTCTGTAAAATCAAATGTGAACTCTACATATAAGATGAGAGATTCAATATACAATGAAACCGTCACATACTGCCCGAATTTTGCTCTGCGGTATTTTGGCAAATTCTCGGTGAAGAGTTTGCTTGAAGTGATCGACACTTTGGTATTTTTTTTATTGCCAACCTTGCTTTCCAAAATACTCCAGACACAATAGTCCAACCGATTGGTATCCTGTGATTTTGGTAGCCGTTGTGCGCTGGAAGGAACATCATTTTGTAACCATTCTTGGGTGGTGCGTTCTGAGTGCTGTTGGTATGCCCAAGTCTGCGGCCAAAATGTTTGCGTGCCCAAGGCTTTAATACACCCTCCAGAATATGTTCGCGATAATATTCGGCATTTATTCTGATGCCACGGTCGATTAATACGAGCGAAAAGTGACCATCAGCTGTTAGGGCGGCCAACGGCCGCCGGCTGCGCTTTAGTTCTGTTGGCCAACCGTAGGTCCACATTTTCAGCTGACCTCTTTGGCGTTTAAACACGATCATTTTGTTTGTTTACAAACTGCTCATCGGAAAAACCTTTACCCCGAGCTCATTTTTCAATATTTGCCGAATGGAATATTGCAATATGTTAAGCTCACGAGTCATTTTTCGGCCATTGTGATACGGGTTTCGATCACAAGTCGTTTCTTTACTTTTCGAACTATTTTTGCTGATGTTGCTGTTTTTTTCCGTCCACTTCCTTGACGTCGGGCTACGCTACCAGTATCACGGTAACGAGCGATGGTACGAGATGGTACAAAAGATTCACATTTGCTCTAACGTGCTCTAACGATAGCCACTTGTGGTTTTCTAGCCAAATATATATATTATAAATAGCAGCAGTATGAAGTTTGTTGCAGTTTTTACATCTCACCCTCTAGCCATATGACTTAGGGTAAAAAAATCTTGTGTGTACCTGAACATTTTGGCATTTTTTTAATTGATTGGAATATATTGTCAGGCCCTCACATAATCAAAAGAATTTTTCATCGAATTTTTAGAAAGCCTACCGAGCTATTAGTCCTTTAAATCTATGACTGAAAATCAACGATAACAGCTGTTTATAATATTCGTATTCCTTATAGCACTCATGGCCTTTGAATAACATTCCTTAGAAATCCATATTTATAGTCCTTGGAAAAATAATCTTTGAAAAAACCCAAGTAGAGGGCTCTTAAGGTCCTTGAAAAATATATTCTTAAAAACCCACACTTATAGCTCTTATGGTCTTCGACAAAATATTCATCTACGGCTATAGTTCTACTAAAAGAATATTCTAAGAAAAACTCAACGTTCATTGACGAAATATTGGTCCGCGACAAAATATTCTCAAAAAAATATAGGTTTTTAGCTCTTGTGGTTCTTAAAAAAATTCAAGTTTATAGCTCTTATGGTTCTTGAAAAAAATTTTCTTAAAATATCCTCATCCATAGCCCTTGTGGTTTTAAAAAAAAAATATTTGTAAAGCATCCACTTTTATAGCTCTTACGGTCGCCAGTCGACAAACACGCCACCAAATTATTTGTGGTTTTCTCCAATCGCAACATATTCAATATTTCTTAAAGAAATATTCTTAAATGTTCCTTTAAGGCTCTTATGGTCCTTGAATTAATACTGTAAAAAAGTCCAAGTTTATTCCTCTTGTAGTCCTTGACAAAAAAGTTTTAAAAGCCTTGAAAGTTTTTTTTTGTGTTCCTTGAAACAAACTTTCTTAAAAAATCCACTTGTAATCCTTGAAAAAAATATCCTTAAAAATCACATTAAAGACTCTCATGGTCCTTGAGAAAAAAATATTCTTAAAATTCCACAACTACACCCGAAAAAAAATTCTAAAAAATAATAGAATTTCGAAACCCCTTGAGCCCTAGTCTAGACATGCTATTCAAAATCTTTCTTAAAAATCCAACATTTATATCTTCTGTAATCCTTGAAAAAAAAAAATATCCTTAAAAAATCAGATTTAAGGCTCCCATGGTCCTTGAGAAACAGTATTCTTAAAATTCCACCCAAAAAAATTATAAAAAAAAATAATAGAATTTCGAAACCCCTTTGAGCCCTTGTCTACGAGCAGACACGCTATTCAACTAGTC
The DNA here is from genome assembly GCF_030504385.1 of Musca domestica. Taxonomy (NCBI): domain Eukaryota; kingdom Metazoa; phylum Arthropoda; class Insecta; order Diptera; family Muscidae; genus Musca; species Musca domestica. The sequence continues at coordinate 9,429,695 of NW_026712299.1, forward strand.
ACATAGGTAGCAATAAAACATTTAATAAAATGACCATTTAATATTTTAATTACCGGTCGGCCACACTTCGTTAGTGACCCACTAACTGAGAACAGCATTTAACGGAGCACCATAATTATATAGTCTCTCAAAAACACAAATAAATTCAATTTATCATGCAAAGTAAAAAAACACAACACCTTAATTTGACAACTTAAGTAGCTATTAAATTTAAATTAATCTGTATTTACGTTAGCAATTTTTATATACTTACAAAAATCAGCTGGATTATAGGTTATGGGACATGATAGTCCAATTTCCTTTAGATACGGCACAATGTTGCCCACACTGCCCTGATAAACGCATTGACCCTCAGCCAAGACATAAACCTTGTCGAACATTTGAAAGAGTTTGGCAGGCGGTGTGTGAATCGAACATATTATTGTACGTCCCGAATGGGCTAGGCGGCGTAGCAGCGACACACACTGGGAACTGGAGAGATCATCTAAACCTCTGCAAAGACACACAAATTATTAAAAATTCATTTCAATAATCTCCAAAACGAAACTTACGTTGTTGGCTCATCGAGAAACAGCACCGGCGGATTATTCACCAACTCCATGGCAACACACAGGCGTTTTCGTTCACCACCCGACAAACGTGCCGCCACAGTATTCGCCGTCTTCTCCAATCGCAACATATTCAAAATTTCCTCGATAATTTCCAATTTTTGCTGCCGATTGAATTCACTGCCCAATTTCAAGTTGGCCGCCAACATCATAGCTTCCATAACAGTGAAATATGGATCCACAATATCATTTTGCATGATGTATCGCGACATTTTGCGAAAGAGTCGCGGATCGCGGGGATTGCGATTGATGTTGATGTAACCTGAATAGTTGGAGATTCTGAAAACAATATTGAAAACCATGAATGTTGAAGAGATTTTTTTTTTGGAAATGTCAAATGGTGTTACCCAAATCCTGCTAATAAATTAAGTAACGTTGTTTTACCGGCTCCAGAAGGACCCATAATGGCTGTTAGTTCGTGGGACTTAAATTCACCGCTGATATTCTTTAGAATTTTCTTTTTACCTGTGAAACATAAATTATATACATTAAAATTGTAAAGTTCATCCGGGCCGAACTTCAAATACCCAACACCATAGAAAAATATTGAAAAATGTTGTTAAAATAAAAAAATTGATTATCGGGAGGTACCATTATATGCGCGTTGTAGAAAAACTTAAACCTATATACAATGTTCTTCCCCCCTAGCTAAAACTTATTGAGAACTACAAATATAAAATTTTACACAAATCCGTTACAAAATGCGGCTTAAATTTTGAAAATACTGAAAATCGGGAGGTAGGTCATTTCTATCCTTGCAGAAAATTTCGATTAAGGTCCACTGATTGGTATAGCCTCCCACACAACGGCTATACCAATTAGAGGACCTCAATCGAAATTTTTTGCAAGGTGAGAACTGACATAACCAAAACCCCAATTGAAAAGTTTCAGCTAATTTGGTTGGAAACAGTGGCAACAGAAACTTTAAAAAATACCGAAAATCTGAAGGAACCGTAATATGGGGGCTATACCTTAATTTGGACCAATTAGCTCATTTTCAATACCATTCAGCCTACATATATAGGGTGAAATGAAAAAACCGCAAACAACTTCAGACTGCTGTCATTTCTTAGCCACTTCCAGTGACAGGCTCATTATATTGTTTACAAGCGTACTTTTTGGTGCATTTTGGTGAAAATTTTCCAGAAAAAAAAGTTATTCGTAATGGAATTCAAGCGTGATAGTGTGATTTCTTTATATTTGGCTGGAAAACCACAAGTGGCTATCGTTAGAGCACTCCAGCTTTTAAATGTGAATAAATCTTTTGTGTCTTGTACCATCGCTCGTTACCGTGATACTGATAGCGTAGCCCGACGCCAAGGAAGTGGATGGAAGAAAACATCAACATCAGTGGAAATGGTTCGAAAAATAATGAAGCGACTTTATCGAAACCCGCGTCGCAGTGGCCGAAAAATGGCTCGTGAGCTGAACATATCACAATATTCCATTGGGCAAATATTGAAAAATGAGCTCGGGTAAAGCCATTGAAATTCAAAAAAGAACAAGAACTTACACCGCAACAGAAAGAAAATAAACTCAAAAGAGCTAAGGGGTTGTTTCGCTTCGCCGAAAGTGGGATGAGAAAACATTCGTTGTCCAGCAGTTTGTAAACAAAGAAAATGATCGTGTTTACTTGCCGAAGAGGTCAGCTGTAAATGTGCACCTTCGGTTGGCCACCAGAACTCAAGCGCCGGCCATGGTGAATGAGTGGCCCGCCATAACAGTCGATGGTCGATCTCCACTCGTATTAATCGACAGAATTAATCAGAATAAATGCCGAATATTATCGCGAAAATATTCTGGAGGGTGTATTAAAGCCTTGGGCACACAAACATTTTGGCCGCAGACCTTGGACATTCCAACAGGACTCAGCAACATCGCATTCAGCACGCACCACCCAAGAATGTTTACCAAATGAAGTTCCTCGCTTTATTTGCAGCGCACAATGGCCACCAAGATCTCCGGATACCAATCCGTTGGACAATAGTCCAACAATTGGAGTATTTTGGAAAGCAAGGTTGGCACTAAAAAATATCAAAGTGTCGATCACTTCAAGCAATCGCTTCGCCGGGAATGGGCCAAAATACCGCAGAGCAATCTAAATTTATTCTAAAATTTGATGCTATTTCCGAAATTGTTTGCTTTCATTCAATGTTGCTGTTGCAGAAAATTGTCTCTATGGTATGGCCCCATATAACCGACACACCAAATTTTTAGCATTTTAAAGTCAACAAATGAATTTTCCATTTCCGATTTTCCTGGCATTTCCACTTTAAAATGGAACTCACTCGAGTATGGAATCCAGATACTTTTATTTTCAAAGGATTCCATTACTTCATGGTGGATTGGTGATTATCGGTCCAAATTTAGATATATGTAGCTCACATATATATCCTCGACCGATTTAAATTTTATTGGGCGCCATATGTGTAAAATAAGCCCAAATAGAATGGATTTCCGCACATACCACCGAATTTAACCTAGAATGATGTATTTCAAATTTGGTGAAAATCGGTTCAGATATAGCCGTAGGTTCCACAAATGCAGCTCAGATATACCTCTGCGAAATATTGTCCGTTTTGATATGACGATTTTATGTTTATTGTGCACCGCATGGGTAATATCAGCTCATATTATATTAATATTGGCAAATTTGACAGAAATTAGCAAGGGTCACATTTGCGAAAATTTTGGTGAAAATAGGTTCAGATTAAGGTTCATTACGATAAATTCCGAATTTAACTAGCAAAGACACAAAAAAGGCTAACAAAATGCATTATTTAATCGTAATTAATAACTGTTCCAAAGATTGTAGGAGTACAGACACCCATTAACTCGCACCACAATATTATGTGTCAGGACAAGTTTACAACCAACTGTGCCTTCCAGGATAATTCTGCCGGTACAATATGGGTACCTACGAATGATAATGAAGTGTACTTTCCATTGGCATTAGGATAAGTATACAAAGTTTCGGGCCAATTCCGATGTATCAGGATAGTTCCATTGGTCAATATGCCTTCTAGGACAATTCTACCGGGACGAAGTATACGAAGTTCAGGCCAATTCCGAGGTATATGTTCATTTCGGGAGATATCCTTGGATCAGGATAATTCCATTGGCCAATATGCCTTCCAGGACAATTCTCCCGGCACAATATTGTTATCAACGGAAAGCTTATGAAGCGTACTATCCATTGGCATTTTGAAAAGTTTACAAAGTTCCGGCCAATTCCGATGTATATGGTAATTTCTGGAGATATCCTTTGGATCAGGATAATTCCATTGGTCAATATGCCTTCTAGGACAATTCTGCCGGGACAAAATGGGTACCTACCGAAAGCTTATGAAGTGTACTATCTTAGAGACATTATTCACCGGAGTTGTTTCGAATTTCATATTTTAAGTTCGGAATCGGTACTACAGTCTATGACAGAAAATTACTTATCCAGCACCACGTCTTCGTATAGCCCACATATAAAGGTTTTATTTGAACGTTATTTTTCGAAAAATTTTTTCTTTTTTTAAAAAATTTCAATTTTTTTCCGCATGGTGGCGAACCGGCCGAACTTACTGCATTTTTACTTGTTAACTCTACTTCCATAATTTTTTCAATTTTTCTTTCAGTTTAGAATAAAATTAATTTTGTCCCACAGTGTTATTAAATTCCACACTTTTAACTGACACATAACCAAAACGTCGGATTTCTCATTTTCCCATCATGTAAATTATACCCTTAATGAATGGTATAATGAGTTTATTCCCATCCAACTTAAAACAGTTTTCAATTTTCCCAACAATTCTGAGAAAAATAATTTCCATTCATTTTTCTTCAAAACCCAAAAAAGAAAACTTAAAAATCTACTCACCCTGATTAGCATCTGAGACACTGTAACTCAAATCACGAAACTCCAAATTGACCGCTGGCCATCGTGGCAGATATTTCAGACCATTGCGGTTGCTGCATGTCGAAATCCCATCGTCCGATGTTACAGGCAGATCCACACTGATGGCATTGATGTCGGTGCTGTAATTCAACGAGGTGCCACTGTGCGACTTGTAACTATCGTCCATTGAGTAAGTGCAGCCAATGTCTGTGGAGTCCATTGTTATGGGGGGTTTTGGTGGTGTCTGGGTTGCAGTAAAAATACGTCGTCTTCTAGGTTGCCAGCTGAATGTTGTAAGTGAACAAGTTGTGTTGAGACGGAACAGCGTGTGCGCTCTTGGCCGGCCTGCTGTGGCCAATGGTTGCAAGTTTAGTGTCGACTAAATTAAAAAATTGCGGTAGTTGATCGTCGTTGCTGTCTATTTTCTAGCATCAAATTTCAAAAATGATGAGAAATTATCTAAAATGAGACAGACAATAACAACAATCAGAATTAATTATAACTAGACGTTGTTGTGAAAATTATTGATTGATGGCTAAATAGATGCTGCTGGGATCTCTAAATGTAATGTTGAATAATGAAGTGTTAATTTCAATCGAGAATACAGTTTCAATTCAATTCAATTCAAATTTTTTTTATTCCCTACACCACATAGTGGTAAGGGTATCATGTCTTTGTGCATTTGTTTGTAACATGGAGAAGGAAGCCGTAGTTACTTTTGAGGATCTTCACAGAATCACTTTCTGAGTCGACTTATGCATGTCAGGCCCCTCCGTCTGTCCATGTATTTTTATGAACAAAATGCAGGTCGCATTTCTTATCCGATTGAGGTAAAATTTTCAAACCATATTTATTGGTCCAAGAATGAACCCTGGTAAAATTGGTGAGAATCGAAGAATGAAATGACAATTATCAGTCCAAATGACCCGAATTTTGGCACATCAGACCGAATTCAGTCTAGAAGCAAGTACATCAAATTTGGTGAAAATCAGTTTAGATATAGCTATAGCTCACATATTTATGTTTCATCCGATTTTCCACACATGGTTCCAAATATCAGATAGAACACAGAAATACCTCTGCCAAATGGTATCAAGATCGGTTCAGTTTAAAAGCAAGTATATCAAATTTGGTGAAAATCGGTTCAAATATAGCTTTAGCTCCCATATATATGTTTCATCCGATTTGGGAATTAACGTCCCTCATAATATGCACTTCACAAGAATGATATTTAGTACCAGTTATTAAATTCAGCTAGAAATACCTCTGCCAACATCGGTTCAGATTTGGATATAGCTCCCATATATATGTTTCATTCGATTTGGTCTTTAAGTCCGTCACATTCGTAATATGAACTCCACAAGAATGATATTTGGTTCCAGATTTCAGATAGAGCCCAGAAATACCTCTGCCAAACTGTATTAAGATCGGTGCAGATCTGGATATAGCTTCCATATAAATCTTCTACTGATTTGGGGTTAATAGTCCCCTAAATGGCCTATATCAGTCCAAATTACCGTAATTTTGGTACATCCGACCAAATTCAGCCTAGAAGCAAGTAAATCGGTTAAGATATAGCTATAGCTCCCATATATACGTTTCATCCGATTTGGGGTGTTAAGTTCTTCACATGCGTAATATGGACTCCACAAAAATGATCTGTGGTACCACATATGAGATACAAACCAGAAATACCTCTGCCAAATTTTATCAAGATCAGTTCAGATTTGAATATAGCTTCCAATATCAGTCCAAATGACCTGAATTTAGGCACATCCCACCGAATTCAGTCTCGAAGCAAGTAGATCAAATTTGGAAAAATCGGTTCAGATATAGATATAGCTCCCATATAGTCTAGAAGCAAATGCTTCAAATGTTGGTGAAAATCTGTTCAGTTATTCTTTAGAGCTCGAAAATACCTTTGCCAAATTTTATCGAGCTCGACTAAGATTTAGATATAGTTCCCATGTATATCCCTATTCCGATTTCGGGTTTATTGTGTAAATAATGGGTAATATAAGCCTATCCCTATTCCGATTTCGGGTTTATTGTGTAAATAATGGGTAATATAAGCCTAGTGAATTTCTGGACGTAGGTTTAAATTTTTTGGAGCTCGGCTTCGATATACATTTTTATGCCCGACACCATAGAATGGAGGGTATATTAAGTTTGTCATTCCGTTTGTAACACCTCGAAATATATATTTTAGACCGCACAATATATATTCTTGAGCTGCATAAAATTCTATGTCGATTTAGCGATGTCCGCCCATCTGTCCGTCTGTGGCTTCTAGCTTCCGAATGAAATGAAGTAGGTTGATAAAATTTAACTCAAATGTATATTAAATCTGCAGGACTTTTTGTATCGAAAATATGCCATGTAGGTCCAGGTCTTCGTATTGCCCCCATTTATCGGTCCTCCCTATATTTGGTATTTTGATGATTTTGGCTACATTATTCACCGGAATTGTTTCAGATTTGCTATTTGAAGTTTGTAATGGATGCCACAACCTACGACAGAAAATTGTTTGTGCAGATCGACGTCTTCGTATAGCACCCATATAACAATACCTCCCGATATTCGGTATTTGGATGATTTTGGCTGCATTATTCACCGGAATGGTTTCAAATTCCGCATTTGTTCTTCGTAATGACTACTACAACTTGTGGCAGAAAATTGCCTATGCAGGTCCAGGTATTCGTATAGCCCCCATATAAAGTAAGCTCCCTATATTCGGTATTTTGATTATTTTAGTGACATTATTTGCCAGAATTTTTTTCAGATTTCGTATTTGAAGTTCCTTATGGGTACTACATTGTATGACAGAAATTTGTCTATGCAGGTATAAGTCTTCGTATAACCCCCATTTATCGGATCCTCCCTTTATTCGGTACTTTTATGTTTTAGCGACGTTATTCACCAGGACTGTTTCAAATTTCCTATTTGAAGTCCCTAATGAGTACTAAAATCTATGACAAAAAAATTGTCAATGCTTGTACAGGTCCTCTCCATATTCGGTATTTCGATGGTTTTCCGACATTATTCACCGGAATCGTTTATTCGGTATTTTCAATATTTTAGAGTGTTTTATTTATTTTTTTAATACCCAAATTTGTTCCAAATAGTGGAGAGTATTCACAGTTCAGCCCGGTCGAACTTACTGTTATTTTACTTTACTTTTTTTTTTTTTTTTGAAAAAAGTGGTTAAAAAATTAAAATTTTTAGAATGTTATCTAGGAAATTTGGTAATGAGAAGTAAAGTTAAGCAATTTATATTTGATGGCGCCCAAGGTAAAAAAATTCATAAAATTGGATGAAAGTTTCAAATTGCAGCAGTTCCATATAAGGAATTATTTCCTGGAAAATGTCTCTAAAGGATATATATAAGGATATATTCTTAACTAATTGTCACCAATTTCAATGAGGTTTATTCTAGAGGCATCACGATGAACTGTATAAAAAATGCGTCCTGCATACGAATAACAAAAGATCCATTAAAAATTAAACTACTATGGAAATAATCATTTCTCCGTACACACATGTTATCGCTCCAAATGGACGAAATGAAAAAATGAAGAATAGGGGTTCAACAAAAAAATTTTTTTTTGGAACACCCTAATGTACATGTAAAATATGCATTCCTGTAGATTTTAATACCAAATGGAAACATTTTGAAAAATATGGGTTTCTTACAAAAAACAAAATATGATTTTTGGAACGCCCTAATGTACATCTAAAATATGCATTCCGCAGAAATTTACAGTCGGGTATTCAATTTTTTTCTATTTCTTATTTTTTAATTTTTTTTACATACAATATAATTAATACATATTGGTTCTCTCTTGTTTGCAAGTCAAATTAGTGAATAATTGTCTATGATTCCCATTGATTTGCTGTAAGATATTGCTAATTCCTTCTTATCTGAAATCATCGACAAATAATAAAAAATTTAATGGACACATTAAAATTATTTAGAAATAAAACTGAATTAATTACAATTTTATTGATATTTCTAATTTATGGACATTACTAATCAGGGTTTCAATAGAAACATTAGTTCTAACATATTTAAATTGAAAAAGGGTAGTTTATAAAACAGCAGAGGAACGTTAGAAGTTCAGGTGTAACAAATTTTTAATGTGCTTTCCAGTGAGCAGAATTTACACTGTGATACAAATCAAACAGTCGGGCGGGCCCTGCTCACTGGAAAGCACATTAAAAATTTGTTACACCATACCAATTATGAACCAAATAACATTGACGTATAGTACCTGATATGCTTAATATTAACAAATATTTATTGAAGCAATAAGATATACCGGACGTGTTTTGGTTGAATATGAAAAAAATCTATTCAATTTGTGCTGATATATACATATATGGTGAGCAATAACTGTAAAATCGGACAATGATGTATATCGAACCTACATAAAAATCTGAACCTATTTCGATAAAATTTGGCAGAGGTATTTTCGAGCAGTATCTGATACCCGCTATCAAATATTATTGCTGTGGAGTGCTTATTACGCATGTGAGCATATATACGGGCGCTATAGCTACCGGTTTTCATCAAATTTGATGTACTTGCTTCTAGACTGAATTCGGTTGGATGTGCCAAAATTCAGGTCATTTGAACTTATATTGACCATTTGGTACGGAATTAACCCGAAATCGGTTGTGGATACATATGAGAGCTATATCTAAATTTGAACTGATTCTCACCAATTTCGATGTGGCTTTTTCATCTCAATCGGATAATAAATGAGACCTGCATTTTGTTCACAAAAATACATGGACAGACGGACGGGCGAACGGACAGACATGCATAAATCAACTCGGAAAGTGATTCTATGAAGATCCTCAAAAGTAACTATGGGTCTACCTCGCTTCTTTTTCCATATTACAAACAAATGCACAAAGACATAATACCCTTACCACTATACGATGTAGGGTATAAATACACACTTCTTCTAATGTGCCAATTCTGGTTTGTGGGTGCCGGCAGATGATGAATATGATTTTTTTTATGGTTTTTATGGGTAGAGAAAATCAGTTTTTTTTTTGGATTTTTTGAAAGGTAACACTCGACCCTTTGAAAGAAAACAAAATAATAATAGAAATCCGTTGTTAAAATAGAAGTTATGCACGTTTAAAGAAACTCGGATTTTCTCTATATTTACCGTTATAAAATCAATTTTCGAAACATCTTTTCAAGGGCCTTCAAAACACATTTTTAGAAACATAGGGACTATCCTTTCAATGTCATCTTTTTAGTTAAATAAGAGCTCATAACGTAACCTTCACCCTAAAAAAAGCAAACATTTCAGATCAAAACATTATCAGCATTAAAATTGGGGAGGCTATGAAAGGCTTGGCCAATATTGACCACTTCCTAGCGTACCTAAGTCTGATATATATATTTCCAGGTAAATTTAGCCTATACCGACTTCTTTACATGAGATACGTGAACATTATCAGCATTAAAATTGGGGAGGCTATGAAAGGCTTGGCCAATATTGACCACTTCCTAGCGTACCTAAGTCTGATATATATATTTCCAGGTAAATTTAGCCTATACCGACTTCTTTACATGAGATACGTGATCATTTTGGAAAATTTTCAAATAAATGTATCAGATACAGTATTCCACTTCATCTAATACAGATAAAAATATTGCGATATGCAAAATTTTAAGAAAATCTGACACTTATTTACATTTCTAGTTAAAAATGAAGAAGGAGCGGACCAAAACTCTATCAGATGTCTGGTTAACAGAAATACGCGAAGTTTGATGAAAATTGCTGACTTGTTTCGCATGTTATGAGTGATATTATCTTTTAAAAAAATGAGGCTTTGTGGAAAATGCACCAGTAGGAGTGAATAGTTACATTCCATCTTTACACCAGATCTTGTGTTAGTGGAAATATTGAAATATTAGAATTAATCGGATGTGTTTTTCGTATTGTATAAGAGCTTGGATAATTCCAAAATTTAACCCGTTGTGGAGAAGGTACCAGAAAAAGTGGTCCTATAAATTCCATCATCACACAAGATATTTTTTAGTTGAAATATTTGGATGTGTGAAATTTGAAGAGAATAGGATGCTTAATTTGCATTTTATGAGAGATTTGGTTATTCAACATTTTGACCCTTTGTGGGGGAGGTACTTGGTGGAATGAGCCGATTTTGTACATTTTCGCATCTGAAAAATATTAGGATTTGCAAATTTTGCACAAAAGTATATGATCCTTTTTGGTTCTATGGGGTAAATTATTTTCTTTGAAAATTTTGACCTTTTGTGGGGGAGTTACCAGAAGGAATGGACCTATATTGCCCATCTTAAAGCTCGATCTAAGTTCGACATTAATTTTACGATGTAAAAAGTTTGGACCAAATCGGATACTCCCTTCAAGAGTTATCGTGCACACCAGCCAGCCAGATAGATAGACAAACGGACGGACATCGCTGAATCGACTCTAAATGTGCTGAAACGGATTTGATCCAAAGGCACTTTTTGACGTATGAAATCATATATACCACCTCTAGTCATGCGATTTAGGGTATAATAAAGAATAATAAATCTTTTATTTCCTGTAATACAGTGTTAAATTTTTATTATCTGAATACCATCAACAAGTAATAAACATGATAGTAAACTTATTAAAATTATTTAGAAATACATTTACGTTAATTAGAATTTAATTGGTATTTCTAACGAGAATATTGTGAGTGAGAATATTTTAAATTTATGTGTATTGCTAATTATTTGTATGAAACAAAAGCCTGTACAAATTTGAATTCGAAATATATGCAGTAAAAAAAAAAAAAACAACAGAAAAACGCGAAAAGTTCAGCTGAAACCAATCGATAATGCCCTTTCCAGGGAACAAACACGATTATAGCTCCCCTGGCCATTGTTACATCTTACTAACTACCAAAAAATCTTAAAAATCTGCTATTTCTTAGAATTTATATTCTTTAAAGGTTCATTTTTTTAGATAATCTTGGCGATGAAAAAAGTATTCCTTGTAATTATATTTTTTGTTAAATCCGAAATTATAACTCTGGTGATTCTTCAATTACTAGAGTGTAGAACCTCATTTTACTTTTGCAATTCATACTTTGATTTCTGCTAATGAATAAATTATATTAACTCTTTCAATTATTTTTCACAACTATCTTTCGTAGAATGTGGTTCTATAAATAAGTTTGCAAGTAACTCAGAATTTGTTCCTTCTATCCAATGAGTCATTTGAAATGGTCAGAATTCGTTGAGTCACTTTTAGAATATAGCTCATCATAATCGCTGTTGTAATGACGTGTAAATGTGAATTGCAACGAAATGTTCGGACAAAGGTTAGTTTTTTTATTATTTTTATTATTACTAATAAAGAATTTTAATTAATAAAGGGGAGACAGTAGAGAAATTAATAGCCGACTTTGAACCCCATCTACGTGAGTCAACCAAAGTAATGCATAAATGACAATTATTTTCAAAAATGGTTAAAATTGCATTGATGGGGTAAAATGGTCCAAAAATGAAAAATAAAATGTTTGAAAAAATGGAGCCTACCAATTTTAATGGTTATCGGATAATATTTACAAAGTGAAATGGACCATAACTTTTGTATGAAAAATACAAACATTTCTATTGAACCTCAAATATTTTAAATCCCGATAAAATCACAAATACACGTTACGGTCACTTCTGACCATTACCTTAATGATAATAGCCAAGATATAGGATGTATATATGGAAATTTGTACAATCTATATGTATAAAATATAAGAATGATATATAAGTCTAGAATAGCTGGACCTGACCTCTGAGTAACTAAAAGTATAATATAGAAAGAGTTGTATAAAAATATTCCAATAAAAAAGTGAATCTGTCCGTTTCTAAGATAGGCTAAAATTTTGCACAGATCGAGCTATATCGGTCCACGATATCATACAGCCCCATATAACGATACCCCCGATATTCGATATTTTGATAATTGGAGATGATTAAAAAAATTGTCTGAAATTTACACAAGGAGTCCCCTCTGAGTACTTAGCCCCCTGAAAGAGTATTGTCTATATAAGACCATACCCGCCATATTCGGTATTTTAAACATATTTATTTTAGGAACATTATTGACCGAAATTGTTACAAATTTCGTATTTAGAGTTCCATATGTGTACTACAGTCTATGACAGAAAATTGTCTATGCAGGTCCCCGTTTTAGTATAGCACCCATATAAAAGTACCCCATATATTCGGTATTTTCATGATTTTAGCTACATAATTCACCGGAATTGTTTTAAAATTTGTATTTGCACTTCGTAATGGGCACTACAGCCTATGACAGAAAATTGCCTATGCAGGTCCCCATCCCAAAAAAGGTGACTTCCTATATTCGGTATTTTTTAAGATTTTAACAGGGTGGTCAGGGTATTATGTCTTGGTGCATTTGTTTGTAACGTGCAAAAAGAAACGAGATAAACCCATAGTTCCTTTTGATGAACTGCATAGAATCACATTCCGAGTCAGCTTATGTATGTCCGTCCGTCTTTCCGTCCGTCCATGTATTTTTATACTCATAGTACAGGTCGCATTTATTGCCCGATCCAGATGAACATTTTAAAGTAGAGATAATCGTTCAAAATTTAGATATAGCTCCAATATATATCTTCGTCCGATTTGCCTTTTTTGAGCAGCAAACGTGTAATATCAGCCCAAAGAGAATGAAATTTTGCACATACGACCAAATTAGGCCTGAAAATAAGTTTGCCCAATTTGATGGAAATCAGTTCATATATAGCTTTGACAACAGTATATATATTTTTCATCCGATTTGTAGTAATATGAACTCTGTAACAACAATATTTGGGAAAATATATCAAATACAGCACAAAAATACATTTGCCAAATTTTATCTAGATCGGGTCAGATTTGGATATAGCTCCCATATATAACTTCGTCCGATTTGCTTATATTGCACACCAAACGTGTAATATTAGCCCAAATGGGATGAAATTTGCCACATACGACCGAATTGAGTCTAGAGGATAGTATGTCAAATTTGGAAATCGGTTCAGATATAGCTATAGCTCCCATATATATTGTTCATCCGATTTGTTATATTTGTTCCCCACAACCGTAATATACACTCCATAACAACGATATTCTGGGAAATATATGAAAATACAGCTGAGGAATATCTTTGCCAATTTTATCGAGATCTGTTCAGATTTGGATATAGCTCCTATATACATCTTTATCCGATTTTAAGTTAATTGTGTACTAAATGGGCAATACAAGCCCGTATTGAAAAGATACAAATGCTTCGGCATATTTAGTCCTTTGAACTTTAAATTATAATTATAATCATAGCTTGTATGATTTAATTCTCTCATAAAAACTTTTAATTGTTATGTGAAGATCTACTAAATATGCAAAGTGGTGTAGGGTATAATAAAGTCAGCCCCGCCCGACTTTAAGACTTTCTTTACTGGTTTTTATTTATTTATTTATTTATTTATTTTTTTTTTTTTTTTGGTGGAAGATATTCAAAGTTTTGTCCGGCCGAACCTACTGCTTTTATATTGTTTTAAATAACATTACTTTTTTTGAAATAAACGATGCGAAAGTCTATTTGAATATTTTAAGATATTTATAATAAAACATTTTTAATTAATTTCATCATTTACTGGAAATTTTCAATGGTATTAAGGGTAGTCCGACCTTGGCATTTATATTATTTTTATTTCGAATTTAAAATAAAATAAAAAACCTTTGTCCCAACATTTTACAGCAATTCACGTCATTTGAATAATGATTTTGATGAGCTTTGTTTTTTGACAACTGGCACATTATCAATTATGTGAAATTAATTAATAATGCTTTGGATAAAAATTAATATCCCAACAAAAAAAAAATCTGGGAGAACTGATTAACACTTGGAGAATTTTTTACAAAATATACAAAACGTCCCTCAATATCGGAAACGAAACCATTGGAAACATTTCTGAACACTGTCTTATTTCAACATTGTTATCATGCGAAAATTAAGCGGAAAACAAAAATGTATTCAACTTTGTAATTTGAGTTCTCCTTGCCTCCGAAATGCGAAATTCACTCTGGGAGTAGAAAATAAACCGAAAGGAATAACAAAACTTATATCTATATAGACAATATATATTAATAATAGAATATCAAGCAAAAAACTGTTGAGTTCGGCAACTTTTAACAGCCTCCACCATATGGAAGAAACTTTAAAATTAAAAAAAAGTAAAAAAAAAAAACGTTAAGTTCGGCCGGGCCAAACTTTTAATACCCTCCACCTTAGGGTAAAGGAAACATTAGAAGAAAAAATGTGGCAAAAATAATCAAAATACCGATTATCGGGAGGTACCTTTATATGGGGGCTATACCAAAACGTGGACCTATACATGCCATGTTTTGCCACACGCTCAGGGACCCGTTATGACCTACAAATACCAATTTTCAAACAAATCCGTGAAAAAATGTGGCATAAATCATCAAAATACCGAATATCGGGAGGTACCGTTATATGGGGACTATACCAGAACGTGGACCGATATATCTCATTTTCAATACCAACCATCCTAGACACAATACAAATTGCTCTGCTAAATTTTGGCGCTCTACGCCAAATAATGTGGGCTGTATCGTGATTTCAACAGACGGACGGACAGACGGACAACGTTAAATCGACTTAGAATTTTATGCTGATTTTGAATATATATACTTTATGGGGTCTACGACGAATATTTAAGGATGTTACAAACGGAATGACAAAGTTAAAATACCCTCCTTTCCAAGGTGGAGGGTAAAAAAAGAAGACGTGGACTCGCATACAAAAAATTTTGTCATAGGCTGCAGTAACCATTACGAACTTTAAATATGAAATTTGAAGTAATTCCGGTAAATAATGTCGCTAAAATCATGAAAAGGCCAAATATCGGGAGATACCGTTATATGAGAGTTATACAAAATTTGAAAGGATGTTGCTGAAATCATCAAAATACCGAATATCGGGAGGTACCGGGGCTATGGGGGCTTTACAAAGACGTGAACCTGCGTACAAAAATTTTTGACATAGGCTGTAGTACCCATTACGAACTTCAAATACGTAACTTGGAAAAAAATCCGTTAAATAATTCGTTAATAATTCATGAAAATACCGAATATCGGGAGGTATCGTTATATGAGAGATATACGAAAACGGGGACCGACATGGCCCATTTACAAACTTAACCTGCCTACTGGTAAACAATGCATGTACGCAAAATTTTAGCCTCCTATTTCAATTCCTTCGAAAGATAGCGCGATTACAAAGGACAGATGGACAGACAGACGGACATCGCTAGATCGTCTTAGAATTTTACCTGATCCAGAATATATATAGTTTGTAGGGTCTATTATAAATATTTCGAGGATTTACAAACGGAATGACAAAGCTAATATACCCTACATAGAATGGTGGAGGGTATAAAAAATGAAAAATGACTGACTGATTCATCAACGCCCATGTGAAACGACTGAAGCTAAAATCTTTAGAGGTTAGGCTGTGTTGCCAATTAAAATATATTTTTATAAGCTTTTTAAAAAATCTTTTTTAGAATGTCCACAAATCCTATTCAGAAATCTTCAAAAAATCAGAGAAATTTTCTAGGAGTTATTTAACAAAAAAATTTGTTAATTTTTTTTTTTTTTTTTGACAAGAAGCAAACTTAAGAAGATATTCTCTCAAAAAATAATTCTTAAAAAAATTACATCTACAACCAGGCGGCCCCTAAAAAAATTTAAAAATTCAAGATATTTGTCCAGAATAAAATTAAAAATTTTAAAAAATTATCCACTAATTAAAAATTCTTGCATTACTCCCTAATATTTCGTCACACTTTGGCGCTTCTTATTAATGTAAAAATTCAAGATTTTTTGTCCAGAATGATCTTTAAAAAAATATTTATAAAAAATCCACAGTTGGAAATTTTTTTCAATAAATACTTATTTTATTCATTACACCCTAATACTCCGCAACACTTCAATTTGGATCAGAGGAAAGAAATCTCTCGAAAATTCAAGATTTTTTTCTTGTGCAAGACCTTGTTCATAAAATGCTGTTGCCAATTTAAATATTTTTAATCATTACACCCTAATATTCCCTAGCACTTTATCACTTCCAGTTACATGCAATCGATCACGTAATGACATGAAACCGAAACCAAGTAGGAAGTGTACATTATTTGTAATTAATAGTTGTCAAATATTGTCCGAGCAGTTATTTCTATAGGCTATTCTAAAATTAACACCACAATCTCACATCTGAAAGCCATTAAATTTCTACGGATGATTGATTTGAATAAAAAGTTTTTTTTTTTTTAATTTTTTGTTTGCTTTTTTTGATGTGCACTTAGTAAATTGTTAACTGATCCAAAGAGCTGGAAAATGAATGTCAATTTAAAAGTAATTTTGTTATTTATTTATTATTATTTTTATTTAATTATTTTTTGTATTTGTGCACTCAGTTCCAGAGATAGCTGATTATATTAAATTAACGTCAACTTATCCCTCATCATGTTGTAAACTTAGGCGTAGTTATTGTCAATATTGCCAATAAAAGCAAGTAAAAAAGTTCGACCAGGCAGAACTTTGAGTACCCTCAACCATTCATTGAAAATTTCCAAAAAAAAAAAACCGTAAACAATTATGTTAAAATCTTAAAAATACCGCATATAGCCGTTATATTGGTGTCTATACGAAGACGTGGACCTGCATAGGCAATTTTTGTCATAGGCTATTACAATATTCAAATACGAAACTTGAAAAAATCGTTGAATTACGTAGCTGATATCATCAAAATATCGAACATAGGAAGGTACCAATATGATCTGGACCTGCATAGACAATTTTCTGTTATAGACTGTACTTCGCATTAGGAACTTCAAATACGAAATATGAAACAATTAAGTTGAATAATGTCATCAAAATACGGAATATATGGAGATGCCGTTATACAAGGACTATACGATATCGTTGACTTATATAGACAATACTCTTTCAGGTTGATTTTCAGAAATTTCCATTGAAAACTAGTAAGGAAAGTCAAAAGTCGGGCGGGGCCAACTATATGATACCCTACACCACTATGCATATTAAGTAGAGCTCCCGTAATAAAAAGCATTTATTTGAAGTAGATCACAGCACTTATCAACATTTCGCTTTGGAGCACTTATAATTTGGTTTTATACCAATTAACATTGCTATCTATCGGAGCCGAGTTCCACCAAATGAAAACATACGTTCCGAAATTCACTCCATTTTGGCTGATATTCGCCATTATTTGCACAATAAACCTGAAATCGCATTAAGGATATAAATCCCAATTTTAGGTGATCTCCATAAAATTTGGCAAATATCATTCTTGTGGAGTGCATATTACGAATGTGAGCTGCTTAAAAGCTAAAGCTATATCTGAACTTGCTTCTAGATTGAATTCCGTCGGAAGAGCCAAAATGCAGTCCATTTGGGATGATATTAGCTACTTGGTGCCCAAAAAACCTGAAATCGGATAAAGATATATACGTTAGCTATATAGTCTAATCTGATCCGATCCAGATAAAATTTGGCAGATGTATTTTTGAGCTATATAAGTTATCTGGTACCAACTATTATTCTTGTGGAGTGTATATTACGTATGTGGGACTTAAGACCCCCAAATCGGATAAAATATATATATATATATATGGGAGCTACCGATTTGAACCGAATTTCACCAACATTTGTGTGCTTACTTCTAGACTGAATTCAATCCGGTGTGTCAAAATTCAGGTAATTTGGACTGATATTGGACCTGCATAGACAATGTTCTGTCACAGGCTATTGGGAGCTGCAGGCCTATTAGGAACTTAAAATGTGAAATTTCAAACAATTTCGGTGAATATTGTACCTAAAATCGTCAAAATACCTAACATATGGAGGTACTGTTATATGGGGTATATACGATGATCTGGATCTGCATAGACAATTTTCTATCATAGACTGCAGTATGAAACAACTCCCGTGAATAAGGTCGATACAGTCAACCAAATACGGAATATGGGTAGGTACCGTTATATGGGGGTTCTTCAGACAATTCCATTGAAATATATACCTAAAATCATCAAAACACCGAACAGAGGGAGGTATCGTTATATGGAGGCTATACAATATCATGGACTTATATAAACAACACTCTTCCAGGGGGTGAAGTCCTAACAAGGAACTTCTTTTGTGGATTTACAGAAAATTTCATTTGAACTGTTGGCTACAATCATCAAAATCCGAATACATGGAGGTATTGTTATATGGGGATTATATGATCTCGTTGACCGATATAGCCCATCTTCGAACTTGACCAGGCTACAGACAAAATACAGATCTTTGCAAAATTTTAGCTTCCTATCTCTATGCGTTTTAACTCATCTAGCGTGATAGTGTGATTTCTTTATATTTGGCTGGAAAACCACAAGTGGCTATCGTTGGAGCACACCAGCATTTAATTGTGAATAAATCTTTTGTGTCTCGTAAAATCGCTCGTTACCGTAATACTGGTAGCGTAGACCGACGTCAAGGAAGTGGACGAAAAAAAATACTTCGAAAACCGCGTCGCAGTGGCCGAAAAATGGCTTGTGAGCTAAACATATCGCAATATCCCATTTGGCAAATATTGAAAAATGAGCTCGAGGTAAAGCCATTGAAATTCTAAAAAGTGCAAGAACTTACACCGCAACAAAAAGAAAATAGACTCAAAAGAGCTAAAGAGTTGCTTCGCTTGGCCGAAAGTGATAAACTGCCAAACTTGGTTTCCTCCGATGAGAAAACATTCGTTGTCCAGCAGTTTGTAAACAAACTAAATGATCGTGTTTACTTGCCAAAGAGGTCAGCTGAAAATGTGCACCTTCCGTTGGCCACCAGAACTGAAGCGCCGGCCATGATGTGGGCCATCATATCAGCCGATGGTCGCTCTCCGTTCGTATTAATCGACCGAGGCATCAGAATAAATGCCGAATAATATCGCGAAAACATTCTGGAGGGTGTATTAAAGGTTGGGCACGCAATCTTTTGGCCACAAACCTTGGACATTCCAACAGAACTCAGCAACATCGCACTCAACACGTGCCACCCAAAAGTGGTTACAAAATGCGAGGTTCTTCGCTTCATTTCCAGTGCACAATGGCCACCAAAATCTCCGGATACCAATCCGTTGGACTATTGAGTCTGGAGTATTTTGGAAAGCAAGGTTGACACTAAAAAATACCAAAGTGTCGATAAGCTCAGGCAAGCCCTTCGCTGGGAATGGGCCAAAATATAGCAGAGCATCATTCGGGCATCGTGTGACGGTTTCATTGGCCGTTTGAAGGCCGTAATTCGTGCCAAAGGTGACCAATTCGAACAAATCTAAGCTTATTCTAACATTTGATGCTATTTCCGACATTTTTTGCTTTCATTTGATGAAATTAAAACAAATGTAAAAATCATGGCTTTGATTTGGTTGCAGTTTTTTCATCTCACCATATATAACTTGTTAGATCTAAAGTTAATATGACGAACTTAGTATACCCTCCATACCATGTATGATGGAGTGTATAAAAAATAGTATTTAAATTGTAAACAGCGATAAATATTGAACTCAGCCAACAGTCCAACATGTGTGAACTTTCGCGTGTCGGGCTTTAAAACCAGTCTATTATAGATTAATTTATTTTGTAATTTAAATTCAAATATTTTAATATAGTTTTTATATATTCGATTGATTGTTTATAAAATGCACGTGCATTTAATTTTTTTCGAATAAAATGACAACGACAATTAAACGTGTCAATTTTGAATTGTTTATAGCGCAAATTATTCTGTTGTACTTGTTGCTGTTCACATTTGTTTTGAGTTCAGAATTAGAAAATGACGTACCAGTAATAATTTCAATAATTATTGCGCTCTCTCTCATAACAAAAGAAAATATTGAAAATCAATCATTTGTCATGGTTGATTTGTTTTGCTGAAGCTGCTGCCGTTGTTGTTTGTGAAAATGTCAATATTAGCTCAAATTACACAAATTTAATATTCTATTGTTTGGTGCTAAAATTTCATTTCAATACGAGTTACAATTCGATGGCTGTAAGTAGGGACTCAATTTATTCTAATGGCAAAATAATTGCTAAGAAAATATTTGTTAGAAATGCATATTTTCTTTGCCAAGCAGGGATGTGGTTAAAGGGTCGGAGGGAAGGGGGAGGAGGTATATATCACATTTTGCATATATGTAAATTTCATTTGTGACATATTTATTGTACCCCACTTCAAATAAGTTCACTGCTACACTCCTAAGAAAAAGCAGTGAAAACACAAGTGGCTATTCCGTTGTTAATATTTCAAATTCTTCACCTAGATTAGCCAGTATGTAAATGCATATGCATATTTTAATAAATGATTATAGATATAATTGTGGACATACATATGTACGATATTAAAATTATATTCATACTCTATTAAATGGATTGCAATTATATATAAGAAACGCCATGTGATTCCTTGAACTATTTTTCTTTGAAATTCATGTGGGTTTCATGGGTATTTCTGAGTTAAATTACACATTTTTTCAGCGAAAATTCCACCTTAAAATTTTAGATTCCTTCCAACAATTTGTGTTGGGCCTTTTTTTAATAAAAAAAAAAAACTTCTTACATCATACTAAATTTTCAGACTTTCAAAACTTTAGGTGTCATTTCAGTTTTTCCATTTTCGGAAAGAATAACAGGAAAATGTTCAACTTTTACATTAAAAAATCTTCATAATCTTTCATTTTGAAGTTTATCGAGTAGGATATTAATAAAATCATTGCATAATGGAGCCACATCCGATTTTTGAGTCCAAATCTATTTCGAAATCTCCGTATGTGAAATAGAGAAACCAACATTGACCTCAGTGTCAAATTCCTGAATTTTAGCTCTCTACCTTCACCCAACAACAAATGTAGTAACATTTCGTACCACTCGGTACTTTTTGTACAAATATGGCACACAATTCCGAAACCTCCTCCATATGATAACCAAAGACATCAGCAGTGACATCTATATATGAAATTTCAGGATTCCAGCTCTATTGGTTCAACCAATGCAAAATTTGGAACTATTTAGTACTTTTCGTACAATTAAAACATTTCTAAATTCACCTCCATATCTCACCTTCAGATACCAACAGTGATATCCATATCAAATTTCAGAATTTCAGTGTCATTCCTTCACCCAATGTTAATTTTAGTATTACTTAGTATTTTTCGTACTATTATAGTACACACTTCCTAAATCTCCTCCATACATCAATCTATGATATCAAATAACCTAATATCAAATTTCTGGATTCCCGCTTAAAACATTCTCTCAATACCAAATTTAGTACTTTTTGGTATAATTTTAGTACTTATTTGCAAAACCGTTTCATATCTCAATTCTAAACACCAACAATTATTGCAATATAAAATTTTACGGTTTCAGCTCTATCCCTTCACCCACTACCCAATTCAGTACCATTAAGTACTTTTCGTACAATTATAGTACACACATCTAAAACCATCACTACATTTCAATTCGAAATAATAACAGAGACCTCAATATCAAATTTCGGAACTCCAGCTCTATTCCTTCAATCCATAACAAATTAAGTACTATTTAGTACTTTTCGTACAAATATAGGTGGCATTTCCAAACCACCGCCAAATCTCAAACACAAATGCCATTAGTAATCTAAATATCAAATTTCAGAATTTCAGCCCAATCGCTTCACCCAATACCAACAATAGTACCATTGAGTACTTTTCGTACAATTATAGTACAAACAAAGTGAAGTACAAACCGAAACCACCTCCATATGTTTAGGCTACACTAAACACCGACCCCAATACCAAATTTCAGATTTCAAGCACTATAAGTTCACCCAATACCAAATTTTATCAGATATAGTGCTGGTACTATTTAGTACTTTTCGTGCACACTTCCAGAACCATCTCCATACCTTAATTCCAGACACCAAGACAGACATCTATATCAATTTTAGAATTTTAATCCTACACTCCGCCAGTAATTTTAATTTTAAATTTCAGGATTCCAGCTCCATACGTTCTTCTAAATTTAAATTGTACCAAATTAATTACCATTTAGTACTTTTCATAAACATGAGAACACACTTCGAAAGTTAACTCCCTACATCGACCTTACTCCTCAATCTAGATTCAAATTTCAATTTTTAGATTACAAATTTCAATTTTTTAGCTCTAGCCGTCCACATGGTACGAAATCGTTGAAAACGTAGTACATTTTGGTACTTTTCGTACACTTATAGTGTGAATTTCCACAAAACCCTTTGGTACAGGTATCAGTGACCCACATTCCAAATTTAAGAATTTTAACTCTAGCTCTGGTTTGTCAAATACAGGGTAAGATAAAAAACCTGCAACCAACTTCAGACTGCTGTCATTTCTAAGCCACTCGTCCGATAGCTGTTAAAAATTATTCCAGTGACAGCTCATTATATTGTTTAAAAGCGTATCAAAGCATTTGGGTGAGAATTTTCCAGAAAAAAAGTTATTCGTGATGGAATTCAAGCGTGATAGTGTGATTTCTTTATATTTGGCTGAAAACCACAAGTGGCTATCGTTAGAGCACTCCAGCATTTAGATGTGAAAAAATCTCTCGTCTCATACCATCGCTCGTTACCGTGGTACTGGTAGCATAGCCCGACGTCAAGGAAATGGAAGGAAGAAAACAGCAACATCAGCAGAAATGGTTCGAAAAGTAAAGAAGCGACGTGATCGAAACCCGCGTCGCCGTGGCCGAAAAATGGCTCGTGAGCTGAACATATCGCAATATTCCATTCGGCAAATATTGAAAAATGGGCTCGGGGTAGAGCCATTGAAATTCCAAAAAGTGCAAGAACTTACACCGCAGCAGAAAGAAAATACACCCAAATAAGCTAAAGAGTTGCTTCGCTTGGCCGAAAGTGGTGAACTGCCGAATTTGGTTTTCTCCAATGAGAAAACATTCGTTGCCTAGAAGTTTGTAAACAAACAAAATGATCGTGTTTACTTGCCAAAGAAGTCAGCTGATAATGTGCACCTTCGGTTGGCCACTACAACTCAAGCGCCGGCCATGGCGATGGTGTGGGCCGCCACCATCGCACTTAGCACACGCTACCCAAGAATGGTTACAAAATGAGGTTCCTCGCTTCATTTCCAGCTCACAATGGCGACCAACATTTCCAAATACCAATCTGTTGGACTATTGTGCCTGGAGTATTTTAGAAGTCAAGGTAGGTACTAAAAAATACCAAAGTGTCGATCACCTCAAGCAAGCGCTTCGCCTGGAATGGGTCAAAATACCGCAGAGCAACATTCGGGCATGATGCCATTTCCGACATTTTTTGCTTTGATTCAATAAAATTTAAAAAAAAGTAAAAATTATGGCCTTTGACTTTTTCTCAAATACAAAGCGTACCATATTTAGTACCTTTTAATACTTTTCATACTTTCCTAGTAGGAATTTCTAAAAACCCAGCCTTTTTTGATTCCAAAATTTCAAGATTCAGGCTCTTCGTCTAGACGTTGCTCAATTGTTATGTCAGTCAATCAGTCTGTCTGACTGACATAACGATTCATCAACGTCCAGATTCATACATAGATTTTAGTAGAGGCTTTGACCTATCTTATTTCGAATTCCAAAGCCAAATTTGTCAACCCAATTGGAAGCAATTTAAATGTTTCTCACTGTGAAGGGTATAAAAAGTTCGACCATACCGAACTAACGCCGTTATTTTCTCTCTATTTGTTTTTAATATTTTTTGGCAAACACTTCATGGTACAGAATATTAAAATTTCGGTCCGACCAACATAATACTCATTTCACTTGTTAATATTCACAGCGCGAACATTACCTTTCGATTTTTAATTTTTATAAACTGTTTACTCTAAAGAAATGTGGGAAATTTA
The DNA here is from genome assembly GCF_030504385.1 of Musca domestica. NCBI lineage: Eukaryota > Metazoa > Arthropoda > Insecta > Diptera > Muscidae > Musca > Musca domestica. Next base: position 9,454,216 of record NW_026712299.1, read on the forward strand.
ACGAATGCGCTTGGTTTTGGAATCTTTTACGTTGTTATTGTTTTGATGATAAGGTGACAAAAGGCTCTGAAGATCATTTCGTAAAATATAAATTTTTATAATAT